>NW_027362761.1:907622040-908222040 GCF_046119375.1 Phyllobates terribilis
TGGATCGCCGTGGGACATCGCCATTAGAGCGGACAGGTGAGTATAAAGTGTTTTTTCATTTAATATCGATTATTTTGACATTTTTTTTACAGTGCGCACAGATGCCGACTGAGGAGACTTCTCCCCTCAGCGGCGCCTGCTCTCTCTATTATCAGTGGAAGCGGCCATAGGCTGATCGGAGGAGTAGTCTCCCGTGGTCAATTCTTTTTGCTTTTTTGCTGTGTTTGTGACTTATTGACTTGAGTTAAGTCAGTTAAATAAGCAGCAAAAATCTGCAGCAAATTCGCAAATATTTTTATACCTGCTTTTCTGCTGCGGATTTGACTGACTCAATTGAAGTCAATGGGTGAAAAAAGCTGCAAAAATGCACAAGGAATTCACATGCTGCAGATGTAACTGCAATGACAGGAAAATTCCTGATCATGTGCGCAGCACTTCAAGATTGTCATTGCATTAGCTGGCACAAGGATTAACTAGCATTTCTGTCCCATTTCCATATGGAAAAAACACTGCGAAAATGCACCAAAAACACACAGTGTGCACACAGCCTAAGGCCTACTTCTCACCCTGCTGCTATTCGCCTGACTGTGCTGCAGTGTCACTTCTGCCTTCCCGCTCACCGCCTCATATGCGACGTCCCCACAAGTTGGAACTCCACTTTGCATATGTTGGAGAGACTGTGTGAGCAGCAGGAGGTGGTAATGGAGTTTCAGCTGCAGCACGCACGGGTGAGTTGCTCTGCGGAACAACACCACGTCACCACCAACTAGTGGGCTTCCATGAGGGAGTGTGTGCCATGTTGCGCTGCTTTGAGTAATACACAAAAATGGTCAGCGCTGATGACGCCATCATCAGCGTTTTTTCTTGAAAAAATGCTTCAGGCGATGATGGATGAGGTGGTGGCACAAGAGCAAGAGGAGGAACAGGGAGCATGCACACTGTTATCGGACCAGTTGTCCACACATGGCTCATAGGGTGTGTTTCTCCACCAACAGCGGCCAGGTACACAACAGTCAAACCAGAGAACAGTTTTGGAGAAGGAACCATGTTCACAGCAGGGTGCCACTCAAAGCAGCTAACAGGCATAACTGGAGCTCACAGACATAACTGGAGCTCACAGACATAACTGGAGCATCACTGGGTGGATACAGAGGACCCAGACAATACACCTCCCACCGAGGACAGCTTGCCGTTGCCTCTGGGCAGCCTGGCACACATGAGCAAATACATGCTGCTGTGCCCGCGTAATGACCGCTGAGTTGCCTGGATTATTACCAGTGTTGATTACCGGGTGGCCACCCTGCTGGATCCTTGCTACAAGGACAACGTGCCATGCTTACTTCCGTCACTGGAGCGTGATTGGAAAATGCAGGAATAAAAGCACTCGCTGGTAGACACACTACTGACGGTGTCCCCACCTGAAAGCGAGGGCTCAGTGGAAGCACAAGGCAGAGAAGAAGGAGGAAGTCGCCAACGTAGCTGGTGCACCGGCACCACCTTGGAAGACAGGGTTAGCATGGCCAGAATGTGGAAAACCTTCCTCAGCATGCCCTAAGAGCCAGCACCACCATCTGATACGGTCCATATTAGCAGGGGGAAGCGTTTCAACAACATATTGGAAAAGTATGTGTCCACACGTCTCCACAGACTGAGTGATGGGTCTGCCCTATTTAACATCTGATTCTTCAAATTGAACACATGGCCTGAGCTTGTTCTTTATGCCCTGGAGGTGCTGGCCTGCCGTGCGGAAAGTGTAATGAACCTGTGTTTAACATGGCAGGAGGTGTGATCACAGGCAAGAGCAAGCGCCAGTCCACAGTCAACATGGGCAAGCTTACATTCAATTAAATGAACCAGGAGCTCACAGGACTTGTCTGTATCTTTGGCAGCATATAGAAGTATACCAGACGCACCCAGCCAATGTTAGACTTCATTGCAGTTTGTTTGTTCTTTTTTCCATTCACAATGTTTTGGGGTCTACCCAAATAAAAAATAAAAAAGCCGGTGTTTTGCAGAGTATAACCACACAGGATGCTTTGCAGAGTACCCCCACAGAGGCTGTTTTGCAGAGTACACACATAGAACCTAACAATGTCCCTCACTCGAGCTGCGTACTGTCCATTTGCTAATAAGAGAAGAATGGCGGATCCACCCGTGATCCTGCGGTTATACAGGCCAGGTCAAGTGGTGCGCCGGCCAATCATAGCCATGCCCATACTCAGCATGGTTGTGATGGCTGTGGAAGTGCCTTTCAACAAGCTTTATTGAGCATCCGAACTCCGAACACTAAGGCAATGTGCACACTATGCGGATTTAATGCGTTTTTGCGGCGGATTTTCACTGCAAAAACGCATTAAAATTGCTTGTAATAGGTCTGCCATGTACTGCAATGCAAATCCGCATGTGCTGTGCACATCATGGGGAAATTTCCGCTTCGGATTCGCATTGCGGTAAAAACTGCAGCAAGTCCAATTCTAGTGCGGTTCTGCTGCGAAATCGCCACCATTGACTTGCATTGGACCGCATAAGATGTAGTCATGCAGATCTTATGTGATTTAATGCGTGGATGGTACCCGGGTCTGGAGAAGCGGAAACTCTCATCCGACCCAGTTACCATCGTACCTACAAGTTAAAAAATAATTATAAAGTTAAAAAAATAAATAAATAATCATACTCACCTCTCCGGCGCCCCCGGTCTCCTCCCGGTGATAATGCGTTCTCCTGGGCTCCCAGCAGTGATCTGCAAGGACATTCGGTGACGTAATTTAGTCAGTTGATGGTCACGCGACCATCACCTGACCACTGACATCATGGAAGGTCCTTCATTACCGGTGCCGGCCACGGAGCCAACAGCGACGCTGGGAGCAGACCGAGGCCACCGGAAAGGTGAGTATAAGGTTATTTTTTATTTTTTTACGTGCTAATCCTTTTTTTAACATTATCTTGGTCACACAATATAAATCCATCCATGCATGGATTTATATTGTGTGACCAACTTTCAAGCACTTCCAAGTGATGCTAAAATCGCTTGGAAAAGCGCTTGACAAAAGCATGTGAAATCTCATGCTAAAAATGCTTGACAAACGCTTGTCCCTGGCAGAAAAAACATGTAAAATCCACATGCGTTTTTTCTGCCAGGGAGATGCAGAAACTCTCAGGAAAAATCCTGAGCATTTCTACATTGTGGGCACATAGCCTAAGGCTATGTGCCCACGATGCAGAAATGAAGCAGAAAATTTTTGCAGCATTTCTGCATCTCCCTGGCAGAAAAAACGCATGCAGATTGTGCATGCGTTTTTCCTGCAGAATACATGCGGAATACATGCGGATTCACATGCGTATCCACATGCGTTAACGCATGTGTTTCCGCATGCGGACTGACAAGCACTTTCCAGGTGATAGCATCACTTGGAAAGTGCTTGTCAACTAGGTCACACTGTATAAATCCATGCAAATGGCATGGATTTATACAGTGTGACCATAAAAATATAAAAATAAAGCTATACTTACCTCCGATCCCCCGCCGCGTGTGCTGTCGCGCTCCTTCCTGGTTCCTTCCTGGTTTGCCGGCATCTCGCGAGACAGCCTGCGGTCACATGACCGCGACGTCATCTCAGGTCCTGGAAGGAGAAGCGCTGCAGGGGCCGCCGGACAGGTGAATATAAACTTTATTTTTTATTGTATTCTTTTTTTTACAGGTACAATGGTACCCAGGTCTGGATGAGAGTCTTCTCTCCTCCAGACCTGGGTACCATCCGCACATTGAAACGCATATTATCCGCTTGTACAAATGTACAGACACGGATTATATGCGTCTCAATGCAAGTCAATGGCGGCGCTTCCGCAAAATTAATGAACATGCTGCGGATTTATGAGTAGTGTTGAGCCACCCCGTAGTGTTCGGGTTCGGTTCGTCGAACACCGGGATGTTCGTGGAACTGTTCGTCGAACACCGTCGAACACCGTCGAACACCATTAAAACCAATGGCAGGCAAACAAAAACACATAGAAACACATAGAAAACACCTTCAAAGGTGTCCAAAAGCTGACAAACTGCTCAGAAGACACTCTCTTTAAAAAAGCTGGCCGGCAATTCAGCAGCGGCATACACCGGTACCCAACAATTTAGACAAGAAGGAATAGAGCATCACACATAGATTAGATAGATAGAAACATGTCAGTCACATATATAAGAAGTACAGTGACAGTGTTGGTTACTGTACTTGTCATTTAGTGTTAAAGGATTTATTAAAAAAAAATATTAGTGTTTTCATGCACCGTCTCTTTAAAAAAGCTGGCCGGCAATTCAGCATCGGTACCCGACAATTTATAACAGAAAGAATAGAGCATCACACATAGATTAGATAGATAGAAACATGTCAGTCACATATATAATAAGTACAGTGACAGTGTTGGTTACAGTACTTGTCATTTAGTGTTAAAATAAAGGATTTATAAAAAAAAAAATTGGCGTGGGGTTCCCCGTAATTTTAGTCTCTAGCGGAGGTTAAGCAGACGGCTGGGGCAGATGTTTGAAGCCTGGGAAGGGGGTAATACCCACGGAGCTTCCCAGGCTACTAATATCAGCCCCCAGCTGAATACCTAGCCTTTACTAGCTATTAAAATGGGGGACCCCCCAAAAAAATTACGTGGGGTCCCCCCTATTTTAATAGCTAGCAAAGGCTAGGCAGACAGCTGGGGGGCTGATATGAATAGCCCAGGAAGGGTGCCATGAATATTGGACATGAGCTCACCTCATGCACGTCACTGACAGCGTGGGAAAATTCTCCTGCACTCACCGCATGCACAGGAGAATTTTCCCATGCTGTCAGTGACGTGCATGAGGTGAGCTGAGTTCATTACACATGAGCTCACCTCATGCACGTCACTGACAGGGTGGGAAAATTCTCCTGCACTCACCGCATGCGCAGGAGAATTTTCCCACGCTGTCAGTGACGTGAATGAGGTGAGCTGAGTTCATTGGACATGAGCTCGGCTCATCTTTATGCCGTCACAGCCAGACACTGCAGAGCGCAAGCATGCCTGCGCTTCTCAGTGTCTGCCGCATGGCAAGCTGGATGGCAGCTTTTGGCTGCGATCCAGCCTGTCATGTGAATGTAGCAGAGCTGAAGCTGTCGTGGGAACCATGGAAAGGTAAGGATGATGTTGTTTTATTATTTTACTTTTATTGCAGGAGATCGTTGGCTTCGGCTGGAATGGGCGTGACGGTAAGTATGGTTTAATTTAGAACAATAAAGAATTGTGTGTTTATTTCAATTAAAGGACTTTATTCTGGGTGTTTGTGTTTTTTTTGTAACTTTGACTATGGGGTTAGTAATGGGGGTGGCTTATAGACGCCTCTCCATTACTAACCTGGGCTTGATGTCAGCTGGCATTATAAGCTGACATCAACCCCAACCCTATTACCCCACTGCCACCGCTACAGGGCAGTGGGAAGAGCGAGGCTAAGTGCTAGAATTGGCGCATCCTATGGATGCGCCATTTCTGGGGCGGCTGACGGCTGGTGTTTCTAGCCTGGGAGGGGGCCAATATTCATGGCACCCTTCCTGGGCTATTAATATCAGCCCCCAGCTGTCTGCCTAGCCTTTGCTAGCTATTAAAATAGGGGGAACCCCACGTCATTTTTTTTGGGGTCCCCCATTTTAATAGCTAGTAAAGGCTAGGTATTCAGCTGGGGGCTGATATTAGTAGCCTGGGAAGCTCCGTGGGTATTACCCCCTTCCCAGGCTTCAAACATCTGCCCCAGCCGTCTGCTTAACCTCCGCTAGAGACTAAAATTACGGGGAACCCCACGTCAATTTTTTTTTAATAAATCCTTTATTTTAACACTAAATGACAAGTACAGTAACCAACACTGTCCTTATTATATATGTGACTGACATGTTTCTATCTATCTAATCTATGTGTGATGCTCTATTCTTTCTGTTATAAATTGTCGGGTACCGATGCTGAACTGCCGGCCGGCTTTTTTAAAGAGACGGTGCATGAAAACACTAATTTTTTTTTAATAAATCCTTTAACACTAAATGACAAGTACAGTAACCAACACTATCACTGTACTTCTTATATATGTGACTGACATGTTTCTAAGTATCTAATCTATGTGTGATACTCTATTCTTTCGGTTCTAAATTGTCGGGTACCGGTGTATGCCGCTGCTGAATTGCCGGCTTTTCATGTTTCACTGTGAGCACTCTTCCCATCGATTTGGGCAACCAATGTAATGCCACAACGACCATGGCTGTGGCATTACAGTGAGTGGCAGACAATCCCTGCATGATTGGTGCTCTAAATAGCGCCAGACATGCAGGACACGCTTTTGGTGCACGAACAGTTATCGAACATAACCTCAAACAGCCGAATTTTTTGCAAATCGTTCGCGTTCGTCGAACGACTCGAACACCGCCCAAAACAGCTCGAATTTGAGATTGGCGAACAGTTCTAGTCGAACACCGCTCATATCTATTTATGAGCGCTGCAGAAACGCTGCGGAAAAATCCGCAGCATGTGCATTGACATAGCGGAATGCCATTGGGGACCATGGGGTGCGGATACCATGCGTTTTTGATGCGTTTCCGCTGCGGAAACGCATCGTGCGCACGCAGCCTTAAACGGACTTCCAGGAGAACTCCGTGTTTACAGTTCAGGTTCACTTATCTCTAGTCAGTAAGTGTCATACAATTGTTCAGTTAGCAGACTAAAAACAACAACATTACGGACTTTAAAATATATATATATATATATATGGTTAAAAAAGTATTTAAGAAAGAAACAAAAACAAACAAAACATTTTCTGATGAAAAAAAAATAACGTGAATATTTTTCATTAAAAAAAATGATAAACAGTATTTTGAATGAAACTTCTAGCCCAACTTTTTTAGACAATGTTCTAATAATGCTTTATGCTAAATAGAATGAATATGTTTGCATCATTCAACACTCATTCTTTTTAGTCCAAATTTTTGGAAGCAAATTAATGGTATAACATTTGACTTAATTTAGAGACTAACTTGTAACAAGATATAACAAATCTATCACACAGTGGATGCGACAGTGATATATTTGCGCAACTTCAGACTGCCGAACTAAGTTTATGTTTTTTACTAGACAATATTACTAAATGTAGACTGTTTCACTTGGAATTGGAGCTTCAGGCAAAAAAAAATCATATTTCAAAAAAATATATCCCAAAAAGCAATGGAATTTGTATCTTTGCTACCTTCTGGCACGAATTATATTATAGTCTATTGAAATGGATTTAACTTCACAAAACGAAAAAATCATATTCATGGCACTCCTGAGTGGAAGAAAATTTTTTTTGCTGTTCATTTAAGGAAATATCTGTGATCTCTTTGTAACCAAGCACATAAATATTTCATGATAAATAAAAAGTAATTGATTTTTTCAAACTCTTTGGTAACAAGGTATGGGTTTTAATAGAGCTGTCACTTTTAAACTAAGAAATGAGTATCAAGAAAATTCAGTAAGTGACTAAGCAGATTAATGTCTGTTAGAAATGCACAGCACCTTGAAAAATAATTGCTCTTTAAAGTTATTCCTTACCAGCTTATAATACATTATTATTTGAGAAACTCACAATATGAGAGTCATTTCAGAACGTACAGAGCAGTACCTTCAATACTGACAGGATATGGCACTCCACTGAATATCAAGAAAGTACTTTAAGATTATGTAATTCCCACACATACAGTAAGGGCTGTTCTCCCAGTTTTTTCACTATGTTGCCCAAATACACAAATGACAGGTATGACACAAAATCATAATTAGCAGCTCTCAAGGTGAATGTAATAAAGAAGAGCAATATTGGATGAAAACATTTTCAACAATAATGTATTTGGGAGAATATCTACCATATAATTATAAATACCACTATATTGGTTCTAAAAATAGTAACAATATAACGCAAGATAAATCAGATTACCTACAGACAAAATTATATACAATGATAATACAGGGACCTCGCAGTATAAAAATGCTTAGGATAATATTAAGAAAAAGACCAGATTTCCGAAGTAATAGAACACTTTGTACTGCTATTGAGGAAGGAACCGAAAAGGCCCTGAAACACATCTAGAATTTAATCTGAGGTATTAGATTTGAATATACCGCCTATAATTTATCATTATCTCGCTTGAACTTTCCATTGAAACTTGAAATATTTGGATGTACTCTTAATCATCTTAGCTAAATCACTACCAACAGTCTCTGAATAACCTCAGGAGGATAACATCAGAAGTTTATATATGTGCTTTGACACAAGAAGTTCCAGATGCTTTACAAGGAGGAGGTTGCCAGCTTAGACGTAAGCACCATGAAGGGCAGATTGCTGTTTAGACTATACCACTATTTGCAATATTGTAACGCTACTCACTGCGTACGGACAAGCCGTGAGGCAGGGTAATCAAACGTTTCGGGGTCAGATACCAAGAGAGCACATAGTAAACAAAAGAGAAAAGACAAAGTCAGGTCACTGTCAGGAAAATAGCAGATCAGGGCAAAGCGGTTGAGCAAATGGATGGTCAGAACAAGGTCCAAAGTCAGGCAACAATAGATCAATAAACAGAGCACAGAAATACCAGGCAAACAGCACCACCAAACGAATGCTACGATTGGCAGAGATCTGGGGTTTAGACCTCAGCTAAGTAGCAAGGTACTTAGAAACAGGTAGCAACTGCAAGAAGCTCAGCACCTCCCAATCTCGGATTGAATGGCTGAGCTGTCAATCAAAGTATCGACAGCTCAGCCCAAGTATAATCCTTTAGGACTACTGCAATTCTACTAATCGGTCACCCTCTTACTAAAATTTGTCCTCTCCAATCCATCCTGAATGCAGCAGTCAGGGTCGTACTTCTGTCCAGGTGATTCATTGATGCTTCCACCTTGTGCCAGTCATTACAATGGTTACCCATCCACTACAGTGTACAATATAAACGTATCTCTCTCACACACAAAGCTCTCCACAGTTCTGCACCACTATAAATCTCCTCCTTCCTCTCTGCCTATTATTCTACCCATATTCCCATATTCTGCAACTGATCTAAGACTAACATCTTCCATAATCCAAATCTCCAATTTACGTCTCCAAGATTTCTCTCATGCTGAGACAGTTTTCTGGAATGACCTTCGATTAATATCTAGCCCCCACATTTTTAAGCGTGGTTTAAAAATACATCTCTTTAGACAGGCCTATCACCTCACTTCACTAATCTAACTCTTATCTGTTCCCCCTTTCTAAATTTTCTTCTGAATCTGGTCTCTCCTATTCATCTGTCTCCACATCCTCCGTGCACCCAATGACACTTGGTATCTGTACTTAGATAGATACTGGCTGATGACTGGCTCATGCAGCTTTATTTGAAAGCCCCTATTTATTATAGTGGTGGTTGGACCACACATGAACAGCACTTTTACTAATTGTGTCCCCCACATTTCTTTACAGATTATAAGCTTACAATCAGGGCCACCAATAATCCTATAGTTGTTGAACTATATGTTTCTCATTAATGTCTCTATTGTCTGTACATGTCCCTGCTTAATTGTAAAGTGCTGCGGAATACGTTGGTGCCATATAAATAAAATTATTATTATTATAGATTATCATAGTACTGATGCATATTTTTACCTGCAGTCATTTTCATAGTTTTAATGTTTGAAAGAAGACACAAATCCATTGAGTTCAACCTATAGCCTAACATGTTGATCCAGAGAAGTGTAAAGCCCCATGAGGCAGATGCTAATTGCCCCATATGAGGGGAAAAAACCCTTCCTGACTCCACAATTAGATTGGTTCCGTACATCATCATAGAATCTAGTACCCATATCCGGTAATATTATATCATGAAAGACATCCAGGCCCTCCTTGAACTTTTTGAGAGAATCAACCATTACAACATTATGTGGCAGGGAGTTCCATAGTCTCACTGCTCCTACGGTATAGAATCCCTGCCTGTGATGATTATTAAACCTTCCTTCCTATAAATGTAGAGGATGCCCATTTGCCATCATTGAAGGTCTAAGTGCAAAAAGATCATTAGAAAGATCTCTCTACTGTCCCCTTCAACCTTTAGAGGTTATTTTTAGTAAAATACTCCAGGATACCATCTCTTAGAAAACTCTCAAAGAGTTTGCCCACAGTAGAGGTTAAATTTATAAGCCTTTGGTTTCCAAGCTTATTTTTTTCCCCTTTTTGAATATTGAAACTACATTTGCTATGTGCCAGTACTGTGGTATAGACCGTGTTATTACAGAGTCAGTAAATATTAGAAATAATGATCTCTCTATCACAGTAATTAATTCATGCAGTACTCATGGGTATATGCCATCCGGACTTGCTGATTTGTCTATTTTAGAGTTTTCTGCTGGGTTAAGCTTGTGAAATTTAATAGACCATTTATGGCATGCCTGATCATGTCATCTGTCTTGGGATTTTCATGTGTAAATACTGTAGAGAAGGCATTTAATAGATTGGCCTTTCCCTCATCCTCTTCCACCATTTCACCCAGACTATTTTTCAGGGGGGCAACAGTATCATTTTTGAGTCTCTTCTTGTTTACAGTGGCTACCAAAAGTTTTGTATTTATTTTAAAGTGTGATTGCTTCTGTCTGGTTGTTGTGATGCCATTTTCCTGGTGATGAATTGAAAGTGCATGAAGTTGTCATCATGCAAGAGCTTAATTTTAACCAAAATGCTTTTGAATATAGGAATGGTCATTTAATTAAAGAAAACTGACTGCCAAAAGTTTTGCATATATTATTTATTGATCATAATATAGAGAATAATTCATTGTTTACAATGCCATAACTTAATATTTTGTAGCATAACCTCTTGCTTTAATTACTTCCCCACATCGACGGGGCATTGAAGCCACTAGGATATTTAAGGCATCTTGAGGGATCTTGCTCCATTCCATTTGCAAATCTGCAAACAATTCATCTGTATTGCTATGGGTACAGGCCCCAAATCGTCGCCCTAACTCATCCCAAAGGTGCTCTATAGGGTTTAAATCAGGTGATTGGCTTGGCTATTGTAATAGGCGAACATTTTTCTTTGCTAGCCAAATTTTTTACTAAATTGAATGTGTGCTTAGGATCTTTGTCTTGCTGGAATTTCCATAATGCCTACTTTGGTTTTACCATGTGGCAGCATTACATTCTCCGGTATATCCTTGTACATGGTAGAATTCACATTTCCATCAATTCTATGCAGAGGGCCAATGGTAGATGCAGAAAAGCAGCCCCAAACCATGACATTGCCACCACCATGTTTCACTGTGTTTGGTACCTTATATCATTACGTTTTCCAATTGGGCGGTATATATAGTGCTTGCCATCACTACCAAACAGACTGAACTTGGATTCATCCGACCACAACATCTTAGACCAATCTGTCTCTTTCCATTGGCTGTGTTCTTTGGCAAACTCAAGTTGGACCTTCCGGTTCTTTGCAGAGATGAAAGGCTTCTTGACTGGAACTTGTGCATTCATCCCTACTGCTCTTAGCCGTCGCACCACATTTTGGTGACTCACTTTGACCCCATATTCTTCGTTCATTTCGTGCAAAATCTGTACAGCACTTTTATGGATATCAGATACTGCCTTTTTCTTAATAATGTGATCAACTCTGGAGGAAGTTTTCCTTGGTCGTCCACTTCTAGATTTGTCAGATGTTCCATAACCTTCTTTTTCTTTCTTTAATATACATGACACGTGACTCTGAGAACAGTTGAATTCAATAGCTACCTCTTTTTGGCTTTTGCCTGACTTCACTTTCAGAATAATAAGCTTCCTGAAATCTGGTGATAAATTTGTCTTTGTCATGTTTTAATCTAAAAACACACAAAAAAAGAAAGAATTTTAGGCAAAATTCGACTACCCAAAATATGCAAAACATTTGGCCCAGCAAATGTTGAAAACTAATGTGGCACCCCAGGGGTCTGGTTTCCACAGTAACGGCAATGTTATGTCTGAGAGCAGGTGGGAGGTCTCTTGGTCAGGGATCCTGTGCATGCCACACCTCCTGCCCAGTCCTGGGAGGGGAAGAACTTCCCCTATATAAACCTAGGGCTGAGGCGGGGTTAGTGAGTAGAGAAGAAGTAGAGACAGAGAAGAGAAGCAGCATAGGAAGAAACAACAGGAGCTCTGTGGGAGCAGTACTACAAGGAGTCAGGGGCTGGCAGCTGCAGAGCTCGCCCTGACTGAGAAGCTATCACCGGACCCGGAGTCCGAGGCTGTGGGGACTAACTCCTATCCAGCAGCAGAAACCGCCCGGCAGGGGATTTCAGGTCCTCTGGCCAAGAAACCCGAAGGCACGGTCACACGCGTGGGACCAGCACCGCCGTCGTGGAGCGGAAGCTACTAGAAGGCCCCGAGTCACCGGCCATACGGGTGAGCACCACACGGTACACTCAGGGACGTGGGCTACTTATACCCGCCTCTAGCAAGGTAGCCAGAAGAGTACAGTTAGTTTGGGAGGCCTACAACTCCGCCTGGCCAGGGGAGATCCCATCTGCTCAAGGACTGACCAGGCCCCAATCGCTAGCCAGTACTCCGGGAGGGTCTATCTTTGTCACCAGTAAAGAACCTGAACTACACCGTACCGTCTCCGAGTGGTTCCTGCTACCCCCATCATCCACGTCGGCTGCCCTGAGGCCATACCCCTCCCGTTGGGGGTGATACTATCACGCTGCACAATCCTACCACCGGCCTCAGCGGTCTGCCCTGCAGCGGCAGCTCCTTCGCTGCATTCAACGGGTGGCGTAGTCGTACAACATCTACCGCTAATACAGCGCCACTTAGTCTGACTCCCTGGGCACGGACCGGGTCACCGCCACGAGACTACAACCCTTAACAGATCCGGCTCCGGGTAAGCTCCCGTGTGCGCAACGCTGCGCGACACAGGCCCAGGGGTGCGTCAACTTTTGGCGTAGTCGGCAGGATCTCGTGCCCGCAACCACCGGGTACTGCGTGCCTGAAAAAGACTGTTCAAACTTACCAGTGGTGAAGATTCCCGCCATCCGGCGCCATCTTCAGCCTTCTTCCCGCCATCGGTGAAGATTCCCGCCATCCGGCGCCATTTTCAGCCTTCTTCCCGCCTTCCGTGGAGTTTTCCCGCCGTTGGACGCCATCTTGAAGACGCCGCGCGGGAAGAAGAGGGGCGTGGACTCCAAAAGCGCGCGAGAACTGAAGCCCCGCCTCACGTCCAGACGTCGCGTAAGGTCCTGGAAGGAGCCCAGCAGACGCTGACGTCACAGGAGCGCGACGGAAGGTCCTCAACCCTGACGATCCACTGCGGAGCCGCGGGCTACGGAAGAGGATCATCGCAAGGTAGGCCACGGTCCACTAGGGGGGAGAAGGATGTCGGATACGGAGGAGAGCTTCACCGCTTCAACCCCCGCCAGCGCCACCGCCGTTGCGGTCATGCCTTTCACCATGCCCTATATCCCGGGGGCAGCCTGGCTACCCCAGTACTCAGGGGAGTCACATACCCTGCATGACTTTAGAGAAAAGCTGGATAGCCTCTTCCAGGTGTATCCCCTCACAGAGGAGCAAAAAGTGAGCATCCTGGTGGCCCAATTAACCGGGGCAGCCCAAAGGGAGGTAAAGTCCTGGCCACCTGGGAGGAGGACTGTTGCAGAGATACTAACCCGGCTGAGGGACACCTTTGATACCCGCACCTCAGCCGAGATCAAGCTTAGATTCTACGGGTGCAAACAGCGGGCACATGAGAGTATAAGGGACTATGCCCTGAACCTACAAGAGGCCCTGAGAGCCATTAAGCAGACCGACCCTGACGGCGTGGGAGACGAGGACAGGCTGTTGACTGAACAATTTATAGAGGGTTTATATTGCAATGCCCACCGAACCCAGTTGCGGGCAATGGCCTTACAGGACCCTCATCTGGGATTTGCACAGTTCAAGGACAGAGCCATCCGGGTGCTCCGAGAACCGGCACCAGGTGGCGTTGTGACCCACAGACGCCCCACTACCACTTACCACCAGGAGGCGGCACCCTTGTCGGCAGGGCCTGTGGGAGCTGATGCGCAGGCTTTGAACAATGACCCGGCTCCAGACCTGCACCATCAGGTCCAAGAGCTAGCTAAAAGCGTTGCCGCGCTAACCCGAACTGTGCAGTCTTTACAGGTTTCCACTCCAGGGAAGATCCAGCTGGCATCTGGACTGGAGGACATCCCGTGGCGTCGACCAAGGAGGACCCCACCGGCCAGAGGAAGACCCAGCGACCGATACAACGAGGACGGACAACCCATCTGCCGCAGCTGCAATCAACCCGGACATATGGCAAGGTACTGTCCTTTAAACTGGCACAACCTGGGGTAGAGGGCCAAACCCCAGGAAAAAGATCATCAGGCCCATCGAACTGGCGCGACAGATATGTGGGAGGACGTCCAGTCTTGCCTGTGGTACTGGATGGCATCCCTATGAGTGCCCTATTGGACACCGGGTCACAGGTCACCACTATCCCGTACGTGCTCTTCAAGCAGTACTGGAATGACTCGGATATCACCCGCTACCCTGACGACGACTTGAGTATCATCGCCAGCAATGGTCAGCCCGTGCCACAGATTGGATTTAAAGAGGTGACCATTAAAATCGGTAGAGTCGAACTGGCAGCACAGGGACTGATCATTGTAGACATTGACAAACACGAGAGTCACCCAAAGATAACTCTAGGAACTAATGTAATTGAAAATTGTCTTGCAGAGGTGATTTTCCTTTTACAACAGGTTGCCAAGAACGCCAGCTCCGGCCAGCAGCGAGTGCTCCAGAAAGAGATCCGGGCACTGATGCGACGGCAACAGATAGAACTCTCCGGTGGTGAGATTGGTAGCGTAAGAATGTGTGACCCTTTCCCTATTGCCATGCCCCCAAAAAGTGAAATGATGATTTGGTGCCGGGCAGCTATTGGTCTGAGAGGTAGAGATTACCAGGCAATGGTAGAACCAGTTTACTCAGACAGTAGGCCCACCATTTTGACAGCACGGGGGGTGGTCAATGTACGCCATGGGAGGGTGCCCGTTCGCATAATAAATATCGGGAAGAGGGAAGTGTACCTGCCCCGGTATGCCACGCTAGCCAAATTGTATACCATCAATCAAAATTCCATACAGTCCGTAGAACCCTTGCCTCCATCTTCCCCGGAGGAAGGTAACGGCTCTAAGGAAACAATGGAGGACTGGTGTCAGCAACTACATTTGGGTACTGACTCCACTCCCTCACACCAGAAACAGGGAGTCTATCGGGTGGTTCAAGAGTACGAGAGAGTGTTTAGTAAACACCCGTTAGACTTCGGGCGAGTCAAAGGGGTGGAACACCACATCCCCACGGGAGACCATCTTCCCATAAAAGAGAGGTATCGACCCGTACCCCGTGCACACTACCAACACGCCAAGGGGATGCTTAGGTACATGAAGGAGGCTGGGGTGATCAGGGATAGCTGTAGCCCCTGGGCAGCTCCACTAGTCTTAGTCAAAAAGAAAGACAACACCATGAGGATGTGTGTAGATTACCGGAAAATTAACCGTATCACACACAAGGATGCATACCCCTTACCAAGGATAGAGGAGTCTTTGGCTGCTTTAAAATCTGCTAACTTCTTCTCTACCTTGGATCTCACTAGCGGGTACTGGCAGGTTCCTGTAGCAGAGGCGGACCGGGAGAAGACCGCATTCACCACCCCGATGGGACTTAGCGAGTTTACCTGTATGCCGTTCGGACTCTGCAACGCACTGGGAACCTTCCAACGATTAATGGAGTGCTGTCTGGGCCACAGAAACTTCGAGACGGTCCTGTTGTACCTGGACGATGTCATCGTATATTCCAAGACTTATGAGGACCACCTGAAACACCTGGCGGAAGTGTTCGAAGCTCTGGCAAGCTACGGCTTAAAGGTAAAACCCTCCAAGTGTCACCTCTTGAAACCAAAGGTGCAGTACCTGGGACACGTGGTGAGCGCTGACGGAGTGGCTCCCGACCCTGATAAGATCACCGCAATTAAGGAATGGCCAAGTCCCTCCAGTGTAAAGGAAGTGCGGCAGTTCCTCGGGTTGGTAGGCTATTACCGCAGATTCATCCCCGGTTTCACCAAAAAGGCAGCTCCTATGCAGGACCTCCTGATAGGCCAGTCCCGGAAGGCCAAGAACCAGAAGCCGCCCTTCAAATGGGAGAAGTTAGAAGAAGAGTCCTTCCGCCAGCTGAAGATGGCCCTCACGGGGGATGAAATCCTGGCGTACCCTGATTACAGCCAGCCCTTTATCCTCTACACCGACGCAAGTAACATCGGGCTAGGAGCCGTACTGTCCCAGATCCAGCAGGGGAAAGAACGAGTAATCGCTTACGCTAGCCGAAAACTGCGACCCACCGAAAGAAACCCTGAGAATTACAGCTCATTTAAGCTAGAGTTCCTGGCAGTGGTGTGGGCAGTCACCGAACGCTTTAAGCACTACCTCGCTTCTTCCCGGTTCACCGTGTACACGGATAACAACCCGTTGACACACCTGGACACGGCAAGACTCGGTGCCCTAGAGCAGAGATGGATGGCCCGTCTGTCCAACTACGAGTTCACAATCAAATACCGGGCAGGACGCTCCAATACCAACGCGGACGCCCTGTCCAGGATGCCAAACCTACCGGACGTAGGAGAAGATCCAGAGGGACTGGAAGAAGTCGAACTCCCCGCGTTCCACCGTCATGGGACTATCCAGTATTCCCATCGGGTAAGGAGTAAGCAAGCCGCTACGTTTAACCCCTTGCCTCACTACAACTGGGAGGAAACGCAAGACAGTGACCCTGCCGTCCGGCTGGTAAAGGAGATGCTGACTCGGCCAGAGGCTCGCCTTGACCCAGACGCTCCGGAGGAAGCCAAGCAACTGTGGGCTGAGAAGAGTCGACTGTTCCTTTACAAGGGGAAGTTGTGCCGCAGAATGGTTAACTCCCGGACGCATGAACTAATCTGGCAAGTAGTGGTGCCACGGAGAGACGCAGCCATGGTGATGGAGGCATACCACGACGGGGCTGGACACTTCGGATGGAAGAAGCTGGAGTTCCTGCTGCGTGGGCGGTTCCACTGGGTAGGCATGAGGGGAACCATCGAGAGGTGGTGCAGAGACTGTGGCCCGTGCAACCTAAGAAGGAAGGACCGTGCCAGCCAGAAGACTCCCCTGCAGTCCATCGTCACCCGGCAGCCGTTGGAACTGGTAGCCTTGGATCATGTAAAACTGACCCCAAGCAGAAGTGGCTACGTCTATGCGTTAACCATTGTGGATCATTACTCCCGGTTCTTGGTTGTCGTCCCCGTTAAGGACTTAACGGCTCAAACAGCAGCTAGAGCCTTCCAGCAGCACTTCTGCCGTCCACACGGGTACCCGGACCAAGTGCTGACGGACCAGGGACCTGCCTTTGAAGCGGAGGTCTTCCAGGAATTCTGCAATCTGTATGGCTGCTGGAAGATAAGGACGACACCCTATCATCCGCAAACTAATGGACTTTGTGAGAAAATGAACCAGGTGGTAATGGATTTCCTGAAAACGTTGCCCCTGGAAGAACGCAGTCTGTGGCCTGAGAAGCTGCCCGATCTGGTGGACCTATACAACCACATCCCGGTAGGTTCCACCAACTGTACCCCGGCTTACCTAATGAGGGCGAGACCTGGTAAGTTACCTGTTGACCTAGAAATGGGAGTCCTGACACCCGAGGACACTTCACCAGAAGCAGACTGGGACACAGAGAGGCAGCAGCAGTACCGGAAAGTACAGGAGAGCGTGGAGCGAAGTCTCTGTCAGGCTAGGGAAAGACAAGAGAAAACTTACAACCAGTATGCTCCCGCTGTTCCCCTGGTACCCGGAGAGCAGGTCTTGAAGAGGAAAAGACGGCTCCACAAGTTGGACGACCAGTGGGAGAAGGACCCGTACACCGTACTGCCCTCAAGCCACGAGAACCCGAAAGTCTGTACCATCAGTAAAGACGGAGGGGAGACCATAGCCATTGTATCCCGGGATCACCTGAAGAAGTGTCCTGAACAGCTACGGAACCCTGAAGAGGAACAAGAAGACCATCGACCCGTAGAGGAAAGGGAAGATATGGTTAGTACTGTGCTCGGAGACTTCCCTCGGTCCTGGACTCAAGTCAATGGTGCAGTTGTGGTACCCGTCCTCACGTTCCTCCAACCAGCATCCCAAGTGCCTACGGAGCAACAGGTAGAGCTGGAAGAGCAGCCGGTCCAGGAGGCAGAAGACGCCACACAAGCAGAACAGGAGGATCAACCCTCTGCTTATAGTGAGCCTGCCGTACCCCTAGTGAGCCAAAGAGCCGGTAGACAGCTGCCCAGTTTACCCTTGACAGCTCCTACACCCTGTAGTTCAGGGCTAGACAGTCAGCTCCGTAGGTCCACTAGGGCCACTAGAGGCCAGTTACCCGCACGTTGGAGGATTTGAAGTGTATAAATTGTTTTATTTGTGGTTACCTGTTTTTCTTGTTGCTTGTGTATAATTATGTGTTTCTAGTTATTTATAGGAGTACTTGGTGGATTTACCGGGAATCCTTGTACATGGTTGGAGCGTAACCTAGGAATGGACTAAAGACTGTTAAGGACTCGGGGCAGGACAGACCCCTACCTGGTTACGTCTCCCTGTTTTGGTGAAATGGACACCTTGCTTTTCTTCAAAGACTGCACCCGGTTGCGGACACGCCGTAACCATCTTTATGTGTTTTTCTTATTGTATTATTATTGTTTATACCTTGTTATGTTTTTCTAAAAATATGTTTAGTCCCGGAGTACTAAATTTCACTAGGGGGGAATGTGACACCCCAGGGGTCTGGTTTCCACAGTAACGGCAATGTTATGTCTGAGAGCAGGTGGGAGGTCTCTTGGTCAGGGATCCTGTGCATGCCACACCTCCTGCCCAGTCCTGGGAGGGGAAGAACTTCCCCTATATAAACCTAGGGCTGAGGCAGGGTTAGTGAGTAGAGAAGAAGTAGAGACAGAGAAGAGAAGCAGCATAGGAAGAAACAACAGGAGCTCTGTGGGAGCAGTACTACAAGGAGTCAGGGGCTGGCAGCTGCAGAGCTCGCCCTGACTGAGAAGCTATCACCGGACCCGGAGTCCGAGGCTGTGGGGACTAACTCCTATCCAGCAGCAGAAACCGCCCGGCAGGGGATTTCAGGTCCTCTGGCCAAGAAACCTGAAGGCATGGTCACACGCGTGGGACCAGCACCGCCGTCGTGGAGCGGAAGCTACTAGAAGGCCCCGAGTCACCGGCCATACGGGTGAGCACCACACGGTACACTCAGGGACGTGGGCTACTTATACCCGCCTCTAGCAAGGTAGCCAGAAGAGTACAGTTAGTTTGGGAGGCCTACAACTCCGCCTGGCCAGGGGAGATCCCATCTGCTCAAGGACTGACCAGGCCCCAATCGCTAGCCAGTACTCCGGGAGGGTCTACAGTACAGACCAAAAGTTTGGACACACCTTCTCATTTAAAGATTTTTATGTATTTTCATGACTATGAAAATTGTACATTCACACTGAAGGCATCAAAACTATGAATTAACACATGTGGAATTATATACTTAACAAAAAAGTGTGAAACAACGGAAAATATGTCTTATATTCTAGGTTCTTCAAAGTAGCCACCTTTTGCTTTGAGGACTGCTTTGCACACTCTTGGCATTCTCTTGATGAGCTTCAAGAGGTAGTCACCGGAAATGGTTTTCACTTCACAGGTGTGCCCTGTCAGGTTTAATAAGTGGGATTTCTTGCCTTATCAATGGGGTTGGGACCATCAGTTGTGTTGTGCAGAAGTCTGGTGGATACACAGCTGATAGTCCTACTGAATAGACTGTTAGAATTTGTATTATGGCAAGAAAAAAGCAGCTATGTAAAGAAAAACGAGTGGCCATCATTACTTTAAGAAATGAAGTTCAGTCAGTCTGAAAAATTGGGCAAACTTTGAAAGTGTCCCCAAGTGCAGTTGCAAAAACCATCAAGCGCTACAAAGAAACTGGCTCACATGAGGACCGCCCCAGGAAAGGAAGATCAAGAGTCACCTCTGCTTCTGAGGATAAGTTTATCCGAGTCACCAGCCTCAGAAATCGCAGGTTAACAGCAGCTCAGATTAGAGACCAGGTCAATGCCACACAGAGTTCTAGCAGCAGACACATCTCTACAACAACTGTTAAGAGGAGACTTTGTGCAGCAGGCCTTCATGGTAAAATAGCTGCTAGGAAACCATTGCTAAGGACAGGCAACAAGCAGAAGAGACTTGTTTGGGCTAAAGAACACAAGGAATGGACATTAGACCAGTGGAAATCTGTGCTTTGGTCTGATGAGTCCAAATTTGAGATCTTTGGTTCCAACCACCGTGTCTTTGTGCTACTCAGAGAAGGTGAACGGATGGACTCTACATGCCTGGTTCCCACCGTGAAGCATGGAGGAGGAGGTGTGATGGTGTGGGGGTGCTTTGCTGGTGACACTGTTGGGGTTTTATTCAAAATTGAAGGCATACTGAACCAGCATGGCTACCACAGCATCTTGCAGCGGCATGCTATTCCATCCGGTTTGCGTTTAGTTGGACCATCATTTATTTTTCAACAGGACAATGACCCCAAACACACCTCCAGGCTGTGTAAGGTCTATTTGACCAAGACGGAGAGTGATGGGGTGCTGTGCCAGATGACCTGGCCTCCACAGTCACCAGACCTGAACCCAATCGAGATGGTTTGGGGTGAGCTGGACCGCAGAGTGAAGGCAAAAGGGCCAACAAGTGCTAAGCATCTCTGGGAACTCCTTCAAGATTGTTGGAAGACCATTTCCGGTGACTACCTCTTGAAGCTCATCAAGAGAATGCCAAGAGTGTGTAAAGCAGTCATCAAAGCAAAAGGTGGCTACTTTGAAGAACCTAGAATATAAGACATATTTTCAGTTGTTTCACACTTTTTTGTTAAGTATATAATTCCACATGTGTTAATTCATAGTTTTGATGCCTTCAGTGTGAATGTACAATTTTCATAGTCATGAAAATACAGAAAAATCTTTAAATGAGAAGGTGTGTCCAAACTTTTGGTCTGTACTGTATCTTTGTCACCAGTAAAGACCCTGAACTACACCGTACCGTCTCCGAGTGGTTCCTGCTACCCCCATCATCCACGTCGGCTGCCCTGAGGCCATACCCCTCCCGTTGGGGGTGATACTATCACGCTGCACAATCCTACCACCGGCCTCAGCGGTCTGCCCTGCAGCGGCAGCTCCTTCGCTGCATTCAACGGGTGGCGTAGTCGTACAACATCTACCGCTAATACAGCGCCACTTAGTCTGACTCCCTGGGCACGGACCAGGTCACCGCCATGAGACTACAACCCTCAACAGATCCGGCTCCGGGTAAGCTCCCACGTGCGCAACGCTGCGCGACACAGGCCCAGGGGTGCGTCACTAACACATAAAGGGATAAAACAATGTCAAAGACAATTTTCTTCCTTGTGGCTGACAACCATTTGCTTCCAGTTTGCTAAAATCACCAGGAAAATGGCATCACAACAACCAGACAGAAGTAATCACACTTTTGTTGAAGAATATTTTCGTATTATTTATACATTCTTTTGTAATGAGTCTCTGTCTCAATCTTGCGGCCTTAGTTTTTTTACACAGTTTATTTTTCTCTATAATTATTTAATGCCTCATCACTATCCTCTTATTTTAGTTCTCTAAATGCTTTTTTTGTCATTTATTGTGGCCCCCTACAGCTCTATTTACCAATAGTGGTTTTCTTCTATTTTGAACTTGTTTGTTCCCATGCGGTACATATTGTGCGCAGGACATATTCATGATGCTTATAAAATTGTTCCATTTTCCTTGTGTACTTTTATTTTTAAGAACAGTGTTCCAGTTCATGCCAATAAAATAATCTCATAACCAATGGAAATTTGCCTTCCTGAAATCTAGGGTTTTTGCAGCCCCTCTACTAAAGATCTTATTAATGGATAAGTGAGAATTTATAATGCTGTGATCTCTAGTACCCAAGTGAACCCCAACCCATATATTTGATACTCTGTTTGGCCTATTGGTTAAAATTAGGCCCTGAAGTTTTCTCACCTTCCCCCCACCCCTATCCGTTTTTGCATTTTGCATCGGTTGTGAGAGGTAATTTTTCTTTTAATTATAAATTAATCTTTTATTATTGTCAAAAACCTGTTTTCTTTACTGGACCTGCAGGATTCTGATCCCCAATTTATATCAGGGTAGTTGTAGTCCTCCAAAATAATTACTTCTCCCTACCTCATCTATTTGCTTTATAAATAGATTTTCTGCTGCTTCCATTATATTTGGTGACTTATAAGAAACTATCAATATTATTATTATTTCTCCCTCCCCTTATTTCTACACAAGTTTTGGAGAAGATTTTACATATAAGCAAACCCCTACCCATCGCTTGTGTGGGCGTTCCTGATAACACTAAAGTCCTGAAAATTAACAGCCCACTCATAGTTTTCACCCAGCCATGTCTCGGTTATCCCCACAATATCATAATTTTCTTTTAATATTATTCATCTTGCAGCGCTGGGGTCCTGGGTTCAAATCCCACCAAGGAAAACATCTGCCAGGAGTTTGTATGTTCTCCCCGTGTTTGCGTGGGTTTCCCCCGGGTTCTCCTGTTTCCTCCCACACTCCAAAGACATACTGATAGGGAATGTAGATTGTGAGCCCCATTGGGGGCAGTGCCAATATTGTCTGTGAAGCACTGTGGAATTAATGGCGCTATATAAGTGAGTAAAATAAATAAATAAATCTTATTTCTTTTATTTTTTGGTGAGGATTCTGCCATTTATACGCATGCACTTTATGTATTTTTCTGTACCTCTATTCCTCCTCTCTGTATTACCTGTTCTAGCCTCTCCCCCCATGCCACCCTCCTTTCATTAGTTTGGACCAAGACACTAGCTACACGAGGGGTGGAGAACCTTTTTTCGCACAAGGGCCATTTTGATATTTATACCATCATTCGGGAGCCATGCAAAAATATCAACTTGAAAATAATCCTGCTGTATTTGGTCAAACAATTAATTACGTATCCCCTAATGTGATGGCTAGAACTGCTTCTCTTTGGTGAGACGTGTGATGTTAGGTGATAATGATGATGTTGGTACTCACAACTGTTTTTCTATATTTGCATTGGTCTGGAGCGCAATCAACTCTTTGCAGTGATACGTTTTGTAAAAATATTGCGGTAGTAATTATTCTGAAATCAGATGTATATTACACTGCAGGTCTACGCACAGTGGGCAATTCTCACATTACAGTTATAGAACTCAAAGAGTATGAGATCGACTGTATATACATAACATAGGAGGCACCAAGACTGCTGTATATATATCTAACAAATAAAGTAGAACTCTGCAACGCTAAGTATACGAACATGAAATACATGAAATTTGAAAAGCATTACTGCTCAAGAAAGTAGAAATAGCTGAAAAATCTTAGTGCATAAATTGGCCAATTCATGTGCATCTGGTAGCCACGATAAGACGTTTCTCGATACCAGAACCCTGCCAATGTAAACTCCACTCTAAGAGACCAAAGTTTGCATGTGTATGGGAAGGCAAGATTCTGCTGCAATTAAAACCGCCTGTGGCCTAGAGGCAGAGTGCTCAGTCAGAAAGTCTATACATATAAACAGTTTTCTGTTTATGCTGTACATATATGACATAGGAGATATTGAGAATACAATGTACATCACATAGGAGACACCAAAACTGATGTAAACATCAAATAGGATACACTGAGTCTGTTGTATATACATCACAGAGACACCAAGACTGCTGTATATGCATTACATAGGATACACTGAGACTGCTATATATACATCACATAGGAGAAACTGATATTGCTGTATATACATAACATAGGAGACATTGAGACTGGTGCATATACATCACATAGGAGACACTTGGGCTGGAGCATATACAAACCAGGGGAGGAGTCCTGAGGAGATAATTTGCATATTCCCACTGCATTTTGGGGTAAGTGAAGAGTCTCCGCGAGCTCAAAGAACACTGGATTTTGGCTGTTGGAGCTGAAAAGAGGACATCGGTAAACCAGGGGAGGAGTCCTGAGGAGATAATTTGCATATTCCCACTGCATTTTGGGGTAAGTGAAGAGTCTCCGTGAGCTCAAAGAACACTGGATTTTGGCTGTTGGAGCTTAAAAGAGGACATCGGTAAACCGTGCGCCTACCGGCGCGCGCATTTTGAAGCTTTTTTTTTAAGCTTTTTTCACTGTTTTCAGAACATTAACAATAAGAACATGGAAGAGTCCAGGAGCCATTTGGTGAGCTGCATATCCTGCTACATGTTCACAGACTTGCCAGTGGAAAAGCCAAACTTCACATGCCAGAAATGCAAGCTTGTGTCCCTGTTGGAGGAAAAGTTGCGAAATCTAGAAGAGAGGTTAACTACCTTGAAAATCATTAAGGAAGGTGAAGAGTTCTTAGACAGAGCAGAATTATCTCTTCATGATTCAGAAAGAGAAGAAATTCAAACTGCACCTGACGAAACAGAGGAATGGAAGCATGTGACCCACAGAAGCAGGAGGATCGAGAGGCAGTCAGCACCCATACTGCTCAGGAACCAGTACCAGGCTCTCACGCAGGAGAACCATGAAGAAATACAGCAAAATAAGACTTTGCCAGCAATGAATAACCTTGTAAGCCCTCAGAATCCTCCTGGATGGAGAAAGAAGAATGTTGTGAAGAAAAAACGGAGAGTGGTGGTCATGGGGGATTCCCTGTTAAGAGGAACAGAGGCCGCTATCTGCAGACCAGACATAACCTCAAGAGAAATGTGCTGTCTTCCAGGAGCAAAAATTAAAGATGTGTCTGACAGGATATCAAGACTCTTCAGACCTACAGATCACTACCCATTCCTGCTAATACATGTGGGGACAAATGACACCGCAAGAAAGGACCTGGAAACCATCTGCAGTGACTTTGAAGACTTAGGCAAGAAAGTGAAAGAATTGGGAGCGCAGGTGGTCTTCTCATCCATCCTCCCAGTGGATGGCCATGGAACAATGAGGTGGAATAAGATTCTACAGGTGAACAACTGGCTACGTCGATGGTGCCGTCAACAAGGATTTGGATTTCTGGATCACGGAATGAATTACCTATACGATGGACTACTTGCTAGAGATGGGGTGCACCTTACGAAGACTGGAAAACATGTATTTAGAAGTCGCCTTGCTACACTCATCAGGAGAGCTTTAAACTAGAACAATGTGGGAAGGGAAGCAAAAGGCCAGAAAAAGCCATACAGCTGACAAATACTATTGAGATCTCTGCTACTGGAAGTGGAAAGGAAAAACTAAGACAAAACAATTTAAATAATAAAAATATGGGAGGAAGAGAAAACAATCACAAACTAAAATGTTTTTATATAAATGCACAAAGAATGGGCAACAAACAAGGAGAATTGGAACTACTAATGCAGGAAAAGGAATATGATGTCATTGGAATCACTGAAACTTGGTGGGACGATACACATGATTGGAATAAAAGGCTAAAAGGATACAACTTATTTGCAAGAAACAGACTTGATAAACGAGGAGGAGGTGTTGCATTGTATGTTAGAAAAGCGTATATCTGCACAGAGATTGAAGCTTCAGAGACTGAGAGTTCTGTGGAAACTGTTTGGGTAAGAATACAAGGAGAGAACAACGGAAAGGACACCATTGTAGGCATTTACTACAGGCCACCTGGGCAAGCTGAAGATATGGATGAACTCTTTATGTATCAAATGACCAAGTTCTCCAAAAAATATGACGTAGTGGTCATGGGAGATTTCAACTATCCAGACATTTGTTGGGAATCTCTCTCAAGTAAAACTAACAGGTCAAGCAAATTCTTATCCTCTCTTGCTGACAACTTTATCTTCCAAAAGGTAGGGGAGAAAACAAGGGGATCTGCTACTTTGGATCTAATCCTTATAAACAGGGAGGAAATGGTTGAGGAGGTAAAGGTGGCTGGGATCCTAGGAGGCAGCGATCATGCTATTATAGAATTTTGGATAACTAGAGGAGGAAGACATGTGAAGACTCAAACTTCAAGGTTAGATTTTAGAAAGGCAGATTTTAAGAGACTCAGAAAGAGAATAGGAGGGATCCAATGGCTGGATGTCCTTAAGGACAAAAATGTCCAGGAAGGATGGGAAATTTTTAAAAATGAGATTCTCAAAGCACAATCGTTAACAATCCCGAAAAGTAGGAAGAATGGGAAGCATTTAAGGAAACCAGGATGGATGAACACAGAACTTAAACACATGCTAAAAAGAAAGAAAGAAATATTTATTAAATGGAAAGAGGGAGGCATATCTAAAGAAGATTATAATGCAGTCTGCAGATCCTGCAGGGCACGTATCAGGATAGCTAAAGCTGACAATGAATTAAGGCTTGCAAGAGATGTCAAAAGCAATAAAAAAGGATTTTGGGGGTATGTCAAAAGTAAAAGAAAAGTCAAAGATGCTATAGGATTTTTACAGGATGAAAATGGAGAAATGGTAAGAGAGGATGTTGAGAAGGCCGAACTTTTTAATTCCTATTTTGCATCTGTTTTCTCTCAGAAAGAAAATGTAACATCAACTGATCTTCACTGTCCTTTTAAAGGAATAGAGGAATCCAAGTTATCTGTAAACAGAAAGATTGTGAGGGAATATTTAGCTAACATAAATGAGTTCAAGTCTCCAGGTCCAGATGAATTACACCCCAGAGTACTGAAGGAGATCGTAGAAGAAATTTTAGAACCACTCTCCATAATCTTTGAAAATTCTTGGAGAACAGGAGAAGTCCCAGAAGACTGGAGAAGAGCAAATGTTGTTCCTATCTTCAAAAAGGGGAAGAAGGTGGACCCAGGGAACTATAGGCCGGTGAGTCTGACTTCTATACCAGGAAAGATCTTTGAACAAATTATTAAACAACATGTATGTAAGTACATGGATAAGAATGAAGTGATTAACCAGAGTCAGCATGGGTTTGTAACTAACAAGTCATGTCAGACTAACTTAATTTCCTTCTATGACAGAATCACTGACTGGGTGGATCAGGGAAATGCTGTAGATATAGTATATCTTGACTTCAGCAAAGCATTTGACAAAGTATCTCACACCATCCTTATTGAAAAAATGACCAAGTATGCAATGGACCAGGCAACTGTTAGGTGGATTCATAACTGGCTTAGTGATCGAACTCAAAGGGTGGTTGTAAATGGCTTCACATCCAGCTGGATGAATGTCTCAAGTGGGGTACCACAGGGCTCCGTCCTGGGACCTGTATTGTTCAACATCTTTATCAATGATTTAGATGAAGGAATTGAGGGTAAACTGATTAAATTTGCTGATGACACAAAGCTAGGAGGGATAGCTAATACTAGAGAAGAGAGAGCGAGGATTCAAAAAGACCTAAATAAACTGGAGCAGTGTGCAGCAACCAACAGAATGGTTTTTAACAGGGAAAAATGCAAAGTACTACATCTGGGCAATAAAAATGAAAAAAGCATATACAGAATGGGAGGAATAGAGCTAAGCAACAGTACATGTGAAAAAGACTTAGGTATACTAATAGATCATAGACTGAACATGAGTCAACAGTGTGATGCAGCAGCAAAAAAGGCAAATACAATTCTGGGATGTATTAACAGAAGCATACAGTCTAGATCACGTGAAGTCATTATCGGTCTTTACTCCTCTTTGGTCAGACCTCATCTGGAATACTGTGTACAGTTTTGGGCACCACATTTTAAAAAAGACATAGACAAACTGGAGCAAGTTCAGAGAAGAGCGACCAGAATGGTGACTGGTCTGCAAACCATGTCCTATGAGGAACGGTTGCAGGATTTGGGAATGTTTAGCTTGCAAAAAAGAAGACTGAGAGGAGACTTAATAGCTGTCTACAAATATGTCAAGGGCTGTCACATTGTAGAAGGATCATCTTTATTCTCATTTGCACAAGGAAAGACTAGAAGCAATGGGATGAAACTAAATGGGAGGAGACACAGATTAGATATTAGAAAAAACTTTTTGACAGTTAGGGTGATTAATGAGTGGAACAGGCTGCCACGAGAGGTGGTGAGTTCCCCTTCAATGGACGTCTTCAAACAGAGGCTGGACAGACATCTGTCTGAGATGATCTAGTGAATCCTGCTTTGAGCAGGGGGTTGGACCAGATGACCCAGGAGGTCCCTTCCAACTCTACCATTCTATGATTCTATGATTCTATGATTCTACATCACATAGGAGACACCAGCCTGGAACACATGCATCACATAGGAGACACTGGGACTGTGCATATACACCAGATAGCAGACATTGGTACTGGTGCATATACAGTACATCACATAGAGCACATACATTGCATAGAAGATACTGGGACTGGTACATATACATCACATACAGTAGGTGACACCGGGCTGGAGTATATACATAACATAGGAGACACTGGGGCTGGGGCATATATTTCACAGAAGAGTCACTGGGGCTACAGTTGATAGATCACATAGGAGACTCTGGGACTGCAGCATATACATCACATAGAATATACTATTGCTGAGGATATACAATAAGAGGCACTGGAGCTGGAGTATATACAATAGGAGACATTGGGGCTGAACTATACACATCACATAGGAGACACTGGGGCTACAGCATATATGTCACAGGAGACACTGGAACTGCCACTGTTATCTTTATCTATGGGACGGAAACGCTAAAGTACTGGCCAGCATCAGGACATAATCCTTCATTGCATGAACCGCAGCGTTCAATAGTGAACACAGCATTCAATAGTGAATGATGCATGCTCGCAGTGCAAGAAGGAATTAAAGGGCTGGCGGCTGGCAAAATGGGGCTGTGGGCCCAAGAACTGTGGTTCTCGGGATCTGCCTGGGGTCAGGAGAATAGGTCATCTTCCTGGGGGCTGGAGGTTCCCAGTCATGATCACACTATCTTCCCCTATTGTGCAGTACTTACTTTCCCCCGAGTCCATAGATTAAGCACTCCCCCAACCTTCTAGCCACTTTTTTCCCTAGCATAGCTGGACCCTACCCATTTAGGTTGTGTCCATCTCTAGAGTAGAGAGCGTGTAGCCAAACAGAAAAGTCATGCCTGCTCTCCAGGAACCTAAAACCCTCCTTCTCACATCAATTGCTGAGCCACTTTTTCCTGTTGTTTCTCTGGCATTTCATAGGTAGTATGTCAGAGAATACTACTTTTGAGGTCCTTGCCTTAAGCTTATGACCTAAATCCCTGAAATTACTTTTAAGGACCTATCACCTACCTCAAACTTTGTCACTCATGTCAATGTGCACAATGACATTTGAGTTGTTACCAGTACTTTCCAGTAATCTACCAACCCCAACATTCACATATTTCAAACACCTCAAACAGCTGTATGTATCCTCAAACGGCTATTCTAGGATTGCATACATGCAAAACATGTATACTAGATGGTTGAGATGAGCAAATATATTTAAGTGAAATTGAATTCTACTCAAATTTTACAAAAATCTACATTCGCCAAAATGCAGATTTTTTTGTAATTCACTTCCAAATGGCTTAATGAAAACTGAGGCAGCTGGCCGCTCTTTTTCTGAACCTTATAGGGTCATCAAAAGGTTAAAAAAATTCTTATATTTGCCTTACCACTTACCTTTCTAGCCCTTCCACTCCTCACCATCACCTCTCTGGTTCTCATCGCATCTTCTAATTGGGCGATAAAATCTGTGGTCTCTCACGGTAGGTTGGGCCTTCCAGCTCTGATTATGCCCAAGATGGTTCTGCATATGGGTAAGGTCATGATGCACGTTGTGATGTCATGACATCCTGACCTTTTGTGTGCTTGTGCAAAACCCTAGTTTCACCGAGAGTGGCATTGGTGTTATTGATAAGAAGATATGGCGAGGACCAGCTGGGTGATGGTGGGGAGCATAGGGACCAGACATGTAAGCAGTAAGGTGAGTATAAGGATTTTTTTTTTTTTTTTTTTTTACATCTTACATTTATTGAGAGACCCCAGAGCATAAAACGGAACATCAGATTCATGGAAAATAACTTCCCTTCAAATCGATTTTCCAGGGCAAATCCATGTAAAACAGGCAAATTAGAATTTTGCCTGGTCCGCTCATCTCTACATGATGGCACTATCAATAGTGAAGCTCATTTTACTAATGCCTACTGCACAAGCACAAGAATATATACAAATAAATACAATCAGTGTATTACTACAAGTTGCTCCTTTCTAAATTCTGTGAATCCAAAGTAATTAAATTTCAAGTCACAGTTAAGACAAACTACACAGAAGCTCATTCACTTGCTATTTCATGGACTGTAAAAATTATTTCCTTGTCCTTAGCTGCAATATTCAACCTGAAAGTCACTGCGATTGTTTTTATTCTATATAATAACATAAAATATAGTATATCACAAGAGATGGTACATTTTATCTCAAAAATACTGTTGTTGAAGGTTATTTAGCATGTGCACATCAGCTCCTGTGGAAACCAGATAACTAGGAAAGCATTTTCTAGTACATGTTCACATAAAACAGCAGAATCCAAAAGTTCTGGATTTCATAGAGGCTGACACAGGAATTCATTCCGTCTTAAAAATCAATTTTCATTTACAGTACCTAGAAGCTTAGAACTTCAATTCTCTTCCAGTATAAGTATTGAAGATCTATTCAGAAGATGACATTCACTAATATAGCCTTCCTATGAGTGGATGCCTTCTCTGTGTGGATTGCACAGTTAACACATTAGGCCACCTCTACTGCAATTTCTTAATAGTGTAAAATAATAATTTTCCACATCAGCAATGAGCTAGTATCTTGGCGCTCTTAATAAATTGTACACTAAATTGTATCTACCCTTACCTTGTCCTAAACATGGTATGTGTAAATAGCTGTATCTATAGCTTTGGATCCTGAGATCTTCTCTTTAGGATAAAATTATTGTACTAAAGAAGACAAATTACAAAGTATTCAGACGCTGATGTTCAATTCAACTAACTTTATTTATAGCAAACCAGTGAACATGCATTTTATACCCCTCAACATTGAAGTTGCAACACCAAGAAGGACAAGCCTTAAAGGGGTTTTCCCACAAACAAAAGTTAATTTTAAAAATTGTCTGTGTCTGACCACGTACGGAACATACCACATCTCCTGGGCAGGGGAGGAAGCAAAAGACAATACAGACATTACAGCAGGGGATCACAGAGGATTCATTTTGTGAGGTAAAATGTTGTTTAAAAACAGGCAGTGAAATGTTTTACCTCACAAAATGATTCCTCTGCAATCCCCTGCTGTAACATCTGTATACTCATTTGCTTCCTCCCCTGCCCAAGAGCTGTGGTATGATCAGACCATATTCCGTACACGGTCAAACATAGACAATTTTTAAAATGAACTTTTGTTTATGGGAAAACCCCTTTAAGGTTATGCAAATTGAGAAGTAGCAGATGTTGCTAAGATTTGTAAAAGATCAAAGTTTAAAGCACCTACAGTAGCTCCAATCTGTGGCAGGTGCTAGGGAAATAAAAGCCAGATTACAAGCAAACTTTTTTTAGGCAAATGAAACCTTAAGAATCAGATCAAAATTCCTGATTGTTCACATGCCAGTTATCGCAACCTGTAGCAAGCTGAGAGGGACAGAATCCTATCCTTGAACTAAAAGACCTTGGTGTGACATGCATGAGTAGTGCTGTCGCTTCAAAAGCATCCATCAACTATAAGAGTTAACACAGTCACAAGAGACAGGAAGTGTTGTGCTTCCGAAGCATCCAGCAACTAGAGGAGCTAACACAGTCACAGGAGACAGGGAGTGTTTAGCAGGGATTGTGGGGAACTTGTTTATTAGTCTAGCTGGAGCTGAAGAGAAAGGTGGTGTATGATCTGTATCTTACAGAAGGCAAGTGAACAGAATTCAGGTCAGGAGGGAAGATAAACACAGATCAGATAGACTCCCTGAACTAACAGTGCAGAGTATTATCAGGCAGAAAGATAAGGACTGGAAGGAATCGTGTCACAGGGATCATCTCCCTCATCAAACCCTCCCCCCCCTCCATTTCCATGCAGGATAAAGAATGCTGTGCACTATTGTGTCCTTGTGAAGGAAAAACCTGTGGTTGTGTATGCATAGAAGTGTGCTGCAAACAGATCTAATCTGTGCTCAATTATGCCACTGAAGAGACTGACTTTACTGTGCCTGCTTTAATATAATGTACTGTGGTGAATCCTGTTGCTTCAAAGAGTTAAATGGTACTGGCCATACTTGATTAAACTCCACTGTTCAACTGTTTATGAAGACTCTTGTCAGATGTGTCTGGTCAGCAATTGAATCTATCGTGTGCCTGAGAGAAGCTGCAGCCTATGGTTGCCCTGAGTAACAGTTCCCCCAGGATTCCAAAGAATTCATGAAACCCATCTCGCCCTATCTGAACCTAGCGGCGTGTGTGTAACATTGGTTTATCACTCCAGCAAATTGCAATGAGTGTGGCCAAGATGACAGCACAGTTCAATATTGCGTGACCCAGTGGTTGGGAGAACAATGACAAACTGGAATGACAGCAAGAGGTGCACAGAACCTCTGTCAACATGGATAGATCATCAGATTAGAAGAATGGTGAAAAGTGATCAATTCTGTGCCACAAGTGAAAATGGAAACAATGCCTAAGGCGTCAAACAGTGTCTACACAAGCCATCAGAAGGTGTTCGCACAATGCTGAGCTAGAAGCCAGACGTCCAGCTATAAGTGTTACATTGACCTAATGCTTCTACTCTCATAGGCTATCAACTTGAAAAGCAAGACAGCAATGATTGGCTGGAATGGAGATCTATTCTCTTCACTGATGAGTCCCGTTATTGTCTTGGATGCCACGATTCTGTGATTTCCATAATTTTTCTTTCTTGGTGTTGCAGTTTCAATGTTGAGGAGTATATATTTATACCCATACATAATTCGCTTGTATATGGATATACAGTATTTCACAAGAAAAAGCAAAAACCTAACCATAGCTGATCTTTTCAAAGCATCAAATGTATTAAACATCATCCTTTTAATTCAATGGCCGATCCAACTAGAAAGAGTGTATCGGCATAATTTATATGTACATCAGCAAAATAAAATTCATGTTAGTAATGTATGCTGCTTTCACTAATAGATGATGGTAGCCACTAGCCTGTGTAAAAGTCTTGGGATTTTAATAGAGAAAAGCCATGTAACGTGCTGTGCCATTCTAGTCTGAAAAATCACAGAATACATTAATTTACTGTTTGGTGATTTTTACCATTCTTTCATTTGGAGAACAGGAAGCATAATAGATGTAACCTGTCAAGAAAATCTCCAGGAGTCACAGATCATACACCGAGCAGCCATAATATTAAAAAATGTGAAGTGAATTATCTTGTGACAATGGCACTTGCCAATAGGGTGGAATAACTTAAGCAAATGCATGGATAGTTTTTAAAGTTGATGTGTTGGAAGCAGGAAAAAAAGACAAGAATAAGAATCGATATGACTACCACAAGGGCCAAACTGTTGTGGTTAGATCACTGCATCAGGGTATTTCCAAACCAGCAAGTCTTTTAGGCTGTATCCAGTAAACTGTGGTTACTACCTACCAAAAGTGTCCCATGTAAGGATAACTAGCATCAAGGTTATGGCCAACCTAATGCACGTGGGGATGAAAGATAGCTCGTTGCACTGACCTCACAAGAGAGCTACTGCAACCCAAATTGTTAAAAAATGTAAAACATGCTATGAAAAAAAGTTGTCAACACATACAGGGCCAATTAGAGTGTCACTTTAAAAGGAATCTGTCACCCCCTGGGACTTTTCAGACTGCTAATATGGGCATACAGGTGATAGAAAAGTGAATCTATACATACCTGTATGGTCCATATTAGAGGTCTGGTTGCTGTGTAATAGCTTTTTTATTAAATTATTTCTGCTAAGTTTCGCGTCCCCCGGACACCAAGAAATGCCCGCCTACTAGCACTATTTCCATATTCACCCCACCTCCCCTGCACAGGGCGCTGTGACGTGCAGTTCCCGGCCAGATCCCGCACCTGCGCTGTTTCCTCTGTACGGACTGCGCTCTTCTCCCTGCTGTCAGTGTAGTGTTGTGCAGCAGGAAACTTGTGTGCAGACGCCGGTGAGTAACTCTGCCTTCCCAGCGCCTGCGCAGAAGATCCCTGCTGCACAACACTACACTGACAGCAGGGAGAAGAGCGCCGTCCGTGCAGAGGAAACAGTGCAGGTGCGGAATCCGGCCGGGAACTGCATGTCACAGGGCCCTGTGACGTGCAGGGGAGGTGGGGTGAGTATGGAGTATAGGGCTAGTAGGCGAAGATTTCTTGGCGTCCGGGGGACGCGAAGCTTAGCAGAAATAATTTAATAAAAAAGCTATTACACAGCAACGAGACTGCTAATATAGGCCATACATGTAAGTATAGATTCACATTTCTATCACCTGTATGCCGATATTAGTGGACTGAAAAGTCCTAGGCGGTGACAGATTCCCTTTAATGTGAGCAGCCATGTGTCACTTACCTGAGAAAGAAATAATTCCAGAAAGACCCAAGTGAAAAAGTCATGTAAGCTGAAGCAATTTGATGCTCTGGACAACACCCCCATGGTAGGTTCCAGCATTCATATGGATGTCATCTCCTACTTAAAAATGTGGAACATTTGAAGAAAATATCTCCACATGAGTATTTTAAGTATTAGGTCTGAACCGGCTCTCACCACAGTTGCAGTACAGTTCACTGAGATTTATTTATTAGCAGATAATGAACTGCTAGAATTTGCAAGCATTTTAGTTTAGAAGTCAAGATTCCTATATCCTTATTATGTTTCTAATCACAAATGGCCATTTTACTAAGTTTTTAGCTATATACTATATAAATAAAGGATTTATATTCTTATCTCACCTTTTTACACACTTTTCCTATTAAAGTATCAATTGCTATAAATATTGTGGCTTACACCCAGGTGTAACACAATCCCACAAAAGTCACAGTGTTTACTGGGGTGACATTAAATTGTTAGGAACAACCTTTAAGTATTCCAATAAGTTCAGCACAGGAAGGGGACGGCATCCCTGCACATACAATTCTCTATCCCTGGGCCATTGATACTGAATTAGAGACTTTACTAATGAAAAACTCAAGTTAAATATATTATTTCTTGTTTTCATCACTGTGTCCTGAAAAGATTATACAAGATTATGACCACTTTCTTCCAGAAATGACTATACCTATGCATGTGAAGTTAATGGTGCTGAACTGCAGAACACAGACACAACCTTTTGACAGTACAGTTGAGCAAAAGTATTGGCATCATGGGAACTGGTAAAAGCCAGATGTGTTCATAACAAGGGACATGGGTTGTCTGCCACTATAGATGAGCGGATCTTTCGAAATTCTAATTCTCCAGCTATGCCAAGTTTTCCCCAAAAATTTAATTTGTGGAAAACAAATTTGCGCGAATCTCAATATTGGAAAGTTTGTACTAGCTCAGAAAATATATGTGGGGGAAAGGAGACAGAGAACTCAGCTGACCATAAAAGCTTACAATCTATAGGAGAGAGAGAACCCTGCTGATCATAAGAGCTTACACACTACAGAAGAGAGAAAGGATCCTCCTGACAATAAGAGCTTACACCCCTACAGGAGAGTGAGAGAGGCCCTGCCTACCATAAGAGCTGCAAATTGCCTCTACAGATAGGAAGAGGACTTGAACTCTATTGCCACCTATTGGAAGTAGCAATCCTACAAGTCACTATCGACCCCTGCCACATGACTTGTAAAGCTAAACCAGTATCTGGCTTTTATCCTAAGTCATATGGCAAGGCTCGTTAAAGGGTCAATACTGACTTTTAGGATTGCTACTTCCAGTAGGTGGCACTAAAGTTCAAGTCCTCTTCCTCTGTGAAGAGGCACTTTGCATATTTAATTTCCCGGAGCAGCATTGCATGGCTTATAAGCCTCCTTAAACTGGCATTTCAGGCATGTCACTCCCCACAAGGAAAAACGTTATCCCTTAGATCCCACTCTATAGGAAAGAGAGACTTACCCAGTCACTGTGGAGATGGAAAATGACTCTACTGTATAAACTATGCTCAGCTCTGATTTCTGATGGCCCAGGTGATAACTGTACAAGTATGATAATCCGCTAGATGTCATCACTGCAGAGCGTTATGAGGAGGCCAATGCAGCAATGCAACAAGACATTAGCCCACTCTCTGATGCTCAGCAGTGTGGAAAATTGTGCTAAGCATGTTTTTTGGGGCAAACCGAGATTCCAATTTTAAAGTGGTTGAATTCTTGTGAAACAATGAACTTCAGAAAATTTCACTTGTGCTCAAACCTCTGCGGTTCAATCAACACATCTCTATCTGACACAAAACTAAAATCTGCCCTGGTCCGGATGCCACCAAGGTCCAGAATGGACGCTTTACCAGAGCAGTGCAAATCTCTTTGTTCAACTCTAGTGGATAGGAACGACCTTGTTTTGTGGGGAAAAAAAATAAACCATGTTTTTCTAATCATGGAGAAGTCCCAAGAATATGAACAACAAAAGATGCACTGGCATAGCATATTTCTGAATTGAGGTTGAGAACTGTTAGCCATTACCAAGATGACATTCTTCGGTGGCATGTAAAAGTTTGGGCACCCCTTGTCAAAATTACTGTAATTATGAACAGTTAAGCAAGTTGAAGATGAAATGATCTCTAAAAGGGCTAAACTTACATTGACACATTTATTTTGTATTTTTGGCAAAAAAAATAAAATATGTTTTCATCTTTTACATTTTAAAAATTTCAAAAAGGAAAATGATTTGATGCAAAAGTTTGGGCACCCTGCATGGTTAGCACCTAGTAGAATCCCCTTTTGCAAATATCACAGCTTCTAAACTCTTTTTATAGTCAGACAACAGTCTTTCAATTCTTGTTTAAGGGATTTTCATCCATTCTTCCTCAGAAAATTCTTTCAGTTTTGTGAGATTCCTGGGTCGTCTTGCATGCACTGATATTTTGAGGCCTAGCCATAGATTTTGAATGATATCCAGATCAGGGGACTGTGAGGGCCATTGTGAAACGTTTAGCTTGCGCCTTTTGAGGTAGTCTATTGTGCATTTTGATGTGTGTTTAGGATCATTATCCATTTGTAGAAGCCATCCTCTTTTCAACTTAAGCTTTTTTACAAATGGTGTTATGTTTGAATAAGAATTTGTTGAAATTTCATTAAATCCATTCTTCCCTCTATCTGTGAAATGTTCCATATGCCATTGGCTGCAATACAACCCAAAGCATGATTGATCTACCCCCATGCTTAATGGTTGGCAAGATGTTATTTTCCTGGAATTCTGTGCCCTTTTTCTCCACACATAAATTTGATCATTGCAGCCAAAGGAGTTCTATTTTAACCTTAGCGGTCCACAGGACTTGTTTCCAAAATGCATCAGGCTTGTTTAGATGTTCTTTTGCATATTTCTGATGCTGAATTTTGTAGTGAGGACGCAGAAGTGGTTTTCTTCTGATGACTCTTCTATGAAGACCATATTTGTGCAGGTGTCTATAAACAGTAGAACAATGCACCACAACTCCAGAGTATGCTAAATCTTACCGAAGGTCTTTTGCAGTCAAGTGGGGTGTCTGATTTGCTTCTCTAGCAAGCCTACGAACAGCTCTCATTGAAATTTTGCTTGGTCTTCCAGACTTTATCTTGGCCTCCACTGTTCCTGTTAAGTGCCATTTCATAATTACATTTCAAACAGAGGAAAGGGTAACTTGAAAATGCTTTGTAACTTGCCTGATGAAGGCGTTTTTTTCCGCCGAAACGCGTTGTGATTAATAAATAAAAAATTTTAATCCCACTTATTTGCCTCATCCTAGCTATTTGGCGCTCCTTCCAAACCGCCTTTTATTTTTATTTTTCCTTGTTGCTATCTTCTTATAGCCTTCTCCTGCTTTGTGGGCCTCCACCATTTTCATTTTCAGAGTGCTCAGCAGCTACTTAGAAGAACCCATGGCTACAGCTTTTTGGCACAAGGTTAGAGGAGGCTGGGTTTTTATAAACCTGAGAAATTTGCATCACCTGAAAATTTGCAAGGTCTGAAAATCTCCAAGAGTGCCCAAACTTTAGCATCAAATCATTTTCCTTTTTGTAATTTTTAAAATGTAAAAAATGACAATATATATACCGTATTTTTCGGTTTATAAGATGCACTTCCCCCCTCCAGATTTGGGGGGAAAATAGGGGTGCGTTTTACAAAGCGAAATCACCTTACCGGTAGCGGTGGAGCGGTGTTCCAGGGTTTCTGCTGGCTAAGGCAGGTTATGCTGCTGAGGCAGGAGATGCTGTGGAGGCAGGATGGGGTGTTTGGAGGCAGGAGTCGGCTGCGGGCCCCATGCTGTCTGCCATGTACTGCTCTAGGTGTTCGGTGGTGCGGGAGCTCCACCGACATTTTGTAGAAGCCGGAGCCTCCGGCGGCCATTTTTCTGGGGTACACCGAAGAGGAGAGGATGGAAGGTGCGGGACTCTGGCTTCAACAAAATGTCAGCGGAGCCCCTGCACCACCAAACACCTGGAGCAGAACATGGCAGACAGCATAGGGCCTGCAGCCGAATCCTGCCTCCGAACACCCCGTCCTGCTTCCGCCTCATCTCCTGCCTCAGCCAGCAGCAACTCTGGGACCCCACTCTACCAACGCCACCCCCTTCTCCCAGGATAGCTGATTATAACATGCACCAGTTTATTAAAAAACATTTTTTCCTATTTTTCTCCCCAAAATTTGGGGTGCATCTTATAAACCGGTGCATGTTATAATCCGCAAAATATGGTATATGTTTTTTTTGCCTAAACTACAAAGTAAATGTGTCATATTTAACTTTAGCCCTTTTAGAGATCATTTCATCTTCAACTTGCTTAATTGTTCACAATAACAGTAATTTTGACAAGGGGTGCCTAAACTTTTAAATGCCATTGTATAATAGAAGTTTTCACAGGGTAAGTCATGGTGTCCATCAGCACATTGTTACATCCTTTCAAGAGCCTGGCACATATGATACAGGATTGTCTTGCAGGACACTGGTGTGGAGTCTGATTTCATTGCAGCCCTGCAGATATATTATCAGAACTATTCCTCTTCTGAAGAAGTGATTCCAATCAACTCCATTTTACAGTATTAGAGAACTGTTCATAATACAATTCCATAAGATTTCAATTGCCTCCACACTACAGTTATACTGCAACTGTGCACCTCTAGAATAAGAAAATAGAATATGAGCTATGCTTCCACACCATCATGCTTGTCATCTCAAGTATTTTTTTTAATATTATTCAGCAGCAGATGTGTGAAAGAAAGGCTTCTGTCCATTCAAAATGAATTTCTAATAACTATGTAAGTGCAGCCCAATAAGAGCCAAGGTTCAAAGAAAAGGTTTATAGATGTCTGACAGATTCTCAGGTTTTCTGCTATTTCTGTCTCAACACAGACTTGCTAAAGAAGGATAACATTAGAAAATAAGGACTTTGTGTTACAGAAAATCACAAAAGATATTCACTGCTGGAAAATACAGCAGTTCTGAACGGTTTGTAATCCCCTGATATATAAATGCGGGTGTTATAGAATTGACACAAAATAACAATATTCGGTATAATAATGTCATTTCTCCATAGAACACTGTGCAGTTCACAATATATTAACCTACTTTTTTCTGTCTTGTACATTTGCATGTGCCAAATTCATAGAACAGATAGGTATTACCCCACCCTGTATAGTGGGGATTTATATACTTATCAGAAAATAGGGAAAAGAAATTGGCTTGTAAGAGGTTGAAAGTACTTTTCAAAGCAAAAGGGTAAAAGCCAGGAAATCAGCCATCTCCGACACAGACTTACTGCTTTTAAAGCTTTATGAATAAAACTATTATCACAAACTTGACAGTGTCCAGAAAATTAAGCAAACCTTATCTTTTTGCCTTTGACTGCTTTTTTTATTTAACCAAGCTACTGTATTAAGATTATTGGGTCAAAATAATTATTTATTATATGTACCAAAGACCCCTATACAATACGCCTACAGGAGTTTTTCTAGTATCCTATTCAAAATCCATTGGCATTAATATGAAACCGGTCCCCATTTGCAACTAACACAGCTTCCACTCTTCTTTTAAAACTTTTTGCCAGTTTTGGAGTGTCAATCCAACAATTGAGAGTAAAGGATGACTATATGTCCACCAAACTAAACAAACCTATGAATATGACACATAGTCAAATATAATAATAAGGTTATTCATTTATTGAAGACAGATAAAAACATCAAAAAGCAATTATACATAGAGGAAGAAAATGTCCAGATATAATGGACATCCAGGGGTCAGAAGGTAAAAATCGCAAAAAGACACTGATCTCAAATAAACAAACCATAGGGCTCACCAGTCATATCTTGCTCAAATTCAGTATAAGGGTGCATAAGGTAACGTGCATAGTGCAATAAATATTAACCCAAATGGGTATACAGACACTAGCAGACAATAAAGGAAAAAATTATTATTATACACTGCCTATGTGAACACAGTGAAGCACATGATTAGGTGTATAGAGCCCAAACTGTTGGAAAGAGAAGATTACAATGGTAGCTATGAGCCCACATGTGTAGCTCAATGTATCATATGGATCTAATTGTCACCATGATAAAGTAATAATGCAATGAAATACCTGCCAGTCCCACAGAGTCCACAAGGATACAACGCGCGTTTCGCCGATTGCTTTAACGAGGATATGATATCAGACATAGAGGTAGAGTATGTAAAGGAGGACCAACCAATAGGTAGACGGTCATCATAATTGATTAGCGGGATGCATGTGTATGAGCATGGCGCCATGCTTGAGTGAGCCAATCGTGGTCACATCAGAAGGGCCGCGTCTCCATAGAGCGCGGTCCATTGGAAGTGGCGGCGGCGTGCGTGTCATGTTGGACCGCAAGCAGTGGAAATTACGTGTGTGGCGCATCCAGTGTCAAGTTGGAAGAGGCGGAAGTGACGTGAGTGATACATCTGGTGGAACAGCGGCGATTGCGTGTCACGGTGAGAAGCAAATCCTATTTGACATAGGTAAGTATAGCATACACAAGGATGCCGTGTAAGTGGAGATAGTATGAGGAATGATATATGCCAAAAGAAGACGCATGTACCAGAAAAAATAATAATAAAAATTAAAAGATAGAGTGATGAATATTTCATCTCACAGATCCTAAAGTGCACAGTGTAAAGAAAGAAGAATAAATAAATAAAAAGCTCATGATTAATGTATAATGTGTATAAAAGTTTGTTAGAAAAGTGTAAGCAATATGTGACACCATCTAGCCGCAATATATATATATACTGCTCCACATAACAGATATGATATATTGATGTGATACATCAATCCGATGTATGAGCCAAATATATTATGCATAGACATGACATAGAAATATAATATATAATAATACTACACAGTAAAAATATGTGTATATACAATGACAAACACAAAAGCATGTGTCATAAGCAAACTGACGCTGATGATATAGCCTGGAAATAGCTCGCTGATACATCCAACCAAAATATAGATAAAGACTCCGAATATCTCATACAAAGGTCCCATATAGGATCAGGCAAAAGAACTACAAAGAAAGAGATGAAAGAAATACAATAAATACAAGAAAACACAAAATGAAATAGTTAAAACATCAATAATATACATTTAAGAACGTAATAGATCAGTACACAAATCCGTGTCAAAAAGAAATTACAGGAATGGAGCAAAGCTGTTAGACTCATTTAACCCGTTAGGGACCATCGTGTTAAGAATTGTTATCCATTTCACTTCCTTCTGAGCCAATGCCTTTCTCCAATTCCCACCAGGTATCCCTATATATACCCGATCTATCAATTGCCCTTCTCTCCTCCCTACTATAGTTATCATAAGGCAATGATGATGAAGTACTTTTAAATTCATCTGAAACCAAGAGCATGTAAGTTACCTGATTCTCTTATACCCAAATCCCAGAAATTTCCCCCTCTCCATGTACCCAAACATTGATTTGTTCGTACAGTTAGTGACTGATGAATTTAAAAGTATTTCATCCTCATTGCCTTATGATAACTGTAGTAGGGAGGAGAGAAGGGCAATTGAGAGTTTGAAAAATCTTCAGGACATAGTTATTAAGCCCTCTGATAAGGCTGGCAATGTGGTCTTGTGGCCCATTATAAAATATGAAAGGGAAATAAAGAGACATCTGGGCGATCCAACCACATAAAGGAAGCTCACGTTTAACCCTCTATCGTAATATCAGAGCCGACTAGAATCTATTTTATCTGAGGCTGTCTCAAGAGAAATACTATCTAAACGTGAGATGGAATGCCTGTATAACAAAAACCCACGGATTGCCACTTTTTACCTTCTCCCAAAGGTACACAAGAATTTGACCACCCCTCCTGGCAGGCCAATAGTATCTGGCATGCAGAATTTCTGTGAGCCCGTCTGTAAATTCAGTGACCATATTCTCCGTCCATTGGTAGAAACTTTACCGTCCTACCTAAAGGACACTGCTTATCTCCTCAGGAAGGTCGACGAGATACATGTGGATGAGAATGTTACCATGGTGACCTGCGATGTGGAGTCGCTCTACACGTCAATATGTCATAAGGACGGAATTAGAGCGACCCAGAGCATTTTTGGAGATGTCCGACGTGGATTGTGAGATGTGCGACCTTGTAGTCGAACTACTGCATTTTGTTTTGAGTCATAACTTTTTTCTATATAGGGACTCCTTCCTACAGCTCCAGGGGACAGCAATGGGGGCGGCGTGCGCCCCCTCTTTCGCTAATTTGTTCCTGGGGCTGTGGGAGAGGGAGATCTTTATGACCAATCCAGTGCCGAATGTTGACAAGATTCTGTACTGGGGTCGTTTCATTGATGACATTTTTTTTCTGTGGCAGGGCTCTGACGAAGAGGTCCCATCTCTCATCTCCACTTTGAATTTGAATCATTTTAATATCAAGCTCACTTTTAAAACTGGGAGACAAAATATCAACTTCTTGGACTTTCTGCTGAAAATTGACCCAGATGGATCTATTCAAACAGACGTTTTCCGTAAACCAACGGCAGTGAACACTCTTCTCCACACAAATTCTTCTCACCCAAGGAATTTGATAAACAGCATCCCAACGGGACAATTTTTAAGGATGCGTCGAATCTGCTCTAATAATACAACCTTTGAAAGACAAGCAACGGAACTTAAAGAAAGGTTTAGTAGTACGGGTTACAATGAACGGACAATACAGAGGAGCTATCGCAGAGCCAAATTTGCAAAAAGTAAAGATCTATTATATTAATCACGAAAAGTTGAGGAGACGGATGTAGTGAGGTTCATCTCAACATATAATGTCAGGAATGGTGAGATGTGGGATGACTTGAAAAACCATTGGCAAATCTTGCAATTGGACAAGACACTTGTGTCCCATATCCCTCGTAATCCAATGGTAACTTATAGGCGTTCACAGAACCTGAGAGATGTACTGGTTCACAGTCATCTTGAGGGGCCTAAAAAGAAATATATTTTTGGCTCAAGAGGCCCTGAATGGGGATGTCGACCCTGCTGCTCCTGTGTTGCATGCCCGAACATAGCTTCCACTAGAGGATTTACTAATGCGGATCAAACCAAAAGCTATAAGATAACCCATACCATCTCCTGCATCACAATGGGCAATCTATAGTGCGAGATGCCCATGTGGTAAAATATACATTGGCATGACAACCAGGGAACTCTGCAGACGAACGAGAGAGCATGTCCTGGATATAAAAGCAGCAATGGACATTAATGACGTGGAAGAATTGAAAACACTGCCTCGCCACTTTAAGAAGTTCCATGGATGTGATGCTTCTTTATTAAAGCTCAGTGGGATAGATTGGGTATATATAGGGATACGTGGTGGGAATTGGAGAAAGGCATTGGCTCAGAAGGAAGTGAAATGGATAACAATTCTTAACACGATGGTCCCTAACGGGTTAAATGAGTCTAACAGTTTTGCTCCATTCCTGTAATTTCTTTTTGACACGGATTTGTTTACTGATCTATCTATTACGTTTTTAAATGTATATAATTGATGTTTTAACTATTTCATTTTGTGTTTTCTTGTATTTATTGTATTTCTTTCATCTCTTTCTTTGTAGTTCTTTTGCCTGATTCTATATGGGACCTTTGTATGAGATATTCGGAGTCTTCATCTATATTTTGGTTGGATGTATCAGCGAGCTATTTCCAGGCTATATCATCAGCGTCAGTTTGCTTATGACACATGCTTTTGTGTTTGTCATTGTATACACACATATCTTTACTGTGTAGTATTATTATATATTATATTTCTATGTCATGTCTATCCATAATATATTTGGCTCATACATCGGATTGATGTATCACATCAATATATCATATCTGTTATGTGGAGCTATATCTGTAATATAACGCTGCAAGCGTCCCTCTGTCTGAAGCCTTTATAGACTGCGCATGCGTGACACGCAGTCTGGCTCTAGACAGAAGAACGCTTGGAGCCGTTACAGGTAAGAGGAGGTGTATGGCGCCGGAAATCGCGGTATGTGTAGACACTGAACGCATACCGCGATCTCCGGCGCCATACTTACATACTTACCTGATCGGGAGGAGCGTTGCCGCAGCGCATCTCTCTTCGCCGTAGACCGGGGCAGGAGGCGTCGGATCGGCGCATGCGCATAGCGCTATCCGGCGCCGTTTTACTGAAGACACATTTGCAGTGTCTTCAGCAAAATGGCGCCGGACAGCGCGGTGCTCTGGCACAGCACTCCTCCCCGGCCTCCGGCAGAACAGGACGCGGCAGCGCTGGAGCACAGAGAAGAAAGGTGAGTATAAGTGTTTATTTTTTTTGGATGTGTGTACAGCGTGAAAGGGATGCGGGGGCTACACATACCAGGATTGGGGTGAGGGGTACCACACATACCAGGATTGGGGTGAGGGATACCACACATACCGGGATTGGGGAGATGAGGGGTGCCATGCATATCGGAATTGGGGGGATGAGGGGTGCCACGCATACCGGGATTGGGGGGATGAGGGGTGCCACGCATACCGGGATTGGGGGGATGAGGGGTGCCACGCATACCGGGATTGGGGGGATGAGGGGTGCCACGCATACCAGGATTGGGGGGATGAGGGGTGCCACGCATACCGGGATTGGGGGGATGAGGGGTACCACGCATACCGGGATTGGGGGCATGAGGGGTGCCACGCATACCGGGATTGGGGGAGTGAGGGGTGCCACGCATACCGGGATTCGGATGAGGGAGGCCACGCACACCGGGATTCAGATGAGGGGGGCCATGCATACCAGGATGAGGAAAGCCATACATACCAGGATAGGAATGGGGGTACCATGCATACCAGGATAGGGATGAGGTATGGGGTACCACGCATACCAGGATTGGGTGAGGGGTACCACACATACCAGGATTGGGGTGAGGGGTACCACACATACCAGGATTCGGGTGAGGGGTACCACACATACCAGGATTGGGGTGAGGGGTACCACACATACCAGGATTGGGGTGAGGGGTACCACGCATACCAGGATTGGGGTGAGGGGTAACACGCATACCAGTATAGGATGGTGGGGACAGGATGGGGGCAGCATAAATACCAGGAGGGGTGCAGCACATACCAGCATGGGAGACCATATACCAATAAAAATGCTCGCCACCCGGGCATAAAACGGGTTCAATAACTAGTATATATATATATATATTGCGGCTAGATGGTGTCACATATTGCTTACACTTTTCTAACAAACTTTAATACACATTATACATTAATCATGGCATTTTATTTATTTATTCTTCTTTCTTTACACTGTGCACTTTAGGATCTGTGAGATGAAATATTCATCACTCTATCTTTTAATTTTTATTATTATTTTTTCTGGTACATGCGTCCTCTTTTGGCATATATCATTCCACATACTATCTCCACTTACACGGCATTCTTGTGTATGCTATACTTACCTACTTACCTATGTCTAATAGGATTTGCGTCTCACCGTGACACGCAATCGGCGCTGTTCCACCGGATGTATCACTCACGTCACTTCCGCCTCTTGCGGTCCAATTTGATACCGGATGCGCCACACACGTAATTTCCGCTGCTTGCGGTCCAACATGATACGCACGCCGACGCCACCACTTCCGGTGGACCGCGCTCTATGGAGACGCGGCCCTCCTGATGTGACCACAATTGGCTCACTCAAGCATGGCGCCATGCTCATACACGTGCATCCCGCTAATCAATTATGATGACCGTCTTCCTATTGGTTGGTCCTCCTTTATATACTCTACCTCTATGTCTGATATCATATCCTCATTAAAGCCATCGGCGAAACGCGCGTTGGATACTTGTGGACTCTGTGGGACTGGCAGGTATTTCATTGCATTATTACTTTATCATGGTGACAATTAGATCCATATGATACATTGAGCTACACATGTGGGCTCATAGCTACCATTGTAATCTTCTCTTTCCAACAGTTTGGGCGCTATACACCTAATCATGTGCTTCACTGTGTTCACATAGGCAGTTTATAATAATAATTTTTTACTTTATTGTCTGCTATTGTCTGTATACCCATTTGGGTTAATATTTATTGCACTATGCACGTTACCTTATGCACCCTTATACTGAATTTGAGCAATATATGACTGGTGAGCCCTATGGTTTGTTTATTTGAGATCAGTGTCTTTTTGTGATTTTTACCTGCTGACCCCCGGATGTCCAATATATCTGGGCATTTTCTTCCTCTATGTATAATTGCTTTTTGATGTTTTTATCTGTCTTCAATAAATGAATAATCTTATTATTATATTTGACAATGTGTCATATTCATAGGTTTTTTAAGTTTTGGAGTGTGTCTGTGGGAATTTTTGGCCAGAAGAGCATTAGTGAAGTGAGACACTGATGTTGAATGAAAGGGTCTAGACTACAGTCTTCATTCTAGTTCATCCCAAAGGTTTTCAATGGGGTTAAGTTGAGAGCTCTGTGCAGGCGTCAAGTTCTTCCACAACGGATTCACCCAACCATGTCTATATGTACGTTGCTTTGTGTACTGCGGCACAGTCATGCTATGCTTTCTCCAAACTATTCCAACAAAGTTGGAAGCATATAATTGCACGAAAAGGCTTGGTATAATGAAGCATTAACATTTCCCTCAACTGGCACTAAGAAGCCTAGGCCAACACCACAAAACTAACTCGATAGTATTATCCCTCCTCCACCAAACTTTACAGTTGACACAATGCAGTCAGGAAGGTAACCTTCTGAGGGCATTCGTCATCCAAGATTCATTCTGAGATTCTCATTTCTGTGATGTCCCACTCCAATGAGCACTTCATCGCATTCAAACAATCCCTCACTTTTTTCAAGTCCACACTTACTACAGCAAAACAAACCTACTTCTCATCTTTCATATCCTCCCTATCTCACAACCTTAAACAGCTATTCAACACTTTCAATTCTCTCCTCCGTCCTTCAGTGCCTCCTCCCTCTCCTCTCATCTCAGCCGAAGACTTTACCTCATTCTTCAAGCAGAAGATTGACACCATCAGACAAAGCTTTTGCCTAAAGTCCCCACAGCCCCTCCTCATATCTACTCAACCCTCCTCTTCCAAAACCAGCTTTTCCAACATTACAGATGATCAACTTTCCTCTTTACTCTCCAAATCACACCTCACCACCTGCGAATTTGACCCAATTCCTTCCCACCTCATCCCTAACCTTACCACAATTTTCATCCCAACCCTAACGCACCTTTTCAACCTGTCACTAACAACTGGTGTCTTCCACTCATGCTTCAAACATGCCTCGATCACACCCATCCTCAAAAAGCCCTCCCTTGACCCATCCTCTCTGTCTAGCTATCACCCCATATCACTTCTCCCCTACACCTCAAAACTACTGGCACAACACGTTCATTGTGAACTTTCCTCCCCCCTCTCCTCCTGCTCCCTCTTTGACCACTTACGACGTAGCTTCCAACTGCATCACTCCACTGAAACTGCCCTAACTAAAGTCACCAACGACCTACTAACCGCTAAATCCAAGTGGCACTACTCTGTCCTCCTCCTCCTGGACCTGTCATTTGCCTTCGACACAGTGGACCATTTCCTCTTACTACAAACGCTCTCATCTCTCGGCATCACAGACTTGGCCCTATCTTGGAACCCCTCATACCTAACAGACTGGAAATTCAGTGCCTCCCACTCACACACCACCTCTTCATCTCGCTCCCTATCTGTCGGTGTCCCCCAAGGTTCAGTTGTAGGGCTCCTGCTGTTCTCCATTTACACCTTCGGCCTGGGACAGCTCATAGAGTCCCACGGCTTTCAGTATCATCTCTATACTGATGACACACAGATCTACCTCTCTGGACCTGATATCACGTCCTTAATAACCAGAATCCCACAATGTCTGTCCGCTATTTCATCCTTGTTCTCTGCTAGATTTCTAAAACTTAACATGGATAAAACTTAATTAATCTTTCCATCATCTCACTCAACAACCCCATTTGACCTATCCATCATAATGAATGGCTGCCCACTCTCACCAGCCCCCAAGCTTGCTGCCTCGGGGTAACCCTGTGCTCTAATCTCTCCTTCAAACCACATATCCAAGCCCTTTCCACTTCCTTCCAACTCCAACTCAAAAATATCTCCCGTATCCGCACATTCCTCAACCACAAATCTGCAAAAACACTAGTGCACACCCTCATCATCTCCCGCCTCGACTACTGCAACCTCCTGCTTTGTAACCTCCCCTCTAACACTCTCGCACCCCTCCAATCTATCCTAAACTCTGCTGCCCAACTAATCCTTCTGTCCCCTGCTATTCCCCAGTCTCTCCTCTCTGTCAATCCCTTCACTGGCTCCCTATTACCCAGAGACTCCAGTTCAAAACCCTAATCATGGCATACAAAGCCATCCACAACCTGTCTCCTTCATAAATCTGTGACCTAGTCTCTGGGTAAGTCTAACCTCCAAACCTAGTCTAACCTCCAAACCTCACAAGATCTCCTTCTCTACTCCCCTCTTATCTCCTCTTCCCTCAATTGCATACAAGACTTGTCCCATGCATCCCCCCTACTCTGGAACTCTCTACCCCAACACATCAGACTCTCGCCTACCATAGAAACCTTCAAAAGGAACCTGAAGACCCACCTCTTCTGACAAGCGTACAACCTGCAGTGACCCTTGCTCCACCATACCACTGCATGACCAGCTCTACCCTCACCTACTGTATCCCCACCAATTGCCACAAGAGCCACCAGAATATCAAGGAATCATCTCCTACATTACAAAACTAAACACGGAAGCAACGGGGTGCCTCTAGTAGTCACCTACAGTCCAAATCTGAAGGCGCTACGGAGAGCTGCATGGAAACGACAATCCTTACTACAAAAAGATGCCCGATTACAATCCATATTTCCAGATCCCCCACTTCTGTGTTTCAGGCAGCCCCCAAATCTAAGAAGCATCATTGTCAGAAGCTCCCTGTCATCTCCACCAGCTACAGGTACCTTTCCCTGCAACCAGAAAAAATGTAAAACCTGTCAGTTTATAATGACCACAAACAAGATAACGATCCCAAATTCACCCAATTCACATCAGGACTACAAGATCCCAGGTACTTTCAGCTGTATTAAAAGGTAACTTCAAATTTCAGAGAGACATAAGAGTCTGGGAATATAAACTCATGGTGACCTTTGACATCTTCAGAGCAGGAATTAATGTATCACATGGATTTATGTAATTCTACATGCAAATTGACATCAACTAAGGAATGTGCTCATCAGACCTGTGGGGTCATCACAACCCTGGACCAGACCTCAGTCATAGGGCAATAAAACTTTAAAACTCCTTATCTATGAACTGCTAAAATATTTACAGCCAGAACTGTTTATCTCTCCGATAGTAACAGCTCTGCTTTCCGTCACCTGTCTCGTCTCATCTATTGCATTATTTCTGTGTCCTATTGAGTATAAATATGTGACTCTTCAGATTTTGTGTTATACTATGCCTGATGAAGAGGCCTGAGTAGTCTCGCAAGCTTGCAACTTGTTACCATCTTTTCAGTTAGCCATTAACGGGTATCAAGCACTAAGGACTCTCAAATCTAAATATTTTGGTACAATTCAGAATTTATTGTTTCATTAATAATGGCAAGCCCTTCTGGCCCAGATACAGCAAACTTGGCCCAAATCATAATACTACCACCACTATGTTTCACAGATGGTACAACATTTTTATGCTGTAATGCAGTGTTTTTCTTTCTCCAAACATAACGCTTTTCATTTCAACCAAAAATAGCGTTCTTGTGACATTTTTACAGCCGTGAAAACGCAGGATGAAGAGGAGACTACAACTCCTCTTCATCCCGGCTACCACGCAGTGAAAAAAAGAAATTAAAAAGTTAAAAATAAAAAAAACTTGTATACTCACCTCTCTGGTCTCCTCCCAGCGGTGGCGATCCTTTCTCCTTGGCGTCCCGCGGTTTACTGGCAGGACCTGTGGTGACGTCATTTAATCAGCTGATGGTCACACGACCGCTGACGTCAGCAGTCAGGTGATGGTCGCGTGACAATCAGCTGACTAAATGACTTCACCGCAGGTCCTGCCAGTACACCGTGGGACGCCGAGGAGAGAGGATCGCCGCCGCCGGGAGGAGACTGGAGAGGTGAGTATACAGGTTTTTTTTATTTTTAACTTTTTAACTTTTTAATTCTTTTTTTTACTATAGATGCAGCAGTTAAAGCACAAAGTTGGTCACACAATATAAATCCATGCCAGTTGCAAAAACACTGCAGAAACGCTGCGGGTTATCATGGGGAAAAAAAACGCAGCACTACCAATTATTTAGCGGAAGCGCTGCGTTTTTGCCGCCATTGACTTTCATTGGAACGCTTGGATTCCGCATCATCTGTGATTCTGTACATGCGGAATCCAAGCATTTCAATGTGCGGATGGTACCCGGGTGTGGAGGACAGGGGACGCTCCTCCGGGCCCGGGTACCATAGAACCTGTAAAAAAAAGAATAAAATAAAAAATAAATATTATATTTACCTTCTGATGGCCCCCGCTGCGCATGTCCTCTCTTGCCGGCAGCTCCGCATGTCCCTGGCAGGAAAAACGCATGTACAATCCACATGCGTTTTTTCTGCCAGGGAGATGGAGAAACGCTCAAAAACAATCCGGAGCATTTCTGCATCGTGGGCACATAGCCTTAGGAGAGCAGTGCTAACCTTCTCCTTGCAGTCCTGCAATGCACTTCACTGTTGTTCAGAGTCCTCCTGATGGTGGACTTATCAAGATTAACATTAGCTAATATGAGAGAGGCCTTTAGGCTATGTACCCACGATGCAGAAATGCTGCATATTTTTTCCGCTTCTCCCTGGCAGGAAAAAAGCATGCGGATTTTACATGCGTTTTTCCCGCCAGGTAGAAGCGTTTGTCAAGCGTTTTTGCATGCATTTCTGCATGCGGGTTATGAAGCGCTTTTCCAAGCGATTTTAGCATCACTTGGAAAAGTGCTTGACAACTTGGTCACACTATATAAATCCGTGCAACCGGCATGGATTTATATAGTGTGACCAAGTAATAGTTTAAAAAAAAGAATTAGAATGGTAAAAAATAACGATTATACTTACCTTCTGATGGCCCCCGGTATTTTCTCCGCTCCGTCCGGTCTCCCGGGTGTCTCGCGATGGTGTGAAAGGACCTGTGATGACGTCATTGAGTCATGTGACAGGTCACGCGACCACCGACGTCAGTGGTCGCGTGACCTGTCACATGACTAAATTACGTCATGGCAGGTCTTCACACCACCGCAAGCCGAACCAGAGACCGGACCCATCACTGAGGAGGCCGGGGGACATCGGAAGGTAAGTATAATCTTTATTTTTTATTTTAAATTCTTTTTTTTACAGGTTCTATGGTACCCGGCTCTGGAGGAGAGCTTCCTCTTCTCCAGACCCGGGTACCATCCGCACATTGAAACGCTTAATATCCGTGTGTGCAAATGTGCTGACACGGATATTAAGCGTTTCAATGCAAGTCAATGGCGGCAATTACGCTGCGTGTCCGCAAAATTAATGGACATGCTGGGTATTTTTCCGCAATGATAATCCGCAGCGGAAATTTCCGCAGCATGTGCACTGCACATGTGGATTATCATTGGGGACCATGGGGCACGTATTACCAAGCGTTTTTCAAGCGTTTTCGCTGCGGAAATTCCGCGGCAAAAACGCTTGAAAAACGCATAGTGGGCTTGCAGCCTTAGTTGCTTGGAGGTTACCTTGGGTTGCTTTGTGACCTTGTGGACTATTATATACCTTGCTCTTTGAGTGATCTTTGTTGGCTCCTACCACTCCTTAGGAGCATAATAATGGTCTTTTAATCCCTCCATTTGTACACATTCTGACTTTGGATTAGTGAAGTCAAAACTAAACTTTGATAGATCTCTGGTCTTTAAATAAAACAGGTCACCCATTCACATTTTATTGTCTTCCCATTGATTGAAAACACCAGATTCTAATTTCAACTTCAAATTATCTGCTAATCCTAAAGGTTCACATACTATGGCCACTCACAGATATGTGATACTAGATAATTTTCCTCATTTAAAAAAAGCCTAACTTAAAAAAATATAAAGTGTAATATTTTTGACTCATTTTTTATTTGGTTTTCTTTATCTACATTTAGGGCTAGTGTAAAAATCTGATGTAGTTTTTAGGTCAAATTTATGCAGAAATATGGAAATTTATGAAAGGTTAACATATTTTCAAGCACCACTGTATATTTAAATATGTTGGCATAATTATTTTGTGGGCAACATTCTTCTGTGAATTGTATAATGACATTCTGTTGCCAGATAAGTTTTTACAGACTCAAAATATTATGTGATTTAGAAATTCCTGAAAGAAATCTTTTACAACTTGACATATGATGACAACGCTAGAACTTATATTTACTGGTGATGTTTTTATTTTAGGGAAATGCATTTGAGATAGTTTTCAATCTGGTAAAGTATCTCATCCAAGCTAATAGTTTCAGCACTTCTCAGCTAAGGACGCAAGTCACTGCACTGTTAAGGAAGAGAACATTATTCTCCTTTGGCAGTTTCATTCATGTATTAAACCGATGTTTTCAATAGATCATTTCTTTGTTTTTGATTACTGTCAGTGATTCCATCAGGTTTACATCTGAAGCCCTGCAAAATTGGATTCAGAGGTTTGCGCTGACGGGGCCATTGACTTTAATCATGCAGACATAGTCACTTTGTGCTATATCAAACATCATCTTCAGCAGTATCCCCTTACTTAAGGAGGGTACCAACATGCAGTCGACCACGTTTTTGAGCCTGCCTCAAGCAGATGGATACTGCTGAAAATGATGTCCAACACAGCACAATATGATTCTGTCCGCATCATTAATGTCAACAGCTTCGTCAGCGTAAACGCCTGAATCCAGTTTTCCAGGGCTTCACATGTAAGCCCTGATGGAGCTACTGAAAGTAGACTAAAGTGCCATTATTGCTGTTGTCTTATGGGGAAAATGGACACTTTGTAAAAAAGTCTCCCATTTTGGGGAACTCAGTCCATGTATTGCATAAACAATCATACAGATGAATGGCTGCCATGTAATATACCTGACCACTGCATATCTACTATGCCACATGTCCATGTGGATTAATTTATGTTGGCCTAACCACACGGCAACTTAAAGTGAGAGTTAGGGAGCATGTGTTGGGGATTTTGGCGGCAGTCGACTGTATGGACCCTTCCACACTCAGGACGATACCACGACACTTCAAACTTTGCCATAATTGTGACAGTTCACTATTGAGGGTCAGAGGGATTGACGCTTTGAAGATTGGTATTCGTGGAGGTAAACTCAGCCAACGTTTGGCTCAGCTAGAGTCCAGATGGATCTGGAAATTGGGTACTGTACACCCACATGGACTGAATGAGAGTCTCAGCTTTGCTCCTTTCCTTTGATTTCCACTCTACCTATTACATATCATTGCTGTGTTTTAAAATTCTTATTTTATTATATGTTATTTACAGTTTTATCCATCATTATTGGTCTGTGAACTTTCTCTCTGGAGGGTTGTGTCCGTACTATATCCGGTCCGTATGTATGAGTGCATGTGGAGGAGAAGAAGAATTCGCGATATTTTCGCACAGCAATTGCCAAGCCTACAAGCCTCTTTGTTCACATTGTGAACTTTGTTTAAATGAAGTATTGTATTATGTATTACTTCCATCTTTCAGGTGATTGTATATCATGAGGTATGTGGTTGGGATTTCCACTGTTGTGGTAACCTCTTACCTCATTAAGGCATCACATATATATATTTTTTTTATTCCTATATTTATGGTACAGGGGTCGTGTTCTTTGTGTCCTTATATGTATATGTGATCACTAATCCTGGCTATTGGACAATATTATAGTTGAAATGTAATTTATCCATATAATACTATTGTGAGTATGTATTTTTAATTATTATATAATATTATTATGACTACTATGATCATGTATCCTTAATAAGTATTTTAGTGCTATGATAACATACTGATGTCAGGTATAGTTTTACACATATGACGAGTTCCGCTGTATATGTGAAATTGTCTTTACACCGATATATATTGTTACGTATATTTGCATTTCTATCCCTCTAGGGAAACTTTTTGTACTATGCCCCGCCACTAGATGGCGGTGGGTAGCTATATACTAAAAAAATGGACACCTTACCACATATATTCGTAGTTACATTTCCTGAGGCGGCTGTGGGCAGTCTTAAGACGGACCCTAATTAGGGTCAAAGAATACTTTGCTTAAGTCCAATTATATTTGTGCGGTATTTGGACAGGTACGTGCAGGCGTTCTCAGTTGCTGAGGGCGACCCGCGCTGTCCGGCGTCTTCATGCTAGGACCTGTGGGTCACGTGGGCCCACGTGACTGTTGGGGGATCCTCCGCATGACGCCGGCATCGCGGGTTACCGAGGCGACGGAGACGCTGTGCGCGTCATTAGATGTCCGCCCACATCTTCCTATTGGCCGTTCATAGGCTTATAAGGACACACCCCCAGTTTGAAGCCACGCCCCCTGAAGAAGGTAACGCCGAAACGCGCGTCAGGGTGGACGCGTGGTCCACATGTGAGCATCTCCTCAGTTAGCCCTCAGTCCAGGTAGATTTTATTATTGTAATAAGTGGTCAACTACATTGTTATACTGCTATACAGTTAGGCTGAACGAGTTGATCACTAGATACACACTAACTGGTTATATATATTAGAGATCTGTTGATTAGGTGCATTAGGGTCTATGATTATAGTCCTTGTGGGTGTCTTATATGTGGACCTCTATGTCCATTGAGCATGATGGTATTTTAGATATGTATGTCTCGCACTGTTTTTGCCATATTATGTGGTGTACTTTTTTCTTAATTATATATTTAATAAAAGCTATATTTTATGATTAAATCACCTGCTGTGTAGCTTTGATCGTATCTTTCTCTTCGCTGTATATCTATGATTGGCGATTTGTCTACAGTAAATGTCATTAGGTGCTAGCTATGGAGCTTTAATTATTATTTAATATGCACCTGTTGAGAAACTTTGATTGTATGATTATTTGTGTGTTATGCACTACTATTTTGTTTCCAATAGCAATGAATTTTAGAGCTAAAGAACAGACCTGGCTCGACCAGATGGAGCAGGTGTTTGGCACAGGCGGTGCAGAACCACGGGTAGAGAACGAGCAGGGCTGGGACAATCAGGTTCAGTCCATACAGTCCTTAATTGTTAAACGGACAAAATTGTGGTGGAATAGGGCTTTTTTGCAGAGGTATATTTCCAACAAGTTGATTCCAAGAGGACTGAGGGTGCGGGTTATCCCCACATTTGTAGTTGATGATAAAGACTTCATGTCCAATTGGGAAGGTCTCAGCAACACATGCTCCATTGGATTTATGCAGTTATTAATTGAACATAATACCAACGCCATTCTAGCACTGGATAAATCTATCGATGAAGCACAAAGTATATTAAGAAATACTTGCCCCACTGATAAACTCCAGGACTTTGATGCATCAATTGATAAGAATCTTGATCTCTGTGTTAAAAAACTCCATGACACTCAAGCGACAAAAATGGCAAGGGATCAGCGTGACTTTGCAACTAATACAGTATATCATTGGAGGAAGGCTACTATCCAACCTCATATGGCACAACGCTCTTCGTCTATTACATCACTCTCATCCCTCAGTGACTCATCTAGTATGACGTCCTCATCTATCACTACGAGGTCAGGACGGAATCTTAAGAGGATACGCGATGCAAACTTCCATCCGTACAGACGCCGACCGTATAAACAGCCGCTTGTGGACAGTGGGGATAATAAGGTAATTAACCTTAGTAAGTATGTACTCACTGATACTGACTTGTCTCTACTAAGCAGGGGTCTCTCCTTCTCACCTAAGAGTAGCTTTGATGTTTTCTCGGCTGTGAAAGACCTCCATTTGTTTGCGAGAACTCTGTTGTTTAAGAAGTATTATTTTAATGAGGCACAATTTAATCTTTTTCCAACAGAGGAGGAACAAATAGCCTTATGAACATTGGAGGAACTTTCTAGTGAACATAATATGGAGGAGGGAGGTAAGATCCCTGCATCTATTAGGGTCAAGTCTAAGAAATTTCCCCCACTGTCCACAAGCGCCAACATAGATCTGTTTGTTCAGGTGGTTACGAAGGAGTTTGAGCGGATCCCACGTTATGTACAGAGGGATAATCTCACTAGACATGAGCGTGAGCGCCTCCGGGTCCTTCGGGACCTTCCAGATGTAGTGCTGAAGCCAGCAGACAAGGGGTGCAACATTGTGTTGTGGCCCAAGGACATGTATGAGAAGGAGGCATTTAGTCAACTTAATAATAAGACCTGCTATAAACGTTTGACATTTAATCCTTTGGCCTCTTTCTCTCTCCAACTGTCTAAGATCATCAATCAAGCCACGACCAATGGGGTCATTACTGAGGAGCTGGCTTCAGCACTACTTGTCAGCGAACCTGTAGTTTCCACATTATATTTATTGCCTAAAGAGCACAAAGATTTGTCCATACCACCTGGGCGTCCTATTATTTCTGGGACTGGGAACTTCCTAGAGAACGTCAATCGGTGGATTGACAGTAAGCTTCAACCTCTAGTAGAGTGTCTCCCATCATTCCTTCTGGATACAGGTGAGCTTCTTAAGAGAGTTGACGGGCTATGTCTGGATTCAGACATGATACTGGTGACAGGTGATGTTGAGTCACTGTACACTAATATTAAACATTCTGATGGCCTGAGAGCATGTGCCTTCTTCCTGGAAACATCCAATTTGCAAAATGTCATGATTCAATTGGTGATGGATTTGCTGGAATTTTCCCTAACCCATAATTTTTTTACATTTAAGGGATCCTTCTACCTGCTGCTCCAGGGTACAGCAATGGGCGCGGCGTTCGCGCCGGCCTATGCTAATCTTTTCCTGGGGCTGTGGGAGAGGGATCTCTCCCTGCCGGATCGGCGGTCATCTATGGACCGCGTCCCTTTTTAGACGCGCTACATAGATGACATCCTGCTGATCTGGCAGGGTTCCATAGAAGACTTGAAGACATTTATGCAATCCCTCAATGACAATGATAGGAATATTCGTATCACCTATACATGGGACAGGGAAGTGGTGAACTTTCTGGATGTGGCTCTCACTACAGATCAAGACAATTTTATAAAATCAAACATCTATCGTAAAAATACTTCCACGAATATGTTACTTCATGCGTCATCCTCTCACCCTCCTTGGGTGATTCAATCTGTTCCCATCGGACAGTTTCTGCGTTTACGCAGACTCTGTTCGGATGATGTGGATTTGGCCAGACAGTCCGAAGATTTGAAAAAGAGATTTTATGAGAGAGGTTACAGTAGACGTATGGTAAAAAGGGCATACCATCGTGCCAAATATTCCAATAGACATGATTTGCTCTATAAGAAAAAGATCTCTAAACTAGAGGATAAACCAAGATTTATAACTAATTATTATGGTCAGTTTGGACGGATGAGGGAATGTTTGGTTAAGGCTTGGCCCATCCTTTTGGTTGATCCTGTGTTGTCTAAAATCCTCCCAGATCGCCCATCTATTGCTGTACGCCGCTCTAAAAACCTTCGTGACTGTCTGGTACATAGCCATTATCAATTTCAATCTGGAACCGCTACAATTTTTGGTGCCTCTAGTCCTGAGTGTGGAAGTTTTCCATGCGGCCGTGGTGTTGCCTGTCCGAATATAGAGCGTACTGATACCTTTTCTAATGCCGCTCGTACGGTGACGTATGTCATTAGAAGTCGTATTACATGTACCTCACGCTTCATTATCTACTATGCCACATGTCCATGTGGATTAATTTATGTTGGCCTAACCACACGGCAACTTAAAGTGAGAGTTAGGGAGCATGTGTTGGGGATTTTGGCGGCAGTCGACTGTATGGACCCTTCCACACTCAGGACAATACCACGACACTTCAAACTTTGCCATAATTGTGACAGTTCACTATTGAGGGTCAGAGGGATTGACGCTTTGAAGATTGGTATTCGTGGAGGTAAACTCAGCCAACGTTTGGCTCAGCTAGAGTCCAGATGGATCTGGAAATTGGGTACTGTACACCCACATGGACTGAATGAGAGTCTCAGCTTTGCTCCTTTCCTTTGATTTCCACTCTACCTATTACATATCATTGCTGTGTTTTTAAAATTCTTATTTCATTATATGTTATTTACAGTTTTATCCATCATTATTGGTCTGTGAACTTTCTCTCTGGAGGGTTGTGTCCGTACTATATCCAGTCCGTATGGATGAGTGCATGTGGAGGAGAAGAAGAATTCGCGATATTTTCGCACAGCAAATTCCAAGCCTACAAGCCTCTTTGTTCACATTGTGAATCTTGTTTAAATGAAGTATTGTATTATGTATTACTTCCATCTTTCAGGTGATTGTATATCATGAGGTATGTGGTTGGGATTTCAACTGTTGTGGTAACCTCTTACCTCATTAAGGCATCACATATATATTTTTCTTTGATTCCTATATTTATGGTACAGGGGTCGTGTTCTTTGTGTCCTTATATGTATATGTGATCACTAATCCTGGCTATTGGACAATATTATAGTTGAAATGTAATTTATCCATATAATACTATTGTGAGTATGTATTTTTAATTATTATATAATATTATTATGACTACTATGATCATGTATCCTTAATAAGTATTTTAGTGCTATGATAACATACTGATGTCAGGTATAGTTTTACACATATGACGAGTTCCGCTGTATATGTGAAATTGTCTTTACACCGATATATATTGTTACGTATATTTGCATTTCTATCCCCCTAGGGAGACTTTTTGTACTATGCCCCGCCACTAGATGGCGGTGGGTAGCTATATACTAAAAAAATGGACACCTTACCACATATATTTGTAGTTACATTTCCTAAGGCGGCTGTGGGCAGTCTTAAGACGGACCCTTATTAGGGTCAAAGAATACTTTGCTTAAGTCCAATTATATTTGTGCGGTATTTGGACAGGTACGTGCAGGCGCTCTCGGTTGCTGAGGGCGACCCGCGCTGTCCGGCGTCTTCATGCTAGGACCTGTGGGTCACGTGGTCCACGTGACTGTTGGGGGATCCTCCGCATGACGCCGGCATCGCGGGTTACCGAGGCGACGGAGACGCTGTGCGCGTCATTAGATGTCCGCCCACATCTTCCTATTGGCCGTTGATAGGCTTATAAGGACACACCCCCAGTTTGAAACCACGCCCCCTGAAGAAGGTAACGCCGAAACGCGCGTCGGGGTGGACGCGTGGTCCACATGTGAGCATCCCCTCAGTTAGCCCTCAGTCCAGGTAGATTTTATTATTGTAATAAGTGGTCAACTACATTGTTATACTGCTATACAGTTAGGCTGAACGAGTTGATCACTAGATACACACTAACTGGTTATATATATTAGAGATCTGTTGATTAGGTGCATTAGGGTCTATGATTATAGTCCTTGTGGGTGTCTTATATGTGGACCTCTATGTCCATTGAGCATGATGGTATTTTAGATATGTATGTCTCGCACTGTTTTTGCCATATTATGTGGTGTACTTTTTTCTTAATTATATATTTAATAAAAGCTATATTTTATGATTAAATCACCTGCTGTGTAGCTTTGATCGTATCTTTCCCTTCGCTGTATATCTATGATTGGCGATTTGTCTACAGTAAATGTCATTAGGTGCTAGCTATGGAGCTTTAATTATTATTTAATATGCACCTGTTGAGAAACTTTGATTGTATAGAAATTGCCAGGCAGGTAGTGGCTTTCCTTGGCAAAAGGATTAGATAGCCAGGACCAGAATCAATCAATTGGTCGCCCCAGTTGACACATTTTGCAAACCATACAAACAAAATCTGCACTATATTATGGCGCTTCTTCCCTTCTGAGCTTTCCATTGTGTCTGAAAAGTATTTCCCAATTGTAGGGTATTGGAGCACTCAGGAGAAATTGCACAACCAACTGTGAGGTCTATTTTTTTCTATTAGCCCTTATAAAAATTAAAAACTTGGGGCTAAAACAACATTTTAGTGGTAAAAATGTGATTATTACTTCTTCACCACCCAATGGTATAAAATTATGTGATCCAAAAATTTAAAAAGTGACTTATTTAATACTAAAGTCCCACACCTACTGTATAATACCCACATAGCAGTTGCTCCCACCAACTGACTATATTCCACACAAAACAGAAAAAAAGTATTTTTCTTCATAATTTATTCAAAAATATTTAATCCAATATATACTGTATATACAGTACAGACCAAAAGTTTGGACACACCTTCTCAAGATTTTTCTGTATTTTCATGACTATGAAAATTGTACATTCACACTGAAGGCATCAAAACTATGAATTAACACATGTGGAATTATATACTTAACAAAAAAGTGTGAAACAACTGAAAATATGTCTTATATTCTAGGTTCTTCAAAGTAGCCACCTTTTGCTTTGATGACTGCTTTACACACTCTTGGCATTCTCTTGATGAGCTTCAAGAGGTAGTCACCGGAAATGGTTTTCACTTCACAGGTGTACCCTGTCAGGTTTAATAAGTGGGATTTCTTGCCTTATAAATGGGGTTGGGACCATCAGTTGTGTTGTGCAGAAGTCTGGTGGACACACAGCTGATAGTCCTACTGAATAGACTGTTAGAATTTGTATTATGGCAAGAAAAAAGCAGCTAAGTAAAGAAAAACGAGTGGCCATCATTACTTTAAGAAATGAAGGTCAGTCAATCCAAAAATTTGGAAAACTTTGAAAGTGTCCCCAAGTGCAATTGCAAAAACCATCAAGAACTACAAAGAAACTGGCTCACATGAGGACCGCCCCAGGAAAGGAAGACCAAGAGTCACCTCTGCTTCTGAGGATAAGTTTATCCGAGTCACCAGCCTCAGAAATCGCAGGTTAACAGCAGCTCAGATTAGAGACCAGGTCAATGCCACACAGAGTTCTAGCAGCAGACACATCTCTACAACAACTGTTAAGAGGAGACTTTGTGCAGCAGGCCTTCATGGTAAAATAGCTGCTAGGAAACCACTGCTAAGGACAGGCAACAAGCAGAAGAGACAAGTTTGGGCTAAAGAACACAAGGAATGGACATTAGACCAGTGGAAATCTGTGCTTTGGTCTGATGAGTCCAAATTTGAGATCTTTGGTTCCAACTTTGTGCAGCAGGCCTTCATGGTAAAATAGCTGCTAGGAAACCACTGCTAAGGACAGGCAACAAGCAGAAGAGACAAGTTTGGGCTAAAGAACACAAGGAATGGACATTAGACCAGTGGAAATCTGTGCTTTGGTCTGATGAGTCCAAATTTGAGATCTTTGGTTCCAACCACTGTGTCTTTGTGCGACGCAGAAAAGGTGAACGGATGGACTCTACATGCCTGGTTCCCACCGTGAAGCATGGAGGAGGAGGTGTGATGGTGTGGGGGTACTTTGCTGGTGACACTGTTGGGGATTTATTCAAAATTGAAGGCATACTGAACCAACATGGCTACCAAAGCATCTTGCAGCGGCATGCTATTCCATCCGGTTTGCGTTTAGTTGGACCATCATTTATTTTTCAACAGGACAATGACCCGAAACACACCTCCAGGCTGTGTAAGGGCTATTTGACCAAGAAAGAGAGTGATAGGGTGCTACGCCAGATGACCTGGCCTCCACAGTCACCAGACCTGAACCCAATCGAGATGGTTTGGGGTGAGCTGGACCGCAGAGTGAAGGCAAAAGGACCAACAAGTGCTAAGCATCTCTGGGAAACCCTTCAAGATTGTTGGAAGACCATTTCCGGTGACTACCTCTTGAAGCTAATCAAGAGAATGCCAAGAGTGTGCAAAGCAGTCATCAAAGCAAAAGGTGGCTACTTTGAAGAACCTAGAATATAAGACATATTTTCAGTTGTTTCACACTTTTTTGTTAAGTATATAATTCCACATGTGTTAATTCATAGTTTTGATGCCTTCAGTGTGAATGTACAATTTTCATAGTCATGAAAATACAGAAAAATCTTTAAATGAGAAGGGTTGTCCAAACTTTTGGTCTGTACTGTACATACCTGACCGGGAGGAGTGTTGCCGCGGCGCCTCTGTTGGGGCCGGAGGCCGGGGGAAGAGCGCAGCGTTGGAATCGGCGCATGCGCATTGCTCGGTATCCGGCGCCATTTTAGTGAAGACACATTTGCTGTGTCTCTTGAACAAAATGACGCTGGACAGCGCGGCATGCAGGCATTTTAGTAAAATAATCCAGGCGACACGCTACAGGGGAGCGATGGAAAGGTGAGTAGGAGTGTTTTTTTATTTAATTGATGGAGGATGGGGGAGCAGGATGGGCGCGCAGGATGAGAGAGCACAAAACAGGAAGGGGGTGCACAAAGCAGGATGGGGGCACATAAAACAGGATGGAGGCACACAAAACAGGATAGGGGAGCAGGATGGGGGTGCAAAAAACAGGATGGGGGAGCAGATGGGGCGCACAAAACAGGATGGGGGCACACAAAACATGATGGAGGCGCACAAAACAGGATGGGCACACAAAATAGGATGGGGAGCAGGATGGGGGCGCAAAAAATAGGATGAGGGCGCACAAAACAAGATTGGAGAGCAGGATGGGGGAGCACAAGACAGGATGAAGGCGCACAAAGCAGTATGGGGGCGCAAGATGGGGCACACAAAACAGGATGGGGGAGTAGGATGGGGGTGTACAAAACAGAATGGGGGCACACAAGACAGGATGAGGGAGCAGGATGGGGGCACACAAAACAGGATGGGGGTGCACAAAACAGGATGGGGAGCAGTATAGGGATGCACAAAACTGGATGGGAGAGCATGATGGGGCGCAAAAAATAGGATGAGGGTGCACAAAACAGGATGGGGCGCACAAAACAGTATGGGGGAGCAGGATGGGGTGCACAAAACAGGATGGGGGAGCAGGATGGGGCACACAAAACAGGATGGGGGAACATGATGGGTGCGCACAAAACAGGATAGAGGAGCGGGATGGGGAGCACAAAACAGGATGGGGGAGCACAAAACAGGATGGAGGCACACAAAAAAGGATGGGGCGCACAAAACTGGATGGGGGAGCACGATGGGGATGCACAAAACAGGATGGGGGTGCACAAAACAGGATGGGGGCGCACAAAACAGGATGGGGGAGCAGGATGGGGGTGCACAAAACAAGATGGAGGAGCAGGATGGGGCACACAAAACAGGAAGGGGAGCAGGATGAGGGCACACATAACAGGGTGTGGGAACACGATGAGGGCAGACAAAACAGGATGGGGGAGCACAAAACAGGAAGGGGGAGCACAAAACAGCATGGGGGTGCACAAAACAGCATGGGGGTGCACAAAACAGGATAGGGGCGCACAAAACAGAATTGGGGAGAAGGATGGGGGCACAAAAAAAATGATGGGGAGGACAAAACAGGATGGGGGAGCACATACCAGGATGGGGGCACACAAAAGAGTATAGAGGCACACAAAACAGGATGGGGGAGCAGGATGGGGGTGCACAAAACAGGATCAGGGAGCACAAAATAGGATGGGGGAGCATATACCAGGATAGGGGCACACAAAACAGGATGGAGGTGCACAAAACAGAATGGGGGAGCAGGATGGGGGCGCACAAAACAGGATGGGGCACAGGATGGGGGAGCACAAAACAGGATGGGAGAGCAGGATGGGGGCAAACAAAACAGGAAGGGGCACAGGATGGGGGAGCACAAAACAGGAAGGGGGAGCACAAAACAGGATGGGGGTGCACAAACACGAATTGGGGAGAAGGATTGGGGCGCACAAAACAGGATGGGGGTGGACAAAACAGGATGGGGCAGCACATAACAGGATGGGGGGAGCACCCAACAGGATGGGGACGCACAAAACAGGATGGGGACGCACAAAACAGGATGGGGGGCACAAAACAGGATGGGGGGCACAAAACAGGATGGGGCGCACAAAACTGGATGGGGAGCACGATGGGGACGCACAAAACAGGATGGGTGTGCACAAAACAGGATGAGGGAGCAGGATGGGGGTGCACAAAACAGGATGGGGGAGCAGGATGAGGGCGCACATAACATGGTGGGGGAGCACGATGGGGGTGCACAAAACAGGATGGGGGAGCACAAAACAGGATAGGGGAGCACATACCAGGATGGGGGCGCACAAAACAGAATGGGGGAGAAGGATGGGGGCACAAAAGACAGGATGGCGGAGCACAAAACAGGATGGAGGAACACATACCAGGATGGGGGCGCACAAAACAGGATGGAGGCGCACAAAACAGGATGGGGGAGCAGGATGGGGGCACACAAAACAGGATGGGGGAGCACAAAACAGGATGGGGGAGCACATACAATGATAGGGGCACACAAAACAGGATGGAGGTGCACAAAACAGGATAGGGGAGCAGGATGGGGCACAAAAAACAGGATGGGGGAGCAGGATGGGGGAGCACAAAACAGGATGGGGCACAGGATGGGGGAGCACAAAACAGGATGGGCGCACAAAAAACAGGATGGGGGAGCAGGATGGGGGTACACAAAACAGGATGGGGGAGCATATACCAGGATAGGGGCACACAAAACAGGATGGAGGTGCACAAAACAGGATAAGGGAGCAGGATGGGGGTGCAAAAAACAGGATGGAGAGCAGGATGGGGGCGCACAAAACAGGATGGGGGAGCACAAAACAGGATGGGGGCGCACAAAACAGGATGGGGGCACACAAAACAGGATGGGGGCGCAGAAAACAGGATGGGGGAGCACAAAACAGGATGGGGGCACACAAAACAGAATGGGGGAGCAGGATGGGGGTGCACAAAACAGGATGGGGCAGCACATAACAGGATAGGTGAAGCACCTAACAGGATGGGGCAAGCACATAACAGGATGGGGGAAGCTCCTAACAGGATGGGGCAAGCACCCAACAGGATGGGGGGAGCACCTAACAGGATGGGGGAAGCACCTAACAGGATGGGGGGAAGCACCTAAAAGGATAGGGGAAGCACCTAACAGGATGGGGGAGCACCTAACAGGATGGGGCTAGCACCTAACAGGATGCAGGGAGCACCTAACAGCTTGTGGAACGCCTAACAGGATGGGGGGAGCACATACCAGGATGGGGGAGCACGGACCACGATGGGGGAGCATGGACAAGGATGGGGGAGCATGGACCAGGATGGGGGAGCACATAACAGGATGGGGATGCATATGCCAGGATGGGGGAGCACATAGCAGGATGGGGGAGCACATAGCAGGATGGGGGAGCATATGCCAAAATGGGGAAGCATATGCCAGGATGGGGAAGCACATAACAGGATTGGAGACCAGGATGGGGGAGCATATGCCAATAAAAATACTCGCCACCCGGGTGTAGAACGTGTTCAATAGCTAGTATATACGTATATAAATATATACTGGATTAAATATTTTTAGATAAATTATGAAGAAAAACTTTTTGGCCATTTTCTGTTTTGTATGAAATTCTGTGAGGCACATGTGGTGTCAACATGCTCACTGCACCCCTAGATCAATTCATTTTTGTGTGTAGCTTTAAAATAGGGTCACTTATGGGAGGTTCTACTGTTCTGGCACCTCAGGGGCTCTGCCAATGTGACATGGCATCTTCAAACCATTACAGGAAAATCTGAACTCCAATATGACGCTTCTTCCCTTCTGAGCTTTTCACTATGCCTCAAAAGTCATTTTGACCACATATGGTATTGGTGTACGCTGAAAAAATTGCGTAACAAATTGTACAGTTCATTTTTTCCTATTATCCCTTTTGGAAATTAAAAACTTGGGGACAAAGCAACATTTTAGTAAAGAAATGGTCATTTTACATTTACTCAGCCTAATGTTATACAATTCTGTGAATCGCTTGAGGGTTAAAATGCTCACTATACCCCTAGCTGCATTCCTCAAAAGGTGTAGTTTCCAAAATGGTGTCACTTATGGGGGTTTCTGCTGTTTTGGCATGTCAGGGGCTCTTCAAATGTGACTCGTCATCCGCAATTTATTCCAGCCAAAGTTGAGCTTCAGAATTCAGTTGGTGCTCCTTTCCTTCTGAGCCCTGCTGTGTGCCCAAACAATAGTTTTCCACCACATATGGGGTGTCAACGTACTCAGGAGAAATTGCACAACAAACTTTATGGTTCATTTTCTCCTTTTACCCTTGTGAAAATGAAAAATTTGGGGCAAAATCAACATTTTTGTGGGAAAAAATGTATTTCTTCATTTTCACATCTCAACGTTCTAAAATTAAAAAAGTACCTGTTATTTCAAGGTGCTCACCGCACCTCCAGATAAGTTCCTTGAGAGGTGTAGTATCCATAATGGGGTCACTTGTGGGGGTTTTCCACTGTTTAGGCACATAGGTGGCTTTGCAAACGCGACATGGCGTCCACTATCTATTCCAGCCAATCTTGCACTCCAAAAGTCAAATGATGCTCCTTTCCTTTGGAGCCCTGCCATGCGCCCAAACATTAATCTTCCACCACATATGGGGTATCAGCATACTCAGGATAAATTTCAAAACAAATATTATGGTCCATTTTCTTCTATTACCCTTGTGTAAATTAAAAATTTAGGGTAAAACCAACATTTTTGCAGGAAAAATGTATTGTTTCATTTTCATGGCTCAACGTTCTAAAATTCTGTGAAGTACCTGTGGGTTCAAGGTGCTCACCACACCTCTAGATAAGTTCCTTGAGGGGTGTAGATTTCAAAATGGGGTCACTTGTGGGGATTTTCCACTGTTTAGGCACATCATGGGCTCTTCCAACGCAACATGTAGTCCGCTATCGATTCCACCCAATTTTGCGTTCTAAAAGTCAAATGGTGCTCCTTCTCTTCCAAACCCTGCTGTGCCCCCAAACAGTAGTTTTCCACCACATATAGGGTATCGGCGTACTCAGGAGAAATTGCACAAGAAATTATATGGTCCATTTTCTCCTGTTACTCTTGTGAAAATGCTAAATTTGGGCCTAAATCAACATTTTTGTGGGAAAAAGTAAAGTTTTCATTTTTCCTTCCATATTGTTTTAATACCTATGGGGCACCTGAAGGGTTAATAGACTTATTGAATGAGGTTTTGAGCACTCTGAGGGGTACCATTTTTAAAATGGTGTCACTTTTGGGTATTTTCTGCCACATAGGCTCCTCAAAATCACTTCAAATGTGATGTGGTCCCTACAAAAATTGCTTTTATATATGTTGTTGGACAATTGAGAAATTGCTGATCAATTTTTAACCCTTCTAACTTCCTAACAAAAAAAAAATGTTTAAAAAATGATGCTGATGTAAAGTAGACATGTGATAAATGTTATTTATTAACTATTTTGTGTGATATAACTTTCTGGTTTAAGGACTTAAAAATCAACAGGTTGAAAATTGCGAAATTTAAGATATTTTCACAAATAAACGCAAAAAATATCGGCCTAAATTTACCATGAAGTACAATGTGCCACGGAAAAAAAGAGTCTCAAAATCACTTGCATACATTGAAGCGTCCCAGAGTTATTACCACATAAAGTGACACTGGTCAGAATTGTAACATTTGGCTTGGTCAGGAAGATGAAACCAGGCTTGGAGGTGAAGGGGTTAATTGGTTTACCACTAAAAATATTTTCATTCTATTAGATCATTTCTTATTATGATCAAATGCTACATTGCAGTAAAGAATCCAAGGGAGGTGAAGAGTGCTCTGAGACCTATTAGCATTATTACTAGTTTTTATGATGCTTCATTTCTATCTGTAGAGAAGGCAATTGAATTTAGGTGTTGGCTTAAAAATGATACTACTGTGTATTATGTGTAGATTTGTCCATTTGGTCTGTTAGGGCTCAGACACAATCACTTAAGCAATGTAATTGTAATTCACTTGTGTCAGCAGAGGAATGGGATGTTCTGTCCTCCATGCTTTATCTGTTACATAACTATCTAAGATAGAAAAGATATAACCACTGTAGAAGTACATCAGGTAAAATCAATGTTTTAGGACAAATTTGTAGACAATGTTGGCTCCCGGAAACCAATGATGATACCATGGCTTTATATAAAGATAGATATCAGATTGAATAAAAAAATTAAATGAATTAATAGTCCATGCAGATCAGGCCTTGTAAAAGTCACTCAGATCATTACGTCTTACCTACTTCCAACATGTCAACTTAAAGAACTGACAGTTCACTCTCTGTCTAACATTTTCCACCCATTCAGAGCTTATATTGTAGCAAAAAAAAACAGCTCTGTGCACAATACCATATTTTTTTACGGGTAATAACTACAATCATGTTACATTGCATAGCGTATAAACAGTCATGACAAAACCTAAGTACACCCTCTTTGAATTCTATGCTATGACGTATCAGGCAATAATAAAAAAAAAAAATTCAAATATTCTTAGAAGGTCTTAACTTCTTCATGACATGGCGATTTTCCGTTGTTTCATTTTCGTTTTTTTCCTCCCCTTCTTCCAAGAGTCATACCTTTTTGATTTTTTCGTCAACATAGCAGTATGCAGGCTTGTTTTTTTGCATGACAAATTGTACTTTTAATTTACCCCATTCATTCTACCACATAGTATACTGGAAAAAGGGAGAAAAAAATTCCATGTGCGTTGAAATTGCAAAAAAAGTGCAATTCCACAATTATTTTGGGGGTTTTTATCTACCATGTTCACTATATGGTAAAACTGATCTGGCATTATGATTCTCTAGTACAAGTACGGGGATACCAAACGTGTAGTTTTTTTTTAAGTGGTGAGAAAAAAAATTGGAAATTTACTTTTGTCGCCATTTTTCAAGACCCGTAACGTTTACATTTTTTGGGATATGGGGCAGTGTGATGGCTTATTTTTTTTGCGTCCTGAGCTGACATTTTATACTGATACCATTTTGGGGTAGAGACAATGTTTTGATTGCCTTATTGCATTTTTTTGCAATGTTGAGGCGGACAAAAAACCCTTAATTTTGGTGTTTTGATTATTTTTCTCATTACGCCGTTTACCAATTGGGTTCATTTATTTTATATTTTGATAGGTTGGACTTTTACGAACATAGCGATACCAATATATGTGTATTTTTATTTTTTTTAATGGAGCTGAAGCACTGGTATGTATAGCACAAGCGATCGGGCGATCGCAGTTTCAAGTTAAATACAGTAAAAAGTCAAAAAAAGTTTTTTAAATATATGAAAAAAATAATAAAAAACATCAAAATCACGATCTCATATGGGCCAGCTTTCACAAGGGGGATCATAATGACAGCCATAGGGGTTATCAGCAGAGTCGCGGCTGACATGACAACCCATCGGTGCCCCATGATTGCATCACAGGAGCTTAGAACGATGCACCCCCCTCCCGGTGCATGTTAAATGCTGCTGTCAGAGATTGACAGCGGGATTTAACAGGTTAATAGTCGCTGGCAAAGCTCTGCTCTACACGCGCTGTTAAAGGCACATGATAGCTGATTAAATCAGCCATTATGTGTAAGCCAACATCAAAGGCAGGAATATGACGAAAGTTTCTGTCATATGTCATGGTTAAAGTTAGGTAAATACATCCTCAGATGAAGAACACATGATAAATTACACCATGTCACTATTTATTTACCAAAAAAGGGACAATTTAACACTGTCTAAGGACCATATATGTTCTAATTCGAACAATCATAGAATTCAAAGGGTGTGCTTAGTTTTTTCTCACGACTTAATATGTCAAATGTTGAATAGTCAATAAATTAAAGATGTCTATAGACCTTAGAACCTTAGATATTTGTTGGCTGTACATTTGTTTGACAGATACATCTCACAAAATTAGAATATCATCAAAAAGTTAAAAAAGTTAAAAAGTGAAACTCATATATTATATGGAGTCATTACAAACAGAGTGATCTATTTCAAGTGTTTATTTCTGTTAATGTTGATGATTATGGCTTACAGCCAATGAAAACACAAAAGTCATTATCTCAGTAAATTAGAATACTTTATAACAACAGCTTGAAAAATGTTTTTAAAATCCGAAATGTTGGCCTACTGAAATGTATGTTCAGTAAATGCACTCAATACTTGGTCGGGGCTCCTTTTTCATCAATGACTGCATCAATGTGGTGTGGTATGGAGACTATCAGCCTGTGGCACTGCTGAGGTGTTACGGAAGCCCAGGTTGCTTTGATAGCAGCCTTCAGCTCGTCTGCATTGTTGGGTCTGGTGTCTCTCATCTTCCTCTTGACAATACCCCATAGATTTTAAGGTCAGGCGAGTTTGCTAGCCAATCAAGCACAGTGATACTGTTGTTTTTAAACCAGGTATTGGTACTTTTGGCCGTGTGGACAGGTCCCAAGATCTGCTGGAGAATGAAATTTCTATGTCCACAAAGCTTGTCAGCAGAGGGAAGCATGAAGTGCTCTAAACTTTCCTGGTAGACGGCTGCGCTGACTTTGGTCTTGATAAAACACAGTGGACCTACACCAGCAGATGACATGACTCCCCAAACCATCACTGATTGTGGAAACTTCACACTAGACCTCCAGCAGCTTGGATTGTGTGCCTCTCCACTCTTCCTCCAGACTCTGGGACCTTGATTTCCAAATGAAAATTGGAACTCTGGGACCTTGTGGAGTGTGTCAATGACTGCCTTCTGGACATCTGTCAAGTCAGCAGTCTTCCCCATGATTGTGGAGCCTACTGAAACAGACTAAGAGACCTTTTTAAAAGCTTAGGAAGCCTTTGCAGGTGTTTTTTGTTAATTATTTTAATTTACTGAGATAATAACTGTTGTGTTTTCATTGGCTGTAAGCCATAATCATCAACATTAACAGAAATAAACACTTGAAATAGATCACTCTGTTTGTAGTGACTCTATATAATATATTACTTTCACTTTTTGGATTGAAGAACTGAGATAAATTAACGTTTTGATGATATTCTAATTTTGTGAGATGCACCTGTAGTTATCCATAGTAAACCCACATACACATCGATTTTTTTCTACATTTAAGCCATGTACACCATATAGCAAAAGTAAAAAAAATGTATAAACAAGACATATGAACTGATACTGTATAATGTATGTGTTGAAGACCTGGGCAGTAAAAACTCATTTTCCAAGAGAGTGGTGGATCAATATGCATACAGCATTGCACAAAATTACATATCTATACACTCCAAGGGAGCAGAACAAGCATAATAATGGAATGTAATGGAAGGTGGGTATAGTAATTTGGCTTTCAGCATGCTATCTTATGTCTAGGCATTTTTCTTCATTTAGAATATATAACAATGTCCCACTTTCATTTTCCGATAAGAATCCTTAGTTTGATAGCAGCAGTAACTGATCGCTTTCAAATTGGAGAAGCAACAAAGACAACAGGTGAACATTAAGCAGTAAGACAAAAAGAAAATAGACATTACCCACAAGAGCTTGCAAACAGCATGGAATGGAAGGAAGGAAGGACATACCGGTAATGGGTACATAGTGCAATTCTTATCCTAAGTGCCAACCTCTTCAATTGGCAATGGGGCAGTATAAACAAAGCGGCATGAACCAAGCACCCAGCTCTTATTTCAGTTAGCACACACACAAAAATGCAGTGTGGAGAACACTGAAGGGGAATTATTATTTTCTAGGGTGCAGAAAAACAACTGCTTCAGCACTGCGCTATCAGTAAGATGGGAGAGCTTGTGTTGGGTCGGCATAGAGGTAGATGTTGCTGGAAATGAATGTGAAATGTGTCTGTGTTGCAGAAGTGAAATGTGTCTGTGTTGCAAACTCTGCAGACAATTCACGCCTGGAAGAAGTCTTTATGGCGGTCTGGGCCAGGTAGAAAAAATGGTGCATGACTTCCAACAGAATGGACATCACCTGTGAACCACAAGATAGAACTGTACTGTAATAGCTTACACAGTCTGCAGAACTGGTATTTACCATTATATGACCATTATATGGCGGTAATATTAGTTTTGGTCTGTGTAAAAAAAAATAATTTGGAAACAGCAAATATGTCTGCTGACTTTCCCAATCATAGTGAAAACACATGTAAAATCATCATAAAAATGTCTCTATGTCTCAATTTTTACAGGAAAAATATTTTTGTACCATGATAGGCAGTAGATATAGAAAAAAAAAAACATTTAAAGTATACATTAGATTGCCATTAAAATGTATCAGCTACTGAGGACTCTCAAAATATCAACCACATGCACTCTCAATTATTATTATTTTTTGTAAAAAAAATGCCTTTGAAAAGCCTTTTCATTGAACTGTGCCTAACTCAAGTTTCACTGGAGCTTCTTCTGGGAGTAAAGAGCATTTTGTGAAACTTAGGCCACAGTCCCATTATCAGTATTTGGTCAGTATTCAGTCAGTATTTTTTCTCAGGAGTGGGAGCCAAAACCAGGAGTGGGTGATAAATGTGGAATTGGTGACTTTTCTCTGATTCTTCCTCACCTGGTTTTGGCTCCCACACCTGAGAAAAAATAGTTACCAAATACTGACCAAATACTGATAGTGGGGCCATGGCCTTGAAGCACCACTCTAGCATTTTGGGTTTTTTTCAGCTCCGGAGTGGCTTTAAATTTAAGTCCCCTGCACCCAGTTATATACTCACGCTCCAGTGCCTTTACCGTTTTTTGGCACTGTTCCAGTCCCACAATGCCATTTTGTAAGAGCAGACTGGCCAGAAGTCAGAAGCTACGTCACAAGCTATGTCACAAGCTCTCAATGCAAGTCTATGAGAGCCAGAACAAGGCTCTCATAGACTTGTATTGAAAAGTGACCTCAATGCAGCTCCATGAAACACTGGAGCTGCAGGCAGGCCACTTTTCAACTGAGTCCGACGGGAGCGATGCTGGAAAATGGTGAAGGTCGCGGCGGGTGAGCATGAGACAGCAGACTAACATTTAACCCCTTTACGACCTTGTCAGTAATAGTACGTAGCTGTGCCCTGGGCCTATAGGGCCAGCTACGTACTATTACGCGCGCTGCGATCGCGCCCGCACACAAGGGGTGCGGGGCGATCGCCGCTGGGTGTCAGCAGATTGTCACAGCAGACACCTGGTGCTATGTGCAGGGAGTGGTCCCACACCGCTCCCTGCACATTAACCCCCGCAATGCTGCAATTGAAGTCAATTTCAGCATTGCGGTGGCAAGGGGGGAGGTGATCGCTATTCTCACCTCTCCTGCCGGCGTCCAGCGATGTCTGCGGCGGCTTCCGGATGTTGTCATGACGACCCGATGTCGTCATGACAACATCCGGATCACCAGGAGGCAGGACGTTACTTTGGTCATGCGCAGTGCATGACCAAAGTAATGTCTCCCCTGTGTGCAGCGCTGACAGGCTGCATGACAAAGGGAGCTGCTGCTCTCTATGCCATGCAGCCGATTAGGCTGCAAAAAAGTGAAAGTCCCATAGTGGGACAATGTGTAAGAGTTAAAAAAAAAGTAGAAAAGTGAAAAAAAAAATTTAAAAAAATTAAAAAAAATTGTAAAACTATATTAAAAAAAAATGAAAAAAATAATCCCCAAAAAATAAAAATATATTGAACCCATAATATTTATTTATTATGAAAAAGAAAAAGAAACCAATAAAAGTACACATATTTAGTATTGCCGCGTCCGGAACGACCTGACCTATAAAACTGTCCCACTAGTTAACCCCTTTAGTGAACATGGTAAAAAAAATAAAAAAGAAAGCAAAAAACAATGCTTTATCATCATACCGCCAAGCAAAAAATGGAATAACACACGATCAAAAAGACGAATGTAAATAAAAATGGTACCACTGAAAACGTCATCTTGTCCCGCAAAAAACAAGCCACCATACAGCTCCATCATCCAAAAAATAAAAAAAAGTTATAGCTCTCACAATAAAGCTATACAAAAAAAATATTTTTTCTAGAAAATAGTTTTTATTGTGTAAAAGCGCTAAAACAAAAAAACTAAATAAATGTGGTACCGCTGTAAATGTACTGACCTGAAGAATAAAGCTGCCTTATCAATTTTACCACACGCAAATCGGCATAAAAAAACCCCCAAAAAAACAATTTCTGAATTGCTGGTTTTTGTTTATTCTGCATCCCAAAAATTGGAATAGAAAGCGATCAGAAAATGTCACATGCCCGAAAATAGTACCAATAAAAACATCAACTTGTCCCACAAAAGACAAGCCATCACATGACTCTGTCGGCCAAAATATGGAAAAATTATAGCTCTCAAAATATGGCGATGCAAAAACTAGTCTTTGCAAAAAAAGCGTCTTTTAGTGTGTGACAGCTGTCAATCTTAAAACCCGATATGAATCTGGTATTGCTGTAATTGCACCGACCCAAAGAATAAAGTCGTCTAATCACTTATACCACACGAGGAACGGTGTAAAAAAATAAACTCTAGGATTAGGGTTAGGGTTGGGGTTAGGGTTGGGCTAGGGTTAGGGTTGGGCTAGGGTTGGGGTTGGGCTAGGGTTAGGGTTGGGGTTGGGGATAGGGTTGGGGTTGTATTAGGGTTGGGGTTAGGGTTGGGATTTTTTCAAAAGTAAAGAAAAAAAAATGATGACAATATGGCGACCAGTGTTGAGCGCAAGTGCTCGCTACTTGAGTTTGCATCGGGTGCTCGGGTATGCACTGAGTATCGCGGGTGTTCGAGTGACATGCTCGAGTCTCTGCCCTATATGCTTCGCGGACAAAAAAAATGTTGCTGGGATCGCCTGCCATGCACAAGCGATCCCCGCATGACTTTTTGGGGTATCTAACAACCGTGAAACATGCCGGGCAGGGACTCGAGCATGTCACTCGAGCACCCGTGATACATGGTGCATACCCGAGTACCCGATGTAAACTCAAGTAGCGAGTACTTGCGCTCAAGACTACTGTCAACTTATTCAATATGATGACCTAATGCTATCAAATTCTGTTGTACCTCTGGGTTCAAAATGTACACTATACCCCTTGATAAAATCCTTGAGGGGTCTAGTTTCCAAAATGGGGTCACTTGTGGGGGGTTTCCACTATTTAGGCACATTAGGGATCCGAAATGCGAAATGGCGTCCGCTCTTGATTCCAGCCAATTTTGCGTTCAAAAAGTCACACAATGCTCCTTCCCTTCTGAACCCTGACTTGCGCCCAAACAGTGTATTTTCCCCACATATGGGGTATTGGCGTACTCAGGAGAAATTGCACAACAGTTTTTAGGTTCCATTTTCTCCTCTTACCCTTGTGAAACTAAAAAATTTGGGGCTAAAAGATAATTTTTGTGGAAAAAGTTAGATTTTTTTTATTTTCACGGCTTCATGTTCTAAACTTCTGTGAAGCACTTGGGGGTTCAAGGTGCTCACCATACATCTAGATAAGTTCCCTGAGGGGTATAGTTCTCAAAATGGTATCACTTGTGAGGGGTTTCCACTGTTTAGGCACATCAGGGGCTCTCCAAACGCAACATGGCGTCCGCTAATTATTCAAGAAAATTTTACATTCAAAAAGTCAAATGGCGCTCCTTCCCTTCGGAACCCTGCCGTACACCCAAGCAGTGGTTTTCCCCCACATATGGGGTATCGGATTACTCAGGAGAGATTGCACAACAAGTTGCATGGGGCAATTTATCCTGTTACCCTTATGAAAATGCAAAACTGGGGGCTGAAAAACATTTTTGTGGGAAAAATGTGAAAATTTTATTTTCACGGCTCCATGTTATAAACTTCTGTGAAGCACTTGGGGGTTCAAGGTGCTCACCATACATCTAGATAAGTTCCCTGAGGGGTCTAGTTTCCAAAATGGTATCACTTATGGGGGGTTTCCACTGGTTAGGCACATCAGGGGCTCTCTAAACGCAACATGGTGTCCGCCAATTATTCAAACAAATTTTACATTCAAAAAGTCAAATGGCGCTCCTTCCCTTCTGAGCCCTGCCGTGCGCCCAAACAGTGTTTTTTCCCCATGTATGGGGTATCTTCGTGCTCAGGGGAAATTGCACAACAAATTTTAGGGTCCATTTTTTCCTGTTACCCCTGCAAACATAAAAAAATGGGGTCTAAAGTAACATTTTTGTGAAAAGAGTTAAATGTTCATTTTTTTCTTCCCCATTCCAAAAATTCCTGTGAAGCATGTGAAGGGTTAATAAACTTCTTGAATGTGGTTTTGAGCACCTTGATTGGTGCAGTTTTTAGAATGGTGTCACTTTTGGGTATTTTCTGTCATAAAGGCCCCTCAAAGTCACTTCAAATGTGATGTGGTCCCTAAAAAAATGGTTTTGTAAATTTTGTTGGAAAAATGAGAAATCGCTGGTCAAATTTTAACCCTTAGAACTTCCTAACAACAAAAAAATGTTGGTTCCAAAATTGTGCTGATGTAAAGTAGACATGTGGGAAATTTTATTTATTAACTATTTCGTGTAACATATCTCTCTGATTTAATGGAATAAATTTAAATTTTGAAAATAGTGAAATTTTCGACAAATTTCCAATTTTTTCACAAACAAACGCAAGTGATATCGAAGAAATTTTACCACAATCATGAAGTACAATATGTCACGAAAAACCAATCTCAGAATCAGGGGGATCCGTTGAAGCGTTTCAAAGTAATTACCTCATAAAGTGACAGTGGTCAGAATTGTAAAAATTGGCCTGGTTATTAACGTGCAAACCACCCTGGGGGGTAAAGGGGTTAAAGCACCACTCCAGTGGTGTAATAAAAAAAAACACTGGAGTGGTGCTTTAACCCTTTAAGTGAAAAAATAGTCACTACCAACTACCAAACAGATCCACAAATATGAAATTCATATAAGATAGCAATTCATTAATCTTACATAAATAAATACAATAAAATAGTAAAAAAAAAATTAAACACTACGGCTTTTAATTGCAAATACATTTTGCCCTTAGGTAGAATTATATATTTAAACCCCAAGGAGGTATAAAGTATTCATCTGATATATCTAGTAGGCTTTCCTTTGATTATATAACTTCTGTCTACAACTGTTTTTCCAATTTCTATGCTATCCGCCTACTGGAGTGAGTTTGCGACTTTTTGTGTGACTTTTTAAAAAGTTGCAATTCATAAATCTGGGTCAGATTATAACTATTTTTTAAAAGCTGGGGGAATGGCATAAAATAGCAAGAAGTAGCACATTTCTGCACAAGAATGTGTGATCGAATTTTTGACTTTTTGATATAAAAAAATGGTACAGAATCCTTGATAAATTCCCCCTATTTTTTTCCAAACCAACTGCAATATTATGAATACCTTCCTTTATGCTTGGTTTTTGGTATATATCCATTATGAGCACTGGTAAATGAATGCTCCATGATAGATATATACATCAGTGTACCCAAGGGTGGTGCTTAATGCAAGCAAAAAATTATATTTTCAATTTTTTGATGGAGCATCCTTTGAAATGATTAATTTGGGTAAAAGACTAAATAAACTACAAACATTTTAAAAATCTTTTCAATTTTACAGGTCCCTACCAATCAAGATATGTAGTCGTTTGAACATGTCTTGGTAAAAATTAACCATTATAATCGGCAGGTACAAATCATGGTTATTTATAAACCAAAAACGTTACTTTTGTTGCCTGACAGTTACAGTTATATGAAAAAGTTTGGGCACCCCTATTAATCTTAAGCTTGATGTTTTATAAAAATTGGTGTTTTTGCAACAGCTATTTCAGTTTGATATATGTAATAACTGTTGGACACAGTAATGTTTCTGCCTTGAAATGAGGTTTATTGTACTAACAGAAAATGTGCAATCTGCATTCAAACAAAATTTGACAGGTGCATAAGTATGGGCACCTCACCAGAAAAGTGACTTTAATATTTAGTAGATCCTCCTTTTGCAAAAATAACAGCCTCTAGTCGCTTCCTGTAGCTTTTAATGATTTCCTGGATCCTGGATGAAGGTATTTTTGACCATTCCTCTTTACAAAACAATTCCAGTTCAGTTAAGTTTGATGGTCGCCGAGCATGGACAGCCCTCTTCAAATGATCCCACAGATGTTCAATGATATTCAGGTCTGGGGACTGGGATGGCCATTCCAGAACATTGTAATTGTTCCTCTGCATGAATGCCTGAGTAGATTTGGAGCGGTGTTTTGGATCATTGTCTTGCTGAAAGATCCATCCCCTGCGTAACTTCAACTTTGTCACTGATTCTTGAACATTATTGTCAAGAATCTGCTGATACTGAGTGGAATCCATGTGTCCCTCAACTTTAACAAGATTTCCGGTGCCGGCATTGGCCACACAGCCCCAAAGCATGATGGAACCAAATTTTACTGTGGGTAGCAAGTGTTTTTCTTGGAATGCTGTGTTTTTTTGCCGCCATGCATAACGCCTTTTTGTATGACCAAACAACTCAATCTTGGTTTCATCAGTCCACAGGACCTTCTTCCAAAAAGAAATTGGCTTCTCCCAATGTGCTTTTGCATACCTCAGCCGACTCTGTTTGTGGCGTGCTTGCAGAAACGGCTTCTTTCGCATCACTCTCCCATACAACTTCTCCTTGTGCAAAGTGCGTTGTATAGTTGACTGATGCACAGTGACACCATCTGCAGCAAGTTGATGCTGCAGCTCTCTGGAGGTGGTCTGAGGATTGTCCTTGACTGATCTCACCATTCTTCTTCTCTGCCTTTCTGATGTTTTTCTTGGCCTGCCACTTCTGGCCTTAACAAGAACGGTCCCTGTGTTCTTCCATTTCCTTACTATGTTCCTCACAGTGGAAACTGACAGGTTAAATCGCTGAGACAGCTTTTTGTATCCTTCCCCTGAACAACTATGTTGAATAATCTTTGTTTTCAGATCATTTGACAGTTGTTTTGAGGAACCCATGATGCCACTCTTCAGAGGAGATTCAAACAGGAGAACAACTTGCAAGTGGCCACTTTAAGTAGCTTTTCTCGTGATTGCATACACCTGGCTATGAAGTTCAAAGCTCAATGAGGTTACAAAACCAAAAAAAGTGCTTTAGTAAGTCAGTAAAAAGTAGGTAGGAGTATTTAAAACAAGGAAATGATAAGGGTGCCCATACTTATGCACCTGTCAAATTTTGTTTGAATGCAGATTGCACATTTTCTGTTAGTACAATAAACCTCATTTCAAGGCAGAAACATTACTGTGTCCAACAGTTATTACATATATCAAACTGAAATAGCTGTTGCAAAAACACCAATTTTTATAAAACATTCAGCTTAAGATTAATAGGGGTGCCCAAACTTTTTCATATAACTGTAAATACTTGTTTGATAGCGTCACTTATTATTTGCAGTCCGTAAGTGCCTTTTTTGTTCTATCTCCATATTATTCTTGATACTTCTTGACTTCCAGCAGCAGAAATTGTTTCTGTTCTTCATTTGTTGTGTGCAACTTGTTATATTTTTCCATCAGTGCTACTCCTCGTTCTGCAGTATCATTAGTCACTCCCATACCACTGACTGCTTTCTTGGCAGCCACCATCATACCACTGACTGTTTTCTTGGCAGCCTGGTAGCCTTCATCTGCAGACCATAGATCTGCTACATCTTTGGACAGGAATGCCGATGACATGCCGGTGATGCTAAAGAACCTGTTGGTTTTCTGAGCGACAAAGTCTTCCAGGTTCTTCATCACAAGTGATGCTGAATCAACAGTTATCTTCTTGGGAGGATGTTCTGCAGCTTGTGTTTGTAGGGCTGTCACCATCAGACGATTTGTGTCATTTCACACAACATCAGCAAACAAGGATAGAGCGATCAGTTCCTTGGACAAGTACCATAAGTGTTTTTTCATCTTATTCATCGCGACTTCTGACACTGAGTTGTTCTGTGCCTTGTACAAATAGATGTCCTTGAGCAGCTGGAGATCAATGAATGGGGCTGATGGTGCCAGGAACCACACCTTCACATAGATCAAAACAGTAAACTGACAAATATCTGTGATAGCCTTTTCTTACTCATTTGTCAGCATGAACTGACTCCTGAACATCCACATTTTTTACTCGTAGATGGCCTTTGCCATCCATTTGGCTCGATGCAGTCCAGTTGGAGCTCTGAATGAAATTCCTCTAGATGGAACACCACCAAGGAAAATGCTTGTTAACTCCAATAATTCTCGGTAGTCCTCGTGGGGTTGGTACTCAAGCAGTTGCATCACCACAAAGGCTATGATTTCAGCTGCAATGTGGGAAGCTGCTCTTGACATGATCTGGTCTAAAAGTGCTGTCTGAAAGGTAGTCAAGTTAATGATATGTTGCTCTTGAACCTGCTGAAGAACATTTTTCTGAACCTTTCAACGGACCAAACAAATGAATAACTACTGTTTACAGCACTATTTCTAGAATATGATTGCAGAACAAACCACAGCATATCCTTACCAAGCTTCTGCTCTAGAAGTTTGCAGGCGCTGTTCCTGGAACCCATGTTGACAGATGTGGTATCAAAACACATGCACGTCACATTGTCAGTAACAATCCAGGTCACTGCTGCAGCATAAACAGCATTAGCACAAGCAACTGATCAATGCCAACTCCTGATACCAGAATGGGAAGACGGTCTACAGTTTTCCACTGCTGAAGTCTTCTAAAACCTTTCCATCCCAGTGAATTGTTAAAGGTGCAGTTGGCTGAAACTCCTGTTTCAGGTTTAGAGCCATTGTCTGACTGAGATTTATTCTTTCTCTACGAACTGATGAACGAATTGCATTGAAATCTTCAGGATCATGGCCCAGGTGTTGAAGGGTTTGTGTGAGAATTAATGCTGCATTTCTGTCACTAATATTGGCCATGTCAAGACCTGCTGACAGTTTCTCATCTACTACACTGACTCTTCCTTTTTAGGCTCATTTTGCTGACGGCAGTACCTCTGATGTTTCATAAGTTTCATTGTCTTCCATATCAGTATCTATCATCAGATGACAACTGCAACACCACCTGTCTTGGTGGGCATGTCATGTCGCCTGTGCCACTCAATGACCTGTACATTATTTACTCCCCTATTGGTTTAGGGAGGTGTATGTTTTAATATCGGTGGTAGGTAATTTGTTGCATTTATGGTCCTTGTGACTTTTTATATTTGGTATATTTTAGCTATTTAATAGTAAAGGTTATGTTTTAACTTTTTTCACCACTTTTTTGCTTGGTTTTGTCTCTGAGCTAGCAAAAACTACTTGTCTTCCAGTATTCTTGTCATATACATAGCCCTAGCATACGCAATATCAAACGAGTTGACTAAACCTTAGTTCCATTCTTCTTCAGACTATCAGAACGTTTAATTCTGTTTCCTTGGTTTTTATTTAGCTTGTCATATTCTTTGAAGAGACCTTCAACTTTTTCAACCACGTGTTTTTCCATTCTCATGGGGATGCCTACCTTAGACCAGACATCAAGAACATCATTAGCTGTTAAACCAGCAGCATCGTGAACTGTCTGTTTAGTCATTTTCTTGTAGTAGTAGACAGTGACATAACCTGTCTAGGTTATAGGACTAATAAACTCTCATAGGACAGGACGGATTGGCTGAGAAAACTGGAGAAGGAGGGTGTTATTAACGTCAGGCTATATTTAGCAAAATTTGCGCCATCCTGCCACAACCAGATCTTTTAGACGAGGTGCAAATGGGACTCGGCTATGGCAAAAATCCAGAAAGTTTGATAGTAGGTTGTATCTGGTTAAACTGTTTTCTGCATTTTTAGTTTACATACAGAAACAGAATCAACGGGTGCCTATTGAAGAAAACACATTTGCAAAAGTAAGGACCACCCTGGTGTACCCACTTTATCAGCTACAGTAGCCTGGCTAACACACAGCCAGGCTTCTGCAAGAACTTTAAGGACTGGTGAAAACACTGATCACTACAGTTTAATGCTTCATATATATAAAAATAGGTTTAGTATCCAAGGCACAGCAATAATGTAAAATAGTTGGTCACACTGCAAATTTCAAATGGCAATGTATATTACCGTAATGCGCAGACTTAGAACTTTAGGGGCTATGTAAAATATACGAACAAGAAACTCAAAAAGTACTCACCTTCCCTGTCTCCAACACTGGCTCACCCTGCTGCTTCGTTCCTGGTGTTTTGACTACAGTGGTGACGTCAAATGTACATGTCATCGCTCTAGTCAGTCACTGAGCTCTGTGCTTGTGCTCTTAGTCTGACGGCACGCGATGCTGAGCTCAGTGACTGGCTGGCTAGGGTCGTGATGTCATGTCAACAATATGCATCACCACTTAAGCCAGTCACTGAACTCAGCGGCTGAGTTCAGTGACAGGAGGGCGCGGGAGACTGGCATAGCTAGGAATAAGCCCTCCATTACCGGAATTGGCCGGGAGGGTTCAAATTTAAAGGATACGGGGGATAGGATTGGGCAGGGATGCTTAGGTGGCGGGCATTGGGGGAAGGTGGGGTGTATATAGTAAAAAGTGAGGGAAAACTGCCATTCCGAGTAGAGAAATCAAGCAGGAAAGACCCATCCACCCTCCCCTTTTTTATGGTTTGTTTCTGTAAAGTGGGTTTTTCAAATAAGGGTGTGTCATAAAAAAGAATTTTAGGTAGAGGCTGGAGACAAATTTGCCGAGGGGAATAATCGGGGTTGCTCGTCACAGTCTCTGTGTTGGCAAGGGGTGGGGTTCTTGGAGTTGGTACTGAATTGTCTGTGGAAGGAATTGTAAAAATTCCAGGCAGTTTTTAAATTGAGCGGGGGTGATCTGGCATTCGGTTCTGGGATCTGGACGGGGTTTTACCCTGGGAGCTTTTAGTTGGTTAGTCTTTCACGTACGGTGGAAGTATGGTGCCCTTGAGCTGGCGGTTAACATGATGGTTGGAGTTGTTTCATTTATTTATAAAGCCAGATCTATTAGCTCCAAGAACCCTCCCCTCATATTTTATTTATATTATTGTTAATATGTTAATGTTGTTTGTTAATAAAATGGCCGCTGTGGCCAAATTTATGCAAAAGAATCTAGGTGGTAGTGTTTTTATTTGGGGAAAAAGGTGAGTGCCCGGGTATGCCGGGGTAGGTAATCTATAAGGGAAGAAGCCGTATTGGCCGTACCCGGTCATGTCTAGAGCAGTGATGTGCTATTGACGTAATGTCACGCAGTAATCAAAATAAGGGGATCGAAGCAGCAGCAAGGAGCCGAAGTTGAACTTGGGGAGGGTGAGTACCTGCTGAGTTTGTCATTTTATGTATTTTACACACTTTGGGGCCCACTTTCTTGAAAGAAAACAACTACCTTAAGTCGGAGAGTTTAGTTATTTAGTGAGTCCACATTCAGATGTTCCAAAAATCGGAGCAGGTTACTTATTAACTTGCGAGGCTTCTATGCAAGAGTAAAATCAGCCTTGCCTTATCATCCTATAGAAAAAGAAAATAGTACTATCGGCTTGCACTCTCTTCATTTTCTACAGGATGATATAATGAGAAAATAAGGCTGATTTTCTTCACCTATATGAGGCTTGACAACCTCTTCTGACTATGGGAACATCTAAAAGTAGACTCACTAAGTAATTTAACACCCTTATAACGTACTGCCCCTTGATACACCCTGTGTGGGTAACACAGCAGCACAGGTTACCATCGTTCCTTTGTTGCAATGGATTCAGATCCCATCAAGGACAACATCTGCAAGGAGTTTGTTCTCCGCGTGTTTGTGTACTCCGGTTTCCACCCATGCTCCAAAGACATACTGATAGGGAATTTAAATTGTGAGCCCCAATGGGGATGGTGATAATAATATCTGTAAAGTGCTGCAGAATATGATGGTGCTATTAAAGTTAATATTAGTACATAAAGCAAGTCTATTACTTCTACCAGTCTAAGTCAGGAGCTTCACTTATTTATAAAACCATTTGCTACAAAATGAGGCATATTAGCTCATAGATTAGGACATAACTATAGTGGGTGCAGCAGATGCATTCACTTTTGGGCCCATGAAGCATATGGGGCCCAAAAGATCCCTTTAGCCCATATAAGAAGACCAATTCTATTAACGATCCAGGATCGTTGGGGGCCTGTTGGAGATTTTGCAATGGGTCCCATGAGCTTCATGTTACAAAACTGCTCATGGGGATCACTATCGCCTGGGTTAGATGAAGAGCCCAAGTAGAAATTTTTCCCCAACACAGTGGATTTTCATTTAAAACCGGCCTCAAACAACTTTATGTTTTTGTACATGGCAAAACAAGTCAATAAAGCCTTAGACCAGGGGTCCTCAAACTACGGCCCGCGGGCCACATGCGGCAGGACTTTTATCCGGCCCGCCGGGCTATGGGCAGAGGAGAGGAGAGCGGTGTCAGCTCCCGCCCTTCTCTCCCGCTTGCTCAGGGCCCCGGCAGGTGTATACTTACCTCTCCCCGTGCCTCTGCAGATCCGCTGTCTTCCTGCTCTGCGCTTCCTGTGACGTCTCAGGTCAGAGGGTGCGGTGACGTCTTTACACCGGGCCCTCCCGAGTACCGTCACAGGCAGCGCAGAGCGGGACGACGCCGCTGCGACGCTGGAGTCCAGACCAGAGTAGAGCAGCGGCAGCAAGTGAGAAGTGAGGTGAGTATTGGATTTTTTTTTTTTTTAATGTATGGAGGCATAGGTCATTATATGGGGGGGTGACATCCTGCAAGGGGTATAATATGGTGGGGTGACATCCTGCATGGGGCATGATATGGGGGGGTGACATCCTGCATGGGGCATGATATGGGGGGTGACATGCTGCATGGGGCATTATATGGGGGGGGTGACATGCTGCATGGGGCATTATATGGGGGGATGACATGCTGCATGGGGCATTATATGGGGGGGTGACATGCTGCATGGGGCATTATATGGAGGGGTGACATGCTTCATGGGGCATTATATGGGGGGGTGACATGCTGCATGGGGCATTATAAAGACAGGGAAGTGATATCCTGCATGGGGCATTATATGGGGGGGTGACATGCTGCATGGGGCATAATATGGGGGGGTGACATGCTGCATGGGGCATTATATGGGGGGGTGACATGCTGCATGGGGCATTATATGGGGGGTGGCATCCAGCATGGGGCATTATAAGGGGGGAACAGCCTGCATGGGGCATTATAAGGGGTGGAACAGCCTGCATATGGCATTATAAGGGGGAAACAGCCTGCCTATTGGGAACATTTACCTGCCCATTGAGGACCTATGCTGCCTATTGGGGATATTTACCTGCCTATTGGAGATATTTACCTGCCTATTGGGGACCTATGCTGCCTATTGGGTACAGTTACCTACCTATTGAAATACCGGTTGATTTAACTTTACTTGTTCTTCATTTTAAATATTGTATTTGTTCCTATATTGTTTTTTTTACTACAAAATAAGATATGTGCAGTGTGCATAGGAATTTGTTCATAGTTTTTTTAAAAAACTATATTCCGGCCCTCAAATGGTCTGAGGGACAGTGAACTGGCCCCCTGTTTAAAAAGTTTGAGGACCTCTGCCTTAGACCATCCAGTCTATGACTATTCCCGACAGCACCCCAACTGTAATGTCTATGAGCCTATTGCTCATCACATCAAAACCACCATTGACTACACCATTTCTCATGGTGCTGATGATGGCTCTCACAGGATTGACCTTGTCTGTCTTAACCCAAAATTAAAGCCAAGATATGAGTATGCGTCACCTTTTTCAAAGCGTTTTCTCCCCTTTTTACTAACAAAACCCATGGATGGAATTTGGCAGTGTGTTCTTCTTCCACACCAGAATCTGTTCCCTTTCTAGGTTCTTCAAACACCAGAGGTAAAAGAAAGCCATTATCTCAAGCACATCATATCCTAAATACACACATTTTGTCACCAAATACACAATTCCTGTAATTGCTCTGCTACACATTATAGCCCAGGCTAAATTTAACCATCTTAATAGACTTCTACAATGCTTTATTGTAAGTAGTCACATTTTACTGTATTTTAACAACATAACTACCAAGCGCCATAAATATACAGCACTTCTGAGCTTTAACCCCACTCTAATGGAAATTTAGGGTGCTGAGTTAAAGGTCCTTCTCCTGCAATCTAGCAGTCACAGATACAGCTGGCAGACACAGCTAGGTACCATGGGGGGAGTAGACAGAAGTGGTTAATTGCCTCAATGAAAGCAATTTATTTATTTATTTTACTCACTTATATAGCGCCAATAATTCCACAGCGCTTTACAGACATGGGCACTGCGCCCATTGGGGCTCACTATCTAAATTCCCTATCAGTATGTCTTTGGAATGTGGGAGGAAACCAGAGCACCCGGAGGAAACCCACTAACACGAGAAGAACCAATGAAGTGTCCAGAAGCATCCGAACTCCTGATGCTTCTGTAGGACCCAGTGATCACATAATCACCAGCTCTCTGAATAGCAAAACAAAGTTGTTGGGTCCTAGCAGACCCAGATTAGCTCTGCCAGTGACTTTCTCTACGTCACTAAAGTGGGCTGTTTTCTCTTGTAACTGGGGCTACTATGGATGTCCCATATACAGTGGGAAAAATGATCAATAAAGGAAAAAAAATGTTCTCCAGAGAGCTTTGATGATCTCATGGGGAACATATTATGTAAAAAAAAATATATACATAAAAATATATGGCAAAAAAAAATAAAGAATAAATAAAGAAATAAAAAGTCTCCAGTGCAAAAGAATTAAAAAAAATGTGTTTTTTTTTTATATAAAATACATTTTATTACAAACATGTAACAAAAAAAACCTACATAACCATAATAGCCCAGTAAATTCATTCAATAGGCAATTTGATGTGAAACCTCAACAGTAAAAAATATAGACAAAAAAATCTAAGCCAAGAATTGTCTTTTTCTATATTTACATTGTAAAAAAAAACATATAAATAAATTGTTAATTTATATAAACCCGAAACCAGATCCTCATATAGCCACACAGGTCAAAAAAAAAAAAAAAAAGTTATGGCTGATGGAAAGCGGAGAGACAACACAAATAAATTTGGATGGGCTGTAAGGCCCTTTCTGGGCTGGCCATTAAGGGGTGAATTTCCAACTACTCAAAAAATTATTTAGGAATCACTAAAAGAACTATTTTCACTTGGTAGATTTCCATTTCAGGGCATTTTCAGGTAGTGCTAAACAAGTTATACAATACACATATGGCACAAGCATCAGAGCAAAAGTTTCATCTACTTCATTTATTTCTCTTGATAGTTCCCAATCTCCAAGAATCTCTAATTAAAGGGGTTGTTTGGTCTAAGATTCAAGGTCTACAGTCACTTGCATCGCACACTGTCACGATTAGGCAGTCTGCAGTCACATAGAGCGCCTGCGGACTTTGCTTGTTTGCCCCTTTAAGTGATTTCTTAGGAAAGCAGATGAAGAACTACTACTAGTGCATGAAGACAAGCTGGACTGCTCACTTTCCAAATTCTTAATAAAAAAGGCTTTTCTAAAAAGACACACTGAAATATACCGTATATAATTTTACTTTCCACTAAGATACATACATAAACTAATGATTGAAACACACAATATCTAGATGTATAGGTAGACAGGACTGTAGTGAAATGCTTGATAAATAGTATCATGTATAGAAGCAGAAGACAAACTAAATGAAAACGTAAAATAATAAAAAATAAATAATTATGATAAAAATTATAAATGATATATGATTACAATTATAATTTATTTATTACCATGTAGTACACGTTTTGCAATAACAGTATATATTAATGGTAGAAGTAGTAAAAATTATTTTTTAGCATCGCTATAAGCTTAGTCATTAAAGCATTCAAGCTTATATAAGGAGTGCACAAAAACACAAGGCAAAGATATTCATCTTCATTTATCACCACATAAGCAGAGAAGCCCAAGAAAAGCACCAGCATCTGACCAGCAGAGGGCGCTGTGGTTAACTCTAACTTCAAACAGCACATCCAGTGCATTATATAGATAATGACAGGAGATAAGAGGACTGACATATTGCAGACACACAGTGATGCTCAATTAGCTACGTTTAAGACATCCAAAGGAAGAAATGTTGGTTTTCCCCAACTAGTAAGAAGGAGACAACATATTCAACCTACCCCATATAAGATGCTATAATATATTTGGAACTTATGTCCTGAATACCTGCAAAAAATACTGAGAATTTGCACACATATACACTGGGCTAAGAACAAGCCAGACATATATGTATCATAAAATGCACATTATTTTTATCGTCCTACTGGTTACATGCTATGCTGTAACTAACTAGGGACACACAGAGGATGCTCAATATACAAAATTAAAGTTTGTACCTTGGTGCCAGTTCATCTGCCATAACCCCTTATTCCAGCACAGGAAAACAATTCAGTTGTTCATCTCACCATCACATGCCATGTGTGAGAGGAGGGTGGCTGATCCTTAGGTCAGTAACATGAATGGAAATGGACTCTCCAAGAAAACTGGGCTTAAGGCATCTATAAGTCAGGGGCGGAGATACCAATGGTGCAACCTATCGGCCGCACAGGGGCCCTAGAGGTTAGGGGCCACTTCCAATTCCAAAGAAGCAAGCAGCTTATATCACAGACACACCATTTAACTGCAAGGGGCCCATATACTGTTCTTGCACAGGGGTCCGCTTCTGCCTGTGCCCGCCCCTGCTATGAGGACAGCCTCCATGGACACCTGAATGACCCATCCCATCACTGTAATATTCATCCAGTGGTTACGGAGCTCTGTGTATTGTGGGTACAATGTGAATATTAATGCCTGACATTATCAGACACAATTACTATTCAGACACATATTAAAATAAGACAATTATGTAAGAAATGAAAATATCCGCTCCTGTTTGTGCAAGGATTAAAAACTCTACATCATAACTCACTCTAAGCTATACTACAGCAGCCAGATAAGGTATATAGATCGCACCCGACTACACAAAGCCTGTGGTTGGAGAAGGTGAAAACAACTGAAATGTCTGAAGAAGTTACAAGACTCAAGGATAATCTACTGCTCGGAGACATTTATAGCTGATTTCACAGCTTTAAGATATGTAGTGAAATGTAATATTACCATCAAACTTCACCCTGGCGCACAGTACATTCCATAATCGACAAGAAATCCATGCATATAATACATTCATGGACTTTGCTGCTATTGAGGAATCCTGAAAGTTATAAAGTAATTGTAGACCTAGCATCACACATAATCCAGATGTCATCTGCTTGGGAGATGAACACAACCATCTTCTGTGAGAAGGACGGCTGGCACACTGATGAGTCCCATCAGTACTTTTCTATATACACACACCAATAAACATAGATATTTAGGAAAGAAACAAGTATCAGATCACGCACCACAGAGACAGAAGATAGTTACTGAATATTCGTACATATGAATGTCCAAACATGTACACATACATGAATGTTACTATTATATATATATATACACATACTATATAAATATATATCTATATATATATATACACTTATATATACATAGATAGATTAGATAGATAGACATAGATAAATATATATATTTAAATACACGTATATATGCATTTATGTATACATTGATGTAGATATACACTTATTGGTCAGTTATCATGCCTTAGGTAACCAAATTTGACCTGACATATACAAGCAGCAACTGAATTAAATATACATATCCTCAAGTCATACCCATTATTAACAATCCACTTATGTGACCGTCCATGGCTTCCCATGCTGAATATGACCATATATATATATATATATATATATATATATATATATATATATATAACTTCACCTTTCTGAGTGAAATACATATGACACATAGAGTGGTATTACAATCAGTAGAGCATGCCAGCATAGTAAGGACCTTACACGGGTGCTGCGAGTGGATTGGGTGGGTGACATCTCTGCATTATATATCTCCTTAGTGCCACAACATATCTCATCATGACACAATCAGGGACGGTTGGCACCACAGTGCTGTATGTGAATGGATTCCTAAGCAGGTGCGTCTTACATCACAACCTCTCAACTGGTGCCTGGCACTAAAAGAAGATGCATAGAAGATATCTGATCCCATGTGGCATCTCCCTCCAGGATGGCATCTGATACACCAGTCTACCCCTGAGTACCCACTTGTGCCCAGCATTACTGGCAGTAGCTCTGTGTGTATGCAGCTGGGTAAGAGTATGGAAGTTCCTCTATAAGTTACAGATCTAGCAGTAGTGGTGGCATTACAGGATGGGTGGCATAGCCATGGCACATCTCAGAGGTGGCACAGAGGCAGGTGATAATAGAAAGTATACTCACAGAGAATGGAGGTGGTAGTGGTCACTGTGGGACCCCCCAGCAATAAACGAGCTGCTCTCGGCAGGTAAGACGAGCACTCCCTGGGGCTGTGGCAGTGGTGCCCACTGACCCCCATTCCTTGCCAGCCATCCCCCGCGTTCCCCCAGGTCCGGGAAGCTGACCCTGCCAGATGGCAGCTCCTTGCATTTCCTGCCCTTTGTGGACATACAGGAATCCCCAGGGCGTGTGAGGTAGCTGAGGGCACGGGGCAGCGGCGGGCAGCCGGGCGGGGTCAGGTGTGTGCACGGCTCTGTACAGCTGGGCACCGAGCAGGGAACTGGCGACTGATGGTGATGGGAAGAAATGTACAAGTGCTGCCAGCTGCCCTCCTCCCGCCCGAGCTCTCCTCCCTCCCGCCCTGGCCGCCCATCTATCCCATTACTGCCGCCGTCACTACAAGCGGAGCGCGGACGGGCTGCGGGGACGCGCTCTCCGGTAACACCTGCACTCCGGTAACATCTGCACGGAGGACAGGCAGCGGGGTGGTGAGGAGACTAGAGGTGGGCACTGCCTGCAGGGGCACGGACGGGGCACCCACCGGACTGAGCAGCCTTCTTGTTGAAGTTTTTGCTCCATATTCTTCAATACTTGTGCTCGTAGTTCATGAATTTTGCACAAAATCAAGAAATCTCAAACGTTTCGTCTAAATGTCACAAAGTTTGTTGGGGGAGAAAATCGAAAATTCCAGGCCAACATAAATTCACTGAATGGGGGTGGACTGGGGGACAGTCACCCAATAAATTAGCAATTGATGAATCAGCGGAAACCGTTTGCTGAAATCCCACCTACAATGACGAGCAGAAAAAAAAACAGTGGAGCACACGAAATAGACTTTAAAAAAAGGCAAAAAATGAAAGAAAAATAAGGCACAAGTGGAAAAAAAGGCAAATTACACCAAAAACTAGACAAAAAAGTCACAAATGCAATAATGAATCAGGAAAGGGAATTTGTCATGATGTCTTTGCCACAAAATCTGGTAGCAGCATACTGTAGACACAGAGACCCTGATTCCAGCGATGTGTCACTTACTGGGCTGCTTGCTGTAGTTTTGATAAAACCCATGTTTTATCAGCAGGAGATTATCACTAGATGGATAGTTAACCTGCTTCCAGGTAGTCCTCCATATCCATGAGCTGTGTATAACCCTGCTCCCACCACTGATTGCGAGCTTTCTGCCTATGCACAGTGTACACAGAAAGCTGCCAATTAGTGATGGGGGTGGAGTTATACTGAGCTCAGCATTCAGAAGACTGGTAGATCTATAGCATATAAAACAGGATGTTTATCAAAACTGCAGCAAACAGCCCAGTAAGTGATACATTGCTGGAATCAGGATCTCTGTCCCTACATCATGCTCAGGCTCTCCGGTAGCAAAAAAAAAAAACAGTGACAGATTCCCTTTAAATGGTCACAAAGGTATGCTTATTAGATAGCCAAAGTAGCTACTATCAATAGTGTGATATACTTTCATTACCCAAAATGTGTTTGTTTTTTTGTGTGTGAAATATAGTTCTGGAGTTATGGCCACTGAGTATCTCCCTTCTAAGCAACAGCTGGTTGTCAAGACAGATCTGTAGAATAAGACACAGAAAATGGATTACAGGAGATGTCCTTTCAGGTGCGATGCGCATTACTGACACAGTGTGATCTAGTGATGGGCAGTCCGGCTCTTTTTGATGAGCTGGATTTTCTGGCTCTGTTCACAAAATAGAGATCCTTGTTTTGGAACCCAAACGGATCCCTATTATTTGTGCTCACGAGCAGGTGAACACATAATTTATGCTAAAATCCCTGCAATCTTATGCAGTTGAAACCCTAGTTTCTTTTGCATCCGCAGCCATTGTTATTTCCCCCACAGTGAGAGCCATTCAGAAACTACAAGTGGTTCTCTCAGGGGTTCCAGCTCCCATTGTTCACAGAAGTACCGGATTGGTTGTGATTGTGAAGGACCCATCACTAGCATGAAGCAGGAGCCGAGCGTACCACCAGTGCACAGTTCAGAGTAAGGGAGAACATAATAGATAGGATAATAGATTGGCCGGTAGCTACTCTATCTCTCCTTACTTCATATACAGGAGCGCTTGCTCTGACAAGCTCTCCTGCGTTCTCTCCGAGAGCGGCTGTCAGAGTCGTCTATAGGCTTCTTGCCTTTCCGAAAATAAAGGATCAGCAGTCCGAAATCAGACATTCCGGATCCTTATCTCCTCCGGTTTCATTTGTTAGGGGACAGTCGTGGGCTCTCATACACAATAGACTATTGGCCGAGCCAAGGGGCAACTTTCCAGCCTTTACATAGTAATTTTCCTCCTGCTGAAGTCCTAGATTCCTCTTTCATTGCCCCATAAAGTATAATGCCAATAAAAGTGCCCTCCAAACACAGTATGATACCCACATGGTGAATTCCTCCACATTAGCCTCCACATGCTGTACAATGGTCCGTACTAGCCCTCCAAACAGTATGATGGCCCCCACACAAACCTTCACACCGTATAATTGCTTTCATACAGTATAATGGCCCTCAAAATATTATAATGGCCCCACATAGCCTTCCATATAGTATAGTACGCCACCCATAATCCTCCATATAGTATAATGCGCCCCCCATAATCCTCCATATAGTATGATGCGTCCCCCATAATCCTCCATATAGTATAATGAACTTCCCATGGTCCTCCATAGAATATAATGCACTCCCCATAGTCCTCCATACAGTATATTACACATCTCATAGGGTAAACTGCAGCCCCCATATAGTATAATGCACCCCACAGTCCTGCAGTATTATGGGCACCACGTACTCACTGATTTAAAAATACCGTATATTTTAAATAAGCCAACCTGAGTGTAAGCCGAGGTACCTAATTTTACCACAAACAACTGGGAAAACGTATTGACTCGAGTATAAGCCTAGGGTGGGAAATGTAGCAGCTACTGGTAAATTTCCCCATCCTGGTATGTATGGCACCCCTCATCCCCCAATCCTGGTATGTATGGCACCCCTCATCCCCCAATCCTGGTACGTATGGCACCCCTCATCCCCCAATCCTGGTACACATGGCACCCCTCATCCCCCAATCCTGGTTTGCATGGCCCCCTCATCCCCCAATCCTGGTATACATGGCCCCCTCATTCCCCAATCCTGGTATGCATGGCCCCCTCATCCCCCAATCCTGGTATGTGTGGCCCCCCTCATCCACTAATCCTGGTATGTGTGGGCTCCCTTATGCCCCAATCCTGGCATGTGTGGGCCCCCTCATCCCCCAATCCTGGTATGTGTGGGCCCCCTCATCCCCCAATTTTGGTATGCATGGCCTCCTCATCTCCCAATCCTGGTATGCATGGCCTTCTCATCTCCCAATACTGGTATGTGTGGGCCCCCTCATCCCCCAATCCTGATATGTATGGCCTCCTCATCCCCCAATCCTGATATGCATGGCTTCCTCATCCCTCAATCCTGGTATGTGTGGCCCCCTCATCCCCCAATCCTGGTATGTGTGGCCACCTCATCCCCCAATCCTGGTACGTGTGGCCCCCCTTTCCCCCAATCCTGGTATGTGTGGCCCCCTCATCCAGCAATCCTGGTATGTGTGGCCTCCCCATCCCCCAATCCTGGTATGCATGGCCCCCCTCACCCCTCAATCCTGGTATGTGTGTCCCAATCACTTTACACATAAAAAAAATAAACACTTATACTCACCTTCCTTCCTCACCTCTGCTCCAGCGCTGCTTTGTTCTGTCTGCCAGCAGTTCATGTCGGCATCTGAGCAGCGCATGCGCTCAGACTCCGAGGTGAGCTGCTGCTGGCACATTCACTCTTCTCCACGCCGGGACTATGGGCATGGAGAAGCGTGAAAATGCATTCTCTTTAGCAGCGGGCGCTGACAGCAGGAGCCGCTGCTCTGCGCTCCTCCATGCCCGCTACTAAAGAGAATGAATATCCCCTCTTCTCCATGCCCATGGGAGTGGAGAAGAGGGAATATTCATGTCCCTTTATCAGTGGGCACACGTGGTAGCTGCAGCAGCCGGCTACTGCGTGTGCCCTGCTCCTCTGCTGCCACAACCTCCCTCGCCCCCAATACTCACCTATCCTCCTCGTTCCCACGCTGCTTCGAGGCCCCCCTGGCTCACGGGCCCCCCAGCTCAAGGGCCCCATAGCAGTGGCGTGGCCTGTCTCCATTGGCGGTACGCCACTGGCCGAGCCCACTGGTATTGCTGGGTTCGGCCAACATTAGCCCAATGTGTTTTGAGGCCTTAAGTTAGCAGCTACATGGGTAGAACTATTAAAGGGGTTGTCAGGTCAAAAATGATAAGTCTGCAGTCACTTATGAATCCCCCCAGCGCAAGCACCAGTTTCAGACCCGGTAATGGAGGGTATGTATGAGTTATACATACCCCTCACCAGTGGGTGCAGCCTTGCTTCATTCACTTGTATTGAGCGGGGCCACGCCTCATCTAGTGATGTGGACGGCCAGTGGGCGCGTCCGACTAGAGAGCGTGGCCTTGCTCAATACAAGTGTATGGAGAGTGAGGCGGTGCCCACTGGCCGGGGGTATGAAGTATGTATGACTCAGGTATACCCTCCGTTCCCAGGTCTGAAACCGGCGAATCCTCACAGCATAAAGTGCCTGCGCTGGGGGGATTCATAAGTCTGCAGTCACACAGAGTGACAATCCCTTTAATGCTCATATATGTTTTATTGCATGCTCGCTTTTCAAAGAGCATGAGCAGAGAGCCTTTAATTCCAACATGGTTTGCAACTTCTGCTGTCTGCCTCCTCAATCACATTGACTTTGCCTCCTTCTTTTATTTTATCAGATTGGCTGTGAAATTCTGCCATTACCCCTCACATGTCAACCATGTTTATTGAGGCCGCTGTCTCTGTTCTCTCTACGCATACTCTTTTGCACATGATCAGTGTACATACTGTACATAGACACCTTCAGAGTGTGGAAAGCAGTAAGGCTGTGTGCCCACAATGCGTTTTTCAAGCGTTTACGCTGCGGAATTTTCGCAGCGTAAACGCTTGGGAAACGCTTGGTAAACCTTCCCCCATGGTCTCCAATGCAATTCCGCACTTTCAATGCCCATGCTGCGGATTTTTCCGCAGCATTTATGCTGCGCTCAAAAATCCGCAGCATGTCCATTAATTTTGTGGAAGCGCTGCGTTTTCACCGCCATTGACTTGCATTAGAACGCGCCAATTCCGCAAGACTGCATCAGTACTTGCGTAATTGGCGCGTTCTAATGTGCGGATGGTACCAGGGTGTGGAGGACAGGAGACTCTCCTCCACACCCAGGTGCCATAAAAAAAAGAATAAAATAAAGATTATATTCACCTTCCGACGGCCCCCGGACTCCTTCTCTTCGCTTGCCGACAGATCGCGCAGGACTGAAGGACCTGCGGTGACGTCAGTCATGTGACGGCAGGTCTTTCAGTACAGCGTACCGCGATCTGCCGGCAGCCAGCACAGGAGCGCAGCAAGTCTCAGGTAGTGTTGAGCCACCCCCGTAGTGTTCGAGTTCGGTTCGGTTCGTCGAACACCCGTGTGTTCGCCGAACTGTTCGTCGAACTGTTCGTCGAACACCTTCGAACACCGTTAAAACCAATGGCAGGCAAACAAAAACACATAGAAACACATAGAAAACACCTTCAAAGGTGTCCAAAAGCTGACAAACTGCTCAGAAGACACAACTAACACATGGAAAAGTGACAAGTGCATATAGTCATGCGAAAAGAAAAGAGGTGGAGGAGTAAAAGGAGGGGGAGACACAGATATAGGCATGTCATGCCCTTCTAAAATCCAAAAAGTGAGAAGCCGACACGTTCAGTCCGCTCCTGCCCGTGCCACCTCCGTGTCGCCGGGTTTGTGCCAGAGCCGCGGTGAACCCTGACGGCCAGCCCCCCTCTCCCAATACTGGTGCCTGTCCGCTGGTGGGTCGAGTGAGCCCCCCTGTGGTGGAGGCAGCTCTAAGCTTTTTAATTTAAATTGTCTCTCTAATTTGAATGAATACACTTTAAATCCATTTACAAGGATCTATTGGAGGGCAAGTCTCATGCCAGCAGCCGCGTAATTCCAGCTCCAGTAGCGTCCACTAAAGCTGCTGCAGTTAAAAAGCTTTTATAAGGATCGAGCTCGGCTGTCCACCGCAAGGCATCCTACTGCCAGTCCCAGCCCCTATGCCTTGGGGTGCCTCCTGATGCTCTTCACTGAGTATCCCGTGGTCCCGAAGCATTTCCTTTGAAAAAATTAAGTGTCCAAACTACAGGTGGTGTAGCTTGCTTAACAGCCGGGATAATCCACTGACTAGCAGACACTGCTACTAGGCACAAAGTATTTCCTGGGCTAGATACAGTTAAAAATTTGTAATTAGATACTCTCGTTGGATGCTGAGAAAGCATTTGTGACACCCCAGGGGTCTGGTTGCCACAGTGATAGAGATATTACGTCTGAGAGCAGGTGGGAGGTCTCTTGGTCAGGAATCCTATGTGACGCGCCCCCTGGGCCATATTCTTTAGGGGGAATATCCGGAGCCGGATCAGATGGGAGTTGTAGTCTTCCGAGTGGCTGTGACCCGGTCCGTGCCCAGGGTGTCAAACTCAGTTGTATGTGGCAGTCCTACAGATGTTATTAAGAGTTCTTTTGTGTCGACTACGCCACCCGTTGTGATGCGGTCACTGTGGCCGCCGCTGCAGCAGGGTCCGCTGAGGCTGATGGTGGGTGCGCAGCTTGGTGAGATAACCCCCAACGGGAGGGGTATAGCCTCAGAGGGGACAGGCGCAGAGGATGGGGGTTGTGGTGGTGTAGTGCAGACGGCAGTGAAGACAGAGTCGGGTTGTGCAGTTAAGGGTGTTTACTTACTGCAGATGTTGTACTGGTCACTTCAGCTGCTAGTGACCACCCGAGCCGTGCTGCGTCCACCAGGTCCTGGATCCAGCCAACCCCCAAACAAGTCCGGAGCGTGGCCCTGAGCTCTCTTTCTGTCCCGTTCTCTGGCCGTCCCCACCAGTAATCCACCTAGGTCCAGCTCCCTCGGGCCTTCTGTTGGGACACCCTTGGCCCTGGGTTCCCTGACCCTTCATGTGGTGTGCCTTCGGGGTGGATGTGATGGGTGACCGTGGCAGACGCTGCCCACGGTCTCCGGTCTCTGGCTGGGGAATGTTTTTACCCCCACCAGCTTGGGTTCCGGTACCCTGATGCCGACTCTTCACCCGGTGCTTTTAGTTGGGATCTCAGAGTCCTTCTCTTCTGTGCTCTGGGTCTCTCTCTTTTCTCCTCTCTCACTCTGGGTCTTTGTCTTTCTTCTCTCCTCTGCTCCTGACTTGTTCTCTGCAGCTGACTCTCTGCATCTGACCCTCTGCATCTGACCCTGTTCTTAGTTGGTGCCCACCTTATATACACCCTCTATGTGTGAGCTCAGGTGACCAGCACCCAATGAACTCCTAACTTTACCCAGGCTGCTCCCCCTATCTGCCCCTACACTACTTGGGATGTACCACCCCCCTCCCACTCCAGCCAGGAACAGACTCGGTCGTACCTGCACATTTCTAAGTGGGAGTACCGTCGGCCTGTTCCTCGGAAATGGGATGTATGTAGTGCATGCAGCCTACCGAGCTCAGTTCCACACTCCTTCCTTACCCGGGAGTGGAATATCACACCTCTGGGTTGAGGTGCAATACCCCTGTAGCAGCCGAATCCTCAGGGTGCTACATTCCCCCCTGGTAAATCACAGCACGTCCTCGGGCTGTAAAGACAAAAACACCAAAACATACAATTTTTTTTTTTTTTCATAAACATATAAAACATATAAAACATTATATATATATAAAACTTTTCATATAAACATTCTCGTCGTCTCTTGTTTCAGGTTCTTCCTCCGGACACTGTGCAACGTGTGTCCGGGAAAAGTGCGACAGTCTCTTAGAAAAACTGGTTTTCCTATAAAACCGGTAGGGGGCGCTTTAGGAAGCGCAACTATATACAGGGGAAGTTGGCCGCTCTCAGTCCTCGGCCAGGTAGAGGGAAGGGAATGGCTGCTCACAGTCCTCAGCCTGTGGGATGAAGGGGTTAACGGGTAAACAGTTCACTCAGCTGGTCCCAACGGGGACTATATATATGTATCAACAGTTTCTTTATACCCCGGTCGGGTAACTATTTACATCACTTCTCTGCCGCACTCAACGGCGTCTTCCTCCTGCTCTTTGCTTATAGCTGGTTGTTACTTCAGACCCGTCCGGGTCCTCTTGCTCCTCCTCCTCGCACCGCAACTCCTCCTCCGTCAGGCGGTGTACGTGGAGGGCGTAAGGTCCTTTGGCACACTTGTGCCGGGTAAAGGTGACCTCGTCTCCGATGTAGAGGTCACGACCTCTGTGCCCCTCCGGCAGATGGGACTCCACGTCTCTGCGCGTGACAAAGACGTCGCCGGGGGTGTTGTTGTCTCGGATGAAGCCCCACCCATGCTGCAGGTTAAACTTTATTACAGTCCCGGTGGTACGGGGACTGTGCGCTGCACGGGGGTCCCTCCTGGTCCGGCTCTTTTGCTCGGCACTCTGTATTTGGGCCTGTTGTTCCCGGACCCGCCTCTCTCTCCGCTCCCTCGCAAACTCCTCGAGCTGTTGGCGGCAGCACTCAGCACGCTCCGCTGCAGCTGCCCTGGTTTCCTGAGTGAACCCCATTAGGTCTTCTCCGGTGGGGTCCCACTCAAATTGGGCCTCTTCAAGCGGGGGCGAGATCCGTGCCACGGGCGTCGGAGCCGGAATCAGGGGCTCACACAAGGGCCCTAGTCTCTGCTGCCGTTCCAGCTCATGGAATTCTTCGGGCCAGATGAAGGGCCGCCCGTCCGGCCATGTGAGCTGGCTGAACAAGTCCTCCCCCAGGTGTGGCACCCTTGGTTTTATGGGCGCGGTGGTGGTGGCGCCCGGGTTGCCCAGGCCTTGCGGCCAGGCCTGGGGCACCTGGAAAGTGAAGGGCACCGTAAGGACGGCGGCGCCCTGGGCTACTTGGCCCTGCGACCAGGCCGGTGGCTCCGCGGAGGTAGGGGGCGCTGTTGGTATTGCGGCGCCCGGGGGTACTAGGCCTTGCGACCAGGCTGGTGGTACTTCCTGCTTGGTCACGCTCGGGGTCGAGGCGTGTGACGTCACAGGGGTCGCGGCTGCGGCTTCCGGTTGAGGCCTAGTCTGTGGCAGTGACGTTGCGGTTACGGGCACGGCAGGGGGTACTTCGGGCTCTGCGACGGGGAGCTGGGGCAGGTACGCGGTTTCCCGGTTTGGGGTATAGGCGTCCCCTTTACCTGCCTCCATGCGTTCGGCTCCCTCCTCGGCGCCGTCTCCGGCCTTGGGTCCTCCCGCGCCATCCTCAGAGGCGGTCTCCTTCCTCATCTCGGCTGGCGTGCTCCGGGTCTTGGTTTCAGCTTGCGTCTTGGTTTCAGCTTGCTGGGCCATCTCCCGGCTCCATTCCGCCAATATCTCGCGCTGTACCCGGGCCATCCTCCGTGCGAGGCCCTCCAGGGCAGTCTGCGCACACTCCCGGTCTCGGGGGAGCTGTGCAAGGACCTCCACTAGGCCTAGTGGGGTCGTGGTGTCCAGCAGGCTCCTGACCAACGGGTCGGTGCTGCTCTGCTCTTCTTCCAGCAGGCTCCTGGCCAGCGGGCCGGTGCTGCTCTGCTCTCTGGACATCTCCGGGTGAGCTTCTCTGCTACTCTTCTCCAGGCTTCCTGCCTCCGGGTGCGCTCGCTCCAGACTGCTCCAGGCGGCACCCATCTTCGTTCTTTTCTTTCGTCCCCTCCCACTTCGAGGGCGGTCCCGGGGCCACTGGGTGACTGTCAGCTCCAGGGGCGGTTCTTTCACGCTGACAGACACCTCTAGCATCACAGTCTCTGTTGGTGGGGGCGGTTTCCACTTTTGGCGCCATTTTCGGTCCTGGCCCACGATGGGAGGCGGCCTCTCGCCACCCTCTGGCACGCCCATAATGGCGTCCGCTCTTCCAAGGCGGGAAACCTTTGGAAATGGCGGGAATCGCTTCCCAGTGGCGGGAAACTCTGCAGATGGCGGGAAAAAGTTGTTAATGGCGGACAACCGGCTGGAATCGACTGGTGATGGGGTCCGATGGCGGGGACCCTCCGGAACCGGCAGGAGACTTCTTCTTGAGGTAAACTTGCACTTTCCTTCAGGCACGCAGTACCCGGTTGTTGTGGGCACGTAATCCTGCCGACTACGCCAAAGTTGACGCGCCCCCTGGGCCATATTCTTTAGGGGGAATATCCGGAGCCGGATCAGATGGGAGTTGTAGTCTTCCGAGTGGCTGTGACCCGGTCCGTGCCCAGGGTGTCAAACTCAGTTGTATGTGGCAGTCCTACAGATGTTATTAAGAGTTCTTTTGTGTCGACTACGCCACCCGTTGTGATGCGGTCACTGTGGCCGCCGCTGCAGCAGGGTCCGCTGAGGCTGATGGTGGGTGCGCAGCTTGGTGAGATAACCCCCAACGGGAGGGGTATAGCCTCAGAGGGGACAGGCGCAGAGGATGGGGGTTGTGGTGGTGTAGTGCAGACGACAGTGAAGACAGAGTCGGGTTGTGCAGTTAAGGGTGTTTACTTACTGCAGATGTTGTACTGGTCACTTCAGCTGCTAGTGACCACCCGAGCCGTGCTGCGTCCACCAGGTCCTGGATCCAGCCAACCCCCAAACAAGTCCGGAGCGTGGCCCTGAGCTCTCTTTCTGTCCCGTTCTCTGGCCGTCCCCACCAGTAATCCACCTAGGTCCAGCTCCCTCGGGCCTTCTGTTGGGACACCCTTGGCCCTGGGTTCCCTGACCCTTCATGTGGTGTGCCTTCGGGGTGGATGTGATGGGTGACCGTGGCAGACGCTGCCCACGGTCTCCGGTCTCTGGCTGGGGAATGTTTTTACCCCCACCAGCTTGGGTTCCGGTACCCTGATGCCGACTCTTCACCCGGTGCTTTTAGTTGGGATCTCAGAGTCCTTCTCTTCTGTGCTCTGGGTCTCTCTCTTTTCTCCTCTCTCACTCTGGGTCTTTGTCTTTCTTCTCTCCTCTGCTCCTGACTTGTTCTCTGCAGCTGACTCTCTGCATCTGACCCTCTGCATCTGACCCTGTTCTTAGTTGGTGCCCACCTTATATACACCCTCTATGTGTGAGCTCAGGTGACCAGCACCCAATGAGCTCCTAACTTTACCCAGGCTGCTCCCCCTATCTGCCCCTACACTACTTGGGATGTACCACCCCCCTCCCACTCCAGCCAGGAACAGACTCGGTCGTACCTGCACATTTCTAAGTGGGAGTACCGTCGGCCTGTTCCTCGGAAATGGGATGTATGTAGTGCATGCAGCCTACCGAGCTCAGTTCCACACTCCTTCCTTACCCGGGAGTGGAATATCACACCTCTGGGTTGAGGTGCAATACCCCTGTAGCAGCCGAATCCTCAGGGTGCTACACTATGCATGCCACACCTCCTGCCCAGTCCTGGGAGGGGAAGAACTTCCCCAATAAAAAACCTAGGGCTGAGGCAGGGTTAGTGAGTAGAGAAGAAGTAGAGACAGAGAAGCAGATATAGGAAAAGAACATCAGGAGCTCTGTGGGAGCAGTGCTACAAGGAGTCAGGGGCTGGCAGCTGCAGAGCTCGCCCTGACTGAGAAGTTATCACCGGACCCGGAGTCCGAGGCTGTGGGGACTAACTCCTATCCAGCAGCAGAAACCGACCGGCAGGGGATTGCAGGTCCTCTGGCCCAGAAACCCGAAGGCACGGTCACACGCATGGGACCAGCACCGCCGTCGTGGAGCAGAAGCTACTAGAAGGCCCCGAGTCACCGGCCATATGGGTGAGCACCACACGGTACACTCAGGGACGTGGGCTACTTATACCCGCCTCTAGCAAGGTAGCCAGAAGAGTACAGTTAGTTTGGGAGGCCTACAACTCCGCCTGGCCAGGGGAGATCCCATCTGCTCAAGGACTGACCAGGCCCCAATCGCTAGCCAGTACTCCGGGAGGGTCTATCTTTGTCACCAGTAAAGACCCTGAACTACACCGTACCGTCTCCGAGTGGTTCCTGCTACCCCCATCATCCACGTCGGCTGCCCTGAGGCCATACCCCTCCCGTTGGGGGTTATACTATCACGCTGCACAATCCTACCACCGGCCTCAGCGGTCTGCCCTGCAGCAGCAGCTCCTTAGCTGTACTCAACGGGTGGCGTAGTCGTCCAACATCTACCGCTGATACATCGCCGCTCAGTCTGACTCCCTGGTCACGGACCGGATCACCGCCACGAGACTACAACCCTCAAGAGATCCGGCTCCGGGTAAGCTCCCGCGTTCGCAACGCAGCGCGACACAGGCCCAGGGGCGCGTCAACTTTTGGCGTAGTCGGCAGGATTTCGTGCCCGCAACCACCGGGTACTGCGTGCCTGAAAAAGACTGTTCAAACTTACCTGTGGTGAAGATTCCCGCCATCCGGCGCCATCTTCGGCCTTCTTCCCGCCATACGTGGAGTTTTCCCGCCATTGGACGCCATCTTGAGGACGCCGCGCGGGAAGAAGAGGGGCGTGGACTCCGAAAGCGCGCGAGAACTGAAGCCCCGCCTCACGTCCGGACGTTGCGTAAGGTCCTGGAAGGAGCCCAGCAGACGCCGACGTCAGGAGCGCGACGGAAGGTCCTCAACCCTGACGATCCACTGCGGAGCCGCGGCCTACGGAAGAGGATCATCGCAAGGTAGGCCACGGTCCACTAGGGGGGAGAAGGATGTCGGATACGGAGGAGAGCTTCACCGCTTCAACCCCCGCCAGCGCCACCGCTGTTGCGGTCATGCCTTTCACCATGCCCTATATCCCGGGGGCAGCCTGGCTACCCCAGTACTCAGGGGAGTCACATACCCTGCATGACTTTAGAGAAAAGCTGGATAGCCTCTTCCAGGTGTACCCCCTCACAGAGGAGCAAAAAGTGAGCATCCTGGTGGCCCAATTAACCGGGGCAGCCCAAAGGGAGGTAAAGTCCTGGCCACCTGGGGGGAGGACTGTCGCAGGGATACTGGCCCGGCTGAGGGACACCTTTGATACCCGCACCTCAGCCGAGATCAAGCTCAGATTCTACGGGTGCAAACAGCGGGCACATGAGAGTATAAGGGACTATGCATTAAACCTACAAGAAGCCCTGAGAGCCATTAAGCAGACCGACCCTGACGGCGTGGGAGACGAGGACAGGCTGTTGACTGAACAATTTATAGAGGGTTTATATTGCAATGCCCACCGAACCCAGTTGCGGGCAATGGCCTTACAGGATCCTCATCTGGGATTTGCACAGTTCAAGGACAGAGCCATCCGGGTGCTCCGAGAACCGGCACCAGGTGGCGTTGTGACCCACAGACGCCCCACTACTACTTACCACCAGGAGGCGGCGCCCTTGTCGGCAGGGCCTGTGGGAGCTGATGCGCAGGCTTTGAACAATGACCCGGCTCCAGACCTGCACCATCAGGTCCAAGAGCTAGCTAAAAGCGTTGCTGCGCTAACCCGAACTGTGCAGTCTTTACAGGTTTCCACTCCAGGGAGATCCAGCTGGCATCCGGACCGGAGGACATCCCGTGGCGTCGACCAAGGAGGACCCCACCGGCCAGAGGAAGACCCAGCGACCGATACAACGAGGACGGACGACCCATCTGCCGCCGCTGCAATCAACCCGGACATATGGCAAGGTACTGTCCTTTAAACTGGCACAACCTGGGGTAGAGGGCCAACCCCCAGGAAAAAGATCACCAGGCCCATCGAACTGGCGCGACAAATATGTGGGAGGACGTCCAGTCTTACCCGTGGTACTGGATGGCATTCCTATGAGTGCCCTACTGGACACCGGGTCACAGGTCACCACCATCCCGTACGTGCTCTTCAAGCAGTACTGGAATGACTCGGATATCACCCGCTACCCTGACGACGACTTGAGTATCATCGCCAGCAATGGTCAGCCCGTGCCACAGATTGGATTTAAAGAGGTGACCATTAAAATCAGTAGAGTCGAATTGGCAGCACAGGGACTGATCATTGTAGACATTGACAAACACGAGAGTCACCCAAAGATAACTCTAGGAACTAATGTAATTGAAAATTGTCTTGCAGAGGTGATTTTCCTTTTACAGCAGGTTGCCAAGAACGGCAGCTCCGGCCAGCAGCGAGTGCTCCAGAAAGAGCTCCGGGCACTGATGCGACGGCAACAGCTAGAACTCTCCGGTGGTGAGATTGGTAGCGTGCGAATGTGTGACCCTTTCCCTATTGCCATGCCCCCGAAAAGTGAAATGATGATTTGGTGCCGGGCAGCTATTGGTCTGAGAGGTAGAGATTACCAGGCAATGGTAGAACCAGTTTACTCAGACAGTAGGCCCACCATCTTGACAGCACGGGGGGTGGTTAATGTACGCCATGGGAGGGTGCCCGTTCGCATAATCAATATCGGGAAGAGGGAAGTGTACCTGCCCCGGTATGCCACGCTAGCCAAATTATATACCATTAACCAAAATGCTATACAATCTGTGGAACCCTTGCCTCCATCTCACCCGGAGGAAGGTAACGGCTCTAAGAAAACAATGGAGGACTGGTGTCAGCAACTACATTTGGGTACTGACTCCACTCCCTCACACCAGAAACAGGGAGTCTATCGGGTGGTTCAAGAGTACGAGAGAGTGTTTAGTAAACACCCGTTAGACTTCGGGCGAGTCAAGGGGGTAGAACACCACATCCCCACGGGAGACCATCCTCCCATAAAAGAGAGGTATCGACCCGTACCCCCTGCACACTACCAACACGCCAAGGGGATGCTTAGAGACATGAAGGAGGCTGGGGTGATCAGGGATAGCTGTAGCCCCTGGGCAGCTCCACTAGTCTTAGTCAAAAAGAAAGACAACACCATGAGGATGTGTGTAGATTACCGGAAAATCAACCGTATCACACACAAGGATGCGTACCCCTTACCAAGGATAGAGGAGTCTTTGGCTGCTTTAAGATCTGCTAACTTCTTCTCTACCTTGGATCTCACTAGTGGGTACTGGCAGGTTCCTGTAGCAGAGGCGGACCGGGAGAAGACCGCATTCACCACCCCGATGGGACTTAGCGAGTTTACCTGTATGCCGTTCGGACTCTGCAACGCACCAGGAACCTTCCAACGATTAATGGAGTGCTGTCTGGGCCACAGAAACTTCGAGACGGTCCTGTTGTACCTGGACGATGTCATCGTATATTCTAAGACTTATGAGGACCACCTGAAACACCTGGCGGAAGTGTTCGAAGCTCTGGCAAGCTACGGCCTAAAGGTGAAACCCTCCAAGTGTCACCTCCTGAAACCAAAGGTGCAGTACCTGGGACACGTGGTGAGCGCTGACGGAGTGGCTCCCGACCCTGATAAGATCACCGCAATTAAGGAATGGCCAAGTCCCTCCAGTGTAAAGGAAGTGCGGCAGTTCCTCGGGTTGGTAGGCTACTACCGCAGGTTCATCCCCGGTTTCACCAAAAAGGCAGCTCCTATGCAGGACCTCCTGATAGGCCAGTCCCGGAAGGCCAAGAACCAGAAGCCGCCCTTCAGATGGGAGAAGTTGGAAGAAGAGTCCTTCCGCCAGCTGAAGATGGCCCTCACGGGGGATGAAATCCTGGCATACCCGGATTACAGCCAGCCCTTTATCCTCTACACCGACGCAAGTAACATCGGGCTAGGAGCCGTGCTGTCCCAGATCCAGCAGGGGAAAGAACGAGTAATCGCTTACGCCAGCCGAAAACTGCGACCCACCGAGAGAAACCCTGAGAATTACAGCTCATTTAAGCTAGAGTTCCTGGCAGTGGTGTGGGCAGTCACCGAACGCTTTAAGCACTACCTCGCTTCCTCCCGGTTCATCGTGTACACGGATAACAACCCGTTGACACACCTGGACACAGCAAGACTCGGTGCCCTAGAGCAGAGATGGATGGCCCGTCTGTCCAACTACGAGTTCACAATCAAATACCGGGCAGGACGCTCCAATACCAACGTGGACGCCCTGTCCAGGATGCCAAACCTACCGGACGTAGGAGAAGATCCAGAGGGACTGGAAGAAGTCGAACTCCCTGCGTTCCACCGTCATGGGACTATCCAGTATTCCCACCGGGTAAGGAGTAAGCAAGCTGCTACGTTTAATCCCTTGCCTCACTACAACTGGGCGGAAACGCAAGACAGTGACCCTGCCGTCCGACTGGTGAAGGAGATGCTGACTCGGCCAGAGGCTCGCCTTGACCCAGACGCTCCGGAGGAAGCCAAGCAACTGTGGGCTGAGAAGAGTCGACTGTTCCTTTATAAGGGGAAGTTGTGCCGCTGAATGGTTAACTCCCGGACGCATGAACTAATCTGGCAAGTAGTGGTGCCACGAAGAGACGCAGCCGTGGTGATGGAGGCATACCACGACGGGGCTGGACACTTCGGATGGAAGAAGCTGGAGTTCCTGCTGCGTGGGCGGTTCCACTGGGTAGGCATGAGGGGAACCATCGAGAGGTGGTGCAGAGACTGTGGCCCGTGCAACCTAAGAAGGAAGGACCGTGCCAGCCAGAAGACTCCCCTGCAGTCCATCGTCACCCGGCAGCCGTTGGAACTGGTAGCCTTGGATCATGTAAAACTGACCCCAAGCAGAAGTGGCTACGTCTACGCACTAACCATCGTGGATCACTACTCCCGGTTCTTGGTTGTCGTCCCGGTCAAGGACTTAACAGCTCGAACAGCAGCTAGAGCCTTCCAGCAGCATTTCTGCCGTCCACACGGGTACCCGGACCAAGTGTTGACAGACCAGGGACCTACCTTTGAAGCGGAGGTCTTCCAAGAATTCTGCACTCTGTATGGCTGCCGGAAAATAAGGACGACACCCTATCATCCGCAAACTAATGGACTTTGTGAGAAAATGAACCAGGTGGTAATGGATCTTCTGAAAACGTTGCCCCTGGAAGAACGCAGTCTGTGGCCTGAGAAGCTGCCCGATCGGGTGGACCTATACAACCACATCCCGGTAGGTTCCACCAACTGTACCCCGGCTTACCTGATGAGGGCAAGGCCTGGTAAGCTACCTGTTGACCTGGAGATGGGAGTCTTGACACCCGAGGACACTTCACCAGAAGCAGACTGGGACACAGAGAGGCAGCAGCAGTACCGGAAAGTACAGGAGAGCGTGGAGCGAAGTCTCTGTCAAGCTAGGGAAAGACAAGAGAAAACTTACAACCAGTATGCTCCCGCTGTTCCCCTGGTACCCGGAGAGCAGGTCTTGAAGAGGAAAAGGCGGCTCCACAAGTTGGACGACCAGTGGGAGAAGGACCCGTACATCGTACTGCCCTCAAGCCACGACAACCCAAAGGTCTGTACCATCAGTAAAGACGGAGGGGAAACCACAACCATTGTATCCCGGGATCACCTGAAGAAGTGTCCCGAACAGCTACGGAACCCTGAAGAGGAACAAGAAGACCCTCGACCCGTAGAGGAAAGGGAAGACATGGTTAGTACTGTGCTCGGAGACTTCCCTCGGTCTTGGACTCAAGTCAATGGCGCAGTTGTGGTACCCGTACTCACCTTCCTCCAACCAGCATCCCAAGCACCTACGGAGCAACAGGTAGAGCTGGAAGAACAGCCGGTCCAGGAGGCAGAAGACTCCACACAAGCAGAACAGGAGGATCAACCCTCTGCTTATAGTGAGCCTGCCGTACCCCTAGTGAGCCAAAGAGCCGGTAGACAGCTGCCCAGTTTACCCTTGACAGCTCCTACACCCTGTAGTTCAGGGCTAGACAGTCAGCTCCGTAGGTCCACTAGGGCCACTAGAGGCCAGTTACCCGCATGTTGGAGGATTTGAAATGTATAAATTGTTTTATTTGTGGTTACCTGTTTTTCTTGTTGCTTGTGTATAATTATGTGTTTCTAGTTATTTATAGGAGTCCTTGGTGGATTTACCGGGAATCCTTTGTACATGGTTGGAGCGTAACCTAGGAATGGACTAAAGACTGTTAAGGACTCGGGGCAGGACAGACCCCTACCTGGTTACGTCTCCCTGTTTTGGTGAAATGGACACCTTGCTTTTCTTCAAAAACTGCACCCGGTTGCAGACACGCCGTGACCATCTTTATGTGTTTTTCTTATTGTATTATTATTGTTTATACCTTGTTATGTTTTTCTAAAAAAAAAAATATGTTTAGTCCCGGAGTACTAAATTTCACTAGGGGGGAATGTGACACCCCAGGGGTCTGGTTGCCACAGTGATAGAGATATTACGTCTGAGAGCAGGTGGGAGGTCTCTTGGTCAGGAATCCTATGCATGCCACACCTCCTGCCCAGTCCTGGGAGGGGAAGAACTTCCCCTATAAAAAACCTAGGGCTGAGGCAGGGTTAGTGAGTAGAGAAGAAGTAGAGACAGAGAAGCAGATATAGGAAAAGAACATCAGGAGCTCTGTGGGAGCAGTGCTACAAGGAGTCAGGGGCTGGCAGCTGCAGAGCTCGCCCTGACTGAGAAGTTATCACCGGACCCGGAGTCCGAGGCTGTGGGGACTAACTCCTATCCAGCAGCAGAAACCGACCGGCAGGGGATTGCAGGTCCTCTGGCCCAGAAACCCGAAGGCACGGTCACACGCATGGGACCAGCACCGCCGTCGTGGAGCGGAAGCTACTAGAAGGCCCCGAGTCACCGGCCATACGGGTGAGCACCACACGGTACACTCAGGGACGTGGGCTACTTATACCCACCTCTAGCAAGGTAGCCAGAAGAGTACAGTTAGTTTGGGAGGCCTACAACTCCGCCTGGCCAGGGGAGATCCCATCTGCTCAAGGACTGACCAGGCCCCAATCGCTAGCCAGTACTCCGGGAGGGTCTATCTTTGTCACCAGTAAAGACCCTGAACTACACCGTACCGTCTCCGAGTGGTTCCTGCTACCCCCATCATCCACGTCGGCTGCCCTGAGGCCATACCCCTCCCGTTGGGGGTTATACTATCACGCTGCACAATCCTACCACCGGCCTCAGCGGTCTGCCCTGCAGCAGCAGCTCCTTAGCTGTACTCAACGGGTGGCGTAGTCGTCCAAGATCTACCGCTGATACATCGCCGCTCAGTCTGACTCCCTGGGCACGGACCGGATCACCGCCACAAGACTACAACCCTCAAGAGATCCGGCTCCGGGTAAGCTCCCGCGTGCGCAACGCAGCGCGACACAGGCCCAGGGGCGCGTCACATTCCATAGAGTCTCCTGGCACGCCATATATGATTCTCTTAAAAAGCTTGGGGTAGGGGTCTAGGGGACCCTTTTATAGCCAAAATCACGGCCCTGTATCACAATACGTCACCTAGGCTGAAGATAAATGGAACTGTAGCACCCTGAGGGCTCGGTTGCTACAGAGGTATTGCACCTCACCCAGAGGTGTGATATCTCACTCTCAGGTAAGGATGGAGTGTGGATCAGGACCCGACACCTGCATGCATTACACCACATTGCCGTGGGGCAGGGCGACCAATATGCCTCTGAGATGGGCACGACAGTCCCTGTCCCTGGCTGGAGTGGGGGGAGGGAACACTGAGGAAGGGGAACCCTGTAGTGCAGGAGCAGGGAGGAAGCAGTTCCTGGGTGCATTGAGAAGGGAGTATAAAAGGTGGGCACCATCTTAGTTCAGTGCAGAGAAGTCTGAGCAGAAGTGGCAGGGAGCAGGGGCTCTGCATGAGCTCTGTTCCGGAGGCGGGCCTAGTAACAGAGGCCCAGGCCTGGAAGAGGGAGAAGGAAGGAAGAGGAGCGGAGAAGGCTCCAGGAACGAGGAATGAAGGGATCCCAGGGGTGCGGACGGGCGAGTCGCCACCGCACGCCCGAATCCACCTGCGTGGAGGGGTCAGGCCAAAGGGGGAGACCGGTCCCCAAAACTAGTGGAGGCAGGAAACGACCCTCAGCTAGAAACCAGAGGCTGTGACATTTTATGTGGCGCAGCCCCTCGCTACACCCGCTAGGAAGGCACCACATAGGGTCAGGGAAACTGGCGCCAAGTTTACCAAGAGGAGGCCCGAGGCAGCCGGACAGAAGGGTTGGTAAGAAAGGCCAGACAAAGGACACACAAAGGGGGTCCTGTGAAGCGCTCCAAAGTTATCTGGGAGTTGTCTGAGACCCTCACCTGGTGAGCACAGTACGACGTGGGCAGCCGTTACCTGCAGACGTGGTCTGGATAATAAGAACTGTGAGTAAAGGCCCTGGACTGCATCACTGACTCCGTGTCGTTACTGCTGCTGCCCTGCACCATCACCCCCATCCTCCGCATACACTGCCCTGAGGCTATACTCCTCCCGTGGGGAGTTATGCTACGCTCTGCTGCACCCACAACACCAGCCTCAGCGGTCTGCCCTGCAGCGGCGGTTCACTCTGACCGCAATCCACGGGTGGCGTAGTCGGACATTTAAACATCAAAACCACATAAATAGTTCCGCCACTGGTTTGACCACCCTGAGCCACGGAACCGGGTCGCCGCCACGAAGACTACAACCACCAGCATCCACCAAAAAGGGTCCGGCTCCGGGTGTCCCAAGGCCCAGGGGGTGCATCAGAACATTTTCATCACCTTTCACAATCACCAATGGGACAAGGCAGGGATGTCCTCTGTCCCCTCTCTTATACATCCTAGTGACGGAGCACCTGCTCTCATCAATTCGCCATAACCCTAATATTAGGTGGATTGAGGTGGGAGGCACCGAGTACAAGTGCTCTCTATTTGCTGATGATGTCCTAGTTGTAGCGCCGGCGTCCCTGCCCTCTGCTAGGCAGGGACACTGTTCCCCTCACCTCTCTGCTCCGTGCCCGGCGTCCTCCTCCCGCTCTGCTGGCAGCGCACGCTCCTTCCCGGCCACTGTGCTTAGGGCGCGCGCGCGCGCTCTCCCTCCCTCTTAAAGGGGCCGCGCGCGCCGTCCTAAGGAGTCCCCGGCCAATGGCCGGAGGACTTCACCATATATAAGGCACCTCCTCCAAAATGGAGGTGCCCGAGCAATGTTGTTGCACTGTTCACTACTCTGCTTCAGCCCTCAGGTCCCGTTGCCAGTTACCTGCCAGATACCTGCCAGATTCCTGCCAGCTTGCTGTCTTATTCCTGCCTGATATTCTGCTACCTGCCTGCTAGCCTGAGGTCCGACGGTCTGCCTTACAACTCCTGTCAGTCTGTCTAAGGACCAGCTTGCCCGCTCACCTGGGAGCGCACATCCGCTACCTGCCTGCTTGCCTGAGGTCCGACGGTCTGCCTTCCAACTCCTGTCAGTCTGTCTATGGACCAGCGTGCTCGCTCACCTGGGAGCGCACATCTGCTACCTGCCTGCTAGCCTACCTGGAGGCTCCGCCGTCACGTGCTGTGACCACCTGCCTGTCCAGTGACTCCTGCCCGCTCACCTGGGAGCGCTCATCTGCTGCCTGTCTGCTAGCCTACCTGGAGGCTCTGCCGTCACGTGCTGTGACCACCCGCCTGTCCAGAGACTTCTGCCCGCTCACCTGGGAGCGCTCATCTGCCGCCTGTCTGTTGGTCTTCCTGGAGGCTCCGCCGTCACATGCTGTGACCACCCGTTTATCCAGAGACTCTCGCCTGCTCACCTGGGAGCTCACGTCTACCATCAGCCGCCACAGGTCGTACCAACCCTTTACCCAGAGACTGCCCCGGTCACTTGCCGTGACCATCTGCCCGTTCATCCAGAGACTGCCCCGGTCACTTGCCGTGACCTCCTGCCCGTTCTTCCAGAGGCTGTCCCGGTCACCTGCTGTGACTGCCTGCCTGGTCGCCACCCGCTCCCTTACAAGGACCGCCCCCTTGTATAGTAGCTCAGTGGTTCCGCCTCCCAGACCCGTTACAGTTTGCTCGAGCCCTGGAACCCGGTGGCACCCAAGCTCCCTCGCTCTCGGACCTGTGTCATGAACTGTCCCGTCAGAGGTCCCAACAGGAGTCCATCCTGGGTCACCTGCGGAATGTCAATTCTCGCCTGGACACTCTGACTGCTCCGCCAGCAACCTCCGCCAGTGCCATGACTCGCAATCCGGCAGCTCCGCTGCCCACTAATACCATGGTATCCTACCCCGGACCCCGGCTTTCTGCACCTCCTCGCTTCGGAGGCGACTCCGCCCAGGCTCGGGGCTTCATAAATCAGTGCACCCTGCACTTTGAACTCCTGTCCCACCAGTTTAACTCCGACCGGGCCAAAATTGCCTTCATCATGTCCCATCTCACCGGGGAGGCCCTGGCCTGGCTAAATCCTCTATGGGAGAGAGGAGACCCCCTGGTGTCCGACTTGCCTGCCTTTCTCACGGCTTTCCGGAAAGTCTTCGACGAACCCGGACGGAGGACCTCATCCGCATCATCACTGCTACGCCTCCATCAGGGAAGTCTCACCGTGGGCCAATATGCCATACGGTTCCGTACCCTTGCCTCGGAGCTGGCCTGGGATAACGACGCTCTGGTATCCGTCTTCTGGGAGGGTCTGTCCGGCCGTATTAAAGATGAACTTGCCGGTCGGGACATTCCTACCACTCTCGATGACCTAATAACTCTTGCCACCCGGATTGACCTACGGTTCCAGGAGCGTGCCAAAGAGGTCACCCGTGAGAGGAGGTTTCCACGTCTAGCTCCTACTTTTCAGAAACCCGTCACTCCCTCCGTCTCTCCCCAGGTACACTCTTCTGAGCCTATGCAGGTCGACCAGACCAAGATGGTCAAAACCCGTCAGGACTTACGCCGTGCCGAGGGGAGCTGCTTCTACTGTGGCAGTAAGGAGCACCGGATCCGTGCCTGCCCGGAGAGGTCGGGAAACGCCTGTGTCTAGGTTCGCTCAGGGAGGTCGACCTAGACAAGAATAAATCCTCTCCATCTCTGCTGCTGTCAGTCTCAATCGTCTGCGGGGAGAACCGTTATTTAGAACTAGCCCAACTTGACTCTGGAGCAGCCGGGAATCTTATTTCACAGTCCCTGGTAGAGAAATACCGCATCCCCACCAAACCTCTGGCTGTACCCTTGTCTGTTGCTGCCGTGGATGGGGGTCTCTTACCACGCCCCATCCAACTCATCACCGAATCCATTACTCTGCAGGTGGGAATGCTGCATTCTGAGAGTATCTCCTTTCATGTTCTGCCTGGACTCTCTCACGCCCTCTTGCTAGGTCTACCTTGGCTCCAGAGACATGCACCCGTGCTTGACTGGCAGACCGGAGAAGTCCTTCGCTGGGGACAGGACTGCCATAAGACCTGTCTGGTTCCCGTCCATCCCGTCCGTCCTTCTCCTACCCCAGCTAATCTACCTGGACTTCCGATTCCTTATTGGTCTTATGTTGATGTCTTTAATAAAAAGGAGGCAGAGACACTACCCCCTCATAGACCATACGACTGCCCTATCGACCTGTTACCCGGTACTACTCCTCCCCGTGGGCGTATTTATCCATTATCCGCTGCTGAGACCCGGTCGATGTCCGAATATATTGAGGAGAATCTGGCCAGGGGATTCATCCGGAAATCTACCTCCCCGGCGGGAGCAGGCTTCTTTTTCGTCAAAAAGAAGGACGGCTCTCTCCGTCCCTGTATAGACTATAGAGGCCTTAACCAGATCACGGTGAAGAATAAGTACCCCCTTCCGCTCATTCTGGAGTTATTTGATCGTCTGAGGGGCCTAGAATCTTCACCAAACTGGACCTCCGTGGGGCGTACAACCTGGTTCGTATCCGTCAGGGGGATGAATGGAAGACGGCATTCAACACCCGGGACGGCCACTATGAATATCTGGTAATGCCCTTTGGTCTCTGTAACGCTCCTGCCGTCTTTCAAGAGTTGGTCAATGACATCTTCCGGGACCTTCTCTACTCCTACGTAGTGGTGTACCTGGACGACATCTTGGTCTTCTCTCCGGATCTCCAGACTCACCGGAGGGACGTTCGTCAGGTCCTGCTCAGGCTCAGGCAGAATCACCTCTTCGCTAAATACGAGAAGTGCCTCTTTGAGCAGACCTCGCTTCCGTTTTTGGGCTACATTATTTCTCAGACCGGCCTACGAATGGATCCAGAGAAACTGTCTGCCATCGAGAAATGGCCTCGACCGGAGGGGTTGAAGGCCATTCAGCGGTTCCTGGGCTTCGCCAACTACTACCGCCTCTTCATACCACACTTCTCTTCCCGGACTGCCCCAATTTCCGCGCTAACCCGTAAGGGTACTGATCCCAAAGAGTGGCCGCCCGAAGCAGAGGAGGCCTTTCTTTCCTTAAAACAGGCCTTCTCTTCCGCCCCGGTGCTGCATCGCCCGGACGGCAACAAGCAGTTCTTCCTGGAAGTTGACGCCTCCTCCTCTGGAGCCGGAGCGGTACTTACTCAAAAATCATCTTCCGGGAGGATGGTAACCTGCGGCTTCTTCTCTAAACTCTTCTCCTCCTCTGAGCGCAATTATTCCATAGGAGACCGAGAGTTATTGGCCATCAAACTGGCATTGGAGGAGTGGCGTTACCTGCTCGAGGGGGCTCTTCACCCGGTAATAATTTACACTGACCACAAGAACTTGGCTTACCTCCAGCATGCCCAGAGACTTAACCCGCGCCAAGCCCGGTGGTCCTTGTTTTTTGCTCGCTTTGATTTTGTTCTTCATTTTCGCCCGGCTGACAAAAACGTTAAGGCGGACGCCTTGTCTCGATCCTTTCTGGTGTCTGATCTCGAGGAAGATCCGAAACACATCATCGATCCCGCCAGAGTAATGCAGGTGGCTCCCGTGAGTCTAAATCGTCTCCCTCCCGGAAAGACGTTCATATCAGTACCTGATCGGGAGAAGATCCTTCACTGGGGTCACTCGTCTAAACTGGCTGGCCACGCCAGTCAGAAAAAGACCCTCCAGCTTATTACCCGGCACTACTGGTGGCCTACCCTGCACAAGGACGTAATAGACTTTGTTTCTGCCTGTGTGTCCTGCGCCCGCAACAAGGTTCCGAGACATCTGCCAGCCGGTCGCCTCCTTCCGCTTTCTGTACCTGCTGCCCCCTGGCAGCATATAGCAATGGACTTTATAACGGACCTCCCAGTTCTTTGCCGGTTGTACGGTCATTTGGGTGGTCGCTGACCGCTTCTCCAAGATGGCTCATTTCGTTCCCCTGCCAGGCCTCCCGTCTGCACCCGAGCTAGCTAAAGACTTTATTCGTCACATCTTTCGTCTTCATGGCCTGCCCCTCCACATCGTGTCGGATCGTGGGGTACAGTTCACCTCACGCTTCTGGAGAGCCACTTGTAAATTGCTAGACGTCACCCTGGACTTCTCTTCCGCTTACCACCCACAGTCCAATGGTCAAGTGGAGCGGATCAATCAGAACCTGACCAGTTACCTCCGGCACTTCGTTAATGCCCATCATTCAGACTGGGTGGATCTCCTACCATGGGCCGAGTTCTCTTATAACAATCACGAGAGCGAATCCTCCTCCAAATCCCCGTTTTTTGTAGTCTTCGGTCAGCATCCTTGGATTCCTTTTCCTGTCTCCACCTCTGTGGACAACCCGGCTGCGGAATCTCTCGTTAGCAAATTTTCCTCCATTTGGGAGAGTACCCGATCCGCACTCCTTCAGTCGTCCGAATGGATGAAAAAACACGCTGACAAAAAACGCCTGGATCCTCCACAATTTCGTCCTGGAGATAAAGTCTGGCTCTCATCTAAATATGTCCGACTCAAGATACCTTCTTACAAGTTAAGGCCTCGGTTCATCGGTCCTCTGGAGGTCATCAGTCAGATCAACCCGGTGGCCTATAAATTGAAACTCCCGGCCAACTTACGGATCCCTAACTCCTTCCATGTATCTCTCCTCAAACCTGTGGTACTTAACTCTTTTTCCAAGTCTACAGGTATGCCTCCTGCTCCGGTTTCTGCTGAGGACGAGTTTGAGGTAGAGAACATTCTTGCCACCAAAAGGGTAAGAGGAAAGACCTTTTTTCTAGTAGATTGGAAGGGGTTTGGTCCTGAGGAGAGAACGTGGGAGCCCCGGGAGAACATCCATGCCCCTCTTATCCTTGCTAAATTTCTGTCTGGCCTAAAAAAGGGGGGGCCTAAAGGGGGGGGTACTGTAGCGCCGGCGTCCCTGCCCTCTGCTAGGCAGGGACGCTGTTCCCCTCACCTCTCTGCTCCGTGCCCGGCGTCCTCCTCCCGCTCTGCTGGCAGCGCGCGCTCCTTCCCGGCCACTGTGCTTAGGGTGCGCGCGCTCTCCCTCCCTCTTAAAGGGGCCGCGCGCGCCGTCCTAAGGAGTCCCCGGCCAATGGCCGGAGGACTTCACCATATATAAGGCACCTCCTCCAAAATGGAGGTGCCCGAGCAATGTTGTTGCACTGTTCACTACTCTGCTTCAGCCCTCAGGTCCCGTTGCCAGTTACCTGCCAGATACCTGCCAGATTCCTGCCAGCTTGCTGTCTTATTCCTGCCTGATATTCTGCTACCTGCCTGCTAGCCTGAGGTCCGACGGTCTGCCTTACAACTCCTGTCAGTCTGTCTAAGGACCAGCTTGCCCGCTCACCTGGGAGCGCACATCCGCTACCTGCCTGCTTGCCTGAGGTCCGACGGTCTGCCTTCCAACTCCTGTCAGTCTGTCTATGGACCAGCTTGCCCGCTCACCTGGGAGCGCACATCTGCTACCTGCCTGCTAGCCTACCTGGAGGCTCCGCCGTCATGTGCTGTGACCACCTGCCTGTCCAGTGACTCCTGCCCGCTCACCTGGGAGCGCTCATCTGCTGCCTGTCTGCTAGCCTACCTGGAGGCTCTGCCGTCACGTGCTGTGACCACCCACCTGTCCAGAGACTTCTGCCCGCTCACCTGGGAGCGCTCATCTGCCGCCTGTCTGTTGGTCTTCCTGGAGGCTCCGCCGTCACATGCTGTGACCACCCGTTTATCCAGAGACTCTCGCCTGCTCACCTGGGAGCTCACGTCTACCATCAGCCGCCACAGGTCGTACCAACCCTTTACCCAGAGACTGCCCCGGTCACTTGCCGTGACCATCTGCCCATTCATCCAGAGACTGCCCCGGTCACTTGCCGTGACCTCCTGCCCGTTCTTCCAGAGGCTGTCCCGGTCACCTGCTGTGACTGCCTGCCTGGTCGCCACCCGCTCCCTTACAAGGACCGCCCCCTTGTATAGTAGCTCAGAGGTTCTGCCTCCCAGACCCGTTACACTAGTATATATCACTCAATCACATATATCCATCCATGCTGTTATGGCTGAAATAGATCACTTTGTTACATGGTCAAATTTTAAAATCAATGCAGCGAAGTCTGAGGCCCTCGATGTCTCCCTCCCCAAATCCATATAGGATTCCATCCAGTCCAACTTTCCCTTTGCCTGGCCCTCACAGGGTATCAAATACTTAGGAATTCCTATTCATAGAGACCTCTCCCATCTATGTTATCTTAATTTTGGGCCCTTTATTGAACAACTCCATACAGACCACGGTTGGCAAGTTAGAACTGTAAGATTCACTACGTGAACCACTGGTGTTTTGTGGAAAAGCACATGTACACTGTGTTCCAAATTATTATGCAAAAAGTGTTTAGGAGTGATAAGGGAAGAATTTGTTTGTTTGTCAGTTAAACTCATTGATGGTGATGTGTGTCAGGGCTCTTTATATCACTGTAAGCAATTGCAGACACCTGTGCTAATTAGTTTGGCAGGTGTGTCCAATGAAAGGCAAGACTACTTAAGAAGGCTGTCTCACATTATTAAGCAGCCTACATTTTCTGCCAAAATGGGAAAGAAAAAGGATGTGTCGGCTGCTGAGAAGCAACAAATTGTGGAGTGTTTAGGTCAAGGCATGACTACAATCAACATTGTGCGATGATCAGGATGAAGTGTCTTGGCAATCAAGAAGTATGTAGCTGATTCACAGTACACACGTGTGCGTGCTGATAAGGGCAAATTGAGGACTCTTTCCTACAGGCAATTACGTCAGGTTAAAAGAGCAGCGGCAAAAAAGCCTTGTCATAGCAGCAGGCAAGTTTTTGAAGCTGCTGGTGCCTCCAACGTCCCCCGAACAACAAGATGCAGGGTCCTTCAGAGGTTTGCAGCTGTGCATACGCCATCCTGTCGACCTCCTCTATCCACTTCACACAAGCAGAAACGGCTCCAGTGGGCCAAACATTACATGAAGACTGATTTAAAAAATGTTTTGTTCACGGATGAGTGCCGTGCAGCGCTCGATGGTCCAGATGGATGGAGTGGAGGATGGCTGGTTGATGGACACCCCACGCAAACACGGCTACAGCGCCAACAAGGAGGAGGTGGAGTAATGTTTTGGGCTGGAATCATGGGGAGAGAGATTGTCGGCCCCTTTAGGATCCCTGAAGGCGCTAAAGATGAACTCCATAATGTATGTGGATTTTCTCAAACAGCACTTCCTGCCATGGTTCAAGAAGAAGAACCGTGTATTTCACAGCAAGATCATTTTTTTGCATGATAATGCACCATCTCATGCTGCACATAAAACATCTGCATCTCTGGCTGATATGGGCATAAAAGGGGACAAACTTATGGTGTGACCCCCATGCTCCCCTGACCTCTACCCCATTCAGAACCTCTGGAGCATCATCAAAAGGAGTGTCTATGATGGCGGGAGGCAGTTCACATCTAAGCAACAGCTCTGGGAGGGTATTCTGTCCTCATGCAAAACAATTGAAGCAGAAACCATCCAAAACCTGACAAATTCAATGGACGAGAGAGTTCAGAAGCTCCTTTCGAACAAGGGGTCCTATGTGAAAATGTAACATCACCTAGAATAAAGTTTTGAGTTGAAAACTGTTTGATTTCAGTTTCTAATAACCTGCTAATGCTTATAATTTCAAAAATGACAATTTTTTTGGTCTTTATTAAAATGAAAAGGTTGATCGAAAAGTTTGGGGGATCTAAGAGTGTGGCAACCCAGTAGTCATGATTACTTCGAATTCTGACAATATGACAATATGCAGGTAGTGCAGCAAGAAGGCACTTATGTGTCTTGCGCATCTCGGAGCCCCAAAATTATTTTCCGGGCTAGATGCAGCTAAAAATTATTATTAATTTTAAATCTGGTGGAGCTTAGTATAGATGGCCTAATAGGATCAGTGCTGCACACTGCTACAAAGCCCAAATTATTTTCCAGTCAAGATACAGATAAACATGATTAGTAATTTTAAATCTGGTGGAGCTTATTATAGATGGCCTAATAGAATCAGTGGTGCACACTGCTACAAAGCCCAAATTATTTTCCAGCCAAGATACAGATAAACATGATTGGTAATTTGAAAGCTTAAAACGGTTGGTAGGGTGATTTTAACCAATCATCAAGCTTTTACTCTCCCCAGGATGACACAGGGGTAGAAAAGTCGTTTCGGATCCATGATTTGTTCATCTTTATGAACGTGAGTCTGTCTACGTTATCAGTGGAGAGCCACGTGCGCTTATCTGTCAGCACACCACCAGCAGCGCTGAACACACGTTCAGACAGAACGCTGGCTGCGGGGCATGACAAGATCTCCAAGGCGTAAGTGGCTAGCTCCGGCCATTTATCCAGATTGGAAGCCCAAAAAGAGCAAGGGTCCAGTGACACAGTCATGGCTTCAATGTTTGCTTGGAGATACTCCTGTACCATCGTCTCTAGGCGTTGACTATGTGTCAGACTTCTTGTCTCCTGTGGCCTTGCAAAGGATGGGCTAAAAAAGTGGTGAAATGATTCCGCAAAATTGATGTTACCAGCAGATACTGTGGTTCTGTTACGGTTTGAGTGCTGAACACTTGACGGTCCCACGGTTGGCAAGTTGGAACTGTAAGATTCACTACGTGCACCACTGGTGTTTTGTGGAAAAGCACATGTAAGATTCTGCAACAGTCTCTGCTGATACTCCTGCATGCGTGCATCCCTTTCTATGGCAGGAATAATTTCTGCAAATTTACTTTTGTACCGGGGATCTAACAGTGTGGCAACCCAGTAGTCAGGATTATTTCTAATTCTCACAATTGGAGGGTCATGTTGCAGTTAGTACAGCAAGAAGGCACTCATGTGTGTTGCGCATCCAGGAGCACCAAGTCCCTGTTGTGTTGGTGGCGAGGTAACAATCATGCTTCCTTCCTCTGTCCTCTCCCCCCAACCTCGCACAACAGAAATGTGATCAAGGTCTCCCTCATCTGATGAGTCTTCCATCAGTTCGTCCTCCACTTCTTCCTGGGCTCCTGCACCTTCCTCACTAGTTTGGCTGCTACCATGCGCCCTGGTGAAACCATCTCCCCCACCCTCACATGCCTGCCGCCTTGGTGCTGCCGACCATCTGGACCTTGCAGATGTTAGCCCTTCCGCATACAACTCCTCCTCCTCTACTTCCTCCACCTCCTCTTGTGCCACCACCTGACTCCGAATTCTGTTTAACATGTGCTCCAGCATGTAAATCACCGGAATAGTCATGCTGATACCATTATCATACCATCGTCAGCACTAAACATCTTCGTCGCCATTTCAAAACTGTGCAGAAGGGTGCATAGGTCCCTGATCTGAGACCACTCCTCCAGTGTGATTTGCCCCACCTCTGGATCTCGTTGGCCCAGGCTATACGTCAGAACGTATTGCACCAGGGCTTGTCGGTGCTGCCACAGTCGCTGCAACATGTGCAGAGTTGAATTCCACCGGGTAGGCACATCGCATTTTAGCCGGTGAAGTGGCAGGCCTAACGACTTCTGTAGAGATGTAAGTCGCTGAGCTGCGGGATGCGAACGGCGGAAGTGAGCACACAGCGACCGTGCCCTCTGCAGAAGGCCATCTAGTCTGGGATAGTGGGCTAAAAATTGCTGGACAACCAGGTTCAACACGTGAGCCATACAAGGCACTTGTGTGACATTGCCCCGGCGAAGGGCCGCACCCAGGTTTGCAGCATTGTCGCACACGGCCTTCCCTGGTTTCAGGTCCAGTGGAGACAACCATTCATGAAATTGGTTCTCCAGAGCTGACCACAACTCCTCAGCTGTGTGACTCACATTTCCCAGACATTTCAAAGTAAAAACCGCCTGATGACGTTGAGCCCTACTGCCAGCATAGTAAGGAGGTGTGCAGGATCCCTTCTGCGCAGTTAGAAAGCTTGTGTCATGACCAGACAGGCTTTGGGTGCAGGTGGAAGACCGAGAGGAGGTTGAGGAGGCAGAAGCAGTGGAGGAACTTTGACATAAAGAGGATTGACGCACAACTCGTGGGGACGGCAAGACTTGGACAGCAGCCCCTTGTCCTGCTGTCACCATAGTTACCCAGTGCCCAGTCAGCGACATGTAACGCCCCTGTCCATGCCTACTCGTCCAAGTGTCTGTGGTGAAATGCACCCTGTCACACACAGAGTTTCTCAAAGAAGCGGTGATGTTGTGTGCGACATGCTGGTGGAGCGCAGGCACACCTTTCTTTGAGAAGTAGTGCCGACTGGGCATCTGGTACTGGGGCACTGCGATGGACATAAGGTCTCGAAAATCCTCTGTGTCCACCAGGCGGAAAGGCAGCATTTCTGTAGCCAAGAGCTTGCAGATGGTGAAATTCAACCTCTTAGCTTTCTCATGGCTAGGAGGAAATGGTCTTTTACTTGTCCACATCTGAGGGACCGAGGGCTGGCTATTGTGCTTAGACGGGGTTGATAAGGGTGTCCCCGGCAAACTGCCGGTCTGTGAGGAAGATGCAGGCGGACATGTTAGGTTGCCTTGATCCAAAGGTGGTGCTATCGATGTCGGACAGCGCTCAACACCAGCTGGTGTTACCACCTCCAAAGAAAATGACCTGCCAATCACGCTGGCTGTTGCGGGTAAAGAGGTGGCAGGTCTGCGCCCCAAAACAGGTGTGACTGCTGTCCCCCCAGTCACAGAGGATGAAGAGGCCGCGGATGCACAAGATATGGCAGACGGTGGTTGGCCCGGCCGGCTAGGCCGCATTGTAGCACACTGAGCTTACCACTGCAACTTATGCTTCATGTCTATGTGCCGGTTCATGCATGAAGTACTCAAACTATGTATTTTTTGGCCTCTACTTAGCTTTTGCTGACAAATGTTACAGATAACACGAGTTGGGTCATCTTTATCGATCTGAAAAAATGCCCAGGCTATGCAAGGCTTAGCACCCATGCGACTTGAAGAGCCACCACGACTTGTGGTGAGAGGCAGAGTTGTGTTTGAGGATGCAGTTGTTGACGTGCTTCCAGTACTACGTATCTGTCCAGGAAGGCGCAACCTGACCTCGTCGTCACTAGCATCTTCCTCCACCTCCTCTGCTGACCTCATCTCTTGGCTGACTGTGGGTTGACAGTAAGTGGGATCTCCAACCTCATCATCATCACCCTGTGCGTTATCACACCCGTCGTCCTCAGAGCCAACCTGTTCCTGCCCTGACAAAAAACTAAAGTTGTCGCTCCAATCAGTTATTTGAGTCTCATCATCGTCTTCCTCATTGTCTCCACCAACAGGAGTTACAGTTTGGGAATGAGGGTCTACATTATGGTCAGAACCTTCTGCGTCTGGTCCTGGATCCGACTCATAAAGATTCTGGGCATCAGTGCAGATCATTTCCTCGTCTGGATTCACAGAAGCGCTGGAGTCGACCTCTGATTCCCAGGCTATAGTATGAGTAAACAGCTCTGCAGACTCAACCATCTGTTCTACCTCATACTCAGACGGGCAGCTGGAGATTTGGGAGCTGTGAGGAAGCAAGTGCGATTGGGGTGACACCTTTGAGGACTGGAGTATTTGTGATGTTGAAGTTGATGTGGAGGAGAGCCCACTTAAAGGAGCACTTGATATCCGTTGAAGCACCTGCTGTTTTTGTGCCTCATCTGGAATTTGTAGCGATTGGCGTGGCCATAAGAAAGGGATCTTATCACATTGTCCGCTAAAAGAAGTAGACATTTTAGTTTGGCTGGAAGATGGTCTTTCTTCTGCAGATGTTACTGTTGCTTTAACACCTACCCCACGGACACAACCTTTTTTCCCCTTCCCAACACGCCTATTCCCCTTTCCACCAGCAGCAGGCCTTTTTCCACTCATTTTGGTGGTTAACTAATTCACAACTCTGGAGTTGTTTGCACAAAAAAACAATGGATGGGAACCGAGCAGAGCTGAGTGGACAAACTGTGGTATTAGGCCAAAACTATTGGCTGGGTTAGATGCAGAAAAAAATTATATTCAATTTGCAACCTGATGGAGGTCAGTATAGATGGACTAATAGAACAAGTCCCACACACAGCTAGAAGCCCAAATATTTTTTCAGAGGTAGATGCAGAAAAAAATTGTATTCAGTTTGTAACCTGATGGAGGTCAGTATAGATGGACTAATAGAACAAGTCCTACACACAGCTAGAAACCCAAATATTTTTTCAGAGGTAGATGCAGAAAAAAAATTATTTTTAATTTGCAGCGTGATGGAGGTCAGTATAGATGGACTAATAGAATAAGTCCCACACACTGCTAGAAGGCCAAATATTTTTTCAGAGCTAGATGCAGAAAAAAATTATATTCAGTTTGCAACCTGATGGAGGTCAGTATAGATGGACTAATAGAACAAGTCCCACACACTGCTAGAAGCCCAAATATTTTTTCAGAGCTAGATGCAGAAAAAAATTATATTCAATTTGCAACCTGATGGAGGTCAGTATAGATGGACTAATAGAATGATGCTATGTCCAAAAGATTTTACTTCACTAGGTGCAGTAAAAAAATTGGTATTCTATACACAGGTGGGGGAAGTGTAGGGCAGGCTAGACAGGTCCTGGTAGTGGGTGACTCTATTATTAGGGGGACAGACAGGGCAATCTGTCACAAAGACCGGGATCGCCGAACGGTGTGCTGACTCCCTGGCGCTCGAGTCCGGCACATCGCGGATCGGGTTGACAGGTTACTGGGTGGGGCTGGCGAAGACCTAGCGGTCATGGTCCACATTGGCACCAATGACAAAGTGAGTGGTAGATGGAGGGTCCTTAAAAATGATTTCAGGGATCTAGGTAGGAAGCTTAGGGCAAGGACCTCCAAGGTAGTTTTCTCAGAAATACTACCAATCCCGCGAGCCATACAGGAGCGCCAACGGGAGGTTAGGGAGGTGAATAAGTGGCTAAAGAGTTGGTGCAAGGCAGAAGGGTTTGGGTTCATGGAGAACTGGGCCGACTTCGCTGTCGGCTACAGGCTCTACCGTAGGGACGGGCTGCACCTCAATGGGGAGGGTGCAGCGGTGCTGGGGAAGAAGATGGCTAATAGGTTGGAGGAGTTTTTAAACTAGAGACGGGGGGGGGGAAACCAAGGAAATAGGTGGGATGTGAGGCAAGCAAGGGGGAAGGGGAGAAGTGAATATAATGAGGGTGGAGACGGGGGTGGGGATAGTACAGTTAGATCATTAGAGAAGAATAGGATGCTAAATAACCCCAAAGTTTTATCTTGCATGCTGACCAACGCAAGAAGCCTGACCAATAAGGCGGATGAGCTGCGGGCGCTTATATCGGAGGAGAGGTATGACATCGTAGGTATAACAGAGACTTGGCTAGACGATAGCTACGACTGGGCGGTAAATTTAACAGATTATAGTTTATTTTGAAGGGACCGGAAACAGGGGAAGGGCGGAGGAGTCTGCTTATATGTAAGGTCACGTCTAAAGCCCAGACTAAGGGAAGATATAGGAGAGGGAGAAGAGGGGGTCGAGTCCATGTGGGTAGAGATAGAGGGGGCAAAAAATAATAATAAAATATTACTGGGGGTCTGCTATAAGCCACCTAATATAACAGAGGAGAATGAGAAACTGCTATTAGGACAAATAGACAAAGTAGCAAAACATAATGAGGTGATTGTAATGGGGGATTTCAACTACCCGGATATTGACTGGGAAACAGAAACCTGTAGATCGCAGAAAGGAAAAAGGTTCTTGACAAATATCAAGGATAATTATCTCTCCCAACTAGTGCAGGAACCAACGAGAGGGAAGGCAGTGTTGGACTTAATATTGACTAATAGGCCTGATAGAATAACTGAGGTACAGATAGGGGGGCACCTAGGTAATAGCGATCATAATATTATCAATTTCAAAATGCCCTTCAGTAGGGTTATCAATAAGGGAACAACTAAAACATTAAACTTTAGGAGGGCGAAGTTTGATCAGCTGAAAGAAAACCTTCAACTTATAGACTGGGACAAAGTTCTTAATCAAGGAAATACGAATAGTAAATGGGAAACCTTCAAAAGAATTCTGAATACTCAGTGCGAGAGATATATACCATATGGGAATAAAAGGGCCAGAAATAAGAGGAAACCAATATGGTTGAATAAGAACGTAAAAGGGGCGTTAAATAGCAAAAAAGAGGCATTCAAGAGATTAAAACATGAAAACAGCAATGAGGCACTAATGTGTTACAAGGAAAAAACGAGAACCTGCAAAAAACAAATAAAAATAGCAAAGGAGGAAACAGAGAGACGTATTGCTAGGGAAAGTAGATCAAATCCCAAACTGTTCTTTACGTATATAAATAGTAAAAGGATTAAATCGAATAATATTGGACCGATAAAAAGTGATGAAGGCAAAATCATAGAGAAAGATGAGGATAAAGCTAATCTATTAAATAAATTTTTTTCGTCAACTTTCACAAAGGAAAAAGAACTAACAGGCGAAATGAGAAGTGACAAACTTAATCCTCCACTAAGTATGACAAATCTAACCCAAGCTGGGGTACAGAAACGCCTCAGTAACATTAAAATAACCAAATCACCAGGACCTGATGGCATACACCCACGGGTACTAAGGGAACTAAGTAATGTGATAGACAGACCATTATATCTTATATTTAAGGACTCTGTTGAGACTGGGTCTGTACCACTTGATTGGCGACAGGCGAATGTAGTGCCAATATTCAAAAAGGGAGCAAAAAGTAACACCGGAAACTATCGGCCGGTGAGTCTGACGTCCGTTGTGGGCAAAATTTTTGAAGGCTTTATTAATGAGGCAATCATGGAGCACCTTGATGCTAATAATCTACTAACCCCGAACCAACATGGATTCATGAGGAATCGCTCCTGCCAAACAAACCTGATTGACTTCTACGAGGAGGTTAGCTCTCGAGTAGATCAGGGGGAACCAGTGGATGTCGTGTATCTCGACTTCTCAAAAGCGTTCGATAGCGTGCCACATAATAGGTTGGTATACAAAATGAGAATGATGGGGCTGGGGGAAAATGTCTGCAAGTGGGTAGCTAACTGGCTAAAGGATAGAAGGCAGAGGGTGGTTATAAATGGAATATACTCAGATTGGGTAAGCGTCACTAGTGGGGTACCACAGGGGTCTGTACTAGGCCCAATGTTATTTAATATCTTTATTAACGACATAGTCAACGGGATAAATAGTAAAATATCAATATTTGCAGATGACACAAAGTTATGTAAAACAATTAATACAAAAGAGGATAGTGAAGACCTACAGAGGGATTTGGATAAGCTGGGTAGGTGGAGCATTAAATGGCAAATGAGGTTTAACGAGGAGAAATGTAAGGTCATACATATGGGAAGGAAAAATGGAAGTCACCAGTACTCACTGAATGGGAAACCATTGGGGAATTCAGAGATGGAGAAGGACTTGGGCATCTTGATTGATAGCAAACTAAATTGGAGTGCCCAAAGTCAGGCCGCTGCTGTAAGGGCAAACAGGGTAATGGGATGTATCAGAAGAGGCATAGCTGCAAAGGAGGAGAACATTGTTCTTCCACTGTACAAAGCACTGGTCAGACCACACTTGGAATACTGTGCTCAGCTATGGGCCCCAATATATAGAAAGGATATAAATGAGCTTGAAAAGGTACAAAGGAGGGCAACAAAATTAATAAGGGGAATGGAGGGACTGCAATACCCAGAGAGGTTGGCAAAACTAGGACTATTCAGCCTGGAAAAGAGAAGGTTGAGGGGGGACATAATAAATGTGTACAAATATGTTAGGGGACAGTATAGAGACCTTGCCCGGGATTTGTTCAAAAGGAGGGATATTACGGTAACAAGAGGGCATTCACTAAGACTGGAAGAGAAAAGGTTTCAGCACCAGCATAGGAAGGGGTTCTTTACGGTAAGAGCAGTGAGAATATGGAATTCACTGAGTGAGGAGACGGTAATGTCGGATTCACTAAACCAGTTCAAGCGGGGACTGGATGCATTTCTAGATACCAGGCAGATTTCAGCGTATACTTAAAAATAAAATAAAATAGTAGGTTGATACAGGGATTTATTCTGACTGCTGGTTTCAGAGTCGGGAGGGAATTTTTCCTCAGGTGAAGATTGGCTAAATCATTTGGGGTTTTTGCCCTCCTCTGGATCAACTTTAGAAATTACAGAACTAACAGGTCGAACTTGATGGACGCAAGTCTTTATTCGGCTTTACTAACTATGTAACTATGTAACTATCTTGCAACACAGATAGGCTACTCCACTGACTAACACACTCTGCAATAGGCCAAAAAGGATTAGCTTTGCTAGATTCAGCCAAATGCTGTGAAAAAAACTTGCACAGCACTGGCACAGACCTGCCTGGCAAAAACTGATAGGAACTGATGTAACCTAGTCCTGAAAAGGACTGCAATTACAATTAGTCTTTACTCCCACAATCTATCTATTTAAGAGCACAGACCTGCCTGATAAAAGTCGTAGGAAATGCTGTAACCTAGTCCTTAAAAGGACTGCAATCACAACTATTCCCTACTCCCAAGCTATCTGTAGATTTGTGCGAAAATTGGCTTGAAATTAACAAGGTATAGCGCACACAGCAACAGCGGTGCCGTCTAACACGCAGCTGCAGCAGTGAGAAAATGGTGGCGACGGGGAAAATGGCTTGGTCTTATAGGGCAAGGACATGTGACATACACTGCCAATGACACATGCCCTTGCTTGTGTGAAAAAAAGCACTTCGCTCCGTGTGTGCGCTGCTGATAGGCTGACAGATTGCACCTCCCCACTGTAAATGCGGGAAAGAGAAAAAAAAATGGAGATCTTCATTATTCCTGCAGAGATCCATCCCCTGCCCCTCCCCCCACCCCGCTGTACACTCAAACTGCGTATTAACATTAATTTTCATCATTACTGAGAAAAAATCCAGTTATGATTTTGGTGCACGAACAGTTATCGAACATAACCTCGAACAGCCGAATTTTTCTCAAATCGTTCGTGTTCGCCGAACGGCTCGAACACCGCCCAAAACAGCTCGAATTTGAGATTGGCGAATAGTTCGAGTCGAACAACGCTCATCTCTAGTCTCGGGGGCCATCGGAAGGTAAGTATAGGTTTATTTTTTTATTTTTAACCACTCTCTCAGGTCACACTATATAAATCCATGCCCTTTGCATGGATTTATATAGTGTGACCTAGTTGACACAAGCACTTTCCAAGTGATGCTAATCGCTTGGAAAGCGCTTGTCAACCCGCATGCGGAAATGCCAGTGAAGAACGCTTCACTTCCACATGTCCCTGGCAGGAAACCGCATGTACAATCCGCATGCGTTTTTTTCTGCCAGGGAGATGCAGAAACGCTCAGGAAAAAATCCTGAGCATTTCTGCATCATGGGCACATAGCCTAACACAGTTTTCTCATGACTTTGTGCCAAAATCAGATGAGAACAAAATGAGCATCAAGATGACCTGAACTCAAAACAATGTGAAAGCTTTGTTACAGCTGTGCTCACCAGAAAAAAAGCCTCAGAAACCCAGATTTTCTCCACCTATACATTGTAGTTATACTCATCTGTTGCTGCTGCAGAGCCATGTGAATGCGGTGCTACAGCTGAGGACACTCTTGTAGATTTGTCTGAAATAAATAGAGGACGTCTGATAAGGAACGCTTTGTCTGCAATAAACTTTCCTACATCCATGATTTCTTTATAAGTAACAAATTTTCCTTCCTCGGCATCACCGAAACCTGGCTCACCCCCTCTGACACAGCCTCTCCAGCTCCACTTTCATATGGTGGATTCCACCTTTCCCACACTCCTCGCCTCATTGGCAAGCATGGTGGAGGAGTTGGCTTTCTCCTGCCAGATAACTGCTCCTTCACCCAAATCCCACTGCCACCAATAATTGCTCTCCCCTCTTTTGAAGTGTGCGCATCTACTCCCCCTCCAACCTCCAACAGGCTGTCAATTACCGCCCCCCCCCAGGATCAGCCATCACCTTCTTAGACCATTTCACCACCTGGCTACTTAATTTCCTTTCCGCAGACATCCCCACTATCATCATGGGCTACTTCAACATCCCCATTGACTCTTCTCTCTCAGCTGCCTCTAAGCTTCTATCCATCACTTCCTCCTTCAGCCTTACTGAATGGTCTTCCGCAGCCACTCACAAAGATGGCCACACTGTGGACCTCATCTTCACCCGCCTCTGTTCCCTGTCTAACCTCTCTAACTCACCCCTCCCTCTTTCTGACCACAACCTACTTACATTCACCAACTATTCTCCCTCTCCTCTCCAGGGCAATAATCCCAACTCCACAAACTAGCATTGCCTCGCAGAAACCTCAAACACCTTGATATACACTTGTGACACCCCAGGGGTCTGGTTGCCACAGTGATAGAGATATTATGTCTGAGAGCAGGTGGGAGGTCCTTTGGTCAGGGATCCTGTGCATGCCACACCTCCTGCCCAGTCTTGGGAGGGGAAGAACTTCCCCTATATAAACCCGGGGCTGAAGCAGGGTGAGCAGTCAAGGAGAGTAGAGACAAGAAACAGCAGAAGCAATACTACTACGAGTCAGGGGCTGGCAGCTGCAGAGCTCACCCTGACTGAGAAGCTTTCTTACCGGACCCGGCGTCCGAGGCTGTGGGGACTAACTATTACCCAGCAGCAGAAGCCGACCGGCAGGGGATTTCAGGTCCTCAGGCCCAGAAACCCGAAGGCACGGTCACACGCGTGGGACCAGCACCGCCATCGTGGAGCGGAAGCCATTAGAAGGCCCCGAGTCACCGGCCATACGGGTGAGCACCACACGGTACACTCAGGGACGTGGGCTACTTATACCCGCTTCTAGCAAGGTAGCCAGAAGAGTACAGTCAGTTTGGGAGGCCTACAACTCCGCCTGGCCAGGGGAGATCCCATCTGCTCAAGGACTGACCAGGCCCCGTTCACTAGCAAGTACTCCGGGAGGGTCTATCGTTGTTACCAGTAAAGACCCTGAATTACACCGCACCGTCTCTGAGTGGTTCCTGCTACCCCCATCATCCACACCTGCTGCCCTGAGGCCATACCCCTCCCGTTGGGGGTTATACCATCTACGCTGCACCATCCATCCACCGGCCTCAGCGGACTGTCCTGCAGCGACAGCTCCATAGCTGCATTCAACGGGTGGCGTAGTCGTCCTACATCTACCGCTGTTACATCGCCGCTCAGTTTGACTCCCTGGGCACGGACCGGGTCACCGCCACGAGACTACAACCCTCAAGAGATCCGGCTCCGGGTAAGCTCCCGCGTGTGCAACGCAGCGCGACACAGGCCCATGGGCGCGTCAACTTTGGCGTAGTCGGCAGGATTTCGTGCCCGCAACCACCGGGTACTGCGTGCCTGAAAAAGAGACTTTTAAAACTTACCATCCGTGAAGTTTTCCCGCCATCTGTGAAGATTCCCGCCATCTTCAGCCTTCTTCCCGCCATCCGTGGAGTTTTCCCGCCGTTGGACGCCATCTTGAGGACGCCGCGCGGGAAGAAGAGGGGCGTGGACTCCGAAAGCGCGCGAGAACTGAAGCCCCGCCTCACGTCCGGACGTTGCGTAAGGTCCTGGAAGGAGCCCAGCAGACGCCGACGTCACAGGAGCGCGACGGAAGGTCCTCAACCCTGACGATCTACTGCGGAGCCGCGGCCTACGGAACAGGATCATCGCAAGGTAGGCCACGGTCCACTAGGGGGGAGGAAGATGTCGGATACGGAGGAGAGCTTCACTGCCTCAACCCCCGCCAGCGCCACCGCTGCTGCAGTTATGCCCTTCACCATGCCCTATATCCCGGGAGCCGCTTGGCTACCCCAGTACTCAGGGGAGTCACATACCCTGCATGACTTTAGAGAAAAGCTGGATAGCCTCTTCCAGGTGTACCCCCTCACAGAAGAGCAAAAAGTGAGCATCCTGGTGGCCCAACTAACCGGGGCAGCCAAAAGGGAAGTAAAATCCTGGCCACCTGGGAGGAAGACTGTCGCAGGGATACTAACCCGGCTGAAGGACACCTTTGATACCCGCACCTCAGCCGAGATTAAGCTTAGATTCTACGGGTGCAAGCAGCGAGCGCATGAGAGTATAAGGGACTATGCACTAAACCTACAAGAGGCCCTGAGGGCCATTAAGCAGACCGACCCTGATGGAGTGGGAAACGAGGACAGGCTCTTGACCGAACAATTTATAGAGGGACTATATTGTAATGCCCACCGAACCCAGTTGCGGGCGATGGCCTTACAGGATCCCCATCTGGGCTTTGCACAGTTCAAGGACAGAGCCATCCGGGTGCTCCGAGAACCGGCACCGGGTGGCGTTGTGACCCACAGGCGCCCAGCTATCACTTACCACCAGGAGGCGGCGCCCTTGTCGGCAGGGCCTGTGGGAGCTGACGCGCAGGCTTTGGACAATGACCTGGCTCCAGACCTACACCATCAGGTCCAAGAGCTAGCTAAGAGCGTTGCTGCGCTAACCCGAACTGTGCAGTCTTTACAGGTTTCCACCCCAGGGAAGATCCAGCTGGCATCCGGACCGGAGGACATCCCGTGGCGTCGACCAAGGAGGACCCCACCGGCCAGAGGAAGACCCAGTGACCGATACAGCGAAGACGGACGACCCATCTGCCGCCGCTGCAATCAACCCGGACATATGGCAAGGTACTGTTCTTTAAACGGGCACAACCTGGGGTAGAGGGCCAACCCCCAGGAAAAAGATCACCAGGCCCATCGAACTGGCGCGACAGATATGTGGGAGGACGTCCAGTCTTGCCTGTGGTACTGGATGGCATTCCCATGAGTGCCCTACTGGACACCGGGTCACAGGTCACCACCATCCCGTACGTGCTCTTTAAGCAGTACTGGAATGACTCGGATATTACCCGCTACCCTGACGACGACTTGAGTATCATCGCCAGCAATGGCCAGCCCGTGCCACAGATCGGATTTAAAGAGGTGACCATCAAAATCGGTAGAGTCGAACTGGCAGCACAGGGACTGATCATTGTAGATATTGACAAACATGAGAGTCACCCAAAAATAACTCTAGGAACTAATGTAATTGAAAATTGTCTTGCAGAGGTGATTTTCCTTTTACAGCAGGTTGCCAAGAACGCCAGCTCCGGCGAGCAGCGGGTGCTCCAGAAAGAGATCCGGGCACTGATGCGACGGCAACAGGTGGAACTCTCCGGCGGTGAGATTGGTAGCGTAAGAATGTGTGACCCTTTTCCTATTGCCATGCCCCCAAAAAGTGAAATGATGATTTGGTGCCGGGCAGCTATTGGTCTGAGAGGTAGAGATTACCAGGCAATGGTAGAACCAGTTTACTCAGACAGTAGGCCCACCATCTTGACAGCACGGGGGGTGGTTAATGTACGCCATGGGAGGGTGCCCGTTCGCATAATCAATATCGGGAAGAGGGAAGTGTACCTGCCCCGGTATGCCACGCTAGCCAAATTATATACCATTAACCAAAATGCTATACAATCTGTGGAACCCTTGCCTCCATCTCACCCGGAGGAAGGTAATGGCTCTAAGAAAACAAAGGAGGACTGGTGTCAGCAACTACATTTGGGTACTGACTCCACTCCCTCACATCAGAAACAGGGAGTCTATCGGGTGGTTCAAGAGTACGAGAGAGTGTTTAGTAAACACCCGTTAGACTTCGGGCGAGTCAAGGGGGTAGAACACCACATCCCCACGGGAGACCATCCTCCCATAAAAGAGAGGTATCGACCCGTACCCCCTGCACACTACCAACATGCCAAGGGGATGCTTAGAGACATGAAGGAGGCTGGGGTGATCAGGGATAGCTGTAGCCCCTGGGCAGCTCCACTAGTCTTAGTCAGAAAAAAAGACAACACCATGAGGATGTGTGTAGATTACCGGAAAATCAACCGTATCACACACAAGGATGCGTACCCCTTACCAAGGATAGAGGAGTCATTGGCTGCTTTAAGATCTGCTAACTTCTTCTCTACCTTGGATCTCACTAGCGGGTACTGGCAGGTTCCTGTAGCAGAGGCGGACCGGGAGAAGACCGCATTCACCACCGCGATGGGACTTAGCGAGTTCACCTGCATGCCGTTCGGACTCTGCAACGCACCAGGAACCTTCCAACGACTAATGGAGTGTTGTCTGGGCCACAGAAACTTCGAGACGGTCCTGTTGTACCTGGACGATGTCATCGTATATTCCAAGACGTATGAGGACCACCTGAAACACCTGGCGGAAGTGTTCGAAGCTCTGGCGAGTTACGGCCTAAAGGTGAAACCCTCCAAGTGTCACCTCCTGAAGCCAAAGGTGCAGTACCTGGGACACGTGGTGAGCGCTGACGGAGTGGCTCCCGACCCTGATAAGATCACCGCAATTAAGGAATGGCCAAGCCCCTCCAGCGTAAAAGAAGTGCGGCAGTTCCTCGGGTTGGTAGGCTACTACCGAAGGTTTATTCCCGGTTTCACCAAAAAGGCAGCACCTATGCAGGACCTCCTGATAGGCCAGTCCCGGAAGGCCAAGAACCAGAAGCCGCCCTTCAAATGGGAGGAGCTGGAAGAAGAGTCCTTCCGCCAGCTGAAGATGGCCCTCACGGGGGACGAAATCCTGGCGTACCCGGATTATAGCCAGCCCTTTATCCTCTACACCGACGCCAGTAACATCGGGCTAGGAGCCGTACTGTCCCAGATCCAGCAGGGGAAGGAACGAGTAATCGCCTACGCCAGCCGAAAGCTGCGACCCACCGAAAGGAATCCCGAGAATTACAGCTCATTTAAGCTAGAGTTCCTGGCCGTAGTATGGGCAGTCACCGAGCGCTTTAAGCATTACCTCGCTTCTTCCCGGTTCACCGTGTACACGGATAACAACCCGTTGACACACCTGGACACGGCAAGACTCGGTGCCCTGGAGCAGAGGTGGATGGCCCGTCTGTCCAACTACGAGTTCACAATCAAATACCGGGCCGGACGCTCCAATACCAACGCGGATGCCCTGTCCAGGATGCCCAACCTGCCGGACGAAGGAGAAGATCCGGAGGGACTGGAAGAAGTTGAACTCCCTGCGTTCCACCGTCATGGGACTATCCAGTATTCCCACCGGGTAAGGAGTAAGCAGGCTGCTACGTTGAACCCCTTACCTCACTACAACTGGGCGGAAACGCAAGACAGCGACCCTGCCGTCCGACTGGTGAAGGAGATGCTGACTCGCCCGGAGGCTTGCCTTGAACCAGACACTCCGGAGGAAGCCAAACAACTATGGGCAGAGAAGAGTCGACTGTTCCTTTACAAGGGGAAGTTGTGCCGCAGAATGGTTAACTCCCGGACGCATGAACTACTCTGGCAAGTAGTGGTGCCACGAAGAGACGCAGCCATGGTGATGGAGGCATACCACGACGGAGCTGGACACTTCGGGTGGAAGAAGCTGGAGTTCCTGCTGCGCGAGCGATTCCACTGGGTAGGCATGAGGGGAACCATTGAGAAGTGGTGCAGAGACTGTGGCCCGTGCAACCTGAGAAGGAAGGACCGTGCCAGCCAGAAGACTCCCCTGCAGTCCATCGTCACCCGGCAACCGTTGGAACTGGTAGCCTTGGATCATGTAAAACTGACCCCAAGCAGAAGTGGCTACGTCTACGCGTTAACCATCGTGGATAATTACTCCCGGTTCTTGGTTGTCGTCCCCGTCAAGGACTTAACGGCTCAAACAGCAGCTAGAGCCTTCCAGCAGCACTTTTGCCGTCCACACGGGTACCCGGACCAAGTGCTGACGGACCAGGGACCTGCCTTTGAAGCGGAGGTCTTCCAGGAATTCTGCAATCTGTATGGCTGCCGGAAGATAAGGACGACACCCTACCATCCGCAAACTAATGGACTTTGTGAGAAAATGAACCAGGTGGTAATGGATCTTTTAAAAACGTTGCCCCTGGAAGAACGCAGTCTGTGGCCTGAGAAGTTGCCCGATCTGGTGGACCTATACAACCACATCCCGGTAGGTTCCACCAACTGTACCCCGGCTTACCTAATGAGGGCAAGACCTGGTAAGTTACCTGTTGACCTGGAAATGGGAGTCCTGACACCCGAGGACACTTCACCAGAAACAGACTGGGACACGGAGAGGCAGCAGCAGTACCGGAGAGTACAGGAGAGCGTGGAGCGAAGTCTCTGTCAGGCTAGGGAAAGACAAGAGAAAACTTACAACCAGTATGCTCCCGCTGTTCCCCTGGTACCCGGAGAGCAGGTCTTGAAGAGGAAGAGACGGCTCCACAAGTTGGACGACCAGTGGGAAAAGGACCCGTACACCGTACTGCCCTCAAGTCACGAGAACCCGAAGGTTTGTACCATCAGTAAAGACGGAGGGGAAACTACAGCCATTGTATCCCGGGACCACCTGAAGAAGTGTCCCGAACAACTGAGGAACCCTGAAGAGGAACAAGAAGACTATCGACCCGTAGAGGAAAGGGAAGATATGGTTAGTACTGTGCTCGGGGACTTCCCTCGGTCTTGGACTCAAGTCAATGGTGCGGTTGTGGTACCCGTACTCACCTTCCTCCAACCAGCATCCCAAGCACCTACGGAGCAACAGGTAGAGCTGGAAGAACAGCCGGTCCAGGAGGCAGAAGACTCCACACAAGCAGAACAGGAGGATCAACCCTCTGCTTATAGTGAGCCTGCCGTACCCCTAGTGAGACAAAGAGCCGGTAGACAGCTGCCCAGTTTACCCTTGACAGCTCCTACACCCTGTAGTTCAGGGCCAGACAGTCAGCTCCGTAGGTCCACTAGGGCCACTAGAGGCCAGTTACCCGCACGGTGGAGGATTTGAAGTGTATAAATTGTTTTATTTATGTTTACCTGTGTATTGTTGCTTGTGTATAATTTTGTGTTTCTAGTTATTTGTAGGAGTCCTTGGTGGATTTACCGGGAATCCTTGTACATAGTTGGAGCGTAACCCAGGACGGACTAAAGACTGTTAAGGACTCGGGGTAGGACAGACCCCTACCTGGTTACGTCTCCCTGTTTTGGTGAAATGGACACCTTGCTTTCTTCAAAGACTGCACCCGGTTACGGACATGCCGTGACCACCTTTATGTGTTTCTTTATTGTATTGTTATTGTTATATCTTGTTATGTTTTTCTAAAATATGTTTAGTCCCGGAGTACTAAATTTCACTAGGGGGGAATGTGACACCCCAGGGGTCTGGTTGCCACAGTGATAGAGATATTACGTCTGAGAGCAGGTGGGAGGTCCTTTGGTCAGGGATCCTGTGCATGCCACACCTCCTGCCCAGTCTTGGGAGGGGAAGAACTTCCCCTATATAAACCCGGGGCTGAAGCAGGGTGAGCAGTCAAGGAGAGTAGAGACAAGAAACAGCAGAAGCAATACTACTACGAGTCAGGGGCTGGCAGCTGCAGAGCTCGCCCTGACTGAGAAGCTTTCTTACCGGACCCGGCGTCCGAGGCTGTGGGGACTAACTCTTACCCAGCAGCAGAAGCCGACCGGCAGGGGATTTCAGGTCCTCAGGCCCAGAAACCCGAAGGCACGGTCACACGCGTGGGACCAGCACCGCCATCGTGGAGCGGAAGCCATTAGAAGGCCCCGAGTCACCGGCCATACGGGTGAGCACCACACGGTACACTCAGGGACGTGGGCTACTTATACCCGCTTCTAGCAAGGTAGCCAGAAGAGTACAGTCAGTTTGGGAGGCCTACAACTCCGCCTGGCCAGGGGAGATCCCATCTGCTCAAGGACTGACCAGGCCCCGTTCACTAGCAAGTACTCCGGGAGGGTCTATCGTTGTTACCAGTAAAGACCCTGAATTACACCGCACCGTCTCTGAGTGGTTCCTGCTACCCCCATCATCCACACCTGCTGCCCTGAGGCCATACCCCTCCCGTTGGGGGTTATACCATCTACGCTGCACCATCCATCCACCGGCCTCAGCGGACTGTCCTGCAGCGACAGCTCCATAGCTGCATTCAACGGGTGGCGTAGTCGTCCTACATCTACCGCTGTTACATCGCCGCTCAGTTTGACTCCCTGGGCACGGACCGGGTCACCGCCACGAGACTACAACCCTCAAGAGATCCGGCTCCGGGTAAGCTCCCGCGTGCGCAACGCAGTGCGACACAGGCCCAGGGGCGCGTCACACTCACTCTCTGAATCCCTCCTCCCTCTTACAGACATTAGTTCCTTATATGACGCAGATGTTGCTGCCGCATTATATAACACCACAACAACTGCAGCTCTCAATTTGGTCACCCCCATCACACATACCAAAGCTCACACAATCAAAAGGCAACCCTGGCACACCAGCCTAAACAAGGAACTGCGACGGGTCTCCAGGGTTGCTGAGCGTAGATGGAAAAGGTCCCACTCCAATGAGCACTTCATCGCATTCAAACAGTCCCTCACTATCTTCAAGTCCACACTCACTACTGCAAAGCAAACATACTTCTCATCTCTCATATCCTCCCTGTCTCACAACCCTAAACAACTATTCAATTCTCTCCTCCGCCCCTCCCAGCGCCTCCTCCCTCTCCTCTCATCTCAGCCGAAGACTTTGCCTCATTCTTCAAGCAGAAGTTTGACACCATCAGACAATGTTTTTGCCTAAAGTCCCCCCAGCCCCTCCTCACACCTACTCAATCCTCCTCCTCCAAAACCAGCTTCTCCACCATTACGTAAGATCAACTTTCCCCTTTACTCTCCAAATCACACCTCACCACCTGTAAACTTGACCCAATCCCTTCCTACCTCATCCTCAACCTTACCACTATCTTCATCCCAACCCTAATGTAACGGGTCTGGGAGGTGGAACCTCTGAGCAACTATACAAAGGGGCAGTCCTTGTAAGGAAGCGGGTGGCTCCCAGGGAAGGCGGGCAGGTAGTCACGGCAAGTGACAGGGACAGTCTCTGGGTAGAAGGGCAGGAGGTCACGGCAAGTGACGGGGACAGTCTCTTGACAGGCGGATGGTCACGTCAAGTGACAGCAGGGTAAGAGTCTCTAGACGGGCGGATGGTCACGGCAAGTGACAGCAGGGTAAGAGTCTCTAGATGGGCAGGTGGTCACGGCAAGTGACAGCAGGGAAAGAGTCTCTAGACGGGCAGGTGGTCACGGCAAGTGACAGCAGGGAAAGAGTCTCTAGATAGGCTAGCAGGCAGGTAGCAGGTGAGCGCTCCCAGGTGAGCGGGCAAGAGTCTCTGGACAGGCAGGTGGTCACGGCAAGTGACGGCAGAGCCTCCAGGTAGGCTAGCAGGCAGGTAGCAGGTGAGCGCTCCCAGGTGAGCGGGCAAGAGTCTCTGGACAGGCAGGTGGTCACGGCAAGTGACGGCAGAGCCTCCAGGTAGGCTAGCAGGCAGGTAGCAGGTGAGCGCTCCCAGGTGAGCGGGCAAGAGTCTCTGGACAGGCAGGTGGTCACGGCAAGTGATGGCAGAGCCTCCAGGTAGGCTAGCAGGCAGGTAGCAGGTGAGCGCTCCCAGGTGAGCGGGCAAGAGTCTCTGGACAGGCAGGTGGTCACAGCAAGTGACGACTAAGGCTCCAGGTAGGCTAGCAGGCAGGTAGCAGGTGAACGCTCCCAGGTGAGCGAGCAAGAGTCTCTGGACAGGCAGGCAGGTATGTGGCAGGTATCTGGCAGGTACTTCCTGGTCCGCAGGCGGACTGATCCATAGACAGACTGGCAGGTGCTGGTAGGCAGACTGTCGGACCACAGGATAGCAAGCAGGTAAGCAGATATCAGGCAGGTATCAGGCAGGTATCAAGCTGGAATCTGGCAGGTGACTGGCAGGTAACTGGTAACGGGACCTGAGGGCTGAAGCAGAGTTGAAAGGCTTTGCAACAACATTGCTCGGGCACCTCGATTTTGGAGGAGGTGCCTTATATATGGTGAGGTCCTCCGGCCATTGGCCGGGGACTCCTTAGGACGGCGCGTGCGGCCCCTTTAAGAGAGGGGGCGCGCGCGCGCGCCCTAAGCACAGAGGCTGGGAAGCAGCGCGCGCTGCCAGGAGAGCGGGAGGAAGACGCCGGGCATGGAGCGGAGAGGTGAGGGGAACGGCGTCCCTGCCTAGCAGGAGGCAGGGACGCCGACGCTACAGTACCCCCCCCTTTAGGCCCCCCCTTTTTTAGGCCAGACAGAAATTTATCAAGGATGAGCGGGGCATGGATGTTCTCCCGGGGCTCCCATGTTCTCTCCTCAGGACGAAACCCCTTCCAATCCACTAGAAAAAAGGTCCTTCCTCTTACCCTATTGGTGGCCAGAATGTTCTCTACCTCAAACTCGTTTTCAGCGGAAACCGGAGCAGGAGGCGTACCTGTAGACTTGGAAAAAGAGTTAAGTATCACGGGTTTGAGTAGAGATACATGGAAGGAGTTAGGAATCCGCAAATTGGCCGGGAGTTTCAATTTATAGGCCACCGGGTTGATTTGTTTGATAACTTCCAGTGGTCTAATGAACCGAGGCCCTAACTTGTAGGAAGGAATCTTGAGCCGGACATATTTGGACGAGAGCCAGACCTTATCTCCAGGACGGAATTGTGGTGGATCCAGACGTCTCTTGTCAGCCTGTTTTTTCATCCGCTCGGATGACTGAAGAAGTGCGGATCTGGTACTTTCCCAAATGGAGGAAAATTTGTTAACGAGAGATTCCGCAGCCGGATTGTCCACCGAGGCGGAGACGGGAAACGGGATCCGAGGATGCTGACCGAAGACTACAAAAAACGGGGATTTGGAGGAAGATTCGCTGTCGTGATTATTGTAAGAAAATTCGGCCCACGGTAAAAGATCCACCCAGTCGGAATGGTGAGCATTAACAAAGTGCCGGAGGTAACTGGTTAAAATTTGGTTGATCCGTTCTACTTGGCCATTGGACTGTGGGTGATAAGCAGAAGAAAAGTCCAAGGTGACCCCCAGCAGTTTACACATGGCTCGCCAAAAATGAGAGGTGAACTGAACCCCTCGGTCGGATACGATGTGGAGAGGAAGACCATGAAGACGGAAGACATGATGGATAAAGTCTTTAGCTAACTCTGATGCAGACGGGAGACCCGACAGGGGAATAAAGTGAGCCATTTTGGAAAAGCGGTCAGCGACCACCCATATGACCGTACAACCGGCAGAGACAGGGAGGTCCGTTATAAAGTCCATAGCTATATGCTGCCACGGGGCAGCAGGTACAGGAAGAGGAGGGAGACGGCCGGCTGGCAGATGTCTCGGAACCTTGTTGCGGGCGCAGGACACACAGGCTGAAACAAAGTCTATTACATCCTTGTGCAGGGTAGGCCACCAATAATGCCGGGTAATAAGCTGGAGGGTCTTTTTCTAACCAGCGTGGCCAGCTAGCTTGGACGAGTGTCCCCAGTGTAGAACCTTCTCACGATCAGGAACAGTTACGAACGTCTAACCGGGTGGAAGACGATTTAGATTCACGGGGGCCACCTGCATTACTTTGGCGGGGTCGATGATGTGTTTAGGCTCCTCCTCAAGATCAGAGACCAAAAAGGATCGGGATAAGGCATCAGCTTTGATGTTTTTGTCAGCCGGGCGAAAATGAAGAATGAAATTAAAGCGGGCGAAGAACAAGGACCACCGGGTTTGGCGCGGGTTAAGTCTCTGGGCACTCTGGAGGTAAGCCAAGTTCTTGTGGTCCGTGTAAATTATTACCGGGTGAAGAGCCCCCTCGAGCAGGTAACGCCACTCCTCCAGTGCCAGCTTAATGGCCAACAATTCTCAGTCTCCTATAGAATAATTGCGCTCAGAAGAGGAGAAGAGTTTGGAGAAGAAGCCGCAAGTTACCATTCTTCCGGAAGATGACTTTTGGGTAAGTACTGCTCCGGCTCCGGAGGAGGAAGCGTCGACTTCTAGAAAGAATTGTTTGTTGCCGTCCGGACGATGCAGCACAGGGGCGGAGGAAAAAGCTCGTTTTAAGGAAAGGAAGGCCTCCTCTGCTTCGGGTGGCCATTCTCTAGGATTAGCGCCCTTACGGGTGAGCGCCGAGATAGGGGCAGTCCGGGAAGAGAAGTGCGGAATGAAGAGGCGGTAGTAGTTGGCGAAGCCCAGGAACCGCTGAATAGCCTTCAACCCCTCTGGTCGGGGCCACTTCTGGATGGCAGACAGTTTCTCAGGGTCCATTTGTAGGCCGGTCTGAGAGATTATGTAGCCCAGAAACGGAAGCGAGGTCTGCTCAAAGAGGCACTTCTCATATTTAGCGTAGAGGTGGTTCTGCCTGAGCCTGAGCAGGACCTGATGAACGTCCCTCCGGTGAGTGAGAAGATCCGGAGAGAAGACCAAGATGTTTTCCAGGTACACCACCACGCAGGAGTAGAGAAGGTCCCGGAAGATGTCATTGACCAACTCTTGAAAGATGGCGGGAGCGTTACAGAGACCGAAGGGCATTACAAGGTATTCATAGTGGCCGTCCTGGGTGTTGAATGCCATCTTCCTCCCTGAGCGAACCTAGACACAGGCGTTTTCCGACCTCTCCGGGCAGGCACGGATCCGGTGCTCCTTACTGCCACAGTAGAAGCAGCTCCCCTCGGGAAGGCGTAATTCTTGACGGGTCTTGACCATCTTGGTCTGGTCGACCTGCATAGGCTCGGGTGAGTGCGCCGGGGGAGTAACGGAGGAAGTGACGGGTCTCTGGAAGGTAGGGACAAGGCGTGGAAACCTCCTCTCACAGATGACCTCTTTGGTGCGCTCCTGGAACCGGATGTCAATCCGGGTGGCAAGTGTAATTAAGTCGTCGAGAGTGGTAGGAATGTCCCGACCGGCGAGTTCATCTTTAATACGGCCCGACAGACCCTCCCAGAAGGCGGACACCAGGGCGTCGTTATCCCAGGCAAGCTCCGAAGCAAGGGTACGGAACCGTATGGCATATTGGCCCACGGTGAGACTTCCTTGGTGGAGGCGTAGCAGAGATGAGGCGGATGAGGTCCTCCATCCTGGTTCGTCGAAGACCTTCTGAAAAGCCGTGAGAAAGGCTGGCAGATTGGACACCAGGGGGTCTCCTCTCTCCCATAGAGGATTTAGCCAAGCCAGTGCCTCCCCCGTGAGATGGGACATGATGAAGGCTACTTTGGCTCGGTCGGTGGAAAACTGGTGTGCCAACAGTTCGAAGTGCAGAGTGCACAGGTCAATGAAGCCCCGTGCCTGACCGGGATCTCCGCCAAAACGAGGTGGGGCGGTGAGGCGGGGACCGGGAAGAGATGCCATGGAATTGATGGGCAGCGACGCTGCCAGGGTAGGAGTCGTGCGACTGGAAGCAGGTCCCGAAGAGGTAGTCAGTGTGTCCAGGCGGGAGTTAACACTACGCAGGTGGCTCAGGATGGACTCTTGTTGGGACCTCTGACGGGAAAGTTCATGACATAGGTCCCAGAGCAAGGGACCTTGGGTGCCACCGGGTTCCATGGCCCGAGCAAACTGTAACGGGTCTGGGAGGTGGAACCTCTGAGCAACTATACAAAGGGGCAGTCCTTGTAAGGAAGCGGGTGGCTCCCAGGGAAGGCGGGCAGGTAGTCACGGCAAGTGACAGGGACAGTCTCTGGGTAGAAGGGCAGGAGGTCACGGCTAGTGATGGGGACAGTCTCTTGACAGGTGGATGGTCACGGCAAGTGACAGCAGGGAAAGAGTCTCTAGACGGGCAGGTGGTCACGGCAAGTGACAGCAGGGAAAGAGTCTCTAGATAGGCTAGCAGGCAGGTGGCAGGTGAGCGCTCCCCGGTGAGCGGGCAAGAGTCTCTGGACAGGCAGGTGGTCACGGCAAGTGACGGCATAGCCTCCAGGTAGGCTAGCAGGCAGGTAGCAGGTGAGCGGGCAAGAGTCTCTGGACAGGCAGGTGGCCACGGCAAGTGACGGCAGAGCCTCCAGGTAGGCTAGCAGGCAGGTAGCAGGTGAGCGCTCCCAGGTGAGCGGGCAAGAGTCTCTGGACAGGCAGGTGGTCACGGCAAGTGACGGCTAAGCCTCCAGGTAGGCTAGCAGGCAGGTAGCAGGTGAACGCTCCCAGGTGAGCGAGTAAGAGTCTCTGGACAGGCAGGCAGGTATCAGGCAGGTATCTGGCAGGTACTTCCTGGTCCGCAGGCGGACTGATCCATAGACAGACTGGCAGGTGCTGGTAGGCAGACTGTCGGACCACAGGATAGCAAGCATGTAAGCCGATATCAGGCAGGTATCAGGCAGGTATCAAGCAGGAATCTGGCAAGTGACTGGCAGGTAACTGGTAACGGGGACTCCTTAGGACGGCGCGCGCGGCCCCTTTAAGAGAAGGGGGAGCGCGCGCACGCCCTAAGCACAGAGGCTGGGAAGCAGCGCGCACTGCCAGCAGAGCGGGAGGAAGACGCCGGGCACGGAGCGGAGAGGTGAGGGGAACGGTGTCCCTGCCTAGCAGGAGGCAGGGACGCCGACGCTACACCTAATACACCTTTTCAACCTGTCACTAATAACTGGTGTCTTCCACTCATGCTTCAAACATGCCTCGATCACACCCATCCTCAAAAACCCCTGCCTTGACCCATCCTCTCTGACTAGCTATCGCCCCATATCACTTCTCCCCTATGCCTCAAAACTACTGGAACAACATGTCCACTTTGAACTGTCCTCCTACCTCTCATCCTGCTCTCTCTTTGACCGCCTCCAATCTGGCTTCCGATTGCACCGTTCTACTGAAACTGCCCTGACTAAAGTCACCAACGACTTACTAACCGCCAAATCCAAGCAACACTACTCTGTCCTCCTCCTCCTAGACATGTCATCTTCCTTCGACACAGTGGACCATTCCCTCTTACTACAGACTCTCTCATCTCTCGACATCACAGACTTGGTCCTATCTTGGAGCTCTTCATACCTAATAGACAGGACATTCAGTGTCTTCCACTCACACACCACCTCCTCATCTCGCCCCCTATCTGTCGGTGTCCCCCAAGGTTCAGTACTAGGACCCCTCCTCTTCTCCATCTACACCTTTGGCTTGGGATAGCTCATAGAGTCTCACGGATTTCAGTATCACCTCTATGCTGATGACACACAAATCTACCTCTCCGGACCCGACATCTCCTCCCTACAAAAAAAAATCCCACAATGTCTGTCCGCTATTTCATCCTTCTTCTCTGCTAGATTTCTAAAACTTAACATGGACAAAACAGAATTCATCATCTTTCCACCATCTCATTCATCCCCCCACCCGACCTATCTATCAACGTCAATGGCTGTTCACTCTCCCCAGTCCCGCAAGCTCGATGCCTTGGGGTAATCCTGGACTCTGATCTCTCCATCAAACCACATATCCAAGTCTTTTCCACGTCCTGCCGACTCCAATTCGAAAATATCTCCCGGATCCGCACATTCCTCAACCACGAATCTGCAAAAACACTAGTGCACGCCCTCATCCTCTCCCGCCTTGACTACTGTAACCTCCTGCTCTGTGGCCTCCCTTCCAACACTCTTGCACCCCTCCAATCTATCCTAAATACTGCTGCCTGACTAATCCACCTATCTCCCTGATATTCCCCGGCCTCTCCTTTCTGTCAATCTCTTCACTGGCTCCCCATTGCCCAGAGACTCCAGAGCCTAACCATGGCATACAAAGCCATCCACAACCTGTCTCCTCCATATATCTGTGACCTAGTCTCCCGATACATACCTGCACGCAACCTCCGATCCTCACAAAATCTCCTTCTCTACTCCCCTCTTATCTCCTCTTTCCACAATCACATTCAAGATTTCTCTCATGCATCCCCCCTACTGGAGCTCTCTACCCCAACATATCAGATTCTCGCCTACCATGGAAACCTTCAAAAGGAACCTGAAGCCCCACCTCTTCCGACAAGCATACAACCTGCAGTAACCCTCACTCCACCATACTGCTGCACGACCAGCTCTGCCCTCACCTACTGTATCCTCACCCATTCCTTATAGACTGTGATTCCTCATGGGCAGGGTCATCGTTCCTCCTGTACCAGTCGCCGTCATGTTTTGTTCAATATTATTGTAATTGTTCTTATATGTATACCCATAGGCGGATTATAATGAGGTCAATCCGGACTACCGCCCGGGGCTCGGGGCTGCCATGGGGCCCGGGGCTCCCAGGGGCCTGTGGCCGGATTGACCTCAATATAATGTGTGACAGGAGGGCCCGGGAGTCGGAAGATGGAATCTGCTCTGCTGTGTCCGGCGGCGCTGCGAGGATGACTCACCAGTAACTGACTGTGTAAGTGCAGGAGAGGAGGCTCCGCCCACCTGCTCCGGCCCCCAGCAGAGCACAGAGCCAGCTTACAGCATGGCCACTGCTCTCCCTGCCCCCTACCCGGGTCTGAATGTTACCTCTCCGCTCTCCCCCTCCTGCCCTGCAATTACACCAGAGCTCTGCAGTCGGGCCTCAAGAGGAGGGGAGGCTGCCCCATAGAGAAGATGGAAGAACCTGCATCATGTACAGAAAGGGTAAGTCCATGTGCAGTGTGTGTGTATATATATATATATATATATATATATATATATATATATATATATATACATACATATGGGTATGTATGTATGTATATGTGTGTGTGTATGTATCTATGTCTAGGTATTTGTGGACCACCATCAGAGGGGCTCACTCGCTGTCGTGGCCCGGGCTGCTTCCCCTGTGCAGGACCGCTGGCATTTCACCTGACATGACCGTGAGCTGTGCGGCTGTGTCTGGTATTAATGACACGGAAGGGTCGACACTGCGCCTATAATTGTGCTTGTGTATTGCCCCTGCCGCGACATTACTACCAGACACAACCGCACAGCGCGCGGCCATGTCAGGTGAAGTGCCGGCAATCAAGCAGTGCCGGAGGTCCTACACAGATGCTGTAGAAGCAGCCCAGGCCCCAACAGCGAGTGGGCCCCTCTGATGGTCCAGGGCCATGTCTGTGACATGCCGGCGGCCCTGCACTGAGACATGCCTGAGGAACTGCTGGACAGGACAGTTTTATGTGTTTATAAGATATGTACGTATGCATGTGTCTGTGCGCATATCTGCGTACCGTGTGCATGTGTGCGCATATCTGCATATCGTGCATACGTGTGCTGGCCCGGCCGCATCACAGCTAGAAGACACGGCCCTGTGCACGGCAGTGTCTGCTAGCGTGACGTCATGCAGTGTGCCCTGCACTGCTTCTTACCACCATAGAGGAGCTGGACGACTGGAGCCGAGCAGGAGGACGGTGAGTGATGTGTCAATGTGTGCAGATATCATTGTGTGATATGTCAGTTTATATGTATTTTGGTGTTTCAAATGTGTTTATGGCTATGTGCCCACGATGCAGAAATACTGCATATTTTTTCCGCTTCTCCCTGGCAGGAAAAACGCATGCAGATTTTACATGCGTTTTTCCTGCCAGGTAGAAGCGTTTGTCAAGCGTTTTTGCATGCATTTCCGCATGCGGGTTGTCAAGCACTTTTCCAAGCGATTTTAGCATCACTTGGAAAAGTGCTTGACAACTTGGTCACACTATATAAATCCATGCAACCGGCATATATAGTGTGACCAAGTAATAGTTAAAAAAGAATAAGAATGGTAAAAAATAAAGATTATACTTACCTTCTGATGGCCCCCGGTCTCCTCAGCGATGCGTCCGGTGTGTTGGGCGGCTCACGGTGGTGTGAAAGGACCTTTCATGACGTCATTTAGTCATGTGACAGGTCACGCGACAGCCGATGTCAGCTGTCGTGTGACCTGTCACATGACTAAATGACGTCATGGCAGGTCCTTTCACACCACCACGACGCGTACAACAGACCGGACGTATCGCTGAGGAGACCGGGGGCCATCGGAAGGTGAGTATAATCTTTATTTTTTTTATTTTAAATTCTTTTTTTTACAGGTACTGTGGTACCCGGGTCTGGATGAGAGCCTCCTCTTCTCAAAACCCAGGTACCATCCGCACATTGAATCGCTTAATATCCGCATGTGCACATGTAGTCATGTGGATATTAAGCGATTCAATGCAAGTCAATGGCGGCAATTACGCTGCATGTCCGCAAAATTAATGGACATGCGTTTTTTTCCGCAATGATAATCCGCATTGGAAATTTCCGCAGCATGTGCACAGCACACACGGATTATCATTGGAGACCATGGGGCACGTATTACCAAGCGTTTTTCAGCGTTTTCGCTGCAGAAATTCCGTGGCATAAACGCTTGAAAAACGCACAGTGGGCACGCAGCCTATGCGTGTATGTATTTGTCTTTGTATATGTCTGTATATGTTTGTTTGTGTGTGTGCGGCCTCCTGCTGTATCTGGGGGGGGGCGCCGTGCGTCCTCCGGCTGTATCTGGGGTGGGCGCCGTTCGGCCTCCTGCTGTATCTGGGGGGGGGCGCCGTGCGTCCTCCGGCTGTATCTGGGGGGTGCACCGTGTGTCCTCCGGCTGTATCTGGGGTGGGCGCCGTTCGGCCTCCGGCTGTATCTGGGGGGGGGGCGCCGTGCGGCCTCCGGCTGTATCTGGGGGGGGCGCCGTGCGGCCTCCTGCTGTATCTGTGGGGGTCGCCGTGCGGCCTCCTGCTGCATCTGTGGGGGGCGCCGTGCGGCCTCCTGCTGTATCTGTGGTGGGCGCCGTGCGGCCTCCTGCTGTATCTGTGGGGGGCGCCGTGCGGCCTCCTGCTGAATCTGGGGGGGGCGCCGTGCGGCCTCCTGCTGTATCTGGGGGGGCGCTGTGCAGCCTCCTGCTGTATCTGGGGGGGTGCCGTGCGGCCTCCTGCTGTATCTGGGGGGGCGCCGTGTGGCCTCCGGCTGCATCTGGGGGGCGCCGTGCGGCCTCCTGCTGTGTATAGGAGGATTATGTGAAAGCTCATATTATACAGTATGAGACCCTAGATACATAGGGGGATGTCAGCATACTTAATTGTGCTCAATATTAAGTCATACAATTAATATAAAAAAATAATTATAATTAATATACTAATATTGTGCAGAATTAATTTCACATGAACTATCACATGATCTATCAAAGGGGGATCATGTGACAAGTCATGTGATACATCAGGTGTGTGTGTGTGTGTGTGTGTGTGTGTGTGTGTGTGTGTGTGTGTGTGTGTGTGTGTGTGTGTGGGTGGGGGGGGGGGGGGGGGGCATGCCGTCTAAACTGCCCGGGGCCCTTGCTGCTCTTAATCCACCCCTGTGTATACCCCTTTTTCACATGTTAAGCGCCATGGAATAAATGGCACTATAATATTAAATAATAAGGACTGTGATTAGAGATGATTTGCCTGTTATGCTGATACCATTGCCACTGGGAAACATAACTTGGTTGGAAGCTGATCACATTTAGGCCCATGTTCCATGTGTCACTTTTGGTCATATTGGTTTTTTTTTGCATATTGGTATGGCACAATTTCCTGACCAATTCTTAATTGTTTTTTCCTTTTTGCTGATACTCTTCGATCAGTTTATTTTTCATTATGGTTTGAAAAATTTATATTGAAATGCATAAGGTGAGCCTATTATGTTGTAGTTCAACTAAAAATAAATCCATACTCATACTCATAGGCAAATTATAATGAAGGCAATCTAAGCTCAGGGGGGACTCATAGCCAGATGGCCCTCACTATCATGTTTTGTGCGTGCCATCGGTGGTGCTTTCCTGAAGGCCGCTGTCAGCAATACAGAATGACAGCGCAGCTCCAGGGGAGCTCCCTTCCTTCCCTTCTGTGACGTGTCGGAGACGCCATTATGTAGGCGTCGGCAGAGCGCCGGGTGAACGGGAGCAAGGTGAGATTGTGTTCTTATTTTATATATATATTTTTATATATACATACATATATATATATATATATATATATAGGATGTGTGCCTGTATATAGAAAGGCGATGTGGGGGCTCATACTGTATCTAGGGAGCTATGTGGGGGCTTATACTGTATACAGGAGGCTATGTAGGGGCTCATACAGTATATAAGGGACTATGTGGAGGCTCACCCTATATATAGGAAGGAGATGTGAGGGCTCATACTTTATATAGGGGGCTGTGTGCTGGCTTACACAGTATATAGGGGGACTGTGTTTTGGCTCACATGGTATATATGTGGGCTGTGTGTTGGCTCATACAGTATACAGGGGGGCTGTGTGTGGGCTCATTCGGTATACATATATTTTTTTAATCAGATAAATTTTTATTAAACATACCAATTTCTCTCTCTCTCTCTGACCATTTCTCTCTTTGTCTTTCTCTCTGTTCGTTTGTCTCTCTCGCTCTTTTTTCTCTCTATCGCTCTCTCTCTATCGATTTGTCTTACTCTCTGCCTGTTTTTCTCTGCCCATTTTTCTCTCTTTTTCTCTGCCCGTTTCTCTCAGTCTGTATCTCTTCTCATCCTCATTTTCTTCTGTGTGTGTTTCTCTTTCTCACTGTCGATTTCTCTCTCTATTTTTTCCCATATCTCTCTCTCTCTGCCAGTTTCTCCCTCTCTCTGCCCATTTTCCTCTCTAATTACCCGTTTCACTATTTTTTTGTCCGTTTCTCTCTTTTTATTTGGTCAGTTCTCTCTTTGTGTATTTCTTTCTTCCTTGGTCTTTCTCTCCACTAGTGATGAGCAAGCATGCTCTTTTACCCCTGTAAATGAGCATGCTTGGGTACTCGCCGAGTAGTTTTGGCGTGCTCAGCATCTAGGTTTCAGCCACCGTGGCTGCATGTTTCGCGGCTGTGTCGGGGCTGTTAGACAGCTGTGACACATGCAGGGATTGCCGGTTTGTCAGGCCTTTTTCTCTTTATGTCAGGTTCACTCTCTCTCTCTGTTAATTTGTCCCTCTCTGTCCATTTCTTTCTCTTTGTCCTTATCTCTCTCTCCTTTTTCTTTTACTCCCTCCATTTCTCTTTCTATTTGTTTCACGTTCTATCCATTTCTGTCTGTGTGTACATTTCTTTCTCTTTCTCTCTGTCCATTTCTTTCTCTCTCTGTCCATTTATATGCCTCTCTTTGTCCTTTTTTCTCCTTTCCTTTGTTGCTCTTTCTTTGTTAAGTTCTCTCTTTGGGTTTTTTTTCTCTCTCTCTCTCTCTTTTTGTCCTTTTCTCACTTTCTGTCCATTTCTCTCTCTGTCCATTTCTTTATTTCTCTGTTAGTTTTTTTCTCTCTCTCCCTTTGTCTGTTTCTCTTATCTTTGCAAGTTTTGTCCCTCTTTATCTTTATTTGCTTTTTTTCCTTTTTCTCCCTATTTACCCATTTTCTTCTCCCTGTTTGTTTCTCTTTCTGTCCATTTCTCTCTCTCTGGTTCTGTCTCTCTGCCTGTATCTCTCTCTCTGTCCATTTGTCTCTCTTTTTGTCCATTTGTCTCTCTCAATAAAAGAAATTGTCAACAAGAAAACTGGATCTTTTTTCCCTGTGCATATAATACTTTGTTCAGGAATAATCTCTAGTGGAAATACATTCATAAAACTAAAGCAGTGTTTCAAGCTAACCAAGCGAATAGAAGTTTTGACTGGGGCGCTTGAAGATCGCATGTACCATAAAATATTACTCCTATGTCCAAACCAGTTAAACAAGAAGTAATAGGAAAACACAAAACTCCATTCTGATCTCAGCGTATTATTGAACTCTTAAAACTGTGTACATTTTCATCAATGAATAAGGACTGAGCTGCAGTCTGAAATACCTAGGAAAAGGATATACAATTTTGGATATGCTTGATGATGTCTACCTTTTAACCCCTTCACCCCCAAGCCTGTTTTAACCTTCGTGTGCTGGCCAAATTGTACAATTCTGACCACATTCACTCTATGAGGTAATAACTCTGGACCGCTTCAATGGATTCCAGTGATTCTGAGATTGTTTTTTTGTGACATATTGTACTTCATGATAGTTAAAATTTGACCAGCAATATCTCATATTTCCAACAAAATTTACAAAACTATTTTTTAGGGACCACATCACATTTGAAGTGACTTTGGGGGGCCTATATGACAGTAAATACCCAAAAGTGACACCATTCTAAAAACTGCACCCATCAAAGTCCTCAAAACCACATTCAAGAAGTTTATTAATCCTTCAGGTGCTTCACATGAACTAATGCAATGTGGAAGTCAAACATTTAACTTTTTTTTAGAAAAATTTTATTTTAGCCCCAATTTTTTTTACTTTCACAAGGGTAACAGGAGAAAATGGACTACAAAATTTGTTGGGCAATTTCTCCTGAGTACGCCGATATCCCAAATGTATGGGGGAAAACTACTGTTTGGGTGCATTGCAGGGCTCGGAAGGAAAGGAGCACCGTTTTACTTTTTAACCCTTTCGCGCCAGAGTCTGTTTTCGCCTTCGTGACCAGGCCAATTTTTTCAATTCTGACTACTGTCACTTTATGAGGTAATAGTTCTGGAACGCTTCAACTGATCCCCCTGATTCTGAGATTGTTTTTTCGTGACATCTTGTACTTCATGATAGTGGTAAAATTTCTTCAATATCACTTGCGTTTATTTGTGAAAAAATCAGAAATTTGGCAAAAATTTTGAAAATTTAGCAATTTTCAAACTTTGAATTTTCATGCCCTTAAATCAGAGAGATATGTCACACAAAATAGTTAATAAATAACATTTCCCACATGTCTACTTTACATCAGCACAATTTTGGAACCAACATTTTTTTGCTGTTAGTAAGTTCTAAGGGTTAAAAGTTGACCAGCGATTTCTCATTTTTTCAACAAAATTTACAAAACCATTTTTTTTAGGGACCACATCTTATTTGAAGTGACTTTGAGGGCCCTTATGACAGAAAATACCCAAAAGTGACACCATTCTAAAAACTGCACCCCTCAAGGTGCTCAAAACCACATTCAAGAAGTTTATTAACCCTTCAGGTGCTTCACGGGAATTTTTGGAATGTGGAATAAAACAATGAACATTTAATTTTTTTTCACAAAAATGTTACTTTAGACCCAATTTTTTTATTTTCACAAGGATAACAGGAAAAAAGGGACTACACAATTTGTAGTGCAATTTCTCCTGAGCATGCTGATACCCCATATGTGAGGGAAAACCACTGTTTTGGCGCACTGCACAGTTTGGAAGGGAAGGAGCGCCATTAGACTTTTTGAATGTAAAATTTGTTTGAATAATTAGTGGACGCAATGTCGCATTTGGGGAGCTCCTGATGTGCCTAAACAGTGGAAACCCCCCACAAGTGACACCATTTTGGAAACTAGACCCCTTAGGGAACTTATCTAGATGTGTGGTGAGCACCTTGCACCCCCAGGTGCTTCACAGAGGTTTATAATATTGAGCCATAAAAATAAAATTTTCACATTTTTCCCACAAAAATGTTTTTCATCCCCTAATTTTGCATTATCATAAGGGTAACAAGAGAAATTGCACCATGGAATTTGTTGTGCAATTTCTCATGAGTACCCCGATACCCCATATGTGAGGGAAAACCACTGCTTTGGTGTACGGCAGGGTTCGGAAGAGAAAGGAGCGCTATGTTGGCTGGTATAGGTTGCAGACACCATGTCACATTTGAAGAGTCGCTGACATGCCGAAACAGCAGAAACCCCCACAAGTGACCCCATTTTGTAAACTACACCTCTCAAGGAATTCATCTCGGGAAGTAGTGAGTATTTTTTAATTTTTAATTTATACCATTGGGCAATGAAGAAAACATAATTATATTTTTACCACAAAAAAATGTTTTAACCTCAGATTTTACATTTTCACACAGGGCAATGGGTAAAAATGGTGCCGAAATGTGTCACACAATTTCTTCTAAACGTAGCAATACCCCATATGTAGCTGTACCATACCGCTTAGCCATACGGCGAGATCCGGGAGGGACGGAGCGCTATTTGACTCTTGGAGAACAAATTATTGTAGAATAGTTTGCGGACTCCATATACACAGCCCCTAAGTGCTAGAAGAGCAGAATCCCCCCTCAAGTGACCCCATTTTGGAAATTATACCCCTTTGGGAATTTACCTATAGGTGTAGTGACGATTTTGACTTCATGGGTCTTTTCCAGAAACAAGCAGCAGTGGATGTTGCTGAGTGAAAATTTCAAACTGCTGTTGAAAGTGACCAGTACGCTGTAGTGACCAGTACACGTTGTGCCCAGCTCATGCTTCTGGAGACATGCACCTGTAAATTAAGCAAGCTCTCATCGCTACAGGAATGCTAAACATGTGGACCCTAAATGTAGTTTAGGCACATTTCGGGGCTCAGAAGGGAGGGAGGCATTTGGATTTGGGAGCACAAAATTTTCTGAATTTCTTTTGGGGGGCAAGAGCCATTTCACTTTTCCAGAGCCTTTCTGCTACCAGTAACTTGGAAGTCCCTTATATTTTTAACAGATAACGGACCTGAGTGAGGACTAGCTTTTTTGGAGGACTGAGTTGAAGGTTTTATTGGGAACATTTTACATAACATTTATCTGGCGCTCTAGGCTGAGCACTTACATCGGGGTTTCCATCTAAATTTCCAAGTGATGCAATTCAGATGAAACCCCTGTGGGATCCATTCACTATAATGAGGTAGCAAAGTTACTCTGGACTCTGTGTGGCCTCTGTTTAGCAGTGTCTTTTTTTTCAGAAGTGCACAAAATTGTGGCCAACCGCACTTTTATGCACGCCTAAAAAAACTGACACCGTGGGATCACAGGCCAGACAGCATCCACAGTGCCTATATCTGCCTCATTGCAGGGAATCTTCCGTCATGGTTTCCGTATGAATCACGTATTTCAGAGATTTACACGGAAACTCTGGTGCAAGTGCTCAGCACAGAGCACAGGATAAATGTGAGCAGAGCCTTACTGCGATCTTTGGGAGACATAATAAACAAATCAGTACCAGGTGAAGAATTGGTTTTATTTATTTTTTACGCCGTTCCTCGTGTGGTATAAGTGATTAGGTTACTTTATTCTTCGGGTCGGTGCGATACCAGATTCATATCGGGTTTTTATGACTGACAGCTGTCACACACTAAAAAACGCTTTTTTTTGCAAAATCTAGTTTTTGCATCGCCATATTTTGAGAGCTATAATTTTTCCATATTTCGGCCGACAGAGTCGTGTGAGGGCTTGTTTTTTGCGGGACGAGTTGACATTTTTATTGGTACCATTTTGGAAATTTTTTGGAGGTAAAATGACCAAAATGAACCAACAATTCAGGAATTGTTTTTTGAGTTTTTTTTATGCCATTCTGCGTGTGGTAAAAGTGATAAGGCAGCGTTATTCTTCAGGTCAGTACATTTACAGCGATACTACACTTATATAGTTTTTTTATGTTTTGGCGCTTTTACACAATAAAACAATAAAACTATTTTATAGAAAAAATAATTTTTTTGCATCGCTTTATTCTGAGAGCTATAACTTTTTGATTTTTCGGCTGATGGAGCTGTATGGCGGCTTTTTTTTGCGTAACAAGATGATGTTTTCACTGGTACCATTTTTATTTCCATTTGGCTTTTTGATCGCATTTTATTCCACTTTTTGCTTGGCGATATGATGAAAAAGTATAGTTTTTTGCTCCGTTTTTTATTCATTTTTTTTACAGTGTGCACAGAAGGAATTAATTAGTGTGACAGTTTTATAGATCGGGTTGTTTCGGACCCGGCGATACCAAATATGTGTACTTTTTTGTTTTTGCATAAATATACTGATTTATTGGTTTAATATTTTATTTATTTTTATTTATTTTGTGATTTTTTTTAACAGTTTGAAAACATTTTTTAGACTTTTTTTTTACATTTTTACTTAGTCCCTGTATGGGACATTAATTTTTATTTTTCTATTCACTGTTCTCATGCAAAACGCCAGGTCCTCTCAGACATCAGGGGGGCCGTCGGAGAGGTAAGTGGACGACCCCCTCTCCTCTCACTATCTTCTAAATCGCTATAGATCACGGCATCTAGAAGATAGCAAAGGGTTAACATCATTGGGACCTGATCCAATCAGGTCCCGATGATGTCCCCTGTCAGAGTTGTCGCTCTGCACCGCACCCGCAGCGCTTGCAGGACCCTGGGGGTCCTGAGCGCTGCGGGACCACCGACCGTTTATAAACGTCGGCGCTGCACAGAGCCCAGGCAGCGCCGACGTTTATATACAGTGGGCAGTCGGGAAGCGGTTAACGGAAAAATGGCTGGAATCGAGAGCGGATTCCATGTCATGTTTGGAGAGCCCCTGTTGTTCTTAAAGAGTGGAAACCCCCCACAAGTGACCCTATTTTGGAAACTATACCCCTCAAAGAATGTATATAGATGTGTGGTGAGCACCTTGAACCTCAAGGTGCTTCACAGGAGTTTATAAGTTACATTTTTCCCACAAAAATGTTCTTTTATCCCCAAATTTTGCATTTCACAAGGGTAACAAGAGAAAAGGCACAATACAATTTGTTGTGAAATTTCTCCTTAGTACACCGATACCACATACAAGGAGGAGAACTACTGTTCGGGCGCACAGCAGGGCTCAGAAGGGAAGGCATGACTTTTTGAATGTAAAATTTGCTGGAATTCTTAGCAGACGCCATGTTGCATTTGGAGAGCCCCTGATGTGCCTGAACAGTGGAAACACCCCACAACTGACCCTATTTTGGAAACTAGACCCCTGAAGGAATTTATCTAAACGTGAGTGAGCACTTTGAATCCACAGGTGCATCACAAAAGTTTTAAACATTGAACTGTGAAAATGAAAAAATACATTTTTCCAGCAAAAATGTTGGTTTTGCCCCAAATTTTCATTTTCACAAGGGTAATAGGAGCAAAATGGACCATATAATTTGTGTAATTTCTCCTGATTACACAGATACCTCATATATGGTCGAAAACTTCTTTTGATGCATAGTGCAAAGCTCAGAAGGAAAGAAGCTCCATAGTGAAGTTCAAATGTTGCTGTAATGATTTGGGGTGACATGTCACATTGGCAGAGCCATTGAGGTGCCAGAACAGCAGAAACCCCCCATAAGTGACCCTATTTTACAAACTTTACTCCTCAATGAATTCATCTAGGGGTCAGTGAGCATGTTGACACCACATGTGCCTCACAGAAATTTACACCATTGGGCAGTGAAGAAAGGATACTTACATTTTTACTGCCAGAATTATGTTTTAGCCCCAAATTTTTAATTTTTATAAGGGCTGATAGGAAAAAATTGACCTCTCAGTTTCTTTTGCATTTTTTGCTGAGTTCGCCAATACCCCACATGCAATCAAGAAATACTTTTGAGGCACAGTGCTAAACTTAAGGAGCACCATAATTTATTGCAGATTTTACTGTTATTGTTTGCGGGTGCCATGATCCACTGGGAGAGCCCCTGTGGTGCCAGAACAGCAGAACCATAAGTGACCCCATTTTACAAACTGCATATTGACACCACGGGTGTGTCACAGAATTTTATACCATTGAGCAGTGAAGAAAGAATAATTAAATTTTTACCACAAAAATACCCATATGTGGCTGTACAGTACTTCTTAGCCATACAGCGAGACTTGGGAGGGACGGAGCGATATTTGCCTCCTGGAGCTCAGATTTTCCTAGAATAGTTTACAGACTCCATAAGTGCTAGAAGAGCAGAATACCCATCTCAAGTGACCCCATTTTTAATTCTATCTACAGGTGTAGTTATGATTTGACTCCATGGGTGTTTTCCAGAAACAAGCAGGAGTGGATGTTGCTGAGTGAAAATTGAAAATCTGCTATTGTAGTGCCAATACATTGTAGTACCCAAGACGGTATGCTCAGCTCATGCTTCTGGAGACATGCACTAGTAAATTAGGCAGGCTCTCATTGCTACAGAAATGCCAAACATTTGGACGCTTAATGTGGTTTAGGTACACTTTGGGGCTCAGAATGGAGAGGCATTTGGACTTGGGAGCGCATAATTCGTTGAATTTCTTTTAGGGGGTGAGGAGCCATAGCACTTTTCCAGAGCCTTTGTACTACCAGTAATGTGGAAGTCCTCTATATTTCCGTTAAATATGGATTGAGTTGAAGCTTTATTGGGAACATTTTACATAACGTTTGGGATCACATTTATCCTGTGTTCTATGCTGAGCACTTACATTGGGGTTACCACCTAAATTTCTTAATGCCTTGATTCCTATGAAACCCCGAGGGATCCATTCACTATAATGAGGAAGCAGAGTTACTCTGGATTCTGTCTGGACTCTGTTCAGCGGTGTCCTTTTCAGAAGTGCACAAAACTATGGTCGACCATGCTTTTATGCACGCCTATAAAGACAAACACCGCTGGATCATAGGTCAGAAAACGTCTAAACTCACCTCATCTGCCTCATTATAGGGAATCTTCCATCAGGGGTTCCGTCTGAATAAAGCATTTCATAAATTTACAATGAAACCCCGGTGTAAGCGCTCAGCGCAGAGCGTAGGATACATATGAGCCAAGCCTTACTGAGATCTTTTGGAGGCAGAATAAACAAATCAACAGCAGGTGAAGAATTGGTTTTATTTATTTTTTACACCGTTCCTCATGCGGTATAAGTGATTAGACGACTTTATTCTTCGGGTCAGTGCGATTACAGCGATACCAGATTAATATAGTTTTTTTTATGCTTGGCTGCTATCACACATTAAAAGATGCATTTTTTTGCGCATGGCCATATTTGGGGAGCTATAATTTTTCCATATTTCTGCTGAGAGAGTGATGTGAGGGCTTGTTTTTTGCATTGCCTTTTTGTTATCATTTTCGAGCACATGAAATGTTTTAATCGCTTTCTATTCCTATTTTTGGGAGGCAGAATGAACAAAAACCGTCAATTCAGGAATTATTTTTTTTTGAGGGGTTTATACCGTTATGCGCTTGGTAAAAATGACAAGGCAACTTTATTCTTCTGGTCAGCACAATTACAGCAATACCACAATTATATATATTTTTTATGTTTTGGCACTTTTACACAATAAAAACTATTTTATAGAAAAAATAAGTATTTTTGCATCACTTTATTTTGAGAGATATAACTTTATTTTTCTTCTGATGGAGCTGTAAGGCAGGACAAGAGGATGTTTTCAGCGATACTATTTCACTGTTCACTGAAGGGGTTAATTAGTGGGACAATTTTATAGGTTGTGTCGTTTAGGCCATGGCTATATCAAATATGTGTACTTTTTTTGCTTGCTTTTCAAAAATATTTATTGATGGATACGATATACAGTACAGACCAAAAGTTTGGACACACCTTCTCATTTAAAGATTTTTCTGTATTTTCATGACTTTGAAAATTGTACATTCACACTGAAGGCATCAAAACTATGAATTAACACATGTGGAATTATATACTTAACAAAAAAGTGTGAAACAACTGAAAATATGTCTTATATTCTAGGTTCTTCAAAGTAGCCACCTTTTGCTTTGATGACTGCTTTGCACACTCTTGGCATTCTCTTGATGAGCTTCAAGAGGTAGTCACCGGAAATGGTCTTCCAACAATCTTGAAGGAGTACCCAGAGATGCTTAGCACTTGTTGGCCCTTTTGCCTTCACTCTGCGGTCCAGCTCACCCCAAACCATCTCGATTGGGTTCAGGTCTGGTGACTGTGGAGGCCAGGTCATCTGGTGTAGCACCCCATCACTCTCCTTCTTGGTCAAATAGCCCTTGCACAGCCTGGAGGTGTGTTTGAGGTCATTGTACTCTTGAAAAATAAATGATGGTCCAACTAAACGCAAACCGGATGGCATAGCATGCCGCTGCAAGATGCTGTGGTAGCCATGCTGGTTCAGTATGCCTTCAATTTTTTATAAATCCCCAACAGTGTCACCAGCAAAGCACCCCCACAACATCACACCTCCTCCTCCATGCTTCACGGTGGGAACCAGGCATGTAGAGTCCATCCGTTCACCTTTTCTGCATCGCACAAAGACACGGTGTTTGGAACCAAAGATCTCAAATTGGACTTATCAGACCAAAGCACAGATTTCCACTGGTCTAATGTCCATTCCTTGTGTTCTTTAGCCCAAACAAGTCTCTTCTGCTTGTTGCCTGTCCTTAGCAGTGGTTTCCTAGCAGCTATTTTACCATGAAGGCCTGCTGCACAAAGTCTCCTCTTAACAGTTGTTGTAGAGATGTGTCTGCTGCTAGAACTCTGTGTGGCATTGACCTGGTCTCTAATTTGAGCTGCCGTTAACCTGCGATTTCTGAGGCTGGTGACTTGGATAAACTCATCCTTAGAAGCAGAGGTAACTCTTGGTCTTCCTTTCCTGGGGCGGTCCTCATGTGAGCCAGTTTCTTTGTAGTGCTTGATGGTTTTTGCAACTGCACTTGGGGACACTTTCAAAGTTTGCCAATTTTTCAGACTGACTGACCTTAATTTCTTAAAGTAATGATGGCCACTCGTTTTTCTTTACTTAGCTGCTTTTTTCTTGCCATAATACAAATTCTAACAGTCTACTCAGTAGGACTATCAACTGTGTATCCACCAGACTTCTGCACAGCACAACTGATGGTCCCAACCCCATTTATGAGGCAAGAAATCCCACTTATTAAACCTGACCAAGCACACCTGTGAAGTGAAAACCATTTCCGGTGACTACCTCTTGAAGCTCATCAAGAGAATGCCAAGAGTGTGCAAAGCAGTCATCAAAGCAAAAGGTGGCTACTTTGAAGAACCTAGAAAATAAGACATATTTTCAGTTGTTTCACACTTTTTTGTTAAGTATATAATTCCCCATGTGTTAATTCATAGTTTTGATGCCTTCAGTGTGAATGTACAATTTTCAAAGTCATGAAAATACAGAAAAATCTTTAAATGAGAAGGTGTGTCCAAACTTTTGGTCTGTACTGTATATATATATATATATATATATATATATATATATATATATATATATATATATATATATATAATTTTTTTTATTATTATTATTAATATTATTATTTTGTCTTTTTTTTTTTTTTTCATTTTACAATTGTTTTTAACTTATTTTTTGTATTTTACTTAGTCCCTCTATAGCACTTTCACTTCACAGCTCTGAGCATTGCTATGCTTTATAACTGCCATTGCTGAGCTGACACAAGCTAATTAGACCATGCACTGTGTATGATCTAATTAGCTTGCTAGTGCTGGTGATCCAGATGTCGTCATGACAACGTTGGGTCATTATGGCACCGATCAGCCCCTCACGATGACATCATGGAGGCGCCGATTGGAGGGGAGAAGGAGAATTTAGGGGGTTAAACTTCCGGGAGCAGTGCGGCACCTCTCCTGGCAGTGTGAGCTGGGTGTCAGCTGTCAGAATCGCTCAAAATCGCCAGGACGTATCCATACATCCAAAGTCGTGAAGTTCTTCCCAACCTGGACGTATTAATACGTCTAAGGTCGTGATGGGGTTAATCTTGTTGGAATAAAACTACTATTTTATCTGGAAAACGGCTGGAGGACTCTATATCTTGATAGCAAATTTTCTTTAAACACAATTTTTGGGTATTTTATTTTTTTATGGTGATCTTTTCTTCTTTTTTTCAAAATCATCAATTTCTATGTTTATTTAATTCAATGCTACTGTTATTAAAATAATATTTGTTCACTTTCATAGACTTATGATTGTGTTTGTTTTCAAATATTATAATTCTTATATTTTGATAAATGTATACAAATGAAGCTTTTATGTTCACATTTTTTAAAAAACTTTTTATGAAGCTCAGAATAATTAAAATACAAACATAAATAATCTTATATAACAGTACCACTCAAGGGTATTCTAAAATTTCACCACCTAGTGGTATCGGTAATGTATGTTCCTTGTGTATAGTAAAATACCAATCATCGTCTTCTACTGGTTCCCAGCGCAGTTTTGGTCCCTCTATGCCGCCTTGTGACTACAGCCGTGACTGGCCGAAAGTCACTGCTAATGGTCAATATCTCCCTTAATAATGTAAGTCTGTGAGAGCCTTGTTCTGAGTATCACAGACTTACATTGAGCCATACACAACACTGCTCATGTGATGCAGGAGAGGACAACAGTCCACATATGAAGTTGCACTGCTCACTTGATGTTATCTACTTCCAGGTCCCATTCACTGGCTGCAGGGGGATGGTTCAACTCAGACAATTATTTGCAGACAACTCTGCATTTGAATCGGACAAGATGGAAAAGTATTTTTTATGGAACCTGAAAGCTGATACATACCACCATGGGCATCATAAACCAGAGACTGGTTCAATTACTCCAGCCATGTATGTTTTACACCAAAACGCTGATAAACCAGAGACTGGTTCAGTTTTTCCAGCCATGTAAGTTTTACTCTAAAACGCTGAGGCATTTGAGAGAAAATGCTGCCCTTGAACAATGCAGGTGTGTCACCCTGGCCTGGATGCCACAAATGTATAATAAAGCTGTGTCTGAGAGCAAGGGGGAGGTCCTCTAGTAAAGGACCATTAGCATGCAATACCTCCTGTCACAGGCCAGTAGGGGGAGCAGGCTGCCCCTATAAAAGCTGGAACTGGGGGCAGGGTTAGGGAGAACTGGACGACCTGTCTCTGGATTGAGAGGTGTCCCAGAGCAGGGACAGACAGTTGTGTTGCAGCCTAAGAGGACGTGTGGCAGTAGGAGAGCCACGAGCCAGGGACAAAAGGCGAAGTGAGTCTGTCTTGGCAGATAAAGAAACTAATCTACCAGACTTTGGTGTCTGAGGCTGTGAGGATTCCACATCCTACAGCAGATAACCAGTCTTCAGGGACTGTATGTTCCTTGGCCTAAGAAGCCCGGAGGCAGAAGGGACCAGCAGAGCCGTACCAGGCCGGGAGTAGCAAGGGACCCAAGTTGCAAGCCATACGGGCGAGAGGACACGGTGAGCTCAGGAACGTGGGCTGTTACATTACCAGAAAGGAAATAGCCAGAAGGAGCACAGAGAGCACGGTAGGCCGACACCCTCACCTTGACCAGGGCCAGCTTCCCACTTGCTCTCAGACATCCAGGCCCAGTCCTAGCCGGGCCTGTTTCTGGGTCGTTTTACCTGTTCTAATAAAGACCCTGAACTGTTTAAGAGGCCTCCGTTTCCTGGCTAACGCGGTCGGAATCATCCCCTTCATCATCCATCATACACTGCCCTGGGGCCCTACTCTTCCCGTGGGGAGTTGTACTATTCGGAGCTGCACATTTACATCTGCCCCAGAGGTCTGCACTGCAGCGGCGGTTAGCACTGACAGCAATCCACGGGTGGCGTAGTCGGACATTACTTAAAACTTATAAAGGACTGCCACTGGTCTGACCACCCTGAGCCACGGAACCGGGTCGCCACCACTACCCCCCAGCATCTCCCTACTGCCCGGCTCCGAGTGCCCCACGGCCCAGGGGGCGAGTCAGCTTTGGCGTAGCCGTCAGGATTGTAACCAACCCGCCACCAACGGGTATTGCGTGCCTGAAAAAGACTGTGCACGTACCTGAAGAAGAGGTTTCCCGACATCCGGAGCCGTTTCCTGCCATTTTCAGCCGTCTCCCGCCATCTTCCGTCGGTTCCCGCCATCTTCAGTCGTTTTCCCGCCATCGGACGCCATCTTCAGGACGCCGCGCGGGAAGAAGAGGGGCGTAGACGTCCAAACCGCGCGAGGCCCGAAGCTCCGCCCCACGCACCGACGCTGCGCGAGGTCCTGGAAGGGAGAGAGAGCGACGCTGACGTCACCAGGACGCGACGGAAGGTCCTCGTCCGGAGCAGCACCAGCGGAGCCGCGGCCTACAGAAGAGGATCGTCGGAAGGTAGGCCACGCTTAACTAGGGGGGAGGAAGATGTCTGACACGGAGGCGCCCACTACCACCAGCGCAGCTGCAGATGGGGTTCAAGGAGATGACCATTAAAATTGGTAAAGTTGAACTACCGGCACAGGGAGTGATTATTGTGGACATTGACCGTCGTGAAAGTCACCCTAAAATAACTGTGGGTACTAACGTGATTGAAAATTGTCTTTCAGAGGTAATTGTAATTCTACAACAGGTGGCGGTGAATGCTAGTTCCAGCAAACAGAGAGTCCTCAACAAGGAGATAAAAGCCCTGATGAGACGGCAGCAGGTATAACTGTCTGGTGGTGAGATCAGTAGCCTAAGACTGAGTGACCCATTCCCCATTTCCATGCCTCCCAAAAGTGAAATGATGATCTGGTGTCGGACTGCAATCGGGTTGAGAGGTAGAGACTACCAAGCCATGGTAGAACCCGTGTACTCAGACAGCAGGCCCACCATTTTGACAGCCCGGGGGGTGATTGATGTCTGTCATGGGAGGGTGCCCGTTCACATTCTCAACAATGGGGAGAGAGAGGTACACTTACCCAGGTACGCTACACTTGCCAAACTGTTTGTTGTCGAACACAAAGCTATCAGGGCCGTGGAGCCTTTGCCTCCATCTCCACAGGCGGAGGGTAATGGCTCCCAGAAACAAAAGGAGGACTGGTGCCAGAAACTCCATGTGGGTGCTGACTCCACTCCCCTGCACCAAAAACAAGGAGTCTACCGGGTGGTACAGGAGTACGAGAGAGTCTTTAGTAAGCACCCGCTGGACTTCGGCAGAGTAAAAGGGATAGAACACCACATCCCCACAGGGAGCCACCCACCAATAAAAGAGAGACACAGGCCTGTACCTCCTGCACATTATCAGAACGCTAAGGGTATGCTGCGGGAAATGAAAGAAGCTGGGGTCATTAGAGATAGCTGTAGCCCCTGGGCAGCCCCCCTGGTTCTGGTAAAAAAGAAAGACGGCACCATGAGAATGTGCGTGGACTATAGACAAATCAACCGTATCACCCACAAAGACACATATCCGCTGCCTAGAATAGAAGAGTCTTTAGCCGCACTAAAATCAGCTAACTTCTTTTCTACTTTGGACCTTACTAGCGGGTACTGGCAGGTTCCTGTGGCAGAGGCTGACAAGGAGAAGACCGCCTTCACCACCCCAATGGGACTGAGCGAGTTCAACTGTATGCCCTTCGGGCTCTGCAACGCACCAGAGACCTTCCAGAGGCTGATGGAATGCTGTCTAGGGCACCGAAACTTCGAGACGGTCCTCCTTTACCTGGACGACGTGATCGTCTATTCGAAGACTTACGAGGACCATCTAAAGCACCTGGCCGAGGTGTTCGAAGCCCTGGCAGGCTATGGCCTGAAGGTGAAACCATCAAAGTGTCACCTGTTGAAACCGAAAGTCTAGTACCTAGGGCACGTGGTAAGTGCGGAAGGAGTAGCCCCCGACCCTGGCAAGGTCACAGCAATCAAGAGCTGGCCAAGCCCCTCGAACATCAAAGAAGTGAGGCAGTTCCACGGGTTGGTAGGCTACTACCGAAGGTTCATCCCCGGGTTCACTAAGATGGCAGCTCCTATGCAGGACCTCCTGATAGGACAGTCTAAGTCCAGAAGCCAAAAGCCACCCTTCAAGTGGGATAAACCGGAAGAGGAGTGCTTCCGCCAGTTGAAGATGGCCCTCACAGGGGATGAGATCCTGGCCTACCCTGATTATGGCCAGCCTTTTATTCTCCACACAGATGCCAGTAATGTGGGACTGGGAGCCGTACTGTCACAAAAACAACAGGGCAGAGAAAGGGTGATCGCGTACGCCAGCCGGAAGCTGAGGCCCACCGAGAGGAACACGGAGAATTACAGCTCCTTCAAGCTAGAATTCTTGGCGGTGGTGTGGGCCGTAACGGAACGCTTCAAGAATTACCTGGCCTCCGCAAAGTTCACTGTGTACACGGACAACAACCCGTTAACACACCTAGACAGTGCAAGGCTTGGTGCCCTGGAACAGCGGTGGATGGCCAGTCTCTCCAATTATGACTTCGTGATCAAGTACTGGGCAGGCAAAACCAATGCCAATGCTGACACCAGAGCCGGAAGGTGAAGAACAGCAAGCAGTTCCAGAGGCAGAAGAGCCGGTACCAGCAGCCCAGGAGAATCAACCCTCTGCTGACAGTGAGCCTGCCATGCCTGTGGTGAGCCAAAGGACCCGTAGACAGCTGCCTGCCCTACCTGTACACCAAGCTGGTAGCTCTACCCCTAACGCTAGTGAAGAAAACCAGGTCGGTCCACCACCAGACAGTGGGTTACGCAGGTCAACAGGAGCACAAGGGGGCAGATACCCGCTCGCTGGAGAATATAGGGTGCACTAATACTGTAAATAACCCTGTTGCCAAGTGTTGAAATGTTTGCAAAGTTACATGCATGATTAGTAATTGTGTATTTCAGTTTCTTACAGTTACCGTACAGACTCAAAGGTTATGGACTTTTAATAACCGGGACTTTGTATGGACTGCGTTCGGAGCCTGACCAAGGAATGAACTAAGACTGTAAAGGACTTGGGGCTAGGACAGACCCCCACCTGGTTAAGGCTCCCTGTTGTGTTGGTGATATGGACACCCGGTCACAGACCACACTGTGACCTTAAGAACTCAACCTGTGCGCCGTTTGTCTAATAATGTTTTTATGGTCATGCATATTACTTGTTTCTTGTTTAGTCCCGGAGTACTAAATTTTACTAGGGGGGGATGTGTCACCCTGGCCTGGATGCCACAAATGTATAATAAAGCTGTGTCTGAGAGCAAGGGGGAGGTCCTCTAGTCAAGGGCCATTAGCATGCAATACCTCCTGTCACAGGCCAGTAGGGGGAGCAGGATTGAGAGGTGTCCCAGAGCAGGGACAGACAGTTGTGTTGCAGCCTAAGAGGACGTGTGGCAGTAGGAGAGCCACGAGCCAGGGACAAAAGGCGAAGTGACAGATAAAGAAACTAATCTACCAGACTTTGGTGTCTGAGGCTGTGAGGATTCCACATTCTACAGCAGATAACCAGTCCGCAGGGGACTGTATGTTCCTTGACCTAAGAAGCCCAGAGGCTCCGCCACGGCAGAAGGGACCAGCAGAGCCGTACCAGGCCGGGAGTAGCAAGGGACCCAAGTTGCAAGCCATACGGGCGAGAGGACACGGTGAGCTCAGGAACGTGGGCTGTTACATTACCAGAAGGGAAATAGCCAGAAGGAGCACAGAGAGCCTGGTAGGCCGACACCCTCACCTTGACCAGGGCCAGCTTCCCACTTGCTCTCAGACATCCAGGCCCCCTCCTAGCCGGGCCTGTTTCTGGGTCGTTTTACCTGTTCTAATAAAGACCCTGAAATGTTTAAGAGGCCTCCGTTTCCTGGCTAACGTGGTCGGAATCATCCCCTCCATCATCCATCATACACTGCCCTGGGGCCCTACTCTTCCCGTGGGGAGTTGTACTATTCGGAGCTGCACATTTACATCTGCCCCAGAGGTCTGCACTGCAGCGGCGGTTAGCACTGACCGCAATCCACGGGTGGCGTAGTCGGACATTACTTAAAACTTATAAAGGACTGCCACTGGTCTGACCACCCTGAGCCATGGAACCGGGTCGCCACCACTACCCCCCAGCGTCTCCCTACTGCCCGGCTCAGAGTGCCCCACAGCCCAGGGGGCGAGTCAGCGGCTCTCGGTGGCTTCTAACCAACCTGTAAATATAGTCCTCAGGTATCTTGTTAAACACACACCTATAGGGATAGCCATCAGAGGAGCAGTGCAGGGAGAAGCCTCTTGGATTAGTCAATTATCTTAGTCACATTTAAGGAATAAAAAATTTTAAATCACGGCTATACTTATCTTATGCTCACTCATAAGATCTTTGATTTTTACAAGTCCAAAAAACTAACCCATAAGTTCCGTAGAAGCTCACTCAACTGACTATGTTTAGTAATAAAGATCAATCCCTAGTCAAAGTATTTATTCAAGGCTTCCTAATAACAAAGACATTCATCCTTTCATGGTCTTGGAATTATCATATATGTACCAAGAGGTGTTTCCGATGCCTGGAGGATTGAAATTAGTGATTGTTGGTATCAACCATACTTGGCCATTCACTATGCTTCTGGACACATTTCTTATGCAATCCACAAGATTTTTCAACCGTTTTGAGTTGAGCATCCTTGCACAAACTTCAGTCAATTCTTTCCAAAGAGAAAAATATTTTAATAGTGTATGTGTCGAGAATGTAAAACCTTGAAAGACTTTTCTTCAAATATATTGGCTGCCTAGATATTACAACAGTTTACATTTATGCATTGTATTTAGCGATCTAGGTTTTGTTTTTGGTATTGTTGTAGGGGATCGGCCCTTACTGGACATTGAATACACTGTGACTTTAAGGCACCATGCTCCCCTCTGAGTCTTGTGTTTGGACTAGTCGCCTCCCACTGCTGTGGTTGGCATGTGCTGAGAGAGAGGGAGAGAAGAACCAGGAAGTAGACTCCTGTGTGTGTCTGAGGTAACAGGGAGAGACGCCTGCAGGGTTCCTGATCAGCAGGGACTATTAAGGAGACACTGCTACTCTATGGAAAGAGAAGATTACGGACTATAGCAAGATTTGTTGTTTGGGACTGTGTCAAGGAGTAGAGAAATTTATCCTTTTCTTGAAAAACGTTTTCCCTGGAGCTTGAGAACCTGAGATAACACACAACACAGCGTGTCAGCCATTTCTGTGAGAGTGAAGCAAGGTTTGCATGCAAGCTGGAAGAAAGAGATCCCGTATACAAGGAAAGAACTCAAGTGAATTCATCTGGCTCTTTAACACTGGGAACAAGAGGCGGCCACCATCTATGCCTGATCTGTGCAACCATGAGTGACCCATCGATGTGAACTGTGTTAGGGTTTAGCGTAGTTTTCTGTAGCTAGGACTCTGTAGCAGCGTGGCCCGACTAGCAGAAAGCCAGATAGAGAATTATCTCAGAGTAGTTTGTGAAACTTGTTGTGCACTGTTTGTTCTGAGCTTTCATTGCCAAGGCTGGAGCATAGTTTGTGACTCGCTCCTGATATCTCTCCCTATGTTCATGTTGGTAATATCGTTATTGTAAATATTGTGATTCTCATCTCCCGGAATATAATTCCTTTGTACATAATAAAGCCGGAGTTTTGTTTCAGCCTTTTCGTCTGCTGTGCTGTACTTGAATCCTGCCTTGTTGTGTTCTTTGGTCACCACTACATTGTCATACTTGATGCTTTATTACCTCTGCGAATGGACTTTTATTTATAATCTTTAATAATATATACATAAATGTAGGTGCAGGCAAATATTGAGCATGTCACATTTATAAAAGTTTTTATACATTCCTTTGTGTTCACTAGATAGTTTTAATTGATAAAATTAACTGCCTTCACAAATACAGGGCTGCCATGAACAATTCCTAGGAACTGTGAATATCCCAGTCCACTCTTTCAATAGCCCAAACTCATGCACAGAGATGGTGGTACTCAGCTGCCTAAATTATCTACACATTTGTAAATTAGAGCACACTTTTGACCTGACGAGTCTGTAGTGTGACTCAGCATGCTCTACCTGCCTTCATAGGTATTACATTGCTACAAGATATACTGCAATTGTTCTTCTATTGCATTGATCTGTTCATGGTTGGTTTAGTATCACAAAGTTCAGCACATTTCATTTTGTTTAATGCAACTGATTTAAAGGAGTAGTGCACTACTTGGACAACCCTTTCTTAAATCTAATATGCCTTTTGTAAAATAACAAAACCTCGCCTGCATTGGCACAATACCAGCAGTGTCAGAGCGGTGTCTGCCTGAGCTTGTGTCACTTCACACTTCCCGCAGAAGAAAGCTTTCTTCTAAAGGAACTGTGAAGGCTGCAAAGCTCATTATTTTATTTATTATGCTTTGCTTATATAGCGCCATCATATTCCGCAGCACTGTACAGAAATCATCATGTGACGTTACTAATCTCCAGTAGGCACAGCGCTGACATTGCTGGAATGGTACTTTGTTATTTTACACGGGGCATATTAGCATCTAAATCTCATTTAGACAGCAAATAATTGTCAAATGAGTGTTTATAGTTCATTACTAGTGTTGAGCGATACCTTCCGATATCAGGAAATATCGGATCGGATTGGATCGGGACGATACTCAAAAAGTATCGGATATCGCCGATTCCGATACCGGAAACCAATGCAAGTCAATGGGACACAAATATCGGAATGAAAATAAACCCTTTCTTTCCTTGTAATTCTACATGAAGGAAAACAACTAACAATAATGTAGAATGTATTGGGGGAGGTGGTTGCCCAAATCGATGGGAACAGTGCTCACAGTGAAACATGAAAAGCCGGCAATTCAGCAGCGGCATACACCTGTACCCGACAATTTAGAACAGAAAGATAGAGCATCACACATAGATTAGATAGATAGAAACATGTCAGTCACATATATAATAAGTACAGTGACAGTGTTGCTTACTGTACTTGTCATTTAGTGTAAAGGATTTATTTAAAAAAATAATAGTGTTTTCATGCACCGTCTCTTTAAAAAAGCCGGCCGGCAATTCAGCAGCGGTACCCGACAATTTAGAACAGAAAGATAGAGCATCAAACATAGATTAGATAGATAGAAACATGTCAGTCACATATATAAGAAGTACAGTGACAGTGTTGGTTACTGTACTTGTCATTTAGTGTTAAAATAAAGGATTTATTAAAAAAAAAATTGGCGTGGTGTTCCCCATAATTTTAGTCTCTAGCGGAGGTTAAGCAGACAGCTGGGGCAGATGTTTGAAGTCTGGGAAGGGGGTAATACCCATAGAGCTTCCCAGGCTACTAATATCAGCCACCAGCTGAATACCTAGCCTTTACTAGCTATTAAAATGGGGGACCCCCAAAAAAAAATGACGTGGGGTCCCCCCTATTTTAATAGCTAGCAAAGGCTAGGCAGACAGCTGGGGGCTGAAATTAATAGCTCAGGAAGGGTGCCATGAATATTGGCCCCCTCCCAGGCTAGAAACACCAGCCCTCAGCCGCCCCAGAAATGGCGCATCCATAGGATGCGCCAATTCTGGCACTTAGCCTCGCTCTTCCCACTGCTTATAATGCTAGCTGACATCAAGCCCAGGTTAGTAATGGAGAGGCGTCTATAAGACACCCCCATTACTAACCCCATAGTCAAAGTTAGAAAAAAACACAAACACCCAGAATAAAGTCCTTTAATTGAAATAAACACGCAATTCTTTATTGTTCTAAATTAAACCATACTTACCATCACGCCCAATCCAGCAGAAGCAAACGATCTCCTGCAATAAAAGAAAAATAATAAACCAACATCATCCTTACCTTTCCATGGTTCCCAGGACAGCTCCAGCTCTGCTACATCGAGATGACAGGCTGGACCACAGCAGAAAGCTGCCATCCAGTCTGTCATCCCGCAGACACTGAGAAGCGCAGGCATGCTTGCGCTCCTCAGTTTCTGGCTGTGACGGCATCCAGATGAGCCGACAATGAACTCAGCTCACCTCATGCACGTCACTGACAGCGTGGGAGAATTCTCCTGCGCATGCGGTGAGCGTGAGAGAATTCTCACGCTGAAGCGCTTAGCGCAGGAGAATTTTCCCACGCTGTCAGTGACGTGCATGAGGTGAGCTGAGTTCATTGGACATGACCTCGGCTCATGTGGATGCCGTCACAGCCAGACACTGAGGAGCGCAAGCATGCCTGCGCTTCTCAGTGTCTGCGGGATGACAGGCTGGATGGCAGCTTTCTGCTGCGGTCCAGCCTGTCATCTCGATGTAGCAGAGCTGAAGCTGTCGTGGGAACCATGGAAAGGTAAGGATGATGTTGCTTTATTATTTTTCTTTTATTGCAGGAGATCCTTGGCTTCAGCTGGAATGGGCGTGATGGTAAGTATGGTTTAATTTAGAACAATAAAGAATTGTGTGTTTATTTCAATTAAAGGACTTTTTTCTGGGTGTTGTGTTTTTTTTAAATACTTTACTAGAAATTCATGGCGGTCATGTCTAATATAGGCGTGACCCCATGAATTTCGGGCTTAGGGCCAGCTGATAATGCCAAGCTGGCCCTAACCCCTTTATTACCCAGTTAGCCACCGCACCAGGGCCCTGGATGAGTTGGGTACAGCGCCAGAAGATCGCGCTTCTATGAACGCGCCATTTTTCGGGGTGGCTGCGGACTGCAATTTGCAGCGGGGGGGGGCCCAGAAAGCTTGGGCCTCCCTGCGCTGCGGATTCCAGCCCCCAGCTGCCTAATTGTACCTGGCTGGACACAAAAATAGGGCGAAGCCCCACGTATTTTTTTTTTTAAATTATTTCATGAAATTCATGAAATAATTAAGAAAAAAAGGGCTTCCCTATATTGTTGTGTCCGGCCAGGTACAAATAGGCAGCTGGTGGTTGGGGGCAGCCCGTTCCTGCCTGCTGTACCTGGCTGGGCACAAATATAGTGCGAAGAATAAAGTCCTTTAATTGAAATAAACACACAATTCTTTATTGTTCTAAATTAAACCATACTTACCATCACGCCCATTCCAGCTGAAGCCAACGATCTCCTGCAATAAAAGTAAAATAATAAAGCAACATCATCCTTACCTTTCCATGGTTACCACGACAGCTTCAGCTCTGCTACATTCACATGACAGGCTGGATCGCTGAAGAAAGCTGCCATCCAGCTTGCCATGCCGCAGACACTGAGAAGCGCAGGCATGCTTGCGCTCCTCAGTGTCTGGCTGTGACGGCATCCAGATGAGCCGAGTTCATGTCCAATGAACTCAGCTCACCTCATGCACGTCACTGACAGCGTGGGAAAATTCTCCTGCTGAAGCGCTGAGTGCAGGAGAATTTTCCCACGCTGTCAGTGACGTGCATGAGGTGAGTTCATGTCCAATGAACTCAGCTCACCAGGATGCGCCATTTCTGGGGCGGCTGAGGGCTGGTGTTTCTAGCCTGGGAGGGGGCCAATATTCATGGCACCCTTCCTGGGCTTTAAATATCAGCCCCCAGCTGGCTGCCTAGCCTTTGCTAGCTATTAAAATAGGGGGGACCCCACGTCATTTTTTTGGGGGGGTCCCCCATTTTAATAGCTAGTAAAGGCTAGGTATTCAGCTGGGGGCTGATATTAGTAGCCCGGGAAGCTCTATGGGTATTACCCCCTTCCCAGGCTTCAAACATCTGCCCCAGCTGTCTGCTTAACCTCCGCTAGAGCCTAAAATTATGGGGAACCCCACGCCAATTTTTTTTTAAATAAATCCTTTATTTTAACACTAAATGACAAGTACAGTAAGCAACACTGTCACTGTACTTATTATATATGTGACTGACATGTTTCTATCTATCTAATCTATGTGTGATGCTCTATTCTTTCTGTTGTAAATTGTCGGGTACCGCTGCTGAATTGCCGGCCGGCTTTTTTAAAGAGACGGTGCATGAAAACACTATTATTTTTTTAAATAAATCCTTTACACTAAATGACAAGTACAGTAAGCAACACTGTCACTGTACTTATTATATATGTGTCTGACATGTTTCTATGTATCTAATGTATGTGTGATGCTCTATTCTTTCTATTCTAAATTGTCGGGTACCGCTGCTGAATTGCCGGCCGGCTTTTTTTAAGAGACGGTGCATGAAAACACTATTATTTTTTTTAATAAATCCTTTACACTAAATGACAAGTACAGTAAGCTGAGCGCTGCCATCCAGCTTGTCATCCTTCAGAGACACTGCAGAGCGCAGGCATTATGGGAACTTCCGATTCCGGTATTCGATATTGTAAAAGTATCGGAATTAAGTATCGGAACTCCGATACCGCGAATATCGGTCGATACCCGATATTTCAGTATCGGAATGCTCAACACTATTTATTACCGATTATTAGTCCTTGTAATCAGAATAGCAATCACCTAATGAACCAGCAAAACTCTCGTTTGTCAATGTGTTATGCCGGTGTAAAAATCATTGTTATCGGCAGCACATCACCCATCATAAAAAGAGGTTGGTGCTGTATAGGCACAGAGCTATTATATTAGTGATCATTCTGTCCCTATCAATGTTCATTGGCTACTGTAAATAAGTCAGTAAACTAGCATTGAACAATTTGTATACAGTTGATGAACGCTCCTTTAAAGGTTTGCCATAGACTGGTTTAAATGCATCTTTACAGTAATTAGCGAAGACTACATAACCTAAATTAAAGGCATGTGGTTTCAGTGAGCTTCTGAAACCCTTAAAGGTAGATACTGACTGTGTTACATAACTGATATCTGCCTGTAACAGGTTGCTCCAATTGCCGATCTCTGTCAGTGGAATCTATATGTCATCATTGCTTGTGTCCGTGCACACCGACTCCCATCGCCCTCCTGCAATTGTGTTAAGCTGATGGACTGTCATGGCAGCCAGGGGCCTGTGCCTTAACTGCCAGCTTGGTCCCCCACAGGCTGAGCTTCATAGGACAACCACGATTATCAGAATATAGTATAAGTATCAAATGATCATAAGTTCTAGTACCCTCTTGGAAGAAAAGGAGTAAAAAATAAAATCACAAAAACTGAAAATCCCCATGTCTTTAAGTGGTTAAAATAATGTTACATACTTACATTGATGAGATGGAGCTATGAAGAAAAATCTTTTGCTGATCAAGCATAGCCTTAGATCATAACTGTATGACTTAGTGCTTTCATGGACGTTTTCATGCTGTAATGTAATAATTTTTAGGCATCCTCAAGCTACCAGCTCTCTTTACAATGTCGTAATTTACTAAGGAACAAATGGATATCTTTTCAAATGACAAATTATATGTTACTCATTGTATCATCAACTTTTACTGTAGTTGTTTCTTCTTCGGATTCCTCAGAGATATATTCACCTTCTGTTGAGTTAAGGTCCTTTACATGAGTGAGATTAAAGCAAAAGAAATTATGATAACTTATTTTATGCTATAAATATGTAAAAACATTAGATTCATCCTTTTGTTTGCCCTTTGTATTATGTAAAAGGACTTAAAAAGATATGTTAACTTTTTAAATAGATTTTTGATACACAAGAGGCCATTTTCTAGGTCCAAGTCAATATCATGCTGAATCACTAACATAATTATAAATTGATACTTTTCTTTATAGTCTTTAGAATCTACAAATTATGTCATGAGAAAAGCCACAAATTATCATAAAAATTTAAGTGTGTAATGTCAAGAAAAAATCGAAAAAAGAAATTTGAAGTACAGTAAATCTTACAGCTTAAAAACTATCAGTAAGTTCACACAGACAAAATTATTAATTTGCGCTGGTCTTTGGTAGCAAATAAAGACGTGCACATTGTGAAAAATGTTTTTTACCACTGCCACCTGTGTTTGGCCTCATTTAGGAGTCTGTTCTTCACATACTGTATGATAAATATTTCCATCAGTGTGTAAAATAAGATTTTCAGCAGTTTGTTTTACGTGTCAGTTTTCCCATTAATGTTTCATTCGTTTTTATTGTATGCAGAATAAAATAGTGATGAACGTTCCCAGTGAATAATGGACAGCACTGGGATGGAACTAGAATGTCATTAGTGTGCTGTCTGAGTTTTTTTTTATGAACCCATTGATTTGAATGGCCAAGTTTGATCTGATCAAAAACTGACTATTCATTTTTTTCTTAGTGGACACTGAGTTTGCAAAAAAACAACAACACACAAATATGTGAACAGCTACGTCGACTATAACAGATACGTGTTTTATCAGTGGGAAACACAGATATCAGATGTACAGTGCCAATCAAGAGTTTGGATACACCTGTTTAGGCAATGGTTTTCTTTGTTTTTTGGGGGAAATGTGCTCATTGTAGATTCAGATGCTGAGCACTTGTTGGTTGCCTTGCCTTCACTCTGTGGTCTAACTCATCCCAAACCATCTTAATTAGGTTGAGGTTGGATGATTGTGGGGACCATGTCATCTGACATAGCACTCCATTGCTTCTTGGTCATATAGCCTTTTCATGGCCCACAGGTGTGTTTTGGTCATTGTCTTACTGCAACACAAATGATAATCTCACTAAAAGCAAACAAGATGGATTGGCATGTCATTGCAAAAAGCTGTTGTAGCCATGCTGGGTAAGTGCACCTTGAATTTGAAATAAATCACCAACTGTGTCATCAGCAAAGCACTTACACACCATCATTCCTCTCCTTCCATGTTTTAAGATGGGCACCACACATGTAGAAACAATCCACTCACCTTTTCTGCATTTCATCAAGATATGGTGGTTGGTACCAAAAATCTTACATTTTTACTTATCAAACCATAGTGCTTAATTACACTGATCTAATGTCCAGTCTTTGTGTTGCTTGGCCCAGACAAGTTTCTTCTTCTTGTTTGTGGTTCTCAGTGTTAGCTTCTTAGCAGTAATTCGACTATAAATGCTTGCTTCTGGAATACTCCTCTGGACAGTAGATGCTGAAATTTGCAGATATCAAATTGCCGCAGCATTTCTGAGTAAACCATATGTAATGAGATGGACATACTGCCCATGTTCCCTCTTGAATGTAAGGAGATTTACACAATGCCCTTGTTCCCCCTTGAAGATGCTTGTATTGTAATAGTGTTTCAATGTGTAATGTGTATTGTGGTGGGTGTTACTGATAATAGTGTTGTGTTGTGTCCGACAGTAGTGAGAGTTAGAGTTAATGTTTAGGACTAGCCCAGACTTGGGGGGTTATGGTGAAGGGACAGAGACCGTTTCCTGTCAGGATGTCAGATAGGGCCAGTGTGCGTCAGAAGTAGAACTAAGGTCTGGACAGTAAGCAGTGACGCATGACGTGGTGTCCCAAAGTGAGAGGAGACCAAGAGAGTGGTTAACGTGAACAAGAGTAAAGAGGAAAACTGACAGAAGGACAGAATGGTCAACCGGAGACGGGTCCTGGAAGAGGATGCCTACCACTATGGCTCCAAGTTTATAATTCAGAAAGGTAACGGGCCAGGACGGGACATAAAATGTGAGAGAGTCCCAGGCGGGAGTTCCAAGTTGTCAGTAGCAGAGAAGCTAAGTACCGGCCATATGGGCAAACTAGTTCCCTTGAGGAGAAAGAAGACGAGGAACTGCGAGTTGGGAATAAGACTCTCACTAACTGGACTGTAGTACTGAGCTGGGTTGTGGTGACGGAAGGTGAAACAGTGGAGATAGAGAACAAGAGAGTTAAGAGAAAAGAACTGAGATTGTGTGTGAAAATGTTCAGTATTGTGAAGGAAACCTTCATCAAGCTGTGTACCCGCTACCTGTTGTACATAATCCCTAACAAGTAGTCGTTCAGTAAAAAAGTTTATTTTGACTGGTGGTCTCCTTCATTAAACTGTTCAACGTCTGGTCCTGTCCAACCAAAGTCATCAGTAACATGTGGCCTGCAAGAGTGTAGCACCCTCATAACACAAGTCTACGTATTCAGGCTGAATCCCCACCTTCATGTAATGTGCTGGGGCGTAAAAGACGAGTACCTCGCCCATGGCTACTGCCCCGCAACACGTTGCACATACGCTGCTACAATATTGCTGCTAGCGTTCGAATCATGCTGCCTACAGTTTGGGCAGCATGAATCTAGTATCTTGTTCCCTTTTAGTATGGCCATTCCCAAAAGTTGCCTAATCCTGGGCAAGTACACCCAGCTTCGCTAATCACTACTAGAAATCAATTTGCATAATTGTGCATGCTGTCAATCAAACCAAATTAGGTGAGTTTTGGATACGATTATTTTTGACTCTCCTTTGGAGTGGCTCTATCTACTTGAAATCCATAAGTTACCTGACATATCGTGCATTTTTTATAATTTTTTTCATCAATTTAACTCCTACTATCACGTATGAGGACAACTTTTTAAACTTAAACAGGTGAAATATCAACAGCAGCTAGTAGTTTAGGGAGATAAAACAGATAAAAAAACATTCAGATGTCAGGTTTTGATAGAACTATTATAGTCTATAGAGCTGTTCACAAGTCCACATGACCACTGAGACATGTTGGATTTTGATCTGAGTCTTGGATCAAACTTATCAATGTCATTTATGTGCTGTTTTTTTTTTACTTATTGTTTGATAGGAGAAGCTTGAAAATCCTCAGGGTTTTTTTTTTCATATGTAATAAACTAATGAAACGCTGATGACTGACACACTGACCAAACTCAGAAGGAAATCTGATCCAAAATACTGATGAAACTAGGACTGTATTTTGCACTCAAGAAAAATCATTGGCTCCTGAATGAACACTTATAGGTACCCATCTGTGTTAAAGATTCCATTATTTCTGTTCTGTAAAGGATACAAATCTGTCACATGATAGGCACAAACAGTGCCTGACATATCCCATTGACTATTTTGGGATCCATTGGGTTTTGATCATGGGTTATTTCATTTTAACAATATAGATAGCATAGAAACTTTTGTGGATAGAGCTCCACACAAGAGTGGCTTCACTTTAAACAGAATCTGTCAACAGATTTTTGCTGCCACATCTGAGAATAGCATAATATAGGTATAGAGATTATGGTTCCAGTGATGTGACACTCATTGAACTGTGTCAGGGGACGCACCTCCTCTGCCTCCAATCGTCAGGGCAATTACGCAATTTACTAATGAGTGATGGGCGAGGCCGCAGCTGTTCCCTTCTAGGCCAGTTATTGAGCAACTCACAGTAAGTGTATGGTATATATACCTCCGATTTCAACTCATGGAATATACAGTGGGGGAAATAAGTATTTGATCCTTTGCTGTTTTTGTAAGTTTGCCCACTGACAAAGACATGAACAGTCTATCATTTTAAGGGTAGGTTAATTTTAACGTTGAGAGATAGAATATACAAAAAAAAAATACCCAAACTCTGATTTTCATTAGAACAAGGGTACACCCACATACCTCCCCTTGGTGAACTCATATCGGGGGGCTGGTCGTGGGATGTGCTAGGTCTTTAGAAGATTATGAGATCTCCAACTTTCAAGATATCTTCGCCCATGGAGGTCCCAGGCAGGGGATATTGTTGTCATGTTTCCTATCATTTTACCTTTCATTAGAGATGAAACATGGCATGGATAGCATCATCCCTTTTTGTCCGATATTAAGTTGGAGGTGTTTGGCCGGTCTTAAGGTAATGTGAGTGAATGCGTTATGTTCGTCACTTCACCACAATGCCAAAATATATATCTCATAAATATTGGATAGATGCAAACCCCAATATTTATGACTGATCACTGGCTCCAGAGTGTCTGAAATAATTCCTTTGAATAGAGGAAGCCTCTGTACTTCTCTGCCTCTGAGTATAAGAATCCTAGACTTGGTGGCTAGTTCTCAGCAGATCTCCTGTTGTAATTACCTGTTCACAGCAGGAGGTCATACTTCAATGGAGATTGAAGTGGCAGTTATTTTTTCTCACCTCATCAGTTTATATGTTCAATGTGAGAGTGATATGTACCCTCTCTGGAGATGTCTTTATGGATTTTACAATTTTTCTCTACAACAAGATGCCTGGTATTATTTTTATAAAATCACTGTTTTATCTGCTATAGATCCAGCAGTTATCTGAATTTTGAACTCTATAACTTCACCCACACCACTGATCGGCAGCTTTCTGCCCATGAAGAGTGTACACAGAGAAGCTGTTAATCAGTGTTGAGGACAGCGTTATACAGTTCTCATGAATATTCTTGACTACCTGGGAGCAGGTTTACTAATCCTCTACTGATAATATCCAGCTGGTAAAACAGTGATTTCATGAAAGTTACACTAAGCAGCCCAGTAAGTTACACATCGACTCTGACTCTACATTATGTTGCTCTTAGATTAGGCGGCAAAAAACTGGTGACTAGTGTTGAGCGATACCTTCCGATATCGGGAAATATCGGATCGGATTGGATCAGACCGATACCCAAAAAATATTGGATATCGCCGATTCCGATACCAGAAACCAATGCAAGTCAATGGGACACAAATATTGGAATGAAATCCCAGCGTGAGAGAATTCTCCTGATTGTTTAAAAGCCGGCGGGCGGTAAAAAGCCGCCGGCTTTTAAACAATCACACAGCCCCATACTGCTTCCCCGCAGCCTCCCATCCCGATCCTCCGCTCCCCCCGCCACCTCCCATCCCGATCCTAAGTTAGGACCGGGCGGGGAGCGCAGCACCAAGGAGTGAGGATCGAAGGACCCGGGCGGGGAAGCCGGCAGTGAAAAGACTTCACTGCCGGCTTTCCCCTTCTGTGCTGCGCTCCCCGCTCCCTGATGTACGCTCCCCGCACCCTGGTGCTTCGCTCCCCGCCCAGTCCTAACTTAGGATCGGGATGGGAGGCGGCGGGGGGAGTGGGGAGCATAAATCAGGGAGCGGGCAGCGCAGCACAGAACTGGAAAGCCGGCGGTGAAGTCTTTTCACCGCCGGATTTCCCGCCGGTTATTTCAAATGAACAGCTGAGGTATCAGCTGATGCTGATCAGCTGTTCATTTGAAGTAGCAGCGGTGCCCTCAGAGGGTTCATGTGAGTTCATGCTTGACTGCATGAACTCACATGAACTTTCCCACGGACACACAGGTCAGCCACACCTCTAGTAGAGAATCTCTACCAGAGAAGTAGCTGAGCTAAAGAAGAAGACTACATTGGACTACCTGGGACTGAAGATAATTTTTTTAATAAAGATGGAGTCTCTAAGTGTTTTTTTGTTTTATTTCTAATAAAATATTTTTTTCTATGTGTTGTGTTTTTTTTAAATGCTTTACTAGAAATTCATGGCGGTCATCCCAGACCATCCCATCAATCCAGGAAGACGAGAATCCCATACCATTCCCGTCTTCCTGGATCATGACTGAGCACCTGGGGTGGTACAAGAGGATGGAGCTGAATGTCCCGGTCATGATTGATGTGTGCGCGATGTCTGCAGGTGTCAGCCGGTGTCTGCGGGTTTCTGCGGGTGTCTGCGGGTGTTTGCGGGTGTTTGCGGATGTCTGCCGGTGTCTGCGGGTGTCTGCCGGTGTCTGCGGGTGTCTGCGCAGTGTCTGCGGGTGTCTGCGTGCAGGCAGACATAGGCCGATGTGACACTACTACTCCCATCGGCCTATGTCTGTCCCCAGTCCACTCGTGCCAGCAGGATCAGCTCGATGGGAGCAGTAGTTCCCATCTGCCTGATCCTACTATTTAAATTGCCCTACTGTGTCCTTTAAACTGCCTGAACTCCGGTGAACCCGCTTATGCAATGACGGGGCTGCTTTACGGCCCCGTCATTGTAGCGGCGGCAGCGGTTTAGAGCGGTCACATTTTATGTGGCTGCTCTAAACTGGAGATCATCGTGGGACACTCGATTTGGACTACTACGGAGGAGTAAGGATAAAATTGTGGTTTATTATTTTATATTTTATTACAGGAGATCGATGGCTTCGGGGAATTAGGTGTCTAGGTGAGTATAGGTGTATTTTTTTATTTTTTACTTTATTTTAGGTGGCGATCGGCGGGGACAGGTAATGTATAATCTAATTTAATTTAGGTAATCACTGGCCACCAATGAAATGTATTTAAAATGTATTGGGGACCAAAAACAAACAAAAAAAAAATATGGGGGCCTAAAAAAATAAAACATGTATAGAGGCAAAAATATAAACCTATGGGGGCCAAAATAACATATGGGGCAGTTTAAAGGACACAGTAGGGCAATTTAAATAGCAGGATCAGGCTGATGGGAACTACTGCTCCCATTGAGCTGATCCTGCTTGCACGAGTGGATGGGGGACAGACATAGGCCGATGGGAGTAGTAGTGTCACATCGGCCTATGTCTGCCTGCACGCAGACACCTGCAAACATCGTGCAGACACCCGCAAACATCGCGCAAACACCCGCAGACACCGGCAGACACCCGCAGACATCGCGCACACACCAATCATGACCAGGACATTCAGCTCCATCCTCTTGTACCACCCTAGGTGCTCAGCCATGATCTAGGAAGACGGGAATGGTATGAGATTCTCGTCTTCCTGGATTGATGGGATGGTCTGGGATGACCGCCATGAATTTCTAGTAAAGCATTTAAAAAAAAACACAACACATAGAAAAAAATATTTTATTAGAAATAAAACAAAAAAAACACTTAGAGACTCCATCTTTATTAAAAAAATGATCTTCAGTCCCAGGTAGTCCAATGTAGTCTTCTTCTTTAGCTCAGCTACATCTCTGGTAGAGATTCTCTACCAGAGGTGTGGCTGACCTGTGCGGCCATGGGAAAGTTCATGTGAGTTCATGCAGTCAAGCATGAACTCACATGAACCCTCCGAGGGCACCGCGGCTACTTCAAATGAACAGCTGATCAGCATCAGCTGATACCTCAGCTGTTCATTTGAAATAACCGGCGGGAAAGCCGGCAGTGAAAAGACTTCAACGCCGGCTTTCCAGTTCTGTGCTGCGCTGCCCGCTCCCTGATGTACGCTCCCCGCTCCCCCCGCCTCCTCCCATCCCGATCCTAAGTTAGGACCGGGCAGGGAGCGAAGCACCAAGGTGCGGGGAGCGTACATCAGGGAGCGGGGAGCGCAGCACAGAACGGGAAAGCCGGCTGTGAAGTCTTTTCACTGCCAGCTTCCCCGCCCGGGTCCTTCGCTCCCCACTGCTTGGTGCTGCGCTCCCCGCCCGGTCCTAACTTAGGATCGGGATGGGAGGTGGCGGGGGGAGCGGAGGATCGGGATGGGAGGCTGCGGGGAAGCAGTATGGGGCTGTGTGATTGTTTAAAAGCCGGCGGCTTTTTACCGCCCACCGGCTTTTAACAGTCAGGAGAATTCTCTCACGCTGGGATGGCATTCTGATGACAGGCTGGATCGTAGCTGAGCGCTACCATCCAGCTTGTCATCCTTCAGAGACACTGCAGAGCGCAGGCATTATGGGAACTTCCAATTCCGGTATTCGATATTCTAAAAGTATCGGAACTCAGTATCGGAACTCTGATACCGCGAATATCGGTCGATACCCGATATTTCAGTATCGGAATGCTCAACACTACTAGTGACAGATTCCCTTTAAGGTTTAGGTTAAGGTTTTATGACTTGAGATTTACCAGTACCACAGTGCACTGCAACATAATATGTTACTGAATTTTTTGAAAAAAAATGATGTGGGAAATATATCATTTTTTAAACACATTAGTACATGTATATTGTACAGTTCTATCTACCCAATTACTGTGACCTTGGTTCTCATAGGTCAATCACATTGAGTGATCCATCTCTGTTTCTGGGAAATTACCTCTTTAGGTGACTTTTACCTGCTGGCTTACAAATGATGGTGCAATGAGGAGAAGAGGCAGCTACAGTGATGAAGCACAGGTATTTTCAGATCATAGTGATACTGAGATACCATTTCCATTACTGTCTTATAAATTAAATACACTGAGGACATATCAATGCAGGAAATCCCCACTTCATAAAAGAAGAATATTCCTATTAACTGCCAAGGCTAAAATTAATTAACTTAGCTCTGATTATTTTTCAAGTAATACAAGGTTTCTATTATCAGTTAATAAGCGTGCAGAAATAATTCATTAGGATAAAGTTAAGTATCAACAGTCCAAGAAAACTTTTTTTATTTTATTTTTTTATTGGAAACTAGTAAAGGTTATTCATAAGCAGTGTTACATTTTACATTGCAACAGTTTTCACAGTGTTAATGAATGTTGTGTGCCACAGATAGTTCGCACAAAAAAATAAAACAGAGTTAAGTCTTACTTTGATCTGTGTTGCTGATCAAACTGTGAAAAAAATGGATAGCACACAGATGTCATTCAAGTGTCGTCCGTATTTTAAGGGTCAAAGGGGTAGGAGAAGCAAATACATTTATTTTGTTCATATGGGAAAAATATACGCAAGAAAGATTGTAAAAACTGACATGGACCAAAAGTAGATTCAGCACACAGACAAAAAGTACATTTTTTCATATATGAGAAAAAAAAACTGATGTGTGAAACCGACCCAAGGCCTCATTCATTCAGACGTTAGTGATTTTTTATGTACTCCAAAAAAAGCAGTTTGAAGTATCATCAGTGTTTTGGTTCCGAGTTTCATCATTGGTTATTCAGAGTTTAGGTTTTTAACATCAATGTTTCATCAGCGATTTTCGCATATGGAGAAATAAATAAATAAAACATATCCACTTAGACTTGCATGAGTAATTTTGACCTGTGCCTCTGAGCAAAAACAGGCACGTTTTTGTGCTTTTTTTCGCGGACACATGGTCCACAAGACACATGAGCATGTGAATAGCATCATAGACTTTAAAAGGGTGGTCCGAAACTAACATTGAATTAATCCGAAATGTCAAACTATTTAATATCATAGTCTAACTGCTTTTCTAATATACTTTAATTAAAAATTCTCTACCATTCCTTCTCTAATTTTTCTGTCTTTTTTTTACCAACTTCCTGTTTGATGACATTTCGTTTGAGAATCCCCAGTGCTGGAACACTCAAATGAGAGGGGCTGAGAGGCTACTGTCACTGCCGCATCCTCTGTTCCCACCCTGAAACGAAGTGTCATCAGTGATGTCCGTTCCAGGAGCTGGGCTAGTACCTGCTCTGCTGAGCTTGCTGCAATTGTCAATTCTGACATGTGCTCAGTAGGATCTTGTCACTGTGCAATATTCTTTCTTTCCTAAAATATTCCAAATGCACATATCTATCAAAAAACAGTTAGTCCCATACACATAGCAACTCAAAAACACATTAAAGACAGGAGAACCAAGAGTCTGTACAGCTATATATGTAAAATTATAAAATGCATTGAAAATTACATTTAAAAACACATTACTGCTCAAAAATCACAATGTGATTGGCTTAGGAGGTGCTTCAGACAAGTATAAAAATTATGGTTTTATATATAAGTAAGAGGACAAGAAGTTATCAAAAATTAGATTTTCCTTTAGTACATACAAGTAAAATTATGTCTTGCCTATAACCATATTTTCTGCAAACACAAGCTCTATAAAGCTGAACTGCAATCAAATACTATTTGCCAGATGCGCTCCCTCGCCGGCTCTAATGACAAGTGGCGAGCCGGCAAGAGAGCGCACTGTCAGTGTACATTGTAAGGAGATAACCGGTGAGCAGGAAAAGCAGATACCAGCCCTGCCCCCAAAAGTGATGTTGGATTTGGAGGCGAGGCTTGTCTCTGCTTCTACTGCTTGCCAGGTTATCTCCTTACAATGCTCTCTGACAATGTGCTCTCTTGCCAACTCATCACTTCTCATCAGAGCTGGTGAGGGATCTCACTGTCACTCTGCATTATAAAGAGAGTGACAGTGATAAGATCCTTCTGAGCGTACTTCAGAATTGACAACTGACACATGCTCAGAAGAGCAGCGACTAGCCCTGCCACTAAAATGGATATCATTGATGATGCTTCATTTCAGTGTAGGGACAGAGGCTGAGACAGTGACCGCAGCCTCTGCCAACCGATTATGTCTCGTTTGAGTGTCCCAGCATGCGCTGGGAATTCTCAAATGAAGTGTCAAACAGGAATTTGATTAAAAAAAGCTTTTAGAGAAAAGAGCGAATAGTAGGAAATTTTAAATTAAACTTTATTAGAAAAGCAATTAGTTTATTACATTAAATAGAATACATTTAGGATTAAATCAGTCTTAGTTTTGGGCCACTCCTTTAATTAATATATGTTTTATCTGTGAAAATCACACATAAAACTCGTAAGTGCTTCACAGATGTCTGGATGCGGCCTAGCATAGAAAGATATTCCTAAAATGTTGGTTGTTGCTTGTGCTTTTTATGAATATGTTGGTCAGAGATTTGTTTCTTTGCCAGTCCAGACACAGAGTGACTAACCATATACCCTAAAATACTATTTCTCACATATATTACTTTTTTATTGGGATGAACAATGATTTTAGATGAAAACCCCCCATTTGAACAAAGCTAAATCTGCATAATGTTGAGTAATTATGTAAATGCTTCTTGTTACTCATCGTGTACTGACTTTCTGCCGTATTATGTTTTCTTTGCTATTCACAAGTACAATGAAGGAGAAATTGTTCAGGTTCTTTCTTGGGATCTGTGTGCAGTTCATTTGCACCCTGCAGACATAAATGTGATTAGCAGCTTAGCTCTGAGTAACTGTCAGCCAAGCTTCCACAATGCATTGCTTTTAGGTAACAGGAAACAGGCAAATTTTAATTTTAGCATTCTGCCTGAAATAGATTAAAAATGTGCAAGATTGGTAAAGCAAAGTACTTGTAAAGATATTCTACATTTTGCTCTAATTTAATCCGTCAAATGGTGTAAATATGTTAAACAAAATAGGAGTTTACTTTAATATATAAATGTTTTCAATATGTGAATTGCAATTAATTTTTTAATTAGGACTACATCAAAAAATTTACAGAACATATTAAAGGGGTAGTCCAGATTTATAAAATTGATGACCTATGCTTAGGATAGTTGGGGGTTGTGAAGACACTGGGTCTTCCGTTGGCATAATACTACTCAGATAACACAGAATGAGGGTAAAACAGTGTGGGAATACTTTATTGAACAACAAAACGGACAATAAACAGATAGAACAGTCCCAGCTAATACCCAAGATGGTACAACATTACACAGTCCTCACCCTTCCACTGGCCTGGGATAGGACAGCTGTGACTTTGGGACTTTCAGGGCCAACTACCTCAACCAGTGGCTCCCATGCTTTTGGCAGGCCCCCACAGAGAGGAGTTAGAGGCAAGCTTAGGAAGCCAACAGTCCATCGAGGTACAAGGCCAGGAGACCTGAGGGTCCCATCCTGGCCTCTCCGAGAGTTTCCATGGGGCCAGATGACCGGCTGGTCCCAATCTGGTTTCTCCGAATGTCTCCATGGGTTCCAGGCGACCAAAGGGTCCCACCTGGCAACCCCAAACAACATATTCATGGGGCCAGGTGACTTCATCATCCCAACCTGGTCTCCCCCAAATGTATCCATGGGTTCTCTGATGGTCAATGGAGCAGATCCGTATCTTTCCAGACAGAGCCATATACCCTTAGGCTGGAATCATGTCGAATCCAAATCTGTGTCTCTTTGGATAAAGCGATGCTACCAAGCTGGTGGTCTCAGAGAGTCTAATATTTGATTCTCCTTGTAAAATCTCTTTCAATTCTCTGTTTCAAATCTGACTGCTACAGAAGCATATGTCCTTTTAAGTACACATCCACAGGTCAAGGGTTAGGGATGATATTATTCCACAGGGCTCAGGTTTCATTGTTTGTGTATTTAATCAATTTACATAGTTAGTATAGCAGGGGGCTCTTGTAAATAAACTAGCTAGCTTAGTATAATATGCAATTAACATAGTAACAAACATAATTGTTCCAGAACCAAGAGAAGACAACAATCAGGGTTATACAAATAATCGTATGTCCTTCTTGACCAACCACAGAAATACACATATATTTACAAGTCAACACAATAGTGCATTTCTCTTGGCTTAACAAATCTAGACGTCTGGCTGATTAAGATTAGAAGCAGTATCATCACAGGGATGTAGTTTGCAAATAAAGTTTACGTATGGGGGTCTGCTTTTCTGGCACCTCAGGGGCTCTGCCAATGTGATATGGCACTCTCTGAGCTTTTTACTGTGCCTGAATAGTAGTTTTCGACCACATATGGGGTATTGACGAACTCAGGAGAAATGGCATAACAAATTGTACCATTTGTTTCTCCTATTACCCCCTTTGAAAATTTTAATTTTCATTTTTTCCTTCCACATAGCTTTAATTCATGTGAAGCACCTAAAGGGTTAATAAAATCATAGAATTATAGAATGTTAGAGTTGGAAGGGACCTCCAGGATCATCGTGTCCAACTACTTGCTCAATGCAGGATTCACTAAATCATCTCAGACAGTTCTCTGTCCAGCCTCTGTTTGAAGTTTTCCATTGAAGGAGAACTCACCGCCTCTTGTGGCAGCCTGTTCCACTCATTGATCACCCTCACTGTCAAAAAGTTTTTTTCTAATATCTAATCTGTGTCTTCTCCCATTCAGTTTCATCCCATTGCTTCTAGACTTTCTTTGTGCACATGAGAATAAAGCTGATCTCTCCACAGTGTGACATCTCTTCAGATATTTGTAGACAGCTATTAAGTCTCCTCTCAGTCTTTTCTTTTGCAAGATAAACATTCCCGAATCTTCTAACCGTTCCTCATAGGACATTGTTTGTAGACCAGTCACAATCCTGGTACCTCTTCTATGAACTTGCTCGGGTTTTTCTAAGTCTTTTTTAAAATGTGGTGCCCAGAACTGGACACAGTATTCCAGATGAAGTCTGACCAAAGAGGACTAGAGGGGGATAATTACTTCACGTGATTCTAGTCTCTATGCTTCTGTTAATGCAACCCAGAATTGTATTTGCTTTTTCTGCTGCATCACACTGTTGACTCATGTTCAGACTGTGATCTATTAGGATATCCAAGTCTTTTTCACATGTGCTGTTGCTTAGCCCCATTCCTCCCATTCTGTATATGCTTTTTTTCATTTTTCTTGTCCAGATGTAGGACTTTGCATTTCTCCCTGTTAAAAACATTCTGTTAGTTGCTGCCCACATTTCCAGCTTGTTTAGATCTTTTTGAATTCTCTCTCTCCCTTCTCTAGTATTAGCTATCCCTCCTAGCTTTGCGTCATAAGCAAATTTAATCAGTTTACCCTTCATCTAAATCATTGATAGCTATGTTAAACAACATAGGACCCAGGACAGAGCCTTGTGGTACCCCACTTGAGACATTCTTCCAACTGGATGTGCAACTATTTATGACCACTCTTTGGGTCCGATCACTAAGCCAGTTATGAATCCACCTAACAGTTTCCTTGTCCATTCCATAGTTGGTCATTTTTCAATAAGGATGGTATGAGATACTTTGTCAAATGCTTTGCTGAAGTCAAGATATACTGTACTGTGTTTCCCTAACCGACCTAGTCAATGATTCTGTCATAGAAGGAAATTAAGTTAGTCTGACATGACTTATTAGTTACAAACCCATGCTGGCTCTGGTTAACCACTTCATTCTCATAAATGTATTTGCATACATGTTGTTTAATAATTTGTTCAAAAATCTTTCCAGGTAGAGAAGTAAGGCTCACAGGCTTATAGTTCCCTGGGTCCATCTTCTTCCCCTTTTTGAAGATAAGGACCACATTCACTCTCCTCCAGTCTTCTGGGACTTCTCCCATTCTCCAAGAATTTTCAAATATTATAGAGAGTTGTTCAATAATTTCCTCTGCTATCTCCTTCAGTACCCTAGGATGTAATTCTTCTAGACCTGGAGACTTGAATTCATTTATATTAGCTAAGTATTCCCTCACTATCACTCTGTTTATAGATAGTGTGGATTCTTCTAGTCCTTCATTAGTACAGTGAAGATCAGTTGATGTTACATTCACTTTCTGAGAGAAAACAGATGCAAATTAGGAATATAAAAGTTCGGTCTTCTCAACATCATTTTTTACCACTTTACCATTTTCATCCTGTAAAAATCCTATAGCATTTTTTACTTTTCTTTTACTTTTGACGTACCCCCAAAATCCTTTCTTATTGCTTTTGACATCTCTTGCAAGCCTTAATTCATTATCAGCTTTAGCTAATCTGATACATGCCCTACAGGTTCTGCAGACAGCATTATATTCTTCTTTATATATGCCTCCCTCGTTTCATTTGATAAACATTTCTTTCTTCCTTTTTAGCATGTGTTCAAGTTCTGTATTCATCCATCCTGGTTTCCTTAAATGCTTCCTATTCTTCCCTCTTTCAGGGATTGTTAATGATTGTGCTTTGAGAATCTCATTTTTCAAAATTTCCCATCGTGCCTGGACATTTCTGTCCTCAAGGACTTCCAGCCTTTGGATCCCTCCTATCCTCTTTCTGAGTCTCTCAAAATCTGCCTTTCTGAAATTCAAACTTGAAGTCTGACTCTTCACAGGTATTCCTCCTCTAGTTATCCAAAATTCTATGATAGCATGATCGCTGCCTCCTAGGGTCCCAGCCATCTTTACTTTCTCAACTATTTTCTCCCTGTTGGTAAGAATTAGATCCAACGTAGCAGCTCCCCTTGTTCTCTCCTCTACCTTTTGGAAAATAAAGTTGTCAGCAAGAGAGGATAAGAATTTGCTGGACCTGTTACTTTTGCCTGAGAGAGATTCCCAACAAATGTCTGGATCGTTGAAATATCCCATGTTTATTAAATCATATTTTTCTGACAGCTTGGCCATGTGATTCATAAAGAGTTCATCCACATCTTCAGCTTGCCCAGGTGGCCTATAATAAACACGTACAATGGTGTCCTTTCTGTTGTTCTCTCCTTGTAGTCTGAGGCTGTGTGCCCACGATGCGTTTTTAATGCGTTTCTGCAGCGTTTTTGCAGCTGCGGAAACGCTGCAGAAACGCATTAAAAACGCATGGTAGAAGGGCAGCAATGTTCCCCAATGATAATCCGCATGTGCTGTGCACATGCTGCGGAAATTTCCGCTGCGGATTATCACTGCCGAAAAAAACGCAGCACTGCCAATTATTTAGCGGAAATGCTGCGTTTTCGCCGCCATTGACTTGCATTGGAACGCACCAATTCCGCAAGAATGCATCTGTACTTGCGTAATTGGTGCGTTCTAATGTGCGGATGGTACCCGGGTGTAGATGAGAGGAGAGTCTCATCCACACCCAGGTACCATTAGAAAATCTATAAAAAAATAATAAAATAAAAAATAAATGTATATTTACCTTCCGGCGGCCCGCGCTGCGCTCCTCCTTGCTTCCCGGCACTTTGCAGTGGATTGAAGGACCTGCGCTGACGTCAGAGTCATGTGACGGGTCACGCGACGCTGACGTCGGCAGGTCTTTCAATCCACCGCTGCGGGCACCGAGCGAAGCAAGCCAGCGCGGGCCATCGGAAGGTAAGTATATACAGTACAGACCAAAAGTTTGGACACACCTTCTCATTTAAAGATTTTTCTGTATTTTCATGACTATGAAAATTGTACATTCACACTGAAGGCATCAAAACTATGAATTAACACATGTGGAATTATATACTTAACAAAAAAGTGTGAAACAACTGAAAATATGTCTTATATTCTAGGTTTTTCAATGTAGCCACCTTTTGCTTTGATGACTGTTTTGCACACTCTTGGCATTCTCTTGATGAGCTTCAAGAGGTAGTCACCGGAAATGGTTTTCACTTCACAGGTGTGCCCTGTCAGGTTTAATAAGTGGGATTTCTTGCCTTATAAATGGGGTTGGGACCATCAGTTGTGTTGTGCAGAAGTCTGGTGGATACACAGCTGATAGTCCTACTGAATAGACTGTTAGCTGCTTTTTTCTTGCCATAATACAAATTCGAAGTAAAGAAAAACGAGTGGCCATCATTACTTTAAGAAATGAAGGTCAGTCATTGCGAAAAATTGGGCAACTTTGAAAGTGTCCCCAAGTGCAGTTGCAAAAACCATCAAGCGCTACAAAGAAACTGGCTCACATGAGGACAGCCCCAGGAAAGGAAGACCAAGAGTCACCTCTGCTTCTGAGGATAAGTTTATCTGAGTCACCAGCCTCAGAAATCGCAGGTTAACAGCAGCTCAGATTAGAGACCAGGTCAATGCCACACAGAGTTCTAGCAGCAGACACATCTCTACAACAACTGTTAAGAGGAGACTTTGCGCAGCAGGCCTTCATGGTAAAATAGCTGCTAGGAAACCACTGCTAAGGACAGGCAACAAGCAGAAGAGACTTGTTTGGGCTAAAGAACACAAGGAATGTACATTAGACCAGTGGAAATCTGTGCTTTGGTCTGATGAGTCCAAATTTGAAATCTTTGGTTTCAACCACCGTGTCTTTGTGCGACGCAGAAAAGGTGAACGGATGGACTCGACATGCCTGGTTCCCACCGTGAAGCATGGAGGAGGAGGTGTGATGGTGTGGGGGTGCTTTGCTAGTGACACTGTTTGGGATTTATTGAAAATTGAAGGCATACTGATCCAGCATGGCTACCACAGCATCTTGCAGCGGCATGCTATTCCATCCGATTTGCATTTAGTTGGACCATCATTTATTTTTCAACAGGACAATGACCCCAAACACACCTCCAGGCTGTGTAAGGGCTATTTGACCAAGGAGGAGAGTGATGGGGTGCTATGCCAGATGACCTGGCCTCCACAGTCACCAGACCTGAACCCAATCGAGATTGTTTGGGGTGAGCTGGACTGCAGAGTGAAGGCAAAAGGCCCAACAAGTGCTAAGCATCTCTGGGAACTCCTTCAAGATTGTTGGAAGACCATTTCCGGTGACTACCTCTTGAAGCTCATCAAGAGAATGCCAAGAGTGTGCAAAGCAGTCATCAATGCAAAAGGTGGCTACTTTGAAGAACCTAGAATATAAGACATATTTGCAGCTGTTTCACACTTTTTTGTTAAGTATATAATTCCACATGTGTTAATTCATAGTTTTGATGCCTTCAGTGTGAATGTACAATTTTCATAGTCATGAAAATACAGAAAAATCTTTAAATGAGAAGGTGTGTCCAAACTTTTTGTCTGTACTGTATTTATTTTTTTATTTTTAACCACTCTCTCGGGTCACACTATATAAATCCATGCAGTTTGGATGGATTTATATAGTTTGACCTAGTTGTCACAAGCACTTTCCAAGTGATGCTAATCGCTTGGAAAGCGCTTGTCAATCCACATGCGGAAATGTCAGTGAATAATGCTCCATTTCCGCATGTCCTTGGCAGGAAAACGCATGTACAATCCGCATGTACAATCCGCATGCGTTTTTTTCTGCCAGGGAGATGCAGAAACGCTCAGGAAAAAATCCTGAGCATTTCTGCATCGTGGGCACATAGCCTTACCCAAACAGTTTCCACAGAACTCCCAGTCTCTGAAGCTTCAATCTCTGTGGAGATATACACTTTTCTAACATACAATTCGACACCTCCTCCACATTTATAAAGTCTGTTTCTTGAAAATAAGTTGTATCCTTTTAGACTTGCATTCCAATCTTATGTATCATCCTACCAAGTTTCAGTGATGTCAATGACTTCATGTCTCTTTTCCTTCGTTAGTAGCCCCAATTCTCCTTGTTTGTTGCCCATGCTTTGTGCATTTGTATAGAAACATCTTAGTTTATGATCGGCTTCTCTTTCTCCTATATTTTTATTATTCAGATTTTTTTGTCTCTGTTCTTCCTTTACACTTCTAATAGCAGAGCTCTCAATATTATTTATTCACTGTATTGCTTTCTCTGGCCTTTGCTTCCCTTCCAAAATGTTCTAATTTAAAGCTCTCCTGATGAGTGTAGCAAGGCGACTTCCAAATATGTGTTTTCCAGTCTTGGTAAGGTGCAGCTCATCTCTAGCAAGTAGTCCATCATATTGGTAATTCACTCCATGATGCAGATATCCAAATCCATGCTGACCACACCATCGATGTAGCTAGTTGTTTACCTATAGATTCTTGTTCCACCTCCTTTTTCCATGGCCATCCACTGGGAGGATGGATGAGAATACCACCTGTGCTCCCAGTTCTTTCACTTTTTTGCCTTAGTCTTCAAAGTCACTGCAGATGGTTTCCAGGTCCTTTCTTGTGGTGTCATTTGTCCCCACATGTATTAGCAGGAATGGGTAGTCATCTGTAGGTCTGAACAGTCCTGATATCTAGTGTTGAGCGAGCACTAAAATGCTCGGGTGCTCGAAGCTCGGGCCGATCTCACCCTGATACTCGGGTGCTCGACCCGAGCAACGAGCACAATGTTAGTCTATGGGAGACCCGAGCATTTTTGCGGTGGCACCCCCGGCAGTCTGTAGAAAGCCTAAAAAGTGCCCAAAACGATACAGTGTTCAAATGACATGGGGACAGCATGGGGATCGCCCCAGGAAGCATTTCTGACCCCCAGGTCACTGCTGTCAACAACGTGGTCAGAGATATTAAACCACTTTTACGGGCTCACAATAAAACGTTCAAAAACGAAACTGAAACGGTTTTCCTGTGAAATATGTCAAGGAACTTCCTTTCCAGGGTAAAGACTTGTGTATAAGGTAAAATAAATAACCAAAAACAAAAATACTCCTACACACCTTGGGCTATGTTCACAAGTAACATGTTTTATGCGTTTTTACACTTTTGTATTGCTTTCAACCGTGACAAATGCATTCACCGGGAAATGTCATTTTAACATTTTACAATCTTATCTGGCCATGTGCTGTGTGACATATGCATACAGTGCTGAAAAGACATGGGAACAGCATGGGGAACACCCCTGGAAGCATCTCTGACACCCAGGTCACTGCCTAAATGTGTGCCCATCAGAAGTGATCCTTGCCGCATCAGAAGATGCAGACTTGCAACTATCCCCGTGCACGTCCTTCTCCCAAGGCCATGTTCAATTGTACCTCCCCATTCCTTGCAATCAAAGCGCTAGTATCCAGCCTGCCACCCACCCACCCCCAGGCTGCAATACCATACTGCTAGGTTGCTTGCACTTGAAATTGGGCCTTTTAGGTATGTGGAGGCAGACGCCGGCCACCATGTCATGGCTGCGTCGGCGGCCTGGTATCCATACTCAGCCGCCCCTATTTCCCCTGTGAACTTCCCCCACACTTTTCTTAGCCTGACCTGCTTTAGGGCAGCATTGGACGAGCCCACCAGAGAACCAGACTCCTCTGGTGGGCCCTGGCTTCTCCATCAGGGGAGTTGAGAGTGCCCAGGTGAGGATGATGATGATGATGATAGAAGTTAGCATCTGCTTTGTTTTCTTGGAATGCAAGTGTAAGTGTGCAACCTGCCACCCACCCATCCCCAGGCTGCAATACCATACTGCTAGCTTGCTTGCACTTGAAATTGGGCCTTTTAGGCATGTGGAGGCAGACGCCGGCCAACATGTCATGGCTGCGTCGGCGGCCTGGTATCCATACTCAGTCCCCAGCCGCCCAGCGGCCGGGTGTCCACGCTCGGTCCCCAGCCGCCATCCCGCGGCCGAGTGCCCACACACGGTCCCCAGCCGCCTGGGGACGGCCGGGTGTCCATAAACGGTCCCCAGCCGCCCCTATTTCTCCTGTGAAGTTCCCCCACACTTTTCTTAGCTTGGCCTGCTTTAGGGCAGCATTGGACAAGCCAACCAGAGTAACAGACTCCTCCGGTGGGCCCTGGCTTCTCCATCAGGGGAGTTGAGAGTGCCAAGGTGAGGAGCATGATGATGATGATAGAAGTTAGCATTTGCTTTGTTTTCTTGGAAAGCAAGCATAAGTGTACAACCTGCCACCCACCCACCCCCAGGCTGCAATACCACAGTGCTAGCTTGCTTGCACTTGAAATTGGGCCTTTTAGGCATGTGGAGGCAGACGCCGGCCACCATGTCATGGCTGCATCGGCGGCCTGGTATCCATACTCAGTCCACAGCCGCCCGGCGGCCGGGTGTCCATACTCGGTCCCCAGCCACCAGGGGGCGGCCGGGTGTCCATACTCGGTCCCCAGCCACCTGGGGGCGGCCGGGTGTCCATAAATGGTCCCCAGCCGCCCCTATTTGAAGGACAGCCTAACCACAAACACGTGGACAAATGAATGTGGCCAGGGATGGTCCATCTGACTGACGCCTTCACACTGGGTTAATATTGTGGAAGCCGGGACACAGTTGGACACTGGAATGCAACACGTCCTCCAAACATAGAGGATTGCGGGTCCTGGGTCAATCAGGCATCAACACAAAGTTCAGAAGGCAGACAGCAGCAGTGGTCGGCCTACTGCACAACGAGTAAATTATTCTTGATCATGAGGCCATCCATCTCCTTAGCTTTCTGTTCCTTGGAATGCAAGCGCATGTATGTAGTAGCGGGTAGGCCTGAGCTGGTCAGCGTTTTGGCGCATATCCTACCTCCTCCGAGGATTGATGGATGTTTTCCTGCTACTATCCCAGTTCTATGACTCCCGTTAAAACAAAGCTTCAGGTGATGAATGATGGATGAGTTGGTGGCAAAGGAGAAAGAGCAGGAGGAACAGGGACCATTCACATCAATATCAGGCCAGTCAACCACACATGTCTTGTAGGATATATTTCTGTACCAAAAGGAGCGGTTTGGCTACACAGTTATAGGGCATACAGTGAGTGCAATGCCTACCAAAAATTTCGAGGCACTCCAATGCCCCTTGGAAGTGACATGGAGGTCAGAGGGCCTTAACTAAACCGTTTTTTCCATTTATAGCAACTGGGTCTCCTGTACACTGTTGGCCTAAGCAGTGGATGGAAGGCTTTCCAAAAATTATGAGGAACTGCAATGCGCCTTGAAACAGACGTGGATTACAGCGCACTAAAAACCTTCTACCCATTATTGGGGAGTGGGTCTCCCTTAGTGTTCGCCTATACATTGAAAAGCAAAGGCTGACTAAAATTAGGAGGAAATGCAATGCCAGTTGGAAGAGTCATGGAGGTTAGAGCTAATTAAAAACAACATTTCAATGCCCCTTGGAAGAGACGTGGATGTCAGAGTAGCTTAACAAGACGGTTTTAATGCCCCTTGGAAGAGTGGTGGAGGTCACAGTAGGTTAACAAGACAGTTTTAATGCCCCTTGGAAGAGTGGTGGAGGTCGCAGTAGCTTAACAAGACAGTTTTAATGCCCCTTGGAAGAGTGGTGGAGGTCGCAGTAGCTTAACAAGATGGTTTTCATGCCCCTTGGAAGAGACGTGGAGTTCGCAGTAGCTTAACAAGACGGTTTTAATGCCCCTTGGAAGAATGGTGGAGGTCGCAGTGGAATAAAAAGACAATATCAATGCCCTTTGGAAAAGTGGTGGAGGTCACAGTAGCTTAACAAGACAGTTTTAATGCCCCTTGGAAGAGTGGTGGAGGTCGCAGTAGCTTAACAAGACGGTTTTAATGCCCCTTGGAAAAGTGGTGGAGGTCACAGTAGCTTAACAAGATGGTTTTATTGCCCCTTGGAAGAGTGGTGGAGGTCGCAGTAGCTTAACAAGACGGTTTTAATGCCCCTTGGAAGAATGGTGGAGGTCGCAGTGGAATAAAAAGACAATATCAATGCCCCTTGGAAAAGTGGTGGAGGTCGCAGTAGCTTGACAAGACGGTTTTAAAGCCCCTTGGAAGAGACGTGGAGGTCGCAGTAGCTTAACAAGATGGTTTTAATGCCCCTTGGAAGAATGGTGGAGGTCGCAGTGGAATAAAAAGACAATATCAATGCCCCTTGGAAGAGTGGTGGAGGTCGCAGTAGGTTAACAACACGGTTTTAATGCCCCTTGGAAGAATGGTGGAGGTCGCAGTAGCTTAACAAGACAGTTTTAATGCCCCTTGGAAGAGACGTGGACATCGCAGTAGATTTACAACACGGTTTTAATGCCCCTTGGAAAAGTGGTGGAGGTCGCAGTAGCTTAACAAGACGGTTTTAATGCCCCTTGGAAGAGACGTGGAGGTCGCAGTAGCTTAACTAGACGATTTTAATGCCCCTTACAAGAGCCATGCAGTACAGCATATTAAAAACATTATTCCCATTATTGGAGAGTGGGTCTCCCATAGTCTTTGCCTATGCCTTCCAAGCAAAAGCTGCCAAAAATTAGGACAGAGGAACTTGCAATGCTGGCAACACGGATCACGATCACCCTGGTGGTATAGTGGTGGTGGAGGCTGAGGATAAGGAGAAGAGCAAAAAACAGCCGAAATAAGGAAGCGCATACCCATGTGTTGGTGTGAAGCGGTGCATGGGAATACACCTGCCGAAATAACACAGTGGATTTGACTTTATGTTACTCTGCTGTCATTTGGTGCTGATGAGAAGTCTGGCCCAATCCCGCCCTTGTTCATTTTGATAAGGGTCAGCTTGTCAGCATTGTCAGTTGACAGGCGAGTGCGCTTATCAGTTATAATTCCCCCAGCGGCACTAAAAACACGCTCCGATAACACGCTAGCGGCAGGGCAGGCCAGGACCTCCAAGGCGTACAGAACGAGTTCATTCCAAGTGTCCAGCTTGGATACCCAATAATTAAAAGGTACAGAGGAATCACGGAGGACGCTGGTACGGTCGGCAAGGTACTCCCTCACCATCTTTTGAAACTTTCCACTCCTTGTGAGAGTACCCCGCGCCTCAGGGCCTGTAAGCTGGGCGTGTCTCAGAAAACTGTCCCAGAATGTTGACAGTGTTCCCCTGCCTCTGCTGGATTGGAGTTGCCTCTCTCTCGCCTGTACGCCTTGGTTGGTCAACGAACTGTGACCTCTGCTGCTAGCATGTTCAGATTGGAATTTTTTTAACAGTTCTGCAGCAAGGGCCTTCTGGTACTGCCACATTTTTGTAGACCTCTCCACCTCAGGAATAAGAGAGTGAAAGAGTTCTCCTTGTAGCGGGGGTCTAAAAGTGTCACCAACCAGTAATGACTCTCACCCAACATTTTGACAATGCAAGGGTCACGGTTAAGGCAGCGTAACATAAAGTCAGCCATGCGTGCCAGACTGGTAACGGGCAAGACTTCCGTGTCCTCACCAAGATGACGACTGACCATGCTCTCCTCCTCCTCCTCCTACCCCCTGTCCTCAGGTCACCCACGCTGAACCGACTGTATGACAGTTGTACAGGTACTACGTCTACAGCGCATGATACCAGCTCCTGTTCCTCCTCCTCCTCCTCCTCTCTCTGATTGTCCCCCAATGCACGTTGGGATGAGATGAGGCTGGGCTGTGTGTAATCACCCATTACGGCTTCTTGATCCATCTCATCATACTCTGGCTGCAATGCCTCCTCCTTAATTCTCTGCATAGAGCATTGCAAAAGACAGACAAGTGGGATGCTGATGCTAATGATGGCGTCATCGTTTGTCAGGATGGTACATATGTCAGACATCCAGGTCCACTCCTGAGGTCTTATGTGTGGAGTCTGACCTGAATATCGATGGCCTTGTTGCAGCTGGTACTCCACAACTGCTCTCTTCTGCTCACAAATCCTTTGCAACATGTGGAGGGTAGAGTTCCAACGTGTGGGGACATCACACACCAGTCGGTGTGCCGGAAGCTGCAAACGCTGCTGCAACACAGCAAGGGCGGCGGAAGCTGTAGCCGACCTCCGAAAATGAGCTGACAGGCGGCGTACTTTGACGAGCAGATCTGGCAACTCGGGGTACGATTTAAGAAACCGCTGAACCACGAGGTTAAGCACATGAGCCAGGCATGGTACGTGTGTGATCTCGCCTCGCCTCAGAGCCGCCATCAGGTTACGGCCATTGTCACACACGACCATGCCTGGATGTAGGTTCAGAGGTCTCAGCCACAGATCTGCCTGCCCTTTCACAGCTGTCCACAACTCACAACAGTGTGAGGTTAGCAGTGTGAGGTTTATCATCTAAGCTTATGAGTTTCAGCACAGCCTGTTGCCCCTTGGCTGAAGCAGTACTGCAGTGTTTCCAGCTTGTAACTGATGTGGTGATATCTGAGATGGAGGCTGAACATGAGGAGGAGGAGGATGATGCGCAGGAGCTGTACACTGTGGGGGCAACTTTGACTGACATAGGGCCCGCAATCCTCGGTGTGGGGAGGATGTGTTCCATCCCAAGGTCCGACTGGGTCCCGGCTTCCACTATGTTTACCCAGTGTGCCGTCAGGGAGATGTACCATCCCTGGCCACATGCACTTGTCCACGTGTCCATTGTCAGGTGGACTCTCCCAGTAACTGCGTTGTTGAGGGCACGGCAGATGTTTTGGGACACGTGCTTGTGTAGTGCGGGGATGGCACACCGGGCAAAATAGTGTCGGCTGGGGACCGAGTACCGAGGGACGGCCACCGCCATAAGGTTGCGGAAGGATTCCATCTCCACCAGCCTAAAAGGCAGCATTTCCAACGCAAGCAGTCGTGAAATGTGCGAATTTAGGACTGTGGCCTGTGGGGCGTTGGCTGCGAATTTGCGCTTTCATTCAAAGTTCTGGGATATGGACAATTGAACGCTGCGGTGGGACGTGGACGTGGACGTTGGTGCTGTTTCTTGAGAAACTGCCATAACAAGTGAAGACTGAGAGGAGGGGGCATCTTTGCATGCAGTATGGACAGGGGATTGCTTTGCACGCACAACAGGGGGTTCTATTACATGCACAACAGCGGAAGAAGCAGTGGTGACACCCGCTGACACTGGTCGTGGACCCTGGGGTTCGCCCCACAAAGTCGGGTGCTTTGCTGCCATGTGCCTGATCTTGCTGGTGGTGGTCAGGCTGGTAGTTTTGTCACCCCTGCTGATGCTGGCATGGCAGGTGGTACAAATGGCCTTTTTGGGGTTATCAGCAGAGTCTTTAAAAAATTCCAGACTCTGGAAGACCTACCGGTTGTACTGGCAACGTCCCTTGTGTTGGTGTTACGGGGAACTGTTGCCCACCTTCTGTCTGCGGCCACCACACTGCTTCTTCCTGCCTGTTGGGGTACTCTGCCTCCCTCCCCCTGTGTGATACTGGCCTCGCTCTGTGTGTCCTCCTGCCACGTTGGGTGAGTTACTAGATCATCCACCACCTCCTCCTCTTCCACTTGCGCACCACGATCCTCCTCCTCACTTCGTGGCAATTGTGTCTCGTCATCGTCCACCTCTTGTGACAAATTGCCAGCGTCGACTTCCTCTGGTTGTGGCTGTTCAAATATTTGGGCATCGCTATATGGGATCTCGTCTTCCACCACTTCAAGTGGAGCTGGCGAGGGGCACAAATATGGAAATGGACCAGTGAACAGCTCTTCAGAGTGTCCAAGTGTGGGATCAGTTACTGTCTGACGACACTCAGCATGGTGGGAGGAAGGAGTATCAGGGTGAGGAGGAGTATGTGGTCGAGACTCACGGCTACTAAAACTTGACCGTGTGGAAGACAGACTGGAGGTGGTGCCCAGGTAACTGGAAGTATTATCTGCTATCCAATTAATAACCTGTTCACACTGATCAGTTTGCAATACTGGTGTTGTAGTGTGCTTCCCTATTAATTCGGTCAAGAAGTGGGAGCGAGAGGATGTGGCTATTGGTTGTGGCACATTTTCACCTTGGCCACGGCCCCGTCCTCTACACGCACCATCACCAGAACGTCCAGTTCCACGTCCCTTGCCACGCGCCTTGCCCATTGTAAATGAAGTAAAATAGCTTACACTCGCACTATCAATGGAAAAAGGGTAATAAAAAGGAGATTTGACCCATGGAACTGCAAAACCACAGTTCTAGTTATCTGGCCTACACCAGACTCTTTTAAACAGATATATTGGTGTCTGAACAGTCAGGGAGACACTATTACAGTTTTTTTTTACGGAAAAAATGCCAAAATCAGGCTAATACAGAGATTTGACCCGTGGAACTGCAAAACCACAGTTCTATTTCTCTGGCCTACACCAGACTCTTTTAAGCAGATATATTTATGTCTGCACAGTCAGGGAGACACTATTACTGTTTTTTTTTACGAAAAAAATGCCAAAAGCAGGAAAATACAGAGATTTGACCCGTGGAACTGCAAAACCACAGTTCTAGTTATCTGACCTACACCAGACTCTTTTAAACAGATATATTTGTGTCTGAACAGTCAGGGAGACACTATTAGAGTTTTTTTTTACCGAAAAAATGCCAAAAGCAGGATAATACAGAGATTTGACCCGTGGAACTGCAAAACCACAGTTCCATTTCTCTGGCCTACACCAGACTCTTTTAAACAGATACATTTGTGTCTGAACAGTCAGGGAGACACTATTACTGTCTTTTTTTACGGAAAAAATGCCAAAAGTAGGATAATACAGAGATTTGAACCGTGGAACTGCAAAACCACAGTTCTAGTTTTCTGGCCTACACCAGATTTTTTTAAACAGATATATTGGTGTCTGAACAGTCAGGGAGACACTATTACAGTTTTTTTTTACGGCAAAAAATGCCAAAAGCAGGATAATACAGAGATTTGACCCGTGGAACTGCAAAACCACAGTTCTATTTCTCTGGCCTACACCAGACTCTTTTAAACAGATATATTTGTGTCTGAACAGTCAGGGAGACACTATTACTGTTTTTTTTTACGGAAAAAAATGCCAAAAGCAGGATAATACAGAGATTTGAACCTTGGAACTGCAAAACCACAGTTCTATTTCTCTGGCCTACACCAGACTCTTTTAAACAGATATATTTGTGTCTGAACAGTCAGGGAGACACTATTACTGTTTTTTTTTTACGGAAAAAATGCCAAAAGCAGGATAAAACAGAGATTTGACCCGTGGAACTGCAAAAACACAGTTCTAGTTCTCTGGCCTACACCAGACTCTTTTAAACAGATATATTTGTGTCTGAACAGTCAGGGAGACACTATTACTGTTTTTTTGACAGAAAAAATGCCAAAAGCAGGATAATACAGAGATTTGAACCGTGGAACTGCAAAACCACAGTTCTATTTCTCTGGCCTACACCAGACTCTTTTAACCTGATATATTTGTGTCTGAACAGTCAGGGAGACACTATTACAGTTTTTTTTATGGAAAAAAATGCCAAAAGCAGGATAATACAGAGATTTGAACCGTGGAACTGAAAAACCACAGTTCTAGTTATCTGGCCTACACCAGACTCTTTTAAACAGATATATTGGTGTCTGAACAGTCAGGGAGACACTATTACAGGTTTTTTTTACGGCAAAAAATGACAAAAGCAGGATAATACAGAGATTTGACCCGTGGAACTGCAAAGCCACAGTTCTATTTCTCTGGCCTATACCAGATTCTTTTAAACAGATATATTTGTGTCTGAACAGTCACAGACACACTCATTTTTTTTTTGGGGGGGGGGATACCAAAAGTTTAATAAGACGCGTATTTGTACAGTCTGACTGAGGGAAAAAAAAAATACAGGATTTAGATGAAAAAAAAAAAGGATTTTTCCTGGCCCCTGAGACCGGGGGATAAGGCTAGCAATTTGACCAACAGGAGGACACAGGACTGTAATGCAGCGTTTGCTGGTGTAACCACTGCGTCTCCTATACAGCCTGCCTGCCTGCCTGCCTGATATCTGGGATAGATATTAGTCCTGAGAAGGACTGTTTGTTTGATTTGGCAGGCTTTAGAGACCCTACACTACCTATTTCACAATATATATCTCTCCCTAACTCAGCAGCACTCTCCCTACACTGTCTGATCTGGAGCGACTGTGTCCAAGATGGCGGCGCCCGGTTTTAAATACTCGAGGTGACGCTGTGCAGCCAGCCAATCACTGTAATGCCCACAAACAACATGGCTGCGGCATTACAGTGACTGGCTGGCAATCCCTGCATGTTCACTGGCTCTGTAAAGAGCGCCAAACGTGCAGGGCGGAGACCCGAGCTCCCGCCCGAGTAACCCGGAAATGCTCGGTGCTCGCCAAACATCCCGAGTAGTGAGATGCTCGGCGAGTACCGAGCAGTGTCGAGCATGCTCGCTCAACACTACTGATATCCTGTCAGACACATCTTTGATTTTTGCATCTGGAAGACTGCACATTTCTCTTGAGGTTATATCTGGTCTACAGATAGCGGTCTCTGTTCCTCTCAACAGGGAATCCCCCATGACAACCACTCTCCTTTTCTTCTTCACAACATTTTTTTTCTCCATTCAAGAAAACTCTGAGTTCTTATAAGGTTGTTCTTTGTGGGCTAAGTCTTATCTTGATGTATTTGATCATCGTTCTACTGTGTGAGAGCCTAATACTGGTTCCTGAGCAGTATGGGTGCTGACTGCCTCCCAATGTTCCTGCTTCTCTGGGTCAGATGTTTCCATTCCTTTGTTTCTTCAGGTACACTACAAATTTCTTCTCTTTCTGTATTCTGAAGAGATACTTCTGCTCTGTCTAAGAGTGATAAGCTTCTTGAATGTGGTTTTGAGCACGCCATTCACAAGTCATGTGAGGGCTTGTTTTTATTGTCATCATTTTCGGGCACATAACATTTTTTGATTGCTTTCTATTCCAATTTTTGGGATTTTATGATGTTCATCCTGTGGTAAAATTGATGAAACAGCTTCATACTTCTGGTCAGTATGATTACAGAGATACCTCATTTATATAATTTATTTCATGTTTTGCCACTTTTACACAATATAAACAATTTTATAGAAAAAAAGAACTGTTTTTGTATTACTATATTCTGAGAGCTATAGGCTTTTTACTTTTATGATATGCTGGATATATATAAAGAAGATTGTAGGCTACAATTGAATAGCTACAGAGTCCTGTCTATGATTTGGCAGATTCCTTGAAGACCGTTCTGCTTGTTTATGAAGGAAATTATCATTGAAATTTGGTGCGGGTGGACCCCCTGACCACTGGGCTATGAGAAACTGTAATACTCTTTCCAGGAAAATTATTTTTAGCTGAAGAGTGTGTGCTATGGTAGGAAAAATATGTTTTATTATGATTGTTGTTAAGGAACTCAGTAATATAAAAAGATACTATATAATACACTACTGGCATTGTTAATCATCTGGTTAGCACGGTGGCTCAGTGGTTAGCACTTTCGCTTTGGGGACAACATCTGCAAGGAGTTTGTATGTTCTCCCCATGTTTCTGTGGTTTTGCTCCCACACTTCGGACATGCACTGATAGGGAATTTAAATAGTGAGCACCAATGGAACAGTGATGATGGTGTCTGTAAAGTCTTGTGAAAGTCAATAGCACTATATAAGCACATAAAATAAATAAACTGCCATGTCGAGATTGAAGCCACATTGGGAGGTTGTGGGCCTTGGATAAATGTTAGCAAACAATTGTAGAATGAGAGAATTCTGCACTGGATGATAAAGCTTCAGAGTAAAAAGCAGGTAGATTATACTGCATTACATAATAATGCACCCCAAAGTAAAAAAAATATATTTTTTTATACATAATTCTTTGAAAATCTATGTACTTCAATAATACAGTAATCAAGAAAATAAACTAACTGCAATAACAACCTGGCACTTTTACATTGATTTTCCATGTGGGTGTCAATTGTTTATTGAACCAACCCATCCACCATCCCATTTGCAGCTCTGTAATACTTCATCTTCTGAAAATTAAGTCTTACAGTTTATTGATGGGACCTATACTGCAGAGAATCCAGGTTAATGCAAATGCATGATCTTCAATGGACCTGTTTCTCACTTACTATAGGTTACATAACAGATCTATCCTTGTCAATTGACAAGTGAGATATACACTAAGAAGCCTTTCCATCTTCATTTAATTTATATCAGGTCATAAGGTCAGGCCTTATCTTATTGACTGTTCAGAATAAATTGTAGCTTGACTTCCACACTTGCTCATCGGCACAGTACAATTACTAATTAAATTAAAGGCTTTATTATTAAAAAATAGTTAATAACAGTTCATTAAGTACAGTAAATCTAGATTGATCCTTTCTTTGTTTGTAGTACAACCTGAGCATATAGTAAAGATTGTATTACATAGAGGATGGGTCCAGGGAATCAGGCCGTATCCGACTATTATAAACATGTATCAAAAATCATCTCACCGCCAGTGTGTTGAGGACTCTCAGTTTGCACAGACATCTGCCTGGATCCACAGATGTTTTATCCCTTAAGATTTAATGTTTATTCCATTAGGGTTAAATCAAGGTATCACCACTATTATAGTGTAACCAGAATTGGGTCTTTCTGTTTCATTAGCCCAGGGACAAAACATGACTGGCAAGTTGGTTAGGTACTTGGGAACAAAGTTAGAGATTATGGAAGATAAATGCTAGAACAAGGCCAAGGAGGTTGAACAGTTATTTTCATGATGAAGTAGGAGGGTGAGTAACAACTGACAATAAAAATTATGTAAAAATTAAAAAGAAGAAGGGATTAATGTGGAGTAAAGGAAAATGGGGAATACATTGCAAAGTACTGTATTTTAATACTCCTTTCTTGTCTTATTTTAATATTCATTTTCCAATGGCATCCATTTCTTCTGCTTAATATGAGACTTACCTGAAAATAATAGTGCCAATTTAAGGTACTCTGTCTATCTGTAGGATCAACTGACATGTTTCTAAGCCGTCTATGCACGTTGGTAATAGGAAGCTGAATAAAATTATACCTTGATATCTGGGATGCGATGTGTTATTCTAGAGAAATTCATGTTTTTCTTATATGTAAAGGAGCTGTTTAGGGAACACTGATCTGCATGAGAATCTGCCTCCAGAGATTATTTTTTAATAAAAGGGGCATTACCAGTGTGAGACAAGTAACTAACACAGAACAGCAGAACTGGGGTTTGTCTTATTACAAACACGTTTGCAGCAGCCGCTCTCACAGCTCTGCTGTATTGCAACACTGACTGCCAGTGGGATGGAAGCTGAAGCTGAGAGGAATCTGCAGATGTGTCAGGTACAATCACACACAGCTCTGCAGTGAGATCAATAGAGCAGAGAACGGCCATCACACATCACCCTTTCAGTTACACTAAGCTCTGAAGGCAAATACTCAGATCAGTATCCAGTATAGTTCTTAACAGCTCAATTACATATAAGAAAATGTGAATTTCTCTGTAATAAGACATTGGAATAAGGTATCATTTTATTCAATTTCTTATGATCTGCATTCCCATATAGATGGCTTAGGAGGGTTGATTCTACTGAGAGATTTCCTTTAACACCTGTCCAGAGATGTTGACTTTACTTCAGGGTTTCCGAGCATACAGACTTAGTAGAATAGTTACTGTTAGTACAAAAAGCAAAGCCACAGTAAGAAGAATTAAAATTCTCCCAAAATTCAAGAAAAAAACAGCAAAATAATCAGCAGTATTTACCTTCTCAGATCTTCAGACCAAAATGCACTACCAGGGTGCAGCAGACCCAAATAAAGATGGCGGCTACACAGGTGCAAAATACTGATGAGACAACCACTCACAACCTACCATTTCATAGAGGGGGTGACTGCTTAGCATTTGAATTGCACACAAAAAGGCTTGTATAGGGTGCTGTTCACACTTGGGTAGTGCACAGTATCCGGCTTACAGCCTACAAGTTACGCCCATACTATTAGATTAGGCGGGCTGCCCGGTACTTTCCAAGTCCACCCCATGGGAACAGACACCCCAGTTTACAATGCTAGCGCTGATGGGCCCGGCTGCACCCCGGAATAAAAAAGTGCAAAAATGCATATATATAATATATGAAGTATTAGTCGACATTTTGGCCAAAATACGTAAGGTCGTAACCCGCGTCAAAGGTCCTCATGCTTACGAGTCCCTACACTCCAGATCATGGGCACACAGTCTAACAATTTAGCCACACCACACGAACCCACAGTTGCTTTTTCAAATGGGTCTTCTCTCCGAGTGTTATGCCGAAGTTTTCCAGAGCCAGAATACAGTACAGTAGATGTCTGTATGGGCACAAAACAAAATTCTATCAGTTTTCATTCACGTTCAAAATCGATAAATGATCATTACAGTAAATTGTTTATTCACATTCAAATGCTCATGTGAATGCATGAGGACAACCTGACAGAACGCTAGTCTTGCCATATTGGCCAAACAAACAAGAGAACTCCCTAAAAAAGCAGGTATTGCTTCTAAGGGGTTGTCAACCCTCTCCCATCCCCATGTAAGGGCTAACAACTCTTTTTAAGGTGTATCTGTAAGGCATATCTGTAAGGAAAAACAAAATTCCAACAGACACCTGAAACACCTGGGGAAGATAAACTTAGGCACTTGTAGGACCCTTAAGAGAAAAGAGAAAACTCAACTCTTAGGCTATGTGCCCACGATGCAGAAATGCTCAGGATTTTTTCCTGAGCGTTTCTGCATCTCCCTGGCAGAAAAAAAACGCATGCGGATTGTACATACGTTTTCCTGCCAGGGACATGCATGAAGCGTTTTAGCATCACTTGGAAAGTGCTTGTCAACTTGGTCACACTATATAAATCCATGCAAACAGCATGGATTTATATAGTGTGACCGAGAGAATGTCAAAAACTTAAAAAATAAAAATGTATACTTACCCTCCGATGGCCCGCGCTGGCTTGCTTCACCGTCCCGGCTGCCGGCAGCGGTACACTGAAGGACCTGCCGACGTCAGCGTCGCGTGACCCGTCACATGACTCTGACATCAGCGCAGGTCCTTCATTCCATCGCGAAGTGCCGGGAAGCAAGGAGGAGCGCAGCGCGGGCCGCCGGAAGGTAAGTATACATTTATTTTTTATTTTATTCTTTTTTCACAGCTTTTTTAATGGTACCTGGGTGTGGATGAGACTCTCTTCTCTTCTACACCCGGGTACCATCCGCACATTAGAACGCGCCAATTGCGCAAGTACAGATGCAGTTTTGCGGAATTGGCGCGTTCTAATGCAAGTCAATGGCGGAGAAAACGCAGCACTTCCGCAAAATAATTGGTAGTGCTGCGTTTTTTTCCGCAATGATAATCCGCAGCGGAAATTTCCGCAGCATTTGCACAGCACATGCGGATTATCATTGGGGGACATGGCAGGACTTCTACCATGCGTTTTTTAAGCGTTTCTGCAGCGTTTTTGCCGCTGCGGAAACGCTTAAAAAACGCATCATGGGCACACAGCCTTAGGCTGAATTTCCGCAGCGAAAACGCCTAAAAAACGCTTGGTAATACGTGCCCCATGGTCCCCAATGATAATCCACATGTGCTGTGCACATGCTGCGGTAATTTCCGCTGTGGATTATCATTGCGGAAAAATCTGCAGCATGTCTATTAATTTTGTGGACACGCAGCGTAATTGCCGCCATTGACTTGCATTGAATCGCTTAATATCCGCATGTCTACATGTGCACATGCGGATATTAAGCGATTCAATGTGCGGATGGTACCCGGGTCTGGAGAAGAGGACACTCTCCTCCAGACCCGGGTACCATAGTACCTGTAAAAAAAAGAATTTAAAATAAAAATATATACATTATACTCACCTTCCGATGTCCCCCGGTCTCCTGTACGATGCATCCTGGCTCCCCGGCGGCTCGCGGTGGTGTAAAAGGACCTTCCATGACGTCATTTAGTCATGTGACATGACTAAATGACGTCATGGAAGGTCCTTTTACACCACCGCGAGCCGCCGGAGAGCCAGGATGCATCGTACAGGAGACCCGGGGACATCGGAAGGTGAGTATAATGTTTTTTTTTTATTTTTTTTACCATTTTTATTCTTTTTTTTAACTATTAACTTGGTCACACTATATAAATCCATGCTGCTTGCATGGATTTATATAGTGTGACCAAGTTGTCAAGCACTTTTCCAAGTGATGCTAAAATCGCTGGGAAAAGCGCTTGATAACCCGCATGCAGAAATTCATGCAAAAATGCTTGACAAACGTTTCTACCTGGCAGGAAAAACGCATGTAAAATCCGCATGCGTTTTTCCTGCCAGGGAGATGCCGAAAAAATGTGCAGCATTTCTGCATCGTGGGCATTTAGCCTTAAACAGAGAAAGTAGTTGGTGGCAAACAAGATAGTGATCAAACTAATTTTCAAGCCCAGATAATACAATTAATAGATCAATGCATTGATAATTTTACATTTGTTGCCATTTATATTGCCGTTGTCTTGAATCTTGCATGTTCTCCTATGTTTATATTCCGGTGAATTATTCCATCAGGTAGCAGTATTTCAGCCTCATGTAGTGTGTTGTCTATATATGCTGGATAAAAAAAATTGTGACTGACACTTGAGTAGGAAGAATCATACCATGCTAAAATACATTACCTAGTTTACCCACTTTCATCTGCATTTTCATAGTAAGGTTAAGTTCCCACAAGTCTTTGATGAGCTTTCAATGGTGTGTATTTTAGCTCTACAAAAAACTAAAAAAAAAAAGTAGCATTTTACAGTTCCAGCAAAGTGGATGGGATTTATTGAAATCTCATGCCCTTTGGCTTTTTTTGTGCTCCATAAACTGACCTGTGGGATGTGTATGAAGTGCACAAAAGATAAATTTCTCTTGCGAGTATGCTGCGTTTTCTGGGCAGATCTTACCCTTAGAATTGCACTGGATGCAGCAAATCCGCAGGTAAAAATGCTTATGTGTTTTTAGTCTCCACCGTGGAAACGCACTAAAAATGCATGTAATCCTAGCATGATTGTAGCAATAAAGTTTTGTCAAAACCAAATACCAGGAAGAGATAAAAAACGCAGCGTCAAAGATGAGATAAAAATAGACGCAAGTAACCTAATTTACCTAATAGGGGTAGAAATCTGTAATATCAAAAACTCACCAAATACTCATTATGGGAATGCAGCATTAGGCTATGTGCACACAGTGACTTTTTCATGAAGATTCCGCTTGGAATTTACCAAAGAAAGTGCTGAAAAACTGCAAAAAAATTAACATCATGCGCAGCAATGTAAAAAACACATTGTAGTACACAAGTGCAGTCTTTTGCTACTGCTTTTAACAACTTCTGGGTTTGGAAGCCATGAAGTGGTTAAAAGAAGTAATATGCTCATTCCAACCACTCGCCACTATAGTGAAATAAACAGAGAATAAACACCGGCGGAGGAACCACTGCACAAAATGACGGCAAAATTGCCAGAACAGCCACTTTAGGAAAAAAGAAGGGTATGTGCACACCTCATCTTTTTTAGGTGAACCTTGAACCTGCCTAAAAAAAAGTGCCGCCAAACCACCTAAAAAAATTTACATAATGGACAGCAATGTAAAAAATCTTTTGATACTTCTTTTAACTGCTTCAGGGTTTTGGAAATTGTGACATAGTTAAAAGCAGTAGCATATTTATTCTTTCAGAAGCCGCCTAATAGAGCTTAAAGTGCAGAAAAAAGATGTCAGCAGCAAAGGCGCCGCATAAACAGCAGCAAGACAACCAGAGAAGCCACTTCAGGAAAAAGACCGCTGGCTTTTTGCTCAACTGTCTTACCTAGGACAACTTTGGCGAGTGAACCAACATCTTAAAGATGTTGTGTGCGCAAGTAAGTAGATAGACAAGTGGGAAGACACACATACTTAATGCCCTGAAGAGTAGCTACAAGTGAACACCGCCACCTGCTGGTTAAAAATGGTAGAGAAAGCAGAAATAATTGCATTAGTAGGAACTCAAAAGTGAAGTACATGCTCCCTCGGGGAAGAGATTGGAGGAGACACCAGTTCAGGTGATAGCTGTGGCGCAGTTAGTAATTATAAATGGCCTAGGAGGGCAGTGAAGGGGAGGAGTTGACTCCCGAACCTGTAACAGGACGGGCGTGTGGTACAGCGAGCAGGCTTATAGCTGCAATTATGAGAGACCAGATCTGAGTAAAGAAGTCAAGAGACCAGATCCAGGTAAAGGAGTTGAGAGACTAGATCTGAGTGGGGTATTAGGACTAGGACATCACTGATGATAACACTTATTTAATGGTAATAATAGAAAAATAGAGTGTTAATAGCTAGTGTTGAGCCACCCCCGTAGTGTTCGAGTTCGGTTCGGTTTGTCAAACACCCGTATGTTCGCCGAACTGTTCGTCGAACTGTTCGTCAAACACCATCGAACACCGTTAAAACCAATGGCAGGCAAACAAAAACACATAGAAACACATAGAAAACACATAGAAAACACTTCAAAGGTGTCCAAAAGCTGAAAAACTGCTCAGAAGACACAACTAACACATGGAAAAGTGACAAGTACATATAGTCATGCGAAAAGAAAAGAGGTGGAGGAGTAAAAGGAGGGGGAGACACAGGTATAGGCATGTCATGCCCTTCTAAAATCAAGAAAGGCTGGAGTAAAAATCTAAAATCAGCCTACCAACACCCAGACGTCGTGACAAGAAAATTAAAAAAAGAAATATCTTTAGGTAGAATGGCGGTTCCATTCAGAACACTTTCCTTACAAGACGTAGTGGTATCCCCGTTGTGAGTTGTGCCAAAAACGGAACCCAATACATTCGGACTAATCCACCATTTGTCATATCCAAGGGGCAGGTCAGTAAACGACAACATCGACGCGGAACCAAGTACAGTAGTATATACTGTAGATCCTTTGACAAGGCAATCAGGCGGATCAAGAAGTTGGGAAGGGTCACCCTAATGGCCAAAACAGACATTGATGCGGCGTTCCGGTTACTTACTACCTGTGCCTCCGAATAGTGTCCACCTATTGGGCTGCTTCTGGGAAGGAGCATACTATATAGATCGCTGTTTGCCCATGGGGTGGTCCAGATCCTGCTCATTATTTGAGGCGTTTAGTTGCTTCCTCGAATGGGTTGTAATGGACGTTTCTAAGGGGGCACATATTATCCATTACCTCGACAACTTCTTATGCCTTGGCCCAAAAGATTCGCCACAGTGTGAATACACGCGGTAGTCCACCTGTGAGAAGGAGAGAGCTGGAGGGAGACCGGACACCACAGAGCCGAGGGGTTAGATGGAGAACGGAAGAAGGAAAGAGGGCGAGGGAGGTAAGGGAGTACAGTGGAAGGCCGAACTGAGCTCCCCCACGTTCCTGCTGGGCGGGGAACAGCCCTGGGAAGAAAAGCCGCTTGCTCATCCCTTTGAGGTTACAGGCGCGAGCGGGCAGAGGGACTACGCTGGAGTGCGAAGCCGACACTGCCAGTCCGTTCCTGCCTGTGCGACCTCCGTGTCGCCAGGTTTGTGCCAGAGCCGCGGTGGACCCTGACGGCCAGCCCCCCTCTCCCAATACTGGTGCCTGTCCGCTGGTGGGTCGAGCCCCCCCGCGGTGGGGGGGGAGTAACATCTGCAGAAGAAAGTCCATCTTCCAGCCAAACTAAGATGTCTACTTCTTTTCGTGGACAATGTGATACGATCCCTTTCTTACGGACACGCCCATCGCTACAAATTCCAGATGAGGCACAAAAACAGCAGGTGCTTCAACGGATATCAAGTGCTCCTTCAAGTGGGCTCTCCTCCACCTCAACTTCAACATCACAAATACTCCAGTCCTCAGAGGTGTCACCCCAATCGCACTTGCTTCCTCACAGCTCCCAAGTCTCCAGCTGCCCGTCTGAGTATGGGGTAACACAGATGGTTGAGTCTGCACAGCTGTTTACTCATACTATAGCCTGGGAAATGGAGGTCTGCTCCAGAGCTTCTGTTAATCCAGACGAGGAAATGATCTGCACTGATGCCCAGAATCTTTATGAGTCGGATCCAGGACCAGATGAAGAAGGTTCAGAGCATAATGTAGACCCTCGTTCCCAAACTGTAACTTCTGTTGGTGGAGACAATGATGAAGACGATGATGAGACTCAAATACCTGATTGGAGCGACAACTTGACTTTTCGGTCAGGGCAGGAAGAGGTTGGCTCTGAGGACGACGGGTGTGAGAACACACAGGGTGATGATGACAAGGTTGGAGATCCCACTTATTGTCAACCCACAGTCAGCCAGTCGATGAGGTCAGCAGAGGAGGTGGAGGAGGATGTGACTAGCCCAGGGGATGGGGATGACTCGGTACCCGGGCCTTTGCCTGGCCTTGGGGATGTCGCGGTGGTCGGCTCCCGGGCCCATACCCTGGGGTCACTCTTTAAAAGGGTGGATAATTGTTAATTTTATAAGAGTTCGTGACGCCACCTGTGGTATCTGGTGAGAAGCACCAGCGCTGCAGCAGTCCACTGAGGCCGGTGATAAGGCAGCTCGATGGTATAGCTCCCCACAGGTGGAGCTAGGCCTTAGGGCAGCGTATGCAGGGGGAATGCAGGACAGGCGAGACCAGCTGGGTCAGAGCAAGAACGGGAATGGACACGGTAGTCTCTTCAGTACCTTTCACTGGTGGAAATTCAGGCACATCCCGGAGCACTGTAGGGTGAAGGGTGCATATCAGGATCCTCCCCAATGAGCGGGTGTAGGGCCTCCTGTTTCTTGCCTCTGCGTAGAAAGTTTTTGACCTGCCTGGAGCTAGGCCTAACTTTGTCTCTGTCCTGCGCTGGCTGACCTTGTCGTAGGGCCTTGTCTTGGAGTTCACTCTCCCAGTATGCGGGGCCTAAGCGTCTCCTGGCTCTGTTACGTATCAGCACCTTAGCAATCCTGGGACTTGTAGTTCTCCAGGGATTCCGGTTATGCCTTACTGGGTCATAGAGATCCCGGTAAGCTCGGATCCAGTGTCCGGTAAATGCTTTGGGGTGAGCTGGTTAAGCTCCTCTGCCCCCTATGTACTAACTCTCCACTCGCCTTCGGCCTACTCGGGCCCTCACTAGGCTATACACACTAACGGCAGCTTGCCGCGCTTCACCGATCTTATGGCGGCAGCACACCTTAAGCTCTAACTGGGCTCCCTCAATCTAGCTAGCAGGAGCCTCGTGCTCCACTGCTGAACTATTAACTGAGTTCTCTAGACTAGACTGAGCTCCACTGCAGACTGACCTCTCTTAGGCTTTTCTACTGCAGGAACTCTTCAGAGGAACTGAACTGCCTAGCTCCACCTTTCCTATTTATATCCCTAACGGGCTCCCTCTGTTGGTCTGAGGTGGAAGGTGGAGATGTGTGAATGTTTATGGGGGCCTCTTGTGGAAGATTCCATCAATGCACTCTTCTAGGATCTGTGATATCAAGCGCAGCTGGGCGTCACAGATGCTATTGACGACGAGGTTAGGTTGCGCCTTCCTGGACAGAGACGGAGTACTGGAAGCACGTCAACAACTGCATCCTCAACCACAACTCTGCCTCTGACCACAAGTCATGGTGGCTCTTCAGGTCGCATGGGCTCTAAGCCTTGCATAGCCTGGGCATTTCTTCAGATCGATAAGGATGACCCAACTCGTGTTATCTGTAATATTTGTCACCAAAAGCTAAGTAGAGGCCAAAAAATCCATAGTTTGAGTACTTCATGCATGAACCGTCACATGGATATGAAGCATAAGTTGCAGTGGGATGCTCACTGTGCTACAATGCGGCCTAGCGGGCCGGGCCAACCACCGTCTGCCCCATCTTGTGCATCCACGGCCTCTTCATCCTCTGTGACTGGGGGGACAGCAGTCACACATGTTTTTGGACGCAGACCTGCCACCTCTTTACCCGCAACAGCCAGTGTGATTGGCAGGTCATCATTTCATTTGGAAGTGGAAACACCAGCTGGTGTTGAGCGCTCTCCGACATCGAGAGCACCAACTTTAGATCAAGGCAACTTAACTTTTCCACCTGCATCTTCCTCACAGACCGGCAGTTTGACAGGGACACCCTACTCAACCCCGTCTAAGCACAACAGCCAGCCCTTGTGGACAAGTAAAAGACCATTTCCTCCTAGCCATGACAAAGCTAAGAGGTTGAATTTCACCATCTGCAAGCTCTTGGCTACAGAAATGCGGCCTTTCCGCCTGGTGGACACAGAGGATTTTCGAGACCTTATGTCCGTCGCAGTGCCCCAGTACCAGATGCCCAGGCGGCACTACTTCTCAAAGAAAGGTGTACCTGCGCTACACCAGCATGTCGCACACAACATCACCGCTTCTTTGAGAAACTCTGTGTGTGACAGAGTGCATTTCACCACAGACACTTGAACGAGTAGGCATGGACAGGGGCGTTACATGTCGCTGACTGGGCACTGGGTAACTATGGTGACAGCAGGACAAGGGGCTGCTGTCCAAGTCTTGCCGTCCCCACGAGTTGTGCGTCAAACCTCTTTATCTCAAAGTTCCTCCACTGCTTCTGCCTCCTCAACCTCCTCTCGGTCCTCCACCTGCACCCAAAGCCTGTCTGGTAATGCCATCCGCTTTCTAACTGCGCAGAAGGAATCCTGCACACCTCCTTAATATGCTGGCAGCAGGGCTCAACGGCATCAGGCGGTGTTTACTTTGAAATGTCTGGGAAATGTGAGTCACACAGCTGAGGAGTCGTGGTCAGCTCTGGAGACCCAGTTTCATTAATGGTTGTCTCCAATGGACCTTCAACCAGGGAAGGCCGTGTGCGACAATGCTGCAAACCTGGGTGCGGCCCTTCGCCGAGGCAATGTCACACATGTGCCTTGTATGGCTCACGTGTTGAACCTGGTTGTCCAGCAATTTTTAGCCCACTATCCCAGGCTAGATGGCCTTCTGCAGAGGGCACGGTCGCTGTGTGCTCACTTCCGCCGTTCGCATCCCGCAGCTCAACGACTTACATCTCTACAGAAGTTGTTGGGCTTGCCAGTTCACCGGCTGAAATGCGATGTGTCGACACGGTGGAAATCAACTCTGCACATGTTGCAGCGACTGTGGCAGCACCGACAAGCCCTGGTGCAATACGTTCTGACGTATAGCCAGGGCCAACGAGATCCAGACGTGGGGCAAATCCCGCTGCAGGATTGGTCTCAGATGAGGGACCTATGAAGTTGACACGCCCCCTGGGCCGTGGGGTACCCGGAGCCGGGCCGTTAGATGCTGGGGGTTGTAGTCACTGTGGCGGTGACCCGGTCCGTGACCCAGGGCGGTCAATCCAAGGGTAATTTGTATATATGGGTTTTATAATGTCCGACTATGCCACCTGTGGAGTGCGGCCAAAGGGGTCACCGCTGCGGAACAGTCCTCTGAAGCTGGTGGTTTTGCAGCAATGGTATTATTACTCCCCACAGGAAGAGTGTAGCTTCAGGGCAGTGTAGGTGGATGATGGTGGTTGTAGTGCAGGGAGTCAGTAATGAACACAGAGTCCGTGTGATGCAATCCCAAGATCTTTACTCACAGTTGTTGCAGTCCAGATTACAGGTACCAGAGCAATCTCCCCCGTCGTGCTGTACGTACTCAGTGAGGGGCTCAGTCCACCCCCAGATAGCTCCGGAGTACTTAGCAGGACCCCCTTCTGTGTGTCCTTTCTCTGGCCTTCTCCCTGCACCTCACACCCAGTGACACTTCTATCCGGTATCCTCGGGCCTTGGCAGGCGACGTGTGTTCCGTCCCCTGGGTCCTATGTGGCTACCTTCTTAGTGAGACTGGTGTGGACTTTGGCATGCAGTACATGAAATGCTGCAGCCTCCTGTTTCTAGTTGAGCCTTGCTGTTTCTCCGCTAGTTGAGGGACCGGTTCCCCTTATCTGGCCTGACCCCTCTACGTCCTGGTAGCAGCAGGCGTACGTGTGGCCTTCTGCACGGCCCGTACCCCTAGGGTCCCTTCGGTTCCTGGAGCCTTCCTGCTCCCACTCCTCTCTTCTCTCCTTCAGTCCTGGGCCTCCCAGGCTAGGCCCGCCTCCGGAGCAGAGCTCATGCAGAGCCTCTGCTCCTGTCACTTCTCCTCCTCTGACTGGCTTGCTCTTTCTAAGATGGCTTTCTATTTATACTTTCCCTGTCATGTGCTCCCCTAAGCTGCTTTCTCCACCCACACCCACTACATAGGACCCTCCCGCCAGCTAGGGACCTGGGACTGTGCTCTCCCTTAGGAGCAATCTCGCCCTACCGTCACTGCGGGTATGTGTTGGATGCAGGTGTTAGGGTCCCGAGCCATACTCCTTCCTTACCTGAGGGTGAGATACCACACCTCTGGGTGAGATGCAGTACCTCTGTGGCGACTGAACCCTCAGGGGCGCCACACACCCTTCTGCACAGTTTTGAAATGGCGACGAAGATGTTTAGTGCTGACGATGCCATTATCAGCATGACTATTCCGGTGATTTGCATGCTGGAGCACATTTTAAACAGAATTCAGAGTCAGGTGGTGGGACAAGAGGAGGTGGAGGAAGTAGAGGAGGAGTCGTATGCGGAAGGGATAACATCTCCAAGGTCCAGACGGTCGGCAGCACCAAAGCGGCAGGCATGGGAGGGTGGGGGAGAGGGATTAACCAGGGCGCATGGTAGCAGCCAAACTGTTGAGGAAGGTGCAGGAGCCGAGGAAGAAGTGGAGGACGAACTGGCGATGGGCATGGAAGACTCACCAGATGAGGGAGACCTTGATCACATTTCTGTTGTGCGAGGTTGGGGGGAGAGGGCAGAGGAAGGAAGTATGATTCTTACCTCGCTACCAACACAACAAGGACTTGGTCCTCCTGGATGCGCAAGACACATGAATGCCTTCTTGCTGCACTACCTGCAACATGACCCTCGGATTGTCAGAATTCGAAGTAATCCCGACTACTGGGTTGCCACACTCTTAGATCCCCGGTACAAAAGTAAATTTGCCGAAATAATTCCTGCCATAGAAAGGGATTCACGCATGCAGGAGTGTGATGAAAGCCGGCCGGTGGGTGCAGCTCTCTGGCGCCCCCTTACCTCTCAGGTCAGTCAAGGTACTGCACCTAGAGAAAGTAGTGCCAGGAAGCTGCAACCAGCGCAGGGAACACGGTAGTGTGTTATCCCTTCAACGTCACTAAACCGTAACGTCACTACACAGCACAACTCGCTAGCGCCCTCTTAGCCTCAGGTCAGTCAAGGAACTGCACCTAGGATAAGCGGTCGCCAGGGAGACTGTCCTGTAACCTACTGGGTATCGGGGCCCTCTGTAGTGAGGGCGGTATATATATCTTCCTTGGCCGCGCCAGGAATATATATATCTGAACCTCCGACCGTCACTACCAGCCTTCCCCAATCCCCAGTTGGTATGCTGCCACCAGTCCCTATTTTAGATATACGCCCAGTCCGTGAATGGGCCTATATCGGGTCAGGAACCAACCCTGGGTAGCGTTTTGGCTTGAGCCGAGCTCACACGGACGTGCGTTCGTTATGCAGAATAAAAGGCAGGCCCACAATTACTTGAGGTAATTGATTATAATAATACACTAGATACACGATATACAACTAAATATACACAGGTATAAGGTCAGGCTAAACTATACAACAATGGAATACAACACACAGAATCACCACAGCATATCAGTTACCGGTTTCTTGATTTTCTTGTGACGCAGGGAGAGGATTCTGCGGTCGCAGGCACGGTTCTTTGTTACAGGCTGAGGCCTACCACCGCATGGTCAAACTGCTCCTCCCCTTGGTGGCCTCAGCTGGTGCTCAGATGTTCAGCACACCACTCTTGGGTCAAGACTGACTTGTCTCTTGTCTGTCCTGCTATCTTACCTGCCCCGTCCCGCCCACTGCTGGTGAGGTCAGCTGGCTCAGTCTCCACCCTCAGGTCTAACTTCGATCAGAAGCCCAAATTCTATGGAACCCAATAACTTCTTCTGGGATGGTCTCATGATACCCCCAGGGGTTCCCATGGATTCGGGCCGCCGTAACCGACCTTTTGATATCAATTATGATACCATACAGTCCTCAGGAATGGCTCCGCGCTATATCTTGGCTTCCAGAGCACGTACAAACGTCTACCGCGGAGGCTTGTGTGCGCAATGGCTCCGGGACGCCGTGATATTTTTTTATTGGCCCATCCCACGCAACATGCGTGTACTATTCATGTTTCTATATCTTATGCCTCCATGCTTGTGACAGACAAAGAAACTAGTCCTATGGGACAAATGGTCAGGTACAGATAGACGAAGCACCCCCCCCTGCTGGCTGTGTTTCCTCTCGAAGTCTTTGAAGCTCCTAGCATTCAAGTGTTAAGTAGGCTTCTTATCTTACAGGAGCCTGGATGGGGGGAAACTATCTAGTTGACGTTTTAACAGAAGGTCCCAAGGGTGGGGGCTGCTGAAGTGTGGCCATCCCTGGATATGATTTATCATTACCAAGATGGCGGCTACAGGTTCATCACACCTCCCCCTATACGAGGGCGCGAGGGGGTAGCACATTCCTGTGTTCCCCCGTGCGTCCTTCTGCACCCTCCCCTTGCCGGGATAACCCGTCAGCGTTACCGTGGTCACGGCCTCTTCTGTGGCGAATGGAGAAGTGGTACTGCTGGAGAGCGAGGCTCCAGCGTAGCAACCTGCCATTCGACCCAGAGACCGTGTGTAACCAGCTGAGGGGGTTGTGGTCCGTCTCCACGGTGAAATGGCTCCCGTACAAGTAGGGCTGCAGACGCTGCAGGGCCCATACAATTGCCAGGCATTCTTTTTCCACCGTGGAGTAAGCCACCTCCCGGGGCAGTAGCTTCCTGCTCAGGTACAAGACAGGATGTTCCTGGCCTGTCGTGTTGACCTGACTTAGCACAGCACCGAGGCCAAAGTCACTGGCGTCGGTCTGTACCACAAACGGCCGGTCGAAGTCGGCAGCTTGCAGTACAGGGGAGCTACTTAGGGCGGCCTTGAGTGCCCCGAAAGCTGTCTCGCAGGCGACTGTCCAGTCGACTGCGACGGGCAGCTTCTTCTTGGTGAGGTCCGTCAGGGGCTTGGCCAGGGTGCTATAGTGTGGGACGAACCTCCTATAGTACCCGGCGGTCCCCAAGAAGGACATCACCTGCTTTTTGGTCCTAGGAGTGGGCCAGGATGCGATGGCATCCACTTTCCCAGGTTCTGGCTTCAGAACCCCCCCGCCTACCCGGTGACCCAGGTAGAGGACCTCACTCATGCCCAGCTGGCACTTTTCCGGCTTGATGGTCAAGCCTGCCCGGTGGATCCGACCGAGCACCTGCCGCAGGTGCTCTAGGTGATCCTCCCAAGTGGGACTGAAGACTGCAATATCGTCCAAGTACGCAGCCGCGTACCCTTCAAGTCCCTCAAGCAGCGTATTGACCATCCGCTGAAAAGTGGCAGGGGCATTCTTCATGCCGAATGGCATCACTGTGGACTCGTACAGTCCAAAAGGGGTGATAAAGGCAGAGCGTTCCCTTGCCGCGGGGGTCAGAGGAATCTGCCAGTACCCCCGGCTCAGATCCATGATGGTCAGGTACTTAGCCCCGGCCATCCGATCGAGCAGGTCATCGATGCGTGGTATGGGGAACGCATCGGTGACCGTTACAGCGTTGAGCCCCCGGTAGTCCACGCAGAACCGTGTAGTTCGGTCCTTCTTTGGTACGAGGACTACAGGCGAGGCCCACGCGCTGCTGGATGCCTGGATCACCCCCAGCTTCAGCATCTCGTCTATCTCTTGGCGCATGTTTCCCTGCACCTCGAAAGAGACCCGATATGCTGAACGCCGGATCGGCGGGTGATCGCCAGTGTCCACGTCGTGGACAGCCATCTCAGTCCTTCCGGGCAGGCTGCTGAACAGCCCCCGGAAGGGGTGCAGGGTGGTCCCCAGCTGGGACCGTTGGTCCTCCGTGAGCTGGTGGCCAACCCCCACATCCTCGATGGACCCACCCGCCTTGGCTTGGGTGAGCAGATCCAGGAGGGTTTCTACCTCTCCTTCCTCGGGAAGGTTGCACACTGGGTGGGCAGTCGCTTCCCGCTCATGATGAGCCTTCATCATGTTCACGTGGAAGGCCTTCCTCCTTCCACGGGCGTGATCCAGGGTGACCAGATAGGTGACGGCATTGAGTTTCTGGTGCACGAAGTAGGGACCTTCCCAGGCTGCCTGAAGCTTGTTCTGTGGTACGGGGACCAGTACCCACACCTTTTGACCCACCTGGTAGGTCCTCTCACAAGCATTCTGGTCGTACCACCGCTTCTGGTCGGCCTGGGCCTGGGCCATATTGTCCTGCACCAGCTTTGCCAAGGCCATCATCCTGTCCCGGTGGCGCACGACATACTCGATGACCGACACCTCGGGGGTGGCCAAATCCCCTTCCCATGCTTCCTTCACCAGAGCCAGGGGGCCCCGTACCCGTCGCCCGTACAGGAGCTCAAAGGGGGAGAACCCCGTTGAGGCCTGCGGAACCTCACGGTAAGCAAATAGGAGGTGTGGGAGGTAACGCTCCCAGTCTCTCCCGTGGGAGTCGACCAACATCTTAAGCATCTGCTTTAAGGTGCCATTGAACCGCTCACACAGGCCATTAGTCTGTGGGTGATACGGGCTGGCCACCAGATGTTGCACCTGCATTTGCTTACAGAGGGACTCCATCAGCCGCGACATGAACTGGGTCCCTCGGTCGGTGAGCATTTCCTGGGGGAAACCCACTCTGGAGAAGATCTCCAGTAAGGCGGTAGCCACCTTGTCGGCCCGAATGGACGACAAAGCTACCGCTTCCGGGTACCGGGTGGCATAGTCCACTACCGTGAGTATGAAGCATTTCCCGGAGTGGCTGGGAGTGGACAGAGGTCCAATAAGATCCACAGCGACCCTCGAGAAAGGCTCTTCGATGATTGGCAGAGTTACCAGTGGGGCTTTGGGGCGCGGCCCCGCCTTCCCCACCCTCTGACAGGTGTCACACGAACGGCAGTAGGCACCCACCGCGGCTCCCATCCCAGGCCAGTAGAAATGCTGAGCTATCCTGGCCTTGGTTTTAGCGATCCCTAGGTGTCCGGCCATCGGAATCTCGTGTGCGATCCGCAACAATTCCGCCCTGAACGGATAGGGTACCACTAACTGTCGGTCCCTGGGCCACGCCTCCGGTGAACCCTGCTGGACCGTTACCCGGTACAGCCGTCCCTGGTCCCAGACCACCCGCTCGCAGTCTGACTCCATGGGAGGCTGTGCCGCCTGTTCCTTGAGAGCTTTCAGGCTGTCGTCTGCTTCCAACGCAGCCTGAAATTCCTGACTTGATGTGGCCAGAATCGACGAAACTGCCACATCCTCCGTCAGCCCCTCCGGGCATGTCACCTGGCCGCTGTCTGACCCGGCAGACACTTGGTCAGAAGTGGGGAAGCCGTCGGACCTCTGCAAGGCTCCTTGGGCTCCGGCGCTCCCACTCCTGGTGACAGCGGCTATGACCGCTGTGACCGTGGGTAGTGCCTGCTTCCCCTCTGTTTCTGACCAAGCCGCCCGATCAGGCAGGCTTCCTAGGCCTTTGGACATCTCGGATGTGGGGAACTCCTGCCCTGGGGTCTTACCTGGCGGCTCCTCTCTTGGGACACCCCCACCTCCCATGGCCTGTTCCTCCCCCTGCAGTGGGCCTATACTCAGCAGCCTGGATACCCCTGGGAGCCCTACACTGCCGGTAGCTGCCCCCCTCTCCATCCCTGAGCTTCCCTCTACAGAATCCTGCCCGCCCCCTCCCTCACCGGAGGACAAGAGGTCACGGCACGCCGGCTGAGCACCTCTGCGGGCATCCCCACACTCCCCACCTGCTTTCACTAACCCTGTTTGTGTTGTGTCTGTGCAGGTGTTACCCTCAGGTTTCACTCCCTCCTCCTCAGCAGGACACACACTACATACAACATGGTTGGCATTAGCAGCAGACAAATCAATACACTCTTGGGGGGCCGAACTTGGGGGTTCAGAGGGTACATACTGCGATACTAGACGCCCCAAGTCGGTCCCTAATAAAACATTTGCGGGAATATTTGGCGTTACTCCCACCTCCCGCATCCCCCTTCCGGCACCCCAGTCCAAATACACCATGGCAACGGGAAGTGCCGGCTCCACGCCTCCAACCCCGGAGACGGAAAGAGTCTTTCCTGGTACCAAGTCCTGGGGGGACACCACCTCAGGCCGTACCAGTGTTCGTTCAGCGCCCGTGTCCCGCAGTCCCATGACCGCAGAACGGCCTATGGTGACGGGTTGGATGTTGTCCAGGGACCTACCACCACCCCCTCCCACACACAAAACATTGGGCGCTCTCTGGGAATGGGATGGGGTCTTTTGGCGCTGGGGACACTCAGCCCTAAAGTGTCCTGGTTTGTTGCATAGATGACAACGTCTTACGTCTGGTCCTTGCCTGGAGAGGGCAACAGGGGGATACACCCCTTGTGTTCTAGGGGCCGGGGAAATAGGGGCATGACTGGGCTTACCCCCTCTCCAGGTGCTGCTGGCAGACTTCTTCAGCTCAGGCGCCCTGTTATTGGCATACTCGTCTGCCAGGGCGGCTGTAGCAGAAGCCCCTGTTGGTTTTCGGTCACGGAGGAACTGTCGGAGGTCCTCTGGGCAGTTCCACAAGAACTGCTCCGTGACGAACAGTTCCTGGACCTCCTGGCGGGTAGTAAGCGCTAGACCCGAGGTCCAGTGCTCTGCGGCTCTCAACAGCGCCCGCATATGATCGGTCCAGGTGTCCTTGGGGCCACGCAGCAGGCTCCGGAACTTCTGGCGGTACGACTCGGGAGTGAGGTTGTACTGCCGGATCAGGGCCCGCTTGATGCAGTCGTAGTTCTGTACCTCCCCGGCAGGTAAGTCCCCCAAGGCATCCAGGGACTTACCCCTCAAACGGGGGGTCAGGTATCTGGCCCACTGATCCCGGGCCAGATGGTGCTGAAGACAGGTCCGTTCAAATGCCACCAGAAAGGAGTCCAGGTCCCCATCCTTCTCCAGTAGAGGGAAGTCCTCAGCTCGGACTTTGGACGACTTGGTCTCCTGATGGGTTGGTTGCTCTAGCGGAAGCCCCCGCTGGGCCAGGTCCAGTTGGTGCTGGCGCTCCGCAGCTCGCTCTGCACGCTCCGCAACCTCCCGGCGCTCTGCAGCTTCACGCTCCGCAGCCCGCTCCGCAGCCCGCTCCGCAGCCCGCTCTGCACGCTCCTCCTCCGCTGCCTTCTCTGATGCTGCCAGGAGGGTTTTGTAGACGGCATCGCCATGAGACTGGAGACTTGCCATAGCCGCTTGTAAAAGAGCTTGTGATCTGGACAGGCTGGGCTGGGTAGGTGGTGGGCAGCCCACTGCGGGACCGTATACTGGGGACTGGCTCCCTGAGGTGCCCGGGCTGGACTCCTCCTCGCCATGAGTAACAATGTCCTCCCCTCCTGCCACACGGACCGTAGCATTAGCCTCTTGCAGGGTCTTGCTCCTGGTGCCGTCTGCCATCTTGGTAACCGACACCGCTGCAACCCTGAGTTTGCACACACCTTGTTATACTTTTAGCCTGACCGTCTAACGTTGGGCTGACCTTAAGACTCCAGCAGTGGAAGTTACCACTGGCAGTCTTTAGTGCCTGGGAGTAGGGGTCCCACAACACTATTATTCTGCAATCCCACCGCTCTGCCACCAATGTGATGAAAGCCGGCCGGTGGGTGCAGCTCTCTGGCGCCCCCTTACCTCTCAGGTCAGTCAAGGTACTGCACCTAGAGAAAGTAGTGCCAGGAAGCTGCAACCAGCGCAGGGAACACGGTAGTGTGTTATCCCTTCAACGTCACTAAACCGTAACGTCACTACACAGCACAACTCGCTAGCGCCCTCTTAGCCTCAGGTCAGTCAAGGAACTGCACCTAGGATAAGCGGTCGCCAGGGAGACTGTCCTGTAACCTACTGGGTATCGGGGCCCTCTGTAGTGAGGGCGGTATATATATCTTCCTTGGCCGCGCCAGGAATATATATATCTGAACCTCCGACCGTCACTACCAGCCTTCCCCAATCCCCAGTTGGTATGCTGCCACCAGTCCCTATTTTAGATATACGCCCAGTCCGTGAATGGGCCTATATCGGGTCAGGAACCAACCCTGGGTAGCGTTTTGGCTTGAGCCGAGCTCACACGGACGTGCGTTCGTTATGCAGAATAAAAGGCAGGCCCACAATTACTTGAGGTAATTGATTATAATAATACACTAGATACACGATATACAACTAAATATACACAGGTATAAGGTCAGGCTAAACTATACAACAATGGAATACAACACACAGAATCACCACAGCATATCAGTTACCGGTTTCTTGATTTTCTTGTGACGCAGGGAGAGGATTCTGCGGTCGCAGGCACGGTTCTTTGTTACAGGCTGAGGCCTACCACCGCATGGTCAAACTGCTCCTCCCCTTGGTGGCCTCAGCTGGTGCTCAGATGTTCAGCACACCACTCTTGGGTCAAGACTGACTTGTCTCTTGTCTGTCCTGCTATCTTACCTGCCCCGTCCCGCCCACTGCTGGTGAGGTCAGCTGGCTCAGTCTCCACCCTCAGGTCTAACTTCGATCAGAAGCCCAAATTCTATGGAACCCAATAACTTCTTCTGGGATGGTCTCATGATACCCCCAGGGGTTCCCATGGATTCGGGCCGCCGTAACCGACCTTTTGATATCAATTATGATACCATACGGTCCTCAGGAATGGCTCCGCGCTATATCTTGGCTTCCAGAGCACGTACAAACGTCTACCGCGGAGGCTTGTGTGCGCAATGGCTCCGGGACGCCGTGATTTTTTTTATTGGCCCATCCCACGCAACATGCGTGTACTATTCATGTTTCTATATCTTATGCCTCCATGCTTGTGACAGACAAAGAAACTAGTCCTATGGGACAAATGGTCAGGTACAGATAGACGAAGCACCCCCCCCTGCTGGCTGTGTTTCCTCTCGAAGTCTTTGAAGCTCCTAGCATTCAAGTGTTAAGTAGGCTTCTTATCTTACAGGAGCCTGGATGGGGGGAAACTATCTAGTTGACGTTTTAACAGAAGGTCCCAAGGGTGGGGGCTGCTGAAGTGTGGCCATCCCTGGATATGATTTATCATTACCAAGATGGCGGCTACAGGTTCATCACAAGGAGTATCAGCAGTGGCTGTTGCAGAATCTTACATGTGCTTTTCCACAAAACACCAGTGGTGCACGTAGTGAATCTCACAGTTCTAACTTGCCAACCGTGGGACTGTCGAGTCTTCATCACTCAAACTGTAACAGTAACACAGTATCTGCTGGTAACAGCAATTTTGTGGAATCGTTTCACCACTTTTTTAGACCATCCTTTGCAAGGCCACAGGAGACAAGAAGTCTGACACATAGTCAACGCCTAGAGAGGATGGTACAGCAGTATCTCCAAGTGAACATCGAAGCCATGACTGTGTCCCTGGACCCTTGCTCATTTTGGGATTCCAATCTGGAAAAATGGCCGGAGCTCGCCACTCAGGCCTTGGAGATCTTGTCATGCCCTGCAGCCGGCGTTCTCTCTGAACGTGTGTTCAGCGCTGCTGGTGGTGTGCTGACAGATAAGCGCACGCGGCTGTCCACTGAGAATGTAGACAGACTCACGTTCATAAAGATGAACAAATCATGGATCCGCAAGGACTTTTCTACCCCTGTGTCATCCTGGGGAGACTAAAAGCTTGAGGATTTGGTAAAATCACCTCACCAACCATTTTAAGCAACTCTTGGGCAATTGATGCCACTTAAGTGGTGTCTGTGCCACAATTTTTGGAAAAAATGGAGACTCTTTTTGGAGTCCCCTTGCTGTGTTTTACGTGACGTTGGCATCGTCAATTCCAGGTGGGTCGGGTCGCTCCCCCCCCCTTATAACCGTAAGAAACTACATACACTATGGCTTGGGGGTAACACAGATGGTTGAGTCTGAAGAGCTGTTTACTCAGAGGTCTGCTCCAAAGCTTCAGTGTCTGCTAGTCAGCGTAGAATTTTTAACTGCATCTAGCCTAGGCAATACTTTGGGCGTAGTAGCCCAGCTGCGAAGCAAGCTGCACCACCTGTGTATCTAATAAGAATTTTTAACTGCATCTAGCCTAGGCAGACTGTCGGGACCCCCAACCAAACCCAGACGCTCAGCCCCCCTACCGCCCCCCTTTCCTTGACAATACAATAATGTAACAACTGGATGGGTGAGGATCGGTCACAGCTTTATTAACTCTTTATACTCATTCCATTAGAAAGGCATTTTATTTCTAAAATAATTCAGCTTGTTGCAGCATGCCCTGGGTCTCCACACCGGCAAGTTGGCCAACAAATGTAACTCTCCAACATGTCCTTTCTATTTCCAGGCCACGGAGGATCCTGCGTACTCGTATGCAGGACTCTGACCCCCATCCATCACTCTTAACGCTTGTTCCACTCCGTCCTGGAGTCCTGACAGGAATATGTCCAGTCCAGTATTCATTAAGTGAACACCGTCGAGCCGTATGAGGCCTGCTTTATCTCCTTCCAGTTGTCGGTGTTGTATCACTACACCGCCTCTGTCTCTTCTAAATTTTTCCATCCGAATATTTATTACCCGCCTTGTCCGTTCACTGGCCGTGATGTCTCGCGCACCTTGCCATACCGCTATCGGCACAATCTCTGACCATACTATAGTTAGTTTTGTGAAAAATTCTCTGAAGCGCTCAGTGTCTAGTTTCATTATTGCCATTAGTTATGCACTCTTGTGATGACCTAGGTCGTTTCCCCCGGCCTGTATAACTAAGATGACCGGACCTCTTGCCTCTCTCCCTACCTTGATTACCTCCATTAGTACCTGTGGCCATAGCAGGCCTCTAATACCTCTCCAGTTGAAATATGTGTTATGAAACTCTAATTTCCTCCCACCTGGGTGGACTTTCGCCCTTTTTTCTGCCCAATATATATGCGAGTGGCCTATCACCCACACTGTTGGCTTAGCGTCACCTGTAAAAGAAACAAACCACATTAGGATAACAAGTCCCGTCTTATGTATCTCGCCAAACACGTGAATCGCCATCTCCCTATCCTCTGAACTTCTGTTTCTGACAGTCCTGCTCTTGCTGCTTCCGTGGCCGTGCCTATGCAAAATGAGTGTGTCCCGTAATCTTTGGGTTGGTTCCCTGCCGATGTTAGGCATTTATTAAATATAGCTTGGAACTGGTATCTTGATAATGGCGTTCCATCAATGTGTGATAGGAATAAATTACTTTGTGATCTGATGGTTATATATGTTTTTACTATTGGTACCTGACTCAGTGTACCGTTTGTGGGTTGTAGAAGTACCCAAGTGCCCCTGCCCGCTGGAACCATTTTCGATTTGTGTATGCGTAGACGTATTGCATTATTGGCTATGACTACGTCCTGGTGTAATAAGCCTCCACTGGTGGTAATTTTGGATTGAGGGACTAATTCGCTTATGCATAGCGCCCCGAAGAAAGCGATCGCAAATGCAGTAGACAGTAGTGTTGCTTGAAATTGTGAGTGTCATGTTAATGGTGTTAGGGATATGATGTGAGAAATCAGTTTTAGTGACACGGAACGGGACATCTACACTCCTGACTTGGCTGACCCCTTTTCCACCCTTTTATGGATTGTCTGATGATGAATCTCTTTGTCACATCTCCCCAATTCAGTAGTTGGAAATGAAATGCTACTCCGGTCAGACACCGCTGCGCTGACGCCCCTGATATGCCCCTCATCATTAGCTGGTGGAGAAATTCTATGGTGACTTGTAATCTGGCTTGTTCACATTGGTCAACCCGTCTGCCTGCTACTAGTCGTGTCCACTCTTCCCATGCCTTACCGTATGCTTGCCACGTCGACGGGGCAACTGACGCTCTGATTAATGGCATCAACTATTCGCCACTAGATCCCATAGGGAGGGGGGCAACTGTTGCCCGATGGGTGGGCGTTGGGGAGGAGCTCTGTGAAAATCTGCCAATTGAATTGTGATAAAGCGTTAGCAGCAGCGTTAGACCCCTCAGCATCGTGGCTAGCGCGGACCCATACATTGTGTTTTAAGCACAGGAATGCTAGCCGGCATAGTAGGCCTAGCACTGGGAGAGACGATGATGCCATCTTATTAATGCAGTGCGCTAGGCTGGTGTTTTTTGTTATGAAGCGTATATTTTTGTTAGCCAGGCGCGCGCCCCATATTTCTATTGCTACCAATATTGGGAAGAAAAATTATTTTCCGGGCTAGATGCAGCTAAAAATTATTATTAATTTCAAAGCTGGTGGAGCTTGGTATAGATGGCCTAATACAATGAGTACCAGACACTGCTACTATGCCCAAAATTATTTTCCAGGCTACATGCAGTTAAAAATTATTATTAATTTCAAAGCTGGTGGAGTTTGGTATAGATGGCCTAATAGAATGAGTACCACACACTGCTACTATGCCCAAAATTATTTTACAGGCAAGATGCAGCTAAAAATTATTAGTAATTTGAAAGCTGGTGGAGCTTAGTATAGATGGCCTAATAGAATCAGTACCACACACTGTTACTATGCCCAAAATTATTTTCCAGGCAAGATGCAGCTAAAAATTATTAGTAATTTGAAAGCTGGTGGAGCTTACTATAGATGGCCTAATAGAATGAGTACCACACACTACTAATATGCCCAAAATTATTTTCCAGGCAAGATGCAGCTAAAATGTATTAGTAATTTGAAAGCTGGTGGAGCTTAGTATAGATGGCCTAAAAGAATGAGTACCACACACGGCTAATATGCCCAAAAGGTTTTACTTGGCTAGGTGCAGTAAAAAATTTGTATTACATACACAGGTGGTGTAGCTTGCAACACAGATAGGCTACTCCACTGACTGACACACACTGCTGATATGCCCAAAACGTTTTACTTGGCTAGGTGCAGTAAAAAAATTGTATTTCATACACAGGTGGTGTAGCTTGCAGCACAGATAGGCTACTCCACTGACTGACACACACTGCTAATATGCCCAAAAGGTTTTACTTGGCTAGGTGCAGTAAAAAAATAGTATTACATACACAGGTGGTGTAGCTTGCAACACAGATAGGCTACTCCACTGACTGACACACACTGCTAATATGCCCAAAAGGTTTTACTTGGCTAGGTGCAGTAAAAAATTTGTATTACATACACAGGTGGTGTAGCTTGCAACACAGATAGGCTACTCCACTGACTAACACACACTGCTAATATGCCCAAAAGGTTTTACTTGGCTAGGTGCAGTAAAAAATTTGTATTACATACACAGGTGGTGTAGCTTGCAACACAGATAGGCTACTCCACTGACTGACACACACTGCTGATATGCCCAAAAGGTTTTACTTGGCTAGGTGCAGTAAAAAAATTGTATTTCATACACAGGTGGTGTAGCTTGCAACACAGATAGGCTACTCCACTGACTGACACACACTGCTAATATGCCCAAAAGGTTTTACTTGGCTAGGTGCAGTAAAAAATTTGTATTACATACACAGGTGGTGTAGCTTGCAACACAGATAGGCTACTCCACTGACTGACACACACTGCTAATATGCCCAAAAGGTTTTACTTGGCTAGGTGCAGTAAAAAATTTGTATTACAAACATAGGTGGTGTAGCTTGCAACACAGATAGGCTACTCCACTGACTAACACACACTGCTAATATGCCCAAAAGGTTTTACTGGGCTAGGTGCAGTAAAAAATTTGTATTACATACACAGGTGATGTAGCTTGCAACACAGATAGGCTACTCCACTGACTGACACACACTGCTAATATGCCCAAAAGGTTTTACTTGGCTAGGTGCAGTAAAAAATTTGTATTACATACACAGGTGGTGTAGCTTGCAACACAGATAGGCTACTCCACTGACTAACACACACTGCAAGAGGCCCAAAAGGATTTGCTTAGCTAGATTTAGCCAAATGCTGTGAAAAACACTTGCACAGCACTAAAACTGACCTGCCTGGCAAAAAGTGATAGGAACTGATGTAACCTAGCCCTCAAAAGGGCTGGAATTACAACTAGTCACTACTCCCAACCTATCTGTCTATTTAAGAGCACAGACCTGCCTGCTAAAAGTGCTAGGAACTGCTGTAATCTAGCCCTCAAAAGGGCTGCAATTACAAACTAGTCCCTACTCCCTAAACCTTTCTGTCTATTTAAGAGGAAATTCGCTTGCAATTCACAGTTACACAATATAGCGCTAACAGCAGCAGCAGTGCCGTCTAACACTCAGCTGCAGCAGTGAGAAAATGGTGGCGACGGGGAAAATGGCTGGGTCTTATAGGGCAAGGACATGTGACATACACAGCCAATGACACATGCCCTTGCTTGTGTGAAAAAAAGCACTTCGCCCCGTGTGTGCGCTGCTGATAGGCTGACAGACTGCACCGCCCCACTGTAAATGCGGCAAAGAGAAAAAAAATATATTTCTGCAGAGATCCATCCCATGCCCCTCCTCCCCGCCCCGCTGTACACTCAAACTGTGTATTAACATTGATTATCAGCATTACTGTGAAAAATCCAGTTACGATTTGGGTGCACGAATAGATATCGAACATAACCTCGAACAGCCGGATTTTTTTCAAATCGTTCGGGTTCGTCGAACGGCTCGAACACCGCCCAAAACAGCTCAAATTTGAAATTGGCGAACAGTTCAATTCGAACACTGCTCATCTCTATTAATAGCATTGTGTCAGTATCCTGTTCATCTGAACTACTGTATTCTTCTTGTAACATAACTAGTGAAGGGCGAGCACTAAAATGCTTGGGTGCCCGTTACTCGAATTGAGGAAATCATAATGCTCGGGTGCTCATTTCGATTAATGAGCATAATGGAAGTCAATGGGAAACTCAAGCATTTTTCCGGCAGACCTTACCAGGAAGTCTGGGGGGGATCGGAAAATATCTGAAATGGATGGAAACACTGTTGAAATGGAATGGGAACAGCATGGAGAAGACTCTTGGATGCATCTCAGACTCCCAGGTCACTACTGGGAACAATGTTGTCAGAGTATTATGCCACTTTTACTGAAACATACAAAATCAAAGATAAAATTGATTTTGCAGGAAAAAAGGTTACAAAACATTCTTTCGTGTATAATACTTTGTATATCAAGCAATATAAAAAAGAGAAGGAAAAAAAATCACCATCTCTCATCGTATTTCCCTTTAATTTTGAGCAACAAAAAAATAATTTTTAAAAAAATGACATGTGGGTCCCCCTATTTTTAATAACCAGCTAAAGCAAAGCAGACAGCTGTGGGCTGATATTATCAGGCTGGTAATGGTTATTGGCCCCTTTCCAGCCTAAAAATAACAGCCTGCAGCCACCCAAGAACTGGCACATCACACTAGATGAGCCAGTTCTGGTGCCCTTTCTCAGCTCTTCCCAATTGCCCAGGTGCAGTGGCAATCGGGGTAATGGGATTCGTGGTTGATGACAGCTGTGATTTGTCAAAAATCACAGCTGGCATCAAATCATGGGGTTAGTAATGGAGAGGTGTCTGTCAGACACCCCTATTACTAACCCAGTAAGAAAAGTAAAAAAATACATACAAAAATCATTTATTCACAAAAGCACTCTCCGACAAATGCCCTCATTCTCCCAATTATTAAAAGAAAACAAATGCCATGCAGCACAGTAACAGGCAGTTCGGCAATCTGCGTGACAAGGCAGAATCGTTGGAGTACGTTGGACTACAGGACTGCGCTCTGCGTGACGCAGCAACTGTGAGGCCTGGTAACCTAAAGGGACCCTTTTTCTGGAGCCCTAGTGGCTGCGATTCCAGTAACCTTAAGTTTACAGCTACCAGGTCTCCCGGCAGCTATGAGGCCCGGAAACCTTAAGGTAGCCTTTAAGGGAGACTTTAGGTTACTGGAGGTCCCAACAGCTGAAACCCTTGGAGGCTGTGAACTATGCTCGGGATGTGGACTATCTTGCCTGTTCCTGCCCCTAAAGACAACAAATGCGTCATGTGAATACTATCATGCAGTTGTATATGTAATAGTAGTGTGCGTCTTATGTAATATATTATGGTAATGTACAGCATGTGAAGTGTTAATGCATGATGTGGGTAATATATAATGTAGGATAAATATAGGATTAGCTTTGAGATAGCATAAGTACGGTTTATGCAGTAAGTGGTTTAGCAACAGCATAGGACATAGGATCAGTACAAAAGATTTAGTCTATGAGATAGGAAATAATTAATGATAGAACTAGCCCAGTGGGAGGGCACTAGTTTTACTAAAAAGGGGGCACTTCCTGATAATGGTGTTTGGAGGAGTTAGAGTAGTGCATAGTGAAGGCCAAAATCAGGTGCAGTGGGTTGCTAGGCGCATCATGTGTTACTTGTTCAAGGCAGTGGGAGGCATTACTGGGATGCCGAGTAGTCGTTCCTGTCACGTCCGGAGCCCAAAGCCTGGCACAGGGGCTGCGGGACACATCGTGTCCTCTGGCATACAGTGGAAGATGGACAGGGACCCGCATAGACGGAAGGTGATGGCCAGTCCCGGGTGCACTGCCAAGGTGGATGAGAAATCCCTTAGACTGACAGAATCAGTGGGCTTGAGGGTCGTCCAGGACAAGCTAACGACAGGACTGAAGAGGAATTGTGCTAAGGAGGAAGAAAATGTGAATTTATGTGCCCTATCCCACCTGTCACCACCTGATGAACTTGAACTGATCAGTAAATGTTTGGCTGTTGCAAAGAACTTGTTGTCTCATGCATTGTGTGCTGTGGCTCCCGAGGACGGAAGCCTGGAGGCTGCGGAGGTCTGCGGCCTACAAGTAAGTGTGATGCACCCCACAACCTAGAGCACACTGGAACACCTCTTGTCTGTAAAGTGCCAGAGCGAAACCAGACAGCAGCTCGGTCATGACTACCACTCTGAAGCACTTAACATTTGGCGTAGTGGGCAGGATCGATCAATGCATCAAGAAAACTCGCATATGCAGGGAAGGATCCAGTGAAAACAAAAATGGCGCTGAACACCGACGACTAGATGGTGGTGATTTGCGCAAAATGGCCCATCGTGGGCATGCTAGAAGAGAAACAGCTTGAAAATCTGTCCTGGGAAGTGGCTTGTCCAGAGAGGCCGGCTATGGTGAGCAGTACCCACACCCAAATGGGCGTGACGAAAGAAACCACACCTGTTATAGCAAGTCAATGGAGAACAGACGGAGACTTTCAGAAAACGGGCAGGTGAGCCAGAAGTAGCTCCACCCAGGAAAAGGGGGTGCCATGGAAAAGTGCACACCCAGAACAGCAGGCCACCACCAGCAGATGGAGAGACAAACAAGTGACTATGAGAGATTTCACTCCACATTGGGCCTGGACAGGCTGAATGGCAGCAAATTATGCGGGAGCAGGAGATGGCCAAGCCTATTAAAAAAGCCCAGCACCCAGAACCGGACCTCAAGGCTAAAGTTTCCGGGCCAGTCCCCGAGCCCAAGCCTGACCTTCGGGAAGAAGCAGCTGTGTCAGTACGGCCGAAGCCCTGCGACTGAGCAGCGCGGTGGAAGGCCCTGATAGTGGCGACGGCCGTAAGTACACCCCGACTTCCCCTAACAAGCACCTGGTCCCGGAAGCAATCTCCACTCCCCTACCACACATGTATGTGGAGGAAACCCCAGACCCAGACCCGGAGAAGGCTCAATGGGTATCACGGGTGAACCACAGGAAGAGGGAGCAGGAAAAGTGGGTACGGGCCCAATTGCAGCACCCTGAAAGTGGTGAAGTCGGCCACCGATGTCACAGGGGGTGGTGCGGCACAACGACTCTGCTTTGCATTAATCCAAGAGGTGGTCACTGGGGACAAGGTGTATTTCAATGCCGGGTTCTTGCTCTATGGACCCTGTATGCTGTGGCTGGGAGACTGCCTAATTTTCGTCAAAGAGGACGGACCGCAAGGGTGGTACGAGGTCGCGGTGACCGTGATTACTCCAGTGAAGAAAGACCCCCGGGTAATACGGTTAGAAAAAGTGAACCACAAGGCAGCTGCTCAGCTGTGACTACTAGAGCCCATAACCAGAGCTCCTCCCAGTGATGCACTTTCCAGCACTACTGAGCGAACAAGAAAGAACAGTGGGGAATCGGGGTCCAGCAGCGTGTCCTCCACCATCAGTACAAGAAGTCCGGCCCTGGCTGAGGGGCCAGAGCTCCGGCCACCGTGATCTAACTTCAAGGTTAGATTTTAGAAAGGCAGAATTTAAGAGACTCAGAAAGAGAATAGGAGGGATCCAATGGCTGGATGTCCTTAAGGACAAAAATGTCCAGGAAGGATGGGAAATTTTTAAAAATGAGATTCTCAAAGCACAATCGTTAACAATCCCGAAAAGTAGGAAGAATGGGAAGCATTTAAGGAAACCAGGATGGATGAACACAGAACTTAAACACATGCTAAAAAGAAAGAAAGAAATGTTTATTAAATGGAAAGAGGGAGGCATATCTAAAGAAGATTTTAATGCAGTCTGCAGATCCTGCAGGGCACGTATCAGGTTAGCTAAATCTGACAATGAATTAAGGCTTGCAAGAGATGTCAAAAGCAATAAAAAAGGATTTTGGGGGTATGTCAAAAGTAAAAGAAAAGTCAAAGATGCTATAGGATTTTTACAGGATGAAAATGGAGAAATGGTAAGAGAGGATGTTGAGAAGGCCGAACTTTTTAATTCCTATTTTGCATCTGTTTTCTCTCAGAAAGAAAATGTAACATCAACTGATCTTCACTGTCCTTTTAAAGGAATAGAGGAATCCAAGTTATCTGTAAACAGAAAGATTGTGAGGGAATATTTAGCTAACATAAATGAGTTCAAGTCTCCAGGTCCAGATGAATTACACCCCAGAGTACTGAAGGAGATCGTAGAAGAAATTTTAGAACCACTCTCCATAATCTTTGAAAATTCTTGGAGAACAGGAGAAGTCCCAGAAGACTGGAGAAGAGCAAATGTTGTTCCTATCTTCAAAAAGGGGAAGAAGGTGGACCCAGGGAACTATAGGCCGGTGAGTCTGACTTCTATACCAGGAAAGATCTTTGAACAAATTATTAAACAACATGTATGTAAGCACATGGATAAGAATGAAGTGATTAACCAGAGTCAGCATGGGTTTGTAACTAACAAGTCATGTCAGACTAACTTAATTTCCTTCTATGACAGAATCACACCATCCTTATTGAAAAAATGACCAAGTATGCAATGGACCAGGCAACTGTTAGGTGGATTCATAACTGGCTTAGTGATCGGACTCAAAGGGTGGTTGTAAATGGCTTCACATCCAGCTGGATGAATGTCTCAAGTGGGGTACCACAGGGCTCCGTCCTGGGACCTGTATTGTTCAACATCTTTATCAATGATTTAGATGAAGGAATTGAGGGTAAACTGATTAAATTTGCTGATGACACAAAGCTAGGAGGGATAGATAATACTAGAGAAGAGAGAGAGAGGATTCAAAAAGACCTAATTAAACTGGAGCAGTGGGCAGCAACCAACAGAATGGTTTTTAACAGGGAAAAATGCAAAGTACTACATCTGGGCAATAAAAATGAAAAAAGCATATACAGAATGGGAGGAATAGAGCTAAGCAACAGTACATGTGAAAAAGACTTAGGTATACTAATAGATCATAGACTGAACATGAGTCAACAGTGTGATGCAGCAGCAAAAAAGGCAAATACAATTCTGGGATGTATTAACAGAAGCATACAGTCTAGATCACGTGAAGTCATTATCGGTCTTTGCTCCTCTTTGGTCAGACCTCACCTGGAATACTGTGTACAGTTTTGGGCACCACATTTTAAAAAAGACATAGACAAACTGGAGCAAGTTCAGAGAAGAGCGACCAGAATGGTGACTGGTCTGCAAACCATGTCCTATGAGGAACGGTTGCAGGATTTGGGAATGTTTAGCTTGCAAAAAAGAAGACTGAGAGGAGACTTAATAGCTGTCTACAAATATGTCAAGGGCTGTCACATTGTAGAAGGATCATCCTTATTCTCATTTGCACAAGGAAAGACTAGAAGCAATGGGATGAAACTAAATGGGAGGAGACACAGATTAGATATTAGAAAAAACTTTTTGACAGTTAGGGTGATTAATGAGTGGAACAGGCTGCCACGAGAGGTGGTGAGTTCCCCTTCAATGGACGTCTTCAAACAGAGGCTGGACAGACATCTGTCTGAGATGATCTAGTGAATCCTGCTTTGAGCAGGGGGTTGGACCAGATGACCCAGGAGGTCCCTTCCAACTCTACCATTCTATGATTCTATGATTCTATGATTCTATGATCTTGTCTCAGGGCCCCCACTCAACTACCTATGTTGGACAGGCTTGAGTGAGGGAAACCCTGGTGTAAGGCAGCTATGGTATCCAAAAAGGCGGGCGTGGGGAAAGATGCGGCCCAAGAGATTCAGTTGTGCCAGCTGCACCAAAAGAAACCATGGAATGAACTGTTACATGTTCCAGAGGGCAGGAGTAGAGATGGGTGAACCCAAAACGTAAAGTTCGGGGTCCGTACTGGACACCTATTGTGCCTAGTGTTCTGAGAGAAGTCTGTGTTACTGTTTGGGTTTAAAAAAAGCTGCAATGCAGCCAATCAACAAGCTTTCCCTGTGTGGGCACTTCCGGGACCCATCACAGCCATGTCAAGTATTGGCATGGCTGTGATTGGCTGGCAAACCATATAAAACAGACAGCTGCGGGCTGCAACTCTCAGCTGTCTTGTTTATTTTGGCTGGTTATCAAAAATAGAGGGGCCCTACCCATTTTTGATAACCAGCCAAACTAAGCAGACAGCTGGGAGCTGGTATACTCAGGTTGTGAAGGCCAATGAATATTTGGCCCTCCGCAGCCTAAAAATAGCATCCCGCAGCCGTCCCAAAAAAGGCGCATCCATTAGATGCGCCAATTCTGGCGCTTAGCCTAGGTTCTTCCTGCTTGCTCTGGTGCATTGACAAGCAGGGTAATAGTTTTAGCGCTGATGTCAGCTGTTTTATGTCTGCTGACATCAAGCCCAGAGTTTAGTAATGGAGAGGCATCTGCTAACTAGAGATGAGCGTTGTTCTACTCGAACTGTTCGCCAATCTCAAATTCAAGCTGTTTTGGGCGGTGTTCGAGCCGTTCGGCAAACACGAACAATTTGAGAAAAATTCGGCTGTTCGAGGTTATGTTCGATAACTGTTCGTGCACCAAAATCATAACTGGATTTTTTCTCAGTAATGATGAAAATTAATGTTAATACGCAGTTTGAGTGTACAGCGGGGTGGGGGGAGGGGCAGGGGATGGATCTCTGCAGGAACAATGAAGATCTCCATTTTTTTTTTCTCTTTCCCGCATTTACAGTGGGGAGGTGCAATCTGTCAGCCTATCAGCAGCGCACACACGGAGCAAAGTGCTTTTTTTCACACAAGCAAGGGAATGTGTCATTGGCAGTGTATGTCACATGTCCTTGCCCTATAAGACCAAGCCATTTTCCCCATCGCCACCATTTTCTCACTGCTGCAGCTGCGTGTTAGACGGCACCGCTGTTGCTGTGTGCGCTATACCTTGTTAATTTCAAGCCAATTTTCGCACAAATCTACAGATAGCTTGGGAGTAGGGAATAGTTGTGATTGCAGTCCTTTTAAGGACTAGGTTACAGCATTTCCTACGACTTTTATCAGGCAGGTCTGTGCTCTTAAATAGATAGATTGTGGGAGTAAAGACTAATTGTAATTGGAGTCCTTTTCAGGACTAGGTTACATCAGTTCCTATCAGTTTTTGCCAGGCAGGTCTGTGCCAGTACTGTGCAAGTTTTTTTCACAGCATTTGGCTGAATCTAGCAAAGCTAATCCTTTTTGGCCTATTGCAGAGTGTGTTAGTCAGTGGAGTAGCCTATCTGTGTTGCAAGATATACCACCTGTGTATAGAATACCAATTTTTTTACTGCACCTAGTGAAGTAAAATCTTTTGGGCATAGCATCATTCTATTAGTCCATCTATACTGACCTCCATCAGGTTGCAAATTGAATATAATTTTTTTCTGCATCTAGCTCTGATAAAATATTGGGCTTCTAGCTGTGTGTGGGACTTGTTGTATTAGTCCATCTATACTGACCTCCATCAGGTTGCAAACTGAATATATTTTTTTCTGCATCTACCTCTGAAAAAATATTGGGCTTCTAGCTGTGTGTGGGACTTGTTCTATTAATCCATCTATACAGACCTCCATTAGGTTGCAAACTGAATATATTTTTTTCTGCATCTACCTCTGAAAAAATATTGGGCTTCTAGCTGTGTGTGGGACTTGTTGTATTAGTCCATCTATACTGACCTCCATCAGGTTGCAAACTGAATATATTTTTTTCTGCATCTACCTCTGAAAAAATATTGGGCTTCTAGCTGTGTGTGGGACTTGTTCTATTAATCCATCTATACAGACCTCCATCAGGTTGCAAACTGAATATATTTTTTTCTGCATCTACCTCTGAAAAAATATGTGGCCTTCTAGCAGTGTGTGGGACTTTCTCTATTAGTCCATCTATACTGACCTCCATCAGGTTGCAAACTGAATATAATTTTTTTCTGCATCTAGCTCTGAAAAAATATTTGGCCTTCTAGCAGTGTGTGGGACTTTCTCTATTAGTCCATCTATACTGACCTCCATCAGGTTGCAAATTAAAAATAATTTTTATCTGCATCTACAGTACCTCTGAAAAAATATTTGGGCTTCTAGCTGTGTGTGGGACTTGTTCTATTAGTCCATCTATACTGACCTCCATCAGGTTGCAAATTGAATATAATTTTTATCTGCATCTAGCTCTGAAAAAATATTTGGCCTTCTAGCAGTGTGTGGGACTTTCTCTATTAGTCCATCTATACTGACCTCCATCAGGTTGCAAATTGAATATAATTTTTATCTGCATCTAGCTCTGAAAAAATATTTGGCCTTCTAGCAGTGTGTGGGACTTTCTCTATTAGTCCATCTATATTGACCTCCATCAGGTTGCAAATTAAAAATAATTTTTATCTGCATCTACCTCTGAAAAAATATTTGGGCTTCTAGCTGTGTGTGGGACTTGTTCTATTACTCCATCTATACTGACCTCCATCAGGTTGCAAACTGAATATATTTTTTTCTGCATCTACCTCTGAAAAAATATTGGGCTTCTAGCTGTGTGTGGGACTTGTTGTATTAGTCCATCTATACTGACCTCCATCAGGTTGCAAATTAAAAATAATTTTTATCTGCATCTACAGTACCTCTGAAATAATATTTGGGCTTCTAGCTGTGTGTGGGGCTTGTTCTATTAGTCCATCTATACTGACCTCCATCAGGTTGCAAATTGAATATAATTTTTATCTGCATCTAGCTCTGAAAAAATATTTGGCCTTCTAGCAGTGTGTGGGACTTTCTCTATTAGTCCATCTATACTGACCTCCATCAGGTTGCAAATTAAAAATAATTTTTATCTGCATCTAGCTCTGAAAAAATATTTGGCCTTCTAGCAGTGTGTGGGACTTTCTCTATTAGTCCATCTATACTGACCTCCATCAGGTTGCAAATTAAAAATAATTTTTATCTGCATCTACCTCTGAAAAAATATTTGGGCTTCTAGCTGTGTGTGGGACTTGTTCTATTAATCCATCTATACAGACCTCCATCAGGTTGCAAACTGAATATAATTTTTTTCTGCATCTAGCTCTGAAAAAATATTTGGCCTTCTAGCAGTGTGTGGGACTTGTTCTATTAGTCCACCTATACTGACCTCCATCAGGTTGCAAATTCCAAATAATTTTTTGTCTGCATCTAGCTCTGAAAAAATATTTGGCCTTCTAGCAGTGTGTGGGACTTTCTCTATTAGTCCATCTATACTGACCTCCATCAGGTTGCAAACTGAATATATTTTTTTTCTGCATCTACCTCTGAAAAAATATTGGGCTTGTAGCTGTGTGTGGGACTTGTTCTATTAATCCATCTATACTGACCTCCATCAGGTTGCAAACTGAATATATTTTTTTCTGCATCTACCTCTGAAAAAATATTGGGCTTCTAGCTGTGTGTGGGACTTGTTGTATTAGTCCATCTATACTGACCTCCATCAGGTTGCAAATTAAAAATAATTTTTATCTGCATCTACAGTACCTCTGAAAAAATATTTGGGCTTCTAGCTGTGTGTGGGACTTGTTCTATTAGTCCATCTATACTGACCTCCATCAGGTTGCAAATTGAATATAATTTTTATCTGCACCTAGCTCTGAAAAAATATTTGGCCTTCTAGCAGTGTGTGGGACTTTCTCTATTAGTCCATCTATACTGACCTCCATCAGGTTGCAAATTGAATATAATTTTTATCTGCATCTAGCTCTGAAAAAATATTTGGCCTTCTAGCAGTGTGTGGGACTTTCTCTATTAGTCCATCTATACTGACCTCCATCAGGTTGCAAATTGAATATAATTTTTATCTGCATCTAGCTCTGAAAAAATATTTGGCCTTCTAGCAGTGTGTGGGACTTTCTCTATTAGTCCATCTATACTGACCTCCATCAGGTTGCAAATTAAAAATAATTTTTATCTGCATCTACCTCTGAAAAAATATTTGGGCTTCTAGCTGTGTGTGGGACTTGTTCTATTACTCCATCTATACTGACCTCCATCAGGTTGCAAACTGAATATATTTTTTTCTGCATCTACCTCTGAAAAAATATTGGGCTTCTAGCTGTGTGTGGGACTTGTTGTATTAGTCCATCTATACTGACCTCCATCAGGTTGCAAATTAAAAATAATTTTTATCTGCATCTACAGTACCTCTGAAAAAATATTTGGGCTTCTAGCTGTGTGTGGGACTTGTTCTATTAGTCCATCTATACTGACCTCCATCAGGTTGCAAATTGAATATAATTTTTATCTGCATCTAGCTCTGAAAAAATATTTGGCCTTCTAGCAGTGTGTGGGACTTTCTCTATTAGTCCATCTATACTGACCTCCATCAGGTTGCAAATTAAAAATAATTTTTATCTGCATCTAGCTCTGAAAAAATATTTGGCCTTCTAGCAGTGTGTGGGACTTTCTCTATTAGTCCATCTATACTGACCTCCATCAGGTTGCAAATTAAAAATAATTTTTATCTGCATCTACCTCTGAAAAAATATTTGGGCTTCTAGCTGTGTGTGGGACTTGTTCTATTAATCCATCTATACAGACCTCCATCAGGTTGCAAACTGAATATAATTTTTTTCTGCATCTAGCTCTGAAAAAATATTTGGCCTTCTAGCAGTGTGTGGGACTTGTTCTATTAGTCCACCTATACTGACCTCCATCAGGTTGCAAATTCCAAATAATTTTTTGTCTGCATCTAGCTCTGAAAAAATATTTGGCCTTCTAGCAGTGTGTGGGACTTTCTCTATTAGTCCATCTATACTGACCTCCATCAGGTTGCAAACTGAATATATTTTTTTTCTGCATCTACCTCTGAAAAAATATTGGGCTTGTAGCTGTGTGTGGGACTTGTTCTATTAATCCATCTATACTGACCTCCATCAGGTTGCAAACTGAATATATTTTTTTCTGCATCTACCTCTGAAAAAATATTGGGCTTCTAGCTGTGTGTGGGACTTGTTGTATTAGTCCATCTATACTGACCTCCATCAGGTTGCAAATTAAAAATAATTTTTATCTGCATCTACAGTACCTCTGAAAAAATATTTGGGCTTCTAGCTGTGTGTGGGACTTGTTCTATTAGTCCATCTATACTGACCTCCATCAGGTTGCAAATTGAATATAATTTTTATCTGCATCTAGCTCTGAAAAAATATTTGGCCTTCTAGCAGTGTGTGGGACTTTCTCTATTAGTCCATCTATACTGACCTCCATCAGGTTGCAAATTGAATATAATTTTTATCTGCATCTAGCTCTGAAAAAATATTTGGCCTTCTAGCAGTGTGTGGGACTTTCTCTATTAGTCCATCTATACTGACCTCCATCAGGTTGCAAATTGAATATAATTTTTATCTGCATCTAGCTCTGAAAAAATATTTGGCCTTCTAGCAGTGTGTGGGACTTTCTCTATTAGTCCATCTATACTGACCTCCATCAGGTTGCAAATTAAAAATAATTTTTATCTGCATCTACCTCTGAAAAAATATTTGGGCTTCTAGCTGTGTGTGGGACTTGTTCTATTACTCCATCTATACTGACCTCCATCAGGTTGCAAACTGAATATATTTTTTTCTGCATCTACCTCTGAAAAAATATTGGGCTTCTAGCTGTGTGTGGGACTTGTTGTATTAGTCCATCTATACTGACCTCCATCAGGTTGCAAATTAAAAATAATTTTTATCTGCATCTACAGTACCTCTGAAAAAATATTTGGGCTTCTAGCTGTGTGTGGGACTTGTTCTACTAGTCCATCTATACTGACCTCCATCAGGTTGCAAATTAAAAATAATTTTTATCTGCATCTAGCTCTGAAAAAATATTTGGCCTTCTAGCAGTGTGTGGGACTTTCTCTATTAGTCCATCTATACTGACCTCCATCAGGTTGCAAATTAAAAATAATTTTTATCTGCATCTACCTCTGAAAAAATATTTGGGCTTCTAGCTGTGTGTGGGACTTGTTCTATTAATCCATCTATACTGACCTCCATCAGGTTGCAAACTGAATATATTTTTTTCTGCATCTACCTCTGAAAAAATATTGGGCTTCTAGCTGTGTGTGGGACTTGTTGTATTAGTCCATCTATACTGACCTCCATCAGGTTGCAAATTAAAAATAATTTTTATCTGCATCTACAGTACCTCTGAAAAAATATTTGGGCTTCTAGCTGTGTGTGGGACTTGTTCTATTAGTCCATCTATACTGACCTCCATCAGGTTGCAAATTGAATATAATTTTTATCTGCATCTAGCTCTGAAAAAATATTTGGCCTTCTAGCAGTGTGTGGGACTTTCTCTATTAGTCCATCTATACTGACCTCCATCAGGTTGCAAATTGAATATAATTTTTATCTGCATCTAGCTCTGAAAAAATATTTGGCCTTCTAGCAGTGTGTGGGACTTTCTCTATTAGTCCATCTATACTGACCTCCATCAGGTTGCAAATTGAATATAATTTTTATCTGCATCTAGCTCTGAAAAAATATTTGGCCTTCTAGCAGTGTGTGGGACTTTCTCTATTAGTCCATCTATACTGACCTCCATCAGGTTGCAAATTAAAAATAATTTTTATCTGCATCTACCTCTGAAAAAATATTTGGGCTTCTAGCTGTGTGTGGGACTTGTTCTATTACTCCATCTATACTGACCTCCATCAGGTTGCAAACTGAATATATTTTTTTCTGCATCTACCTCTGAAAAAATATTGGGCTTCTAGCTGTGTGTGGGACTTGTTGTATTAGTCCATCTATACTGACCTCCATCAGGTTGCAAATTAAAAATAATTTTTATCTGCATCTACAGTACCTCTGAAAAAATATTTGGGCTTCTAGCTGTGTGTGGGACTTGTTCTATTAGTCCATCTATACTGACCTCCATCAGGTTGCAAATTAAAAATAATTTTTATCTGCATCTAGCTCTGAAAAAATATTTGGCCTTCTAGCAGTGTGTGGGACTTTCTCTATTAGTCCATCTATACTGACCTCCATCAGGTTGCAAATTAAAAATACTTTTTATCTGCATCTACCTCTGAAAAAATATTTGGGCTTCTAGCTGTGTGTGGGACTTGTTCTATTAATCCATCTATACAGACCTCCATCAGGTTGCAAACTGAATATAATTTTTTTCTGCATCTAGCTCTGAAAAAATATTTGGCCTTCTAGCAGTGTGTGGGACTTGTTCTATTAGTCCACCTATACTGACCTCCATCAGGTTGCAAATTCAAAATAATTTTTTGTCTGCATCTAGCTCTGAAAAAATATTTGGCCTTCTAGCAGTGTGTGGGACTTTCTCTATTAGTCCATCTATACTGACCTCCATCAGGTTGCAAACTGAATATATTTTTTTTCTGCATCTACCTCTGAAAAAATATTGGGCTTGTAGCTGTGTGTGGGACTTGTTCTATTAATCCATCTATACAGACCTCCATCAGGTTGCAAACTGAATAAATTTTTTTTCTGCATCTACCTCTGAAAAAATATTTGGGCTTCTAGCTGTGTGTGGGACTTGTTCTATTAGTCCATCTATACTGACCTCCATCAGGTTGCAAATTGAATATAATTTTTTTCTGCATCTAACCCAGCCAATAGTTTTGGCCTAATACCACAGTTTGGCCACTCAGCTCTGCTCGGTTCCCATCCATTGTTTTTTTATGCAAACAACTCCAGAGTTGTGAATTAGTCAACCACCAAAATGAGTGGAAAAAGGCCTGCTGCTGGTAGAAAGGGGAATAGGCGTGTTGGGAAGGGGAAAAAAGGTTGTGTCCGTGGGGTAGGTGTTAAAGCAACAGTAACATCTGCAGAAGAAAGACCATCTTCCAGCCAAACTAAAATGTCTACTTCTTTTAGCGGACAATGTGATAAGATCCCTTTCTTACGGCCACGCCAATCGCTACAAATTCCAGATGAGGCACAAAAACAGCAGGTGCTTCAACGGATATCAAGTGCTCCTTTAAGTGGGCTCTCCTCCACATCAACTTCAACATCACAAATACTCCAGTCCTCAAAGGTGTCACCCCAATCGCACTTGCTTCCTCACAGCTCCCAAATCTCCAGCTGCCCGTCTGAGTATGAGGTAGAACAGATGGTTGAGTCTGCAGAGCTGTTTACTCATACTATAGCCTGGGAATCAGAGGTCGACTCCAGCGCTTCTGTGAATCCAGACGAGGAAATGATCTGCACTGATGCCCAGAATCTTTATGAGTCGGATCCAGGACCAGACGCAGAAGGTTCTGACCATAATGTAGACCCTCATTCCCAAACTGTAACTCCTGTTGGTGGAGACAATGAGGAAGACGATGATGAGACTCAAATACCTGATTGGAGCGACAACTATAGTTTTTTGTCAGGGCAGGAACAGGTTGGCTCTGAGGACGACGGGTGTGATAACGCACAGGGTGATGATGATGAGGTTGGAGATCCCACTTACTGTCAACCCACAGTCAGCCAAGAGATGAGGTCAGCAGAGGAGGTGGAGGAAGATGCTAGTGACGACGAGGTCAGGTTGCGCCTTCCTGGACAGAGACGTAGTACTGGAAGCACGTCAACAACTGCATCCTCAAACACAACTCTGCCTCTCACCACAAGTCGTGGTGGCTCTTCAGGTCGCATGGGTGCTAAGCCTTGCATAGCCTGGGCATTTTTTCAGATCGATAAAGATGACCCAACTCGTGTTATCTGTAACATTTGTCAGTAAAAGCTAAGTAGAGGCCAAAAAATACATAGTTTGAGTACTTCATGCATGAACCGGCACATGGACATGAAGCATAAGTTGCAGTGGGAAGCTCAGTGTGCTACAATGCGGCCTAGCCGGCCGGGCCAACCACCGTCGGCCATATCTTGTGCATCCGCGGCCTCTTCATCCTCTGTGACTGGGGGGACAGCAGTCACACCTGTTTTGGGGCGCAGACCTGCCACCTCTTTACCCGCAACAGCCAGCGTGATTGGCAGGTCATCATTTTCTTTGGAGGTGGTAACACCAGCTGGTATTGAACGCTGTCCGACATCGATAGCACCACCTTTGGATCAAGGCAACCTAACATGTCCGCCTGCATCTTCCTCACAGACCGGCAGTTTGCCGGGGACACCCTTATCAACCCCGTCTAAGCACAATAGCCAGCCCTCGGTCCCTCAGATGTGGACAAGTAAAAGACCATTTCCTCCTAGCCATGAGAAAGCTAAGAGGTTGAATTTCACCATCTGCAAGCTCTTGGCTATAGAAATGCTGCCTTTCCGCCTGGTGGACACAGAGGATTTTCGAGACCTTATGTCCGTCGCAGTGCCCCAGTACCAGATGCCCAGTCGGCACTACTTCTCAAAGAAAGGTGTGCCTGCGCTCCACCAGCATGTCGCACACAACATCACCGCTTCTTTGAGAAACTCTGTGTGTGACAGGGTGCATTTCACCACAGACACTTGGACGAGTAGGCATGGACAGGGGCGTTACATGTCGCTGACTGGGCACTGGGTAACTATGGTGACAGCAGGACAAGCCGCTGCTGTCCAAGTCTTGCCGTCCCCACGAGTTGTGCGTCAATCCTCTTTATGTCAAAGTTCCTCCACTGCTTCTGCCTCCTCAACCTCCTCTCGGTCTTCCACCTGCACCCAAAGCCTGTCTGGTCATGCCACAAGCTTTCTAACTGCGCAGAAGGGATCCTGCACACCTCCTTACTATGCTGGCAGTAGGGCTCAACGTCATCAGGCGGTTTTTACATTGAAATGTCTGGGAAATGTGAGTCACACAGCTGAGGAGTTGTGGTCAGCTCTGGAGAACCAATTTCATGAACGGTTGTCTCCACTGGACCTGAAACCAGGGAAGGCCGTGTGCGACAATGCTGCAAACCTGGGTGCGGCCCTTCGCCGGGGCAATGTCACACACGTGCCTTGTATGGCTCACGTGTTGAACCTGGTTGTCCAGCAATTTTTAGCCCACTATCCCAGACTAGATGGCCTTCTGCAGAGGGCACGGTCGCTGTGTGCTCACTTCCGCCGTTCGCATCCCGCAGCTCAGCGACTTACATCTCTACAGAAGTCGTTGGGCCTGCCACTTCACCGGCTAAAATGCGATGTGCCTACCCGGTGGAATTCAACTCTGCACATGTTGCAGCGACTGTGGCAGCACCGACAAGCCCTGGTGCAATACGTTCTGATGTATAGCCTGGGCCAACGAGATCCAGAGGTGGGGCAAATCACGCTGGAAGAGTGGTCTCAGATCAGGGACCTATGCACCCTTCTGCACAGTTTTGAAATGGCGACGAAGATGTTTAGTGCTGACGATGCCATTATCAGCATGACTATTCCGGTGATTTACATGCTGGAGCACATGCTAAACAGAATTCGGAGTCAGGTGGTGGCACAAGAGGAGGTGGAGGAAGTAGAGGAGGAGGAGTTGTATGCGGAAGGGCTAACATCTGCAAGGTCCAGACGGTCGGCAGCACCAAGGCGGCAGGCATGTGAGGGTGGGGGAGATGGTTTTACCAGGGCGCATGGTAGCAGCCAAACTAGTGAGGAAGGTGCAGGAGCCCAGGAAGAAGTGGAGGACGAACTAATGGAAGACTCATCAGATGAGGGAGACCTTGATCACATTTCTGTTGTGCGAGGTTGGGGGGAGAGGACAGAGGAAGGAAGCATGATTGTTACCTCGCCACCAACACAACAGGGACTTGGTGCTCCTGGATGCGCAACACACATGAGTGCCTTCTTGCTGCACTACCTGCAACATGACCCTCGAATTGTGAGAATTAGAAATAATCCTGACTACTGGGTTGCCACACTGTTAGATCCCCGGTACAAGAGTAAATTTGCAGAAATTATTCCTGCCATAGAAAGGGATGCACGCATGCAGGAGTATCAGCAGAGACTGTTGCAGAATCTTACATGTGCTTTTCCACAAAATACCAGTGGTGCACGTAGTGAATCTCACAGTTCCAACTTGCCAACCGTGGGACCGTCAAGTGTTCAGCACTCAAACCGTAACAGAACCACAGTATCTGCTGGTAACATCAATTTTGCGGAATCATTTCACCACTTTTTTAGCCCATCCTTTGCAAGGCCACAGGAGACAAGAAGTCTGACACATAGTCAACGCCTAGAGACGATGGTACAGGAGTATCTCCAAGTAAACATTGAAGCCATGACTGTGTCACTGGACCCTTGCTCTTTTTGGGCTTCCAATCTGGATAAATGGCCGGAGCTAGCCACTTACGCCTTGGAGATCTTGTCATGCCCCGCAGCCAGCGTTCTGTCTGAACGTGTGTTCAGCGCTGCTGGTGGTGTGCTGACAGATAAGCGCACGCGGCTCTCCACTGATAATGTAGACAGACTCACGTTCATAAAGATGAACAAATCATGGATCCGAAACGACTTTTCTACCCCTGTGTCATCCTGGGGAGAGTAAAAGCTTGATGATTGGTTAAAATCACCCTACCAACCGTTTTAAGCTTTCAAATTACTAATCATGTTTATCTGTATCTTGGCTGGAAAATAATTTGGGCTTTGTAGCAGTGTGCAGCACTGATTCTATTAGTCCATCTACAGTCATGGCCAAAAGTATTGAGAATGAGACAAATGGTAATTTTTCCAAAGTTTACTGCTTCATTTTTTGTAATGGCAATTTGCATATACTCCTGAATGTCAAAGAGTGATCAGCTTAACAGCAATTACTGTACTTGCAAAGTCAATATTTGCCCAGAAAATGAACTTTAACCCCCAAAACACATTTCAACATCATTGCAGTCCTGCCTTAAAAGGAGCAGCTAACATCGTTTTAGTGACTGATCCATTAACACAGGTGTGGGTGTTGATGAGGACAGGGCTGGCGATCAATCAGTCATGATTAAGTAAGAATGACATCACTGGACACTTTAAAAGGAGGCTGGTTCTTGGTATCATTGTTTCTCTTTAGTTAACCATGGTTATCTCTAAAGAAACACATGCAGCCATCATTGCACTGCACAAAAATGGCCTAAGAGGGAAGAGTATCGCAGCTACAAAGATTGCACCTCAGTCAACAATCTATCGCATCATCAAGAACTTCAAGGAGAGAGCTTCCATTGTTGTCAAAAAGGCTCCAGGGCGCCCAAGAAAGACCAGCAAGCGCCAGGACCGTATCTTAAAACTGTTTCAGCTGCGGGATCAGACTATCAGCAGTGCCGAGCTTGCTCAGGAATGGCAGCAGGCTGGTGTGAGTGCTTGTGTGAGTGCTTGTGCACGCACTGTGAGGCGGAGACTCTTTGAGCAAGGGCTGGATTCAAGGAGGGCAGCAAAGAAGCCACTTCTCTCCAGAAAAAACATCAGGGACCGACTGATATTCTGCAAAAGGTACAGGGAGTGGACTGGGGCAAAGTCATTTTCTCTGATGAATCCCCTTTTCGATTGTTTGGGACATCTGGAAAACAGCTTATTCGGAGAAGAAGAGGTGAGCGCTACCACCAGTCTTGTCTCATGCCAACTGTAAAGCATCCTGAAACCATTCATGTGTGGGGTTGCTTCTCAGCCAAGGGAATCGGCTCACTCACAGTCTTGCCTAAAAACACAGCCATGAATAAAGAATGGTACCAGAATGTCCTCCAAGAGCAACTTCTCCCAACCGTCCAAGAGCAGTTTGGCGCCCAACAATGCCTTTTCCAGCATGATGGAGCACCTTGCCATAAAGCAAAGGTGATAACTAAATGGCTCATGGAACAAAACATAGAGATTTTGGGTCCATGGCCTGGAAACTCCCCAGATCTTAATCCCATTGAGAACTTGTGGTCAATCATCAAGAGACGGGTGGACAAACAAAAAACAACAAATTCTGGCAAAATGCAAGCATTGATTATGCAAGAATGGACTGCTATCAGTCAGGATTTGGTCCAAAAGTTGATTGAGAGCATGCCAGGGAGAATTACAGAGGTCTTGAAGAAGAAGGGGCAACACTGCAAATATTGACTTGCTGCATTAACTCATTCTAACTGTCAATATAACCTATTGGTACTCATAATATGATTACAATTATATTTCTGTATGTGATATAAACATCAGACAAACACTAATAAAAACCAGAGGCCAGCAGATCATGTGAAAATATAATTTTGGTGTCATTCTCAATACTTTTGGCCATGACTGTATAATAAGCTCCACCAGATTTAAAATTACTAATCATGTTTATCTGTATCTTGACTGGAAAATAATTTGGGCTTTGTAGCAGTGTGCAGCACTGATCCTATTAGGCCATCTATACTAAAGCTTCACCAGATTTAAAATTAATAATAATTTTTAGCTGCATCTAGCCCGGAAAATAATTTTGGGGCTCCGAGATGCGCAAGACACATAAGTGCCTTCTTGCTGCACTACCTGCAGCATGACCCTCATATTGTCAGAATTCGAAGTAATCATGACTACTGGGTTGCCACACTCTTAGATCCCCCAAACATTTCGATCAACCTTTTCATTTTAATAAAGACCAAAAAAATGGTCATTTTTGAAATTATAAGCATTAGCAGGTTGTTAGAAACTGAAATCAAACAGTTTTCAACTCAAAACTTTATTGTAGGTGATGTTACATTTTCACATAGGACCCCTTGTTCGAAAGGAGCTTCTGAACTCTCTCGTCCATTGAATTTGTCAGGTTTTGGATGGTTTCTGCTTCAATTGTTTTGCATGAGGACAGAATACCCTCCCAGAGCTGTTGCTTAGATGTGAACTGCCTCCCGCCATCATAGACACTCCTTTTAATGATGCTCCAAAGGTTCTGAATGGGGTTGAGGTCAGGGGAGCATGGGGGTCACACCATAAGTTTGTCCCCTTTTATGCCCATATCAGCCAGAGATGCAGATGTTTTATGTGCAGCATGAGATGGTGCATTATCATGCAAGAAAATGATCTTGCTGTGAAATACACGGTTCTTCTTGAACCATGGCAGGAAGTGCTGTTTGAGAAAATCCACATACATTATGGAGTTCATCTTTAGCGCCTTCAGGGATCCTAAAGGGGCCGACAATCTCTCTCCCCATGATTCCAGCCCAAAACATTACTCCACCTCCTCCTTGTTGGCGCTGTAGCCGTGTTTGCGTGGGGTGTCCATCAACCAGCCATCCTCCACTCCATCCATCTGGACCATCGAGCGCTGCACGGCACTCATCCGTGAACAAAACAGTTTTGAAATCAGTCTTCATGTAATGTTTGGCCCACTGGAGCCGTTTCTGTTGTGTGAAGTGGATAGAGGAGGTCGACAGGATGGCGTATGCACAGCTGCAAACCTCTGAAGGACCCTGCATCTTGTTGTTCGGGGGACGTTGGAGGCACCAGCAGCTTCAAAAACTTGTCTGCTGCTATGACAAGGCTTTTTTGCCGCTGCTCTTTCAACCTGACGTAATTGCCTGTAGGAAAGAGTCCTCAATTTGCCCTTATCAGCACGCACACGTGTGTACTGTGAATCAGCTACATACTTCTTGATTGCCAAGACACTTCATCCTGATCATCGCACAATGTTGATTGTAGTCATGCCTTGACCTAAACACTCCACAATTTGTTGCTTCTCAGCAGCCGACACATCCTTTTTCTTTCCCATTTTGGCAGAAAATGTAGGCTGCTTAATAATGTGAGACAGCCTTCTTAAGTAGTCTTGCCTTTCATTGGACACACCTGCCAAACTAATTAGCACAGGTGTCTGCAATTGCTTACAGTGATATAAAGAGCCCTGACACACATCACCATCAATGAGTTTAACTGACAAACAAACAAATTCTTCCCTTATCACTCCTAAACACTTTTTGCATAATAATTTGGAACACAGTGTACATGTGCTTTTCCACAAAACACCAGTGGTTCACGTAGTGAATCTTACAGTTCTAACTTGCCAACCGTGGTCTGTATGGAGTTGTTCAATAAAGGGCCCAAAATTAAGATAACATAGATGGGAGAGGTCTCTATGAATAGGAATTCCTAAGTATTCGATACCCTGTGAGGGCCAGGCAAAGGGAAAGTTGGACTGGATGGAATCCTATATGGATTTGGGGAGGGAGACATCGAGGGCCTCAGACTTCGCTGCATTGATTTTAAAATTTGACCATGTAACAAAGTGATCTATTTCAGCCATAACAGCATGGATGGATATATGTGATTGAGTGATATATACTAGGACATCATCAGCAAATAGAGAGCACTTGTACTCGGTGCCTCCCACCTCAATCCACCTAATATTGGGTTTATGGCGAATTGATGAGAGCAGGTGCTCCGTCACTAGGATGTATAAGAGAGGGGACAGAGAACATCCCTGCCTTGTCCCATTGGTGATTGTGAAAGGTGATGAAAATGTTCTGACGCGCCCCCTGGGCCTTGGGACACCCGGAGCCGGACCCTTTTTGGTGGATGCTGGTGGTTGTAGTCTCCGTGGCGGCGACCCGGTTCCGTGGCTCAGGGCGGTCAAACCAGTGGCGGAACTATTTATGTGGTTTTGATGTTTAAATGTCCGACTACGCCACCCGTGGATTGCGGTCAGAGTGAACCACCGCTCCAGGGCAGACCGCTGAGGCTGGTGTTGTGGGTGCAGCAGAGCGTAGCATAACTCCCCACGGGAGGAGTATAGCCTCAGGGCAGTGTATGCGGAGGATGGGGGTGATGGTGCAGGGCAGCAGCAGTAACGACACGGAGTCAGTGATGCAGTCCAGGGCCTTTACTCACAGTTCTTATTATCCAGACCACGTCTGCAGGTAACGGCTGCCCACGTCGTACTGTGCTCACCAGGTGAGGGGCTCAGACAACTCCCAGATAACTTTGGAGCGCTTCACAGGACCCTCTTTGTGTGTCCTTTGTCTGGCCTTTCTTACCAACCCTTCTGTCCGGCTGCCTCGGGCCTCCTCTTGGTAAACTTGGCGCCAGTTTCCCTGACCCTATGTGGTGCCTTCCTAGCGGGTGTAGCGAGGGGCTGCGCCACATAAAATGTCACAGCCTCCTGTTTCTAGCTGAGGGTCGTTTCCTGCCTCCACTAGTTTCGGGGACCGGTCTCCCCCTTTGGCCTGACCCCTCCACGCAGGTGGATTCGGGCGTGCGGTGGCGACTCGCCCGTCCGCACCCCTGGGATCCCTTCGTTCCTCGTTCTTGGAGCCTTCTCCGCTCCTCTTCCTTCCTTCTCCCTCTTCCAGGCCTGGGCCTCTGTTACTAGGCCCGCCTCCGGAGCAGAGCTCATGCAGAGCCCCTGCTCCCTGCCACTTCTGCTCAGACTTCTCTGCACTGAACTAAGATGGTGCCCACCTTTTATACTCCCTTCTCAATGCACCCAGGAACTGCTTCCTCCCTGCTCCTGCACTACAGGGTTCCCCTTCCTCAGTGTTCCCTCCCCCCACTCCAGCCAGGGACAGGGACTGTCGTGCCCATCTCAGGGGCATATTGGTCGCCCTGCCCCACGGCAATGTGGTGTAATGCATGCAGGTGTCGGGTCCTGATCCACACTACATCCTTACCTGAGAGTGAGATATCACACCTCTGGGTGAGGTGCAATACCTCTGTAGCAACCGAGCCCTCAGGGTGCTACAGTTCCATTTATCTTCAGCCTAGATGACGTATTGCGATACAGGGCCGTGATTTTGGCTATAAAAGGGTCCCCTAGACCTCTACCCCAAGCTTTTTAAGAGAATCATATATGGCGTGCCAGGAGACTCTATGGAATGCTTTCTCAGCATCCAACGAGAGTATCTAATTACAAATTTTTAACTGCATCTAGCCCAGGAAATACTTTGTGCCTAGTAGCAGTGTCTGCTAGTCAGCGAATTATCCCGGCTGTTAAGCAAGCTACACCACCTGTAGTTTGGACACTTAATTTTTTCAAAGGAAATGCTTCGGGACCACGGGATACTCAGTGAAGAGCATCAGGAGGCACCCCAAGGCATAGGGGCTGGGACTGGCAGTAGGATGCCTTGCGGTGGACAGCCGAGCTCGATCCTTATAAAAGCTTTTTAACTGCAGCAGCTTTAGTGGACGCTACTGGAGCTGGAATTACGCGGCTGCTGGCATGAGACTTGCCCTCCAATAGATCCTTGTAAATGGATTTAAAGTGTATTCATTCAAATTAGAGAGACAATTTAAATTAAAAAGCTTAGAGCTGCCTCCACCACAGGGGGGCTCGCTCGACCCACCAGCGGACAGGCACCAGTATTGGGAGAGGGGGGCTGGCCGTCAGGGTTCACCGCGGCTCTGGCACAAACCCGGCGACGCGGAGGTGGCACGGGCAGGAGCGGACTGAACGTGTCGGCTTCTCACTTTTTGGATTTTAGAAGGGCATGACATGCCTATATCTGTGTCTCCCCCTCCTTTTACTCCTCCACCTCTTTTCTTTTCTCATGACTATATGTACTTGTCACTTTTCCATTTGTTAGTTGTGTCTTCTGAGCAGTTTGTCAGCTTTTGGACACCTTTGAAGGTGTTTTCTATGTGTTTCTATGTGTTTTTGTTTGCCTGCCATTGGTTTTAACGGTGTTCGAAGGTGTTCGACGAACAGTTCGACGAACAGTTCGGCGAACACACGGGTGTTCGACGAACCGAACTCGAACACTACGGGGGTGGCTCAACACTACTGCTAACCCTGTACTTAAAAGAAAGAAAGACACACACTAAGAAAAGTCCTTTATTTGAACAAAGCACTCCCTGACAAATACCCTCCTTTGCCCATTTATTAAGATAAAATTAAAAATCAAAAATCAAAGTAATCCTCATCTGTCTGCCGTTAATCCATAATGATGGGGTTCCACGACGATCCCTAACTCTGCCACATCCAGATGCTGTGGTGAGCGGTGACATCAAGAATGTGACCACTCACCATGGTGTACGGAACACAGTAAACTTAGTGTGAGAATCCGGCTGCTACAGTGACGAGCGCTGACATAATTCAGGTTACCGCAGGTCACAGGCGGCGGTTCTCAAGGTAACCTCTGTGTGAGTCGGCCTGTGATCTGCGGTAACCTTACTGTAAGGTCACCTGAGTTCATAGCAGCTGATTCTCACTCTGCACAGTGCCAGTGCCGGACTGATGGATGATCGCGAGTCCGGCACTAGTAACAGTTCAGGGCCGCTCTGCACACTTAAATCAACTGCGGTCGCGGCCCGTACTAGGTCTGTCTGCGGCCGCAGGTGACACATTGTACTAACAGCAGCACTCTGCACACTTAAATCACCTGCGGCCGCGGCCTGCGCTAGGTCCGTCTGCGTCTGCAGGTGACACAACTACACTGCACCCGGTGGCCGGAACTGGGCAGTGTGCGGTACCTTTAACTCGGGCGCGCTGACATAGCACGCCGCACGTGACACGCAGGTCCTGGCTGGGGCATGTTGACGATCAGGGTCCTGGATCTGCGTGCTGACATAGCACGCTGCACGCTGCCTCCTGTCTCTCTCTCTCTCTAACCCTCCGGAGCGGAGCGCTTCTGAGGGGGTATGCACTGTAAGGGGGTATCTTCTGTGTGTGGGAGGAGGGTATGTACTGTAAGGGGGTATTTACTGTGTGTGGGAGTGGGGTATTTACTATGTGTGGGAGGAGGGTATGTACTGTAAGGGGGTATTTACTGTGTGTGGGAGTGGGGTATTTACTCTATGTGGGAGGGGGGTATTTGCTATTTACTGTAACTGGGTATTTACTGTGTCTGGGAGGGGGGTATTTACTTTAAGGGGGTATTTACTGTGTGTGGGAGGGGGTATTTAGTGGAGAGGGGGTATTTACTGTGTGTGGAAGGGCGATATTTACTTTGTGTGTGGAAGGGCAGTATTTACTTTGTGTGGAAGGGGGTATTTACTGTGTGTGTGGGGGGGGGTGTTTACTGTGTCTGGGAGGGGGTATTTACTGTAAGGGGGTATTTACTGTGTGTGGGAGGGGGTATTTACTGTGTGGAAGGTTTTTTTTTACTGTGTGTGTGGAAGAGGGGTATTTACTGTGTGTGTGGAAGGGGGGTATTTACTGTGTGTGGGAGGAGGGGTATTTACTGTGGGTGTGGAAGAGGGTTATTTACTGTGCGTGGGAGGAGGGGTATTTACTGTGTGTGGGAAGGGGTATTTACTGTGTGGAAGGTTTTTTTTTACTGTGTGTGTGGAAGAGGAGTATTTACTGTGTGTGTGGAAGAGAAGTATTTACTGTGTGTGGGGAAGGGGGTATTTACTGTGTGTGGGAAGGGGGGTATTTACTGTGTGTGGGGAAGGGGGGTATTTACTGTGTGTGGGAGGGGGGTATTTACTGTGTGTGGGGAAGGGGGGTATTTACTGTGTGGGGAAGGGGGGTATTTACTGTGTGTGGAAGGGGGAGTATTTACTGTGTGTGGGAGGGGGTATTTACTGTAAGGGGGTATTTACTGTAAGGGGGGTATTTACTGTGTGTGGGACGGGGGTATTTACTGTAAGGGGGGTATTTACTGCGTATGGGGGGTATTTACTGTGTGTGTGGAAGGGGGGTATTTACTGTGTGTGGGAGGGGGGTATTTACTGTAAGGGGGGTATGTACTGTGTGTGGAAGGGGGGTATGTACTGTGTGTGGAAGGGAGGTATTTACTGTGTGTGTGGAAGGGGGGTATTTACTATGTGTGGAAGGGGGGTATTTACTGTGTGTGTGGAAGGGGGTATTTACTGTGTGTGGGGAAGGGGGGTATTTACTGTGTGTGGGGAAGGGGGTATTTATTGTGTGTAGAAGGGTGGTATTTACTGTGTGTGGAAGGGGAGTATTTACTGTGTGTGGGAGGAGGGTATTTACTGTGTGTGTGGAAGGGGGTATTTATTTTGTGTGGGGAAGGGGGGTATTTATTGTGTGTGGAAGGGTGGTATTTACTGTGTGTGTGGAAGGGGGTATTTATTGTGTGTGGGGAAGGGGGGTATTTATTGTGTGTGGAAGGGGGGTATTTACTGTGTGTGTGGAAGGGGGTATTTATTGTGTGTGGGGAAGGGGGGTATTTATTGTGTGTGGAAGGGGAGTATTTACTGTGTGTGGGAGGAGGGTATTTACTGTGTGTGTGGAAGAGGGTATTTATTGTGTGTGGAAGGGGAGGTATTTACTGTGTGTGGGGAAGGGGGGTATTTACTGTGTGTGGGGAAGGGGGGTATTTATTGTGTGTGGAAGGGTGGTATTTACTGTGTGTGGAAGGGTGGTATTTACTGTGTGTGGAAGGGGAGTATTTACTGTGTGTGGGAGGAGGGTATTTACTGTGTGTGGAAGGGGGGTATTGACTGTAAGGGGGGTATTTACTCTGTGTGTGGGGGGGATTTACTGTGTGTAGGAGGGGGTATTTACTGTAAGGGGGGTATTTACTGTGTGAAGGAGGGGGTATTTACTGTGTGTGTGTAAGGGGGAGTATTTACTGTGTGTGTGAGAGATTTAGTGTAACGGGATGGGAATGATTTGAGGACACAAGGGAGGGATTGGTACCAACACAATATGGGGATCAGGAGAAATTTGAAGACACAATATGAAAAGCAAGGGGTGAGATGGGGTATCTGTGAGGAGACAGTATGGGGGGAGAAAAGTGTGAGCGGGCACAAAATAAAGACTGAGTATTGTGTGTGTGTGGGGGGGGGGCTAACATGGGGGGAGAGTGTAAGGGCACAGCCAGGAAGGGATAGTAAGCCAAGGAGGGAGAGTTTGATGAGGGGTCACAGTATAGAGAATAGGCCCTATAGAGCAGGGTTCCCCAACTCCAGTCCTCAAGGCCCACCAACAGGCCATGTTTTCAGGATTTCCTTAGTATTGCTCAGGTGATAATTCCATCACCTGCACAGGCAATAATTCCATCACCTGTGCAATACTAAGGAAATCCTGAAAACATGACCTGTTGGTGGGCCTTGAGGACTGGAGTTGGGGAACCCTGCTATAGAGGGACACAGTGTGAGAGAACAGTGTGAGAGGGGGCCCAGTATGGTAAGGAGAGGGCAGTGTGGTGAGCATGTACCATAAGAGAGTGTGGGGGAGATATTTTGTGCAGGGAATATATTGAGGGGCAATTATTTATTCAGGGGCTCAGCGTAGGGCAGATATTTTTTACTCAGGAGCATTATAATGACTCTACCTTTAAGGGCACCGTGTGTGCATGTGCTGCAGAAGACCGGAGAAGAGGGAAGTCTGCAGAGACGAGCTGTGGATGAGAAATGACATCATGGGGTCTGGACAAGATGAAGAAGAAAAGAAAGAGACTGACTCCAGAGGCGTCATCTATCAGGTACCTGGATTTATACATTTTTTGTGATACTGACTAATTCTCATATTTTTATTTATGTTAGGAGTATTAAAGATGTCCAAGTTGTAATGAGTCTCCAATCATTCTATGCGACTGCAGACTTCTGACTTCTCACAGTGCGCACTGCACACTATCAAGATTCTCTTGTGCCGGCGATTTGCATACATGCAGTCAAATGCTGACTAGACATGTGTGGCCTCACTCAATGAAAATGAATTGAGCGAGGCCAGACACGTCTAGTCGGAATATGGCCAGCAGTATACAAATCACATACTTGTGCAAGGGAGAATCCTAAAAGTGTGCACTGCATGCGCTGTGAGAATTCAGAAGCCTGCAGTCACATAGAGTGACTATAGACTTTCATGTCAAACCTGGACAAGTCCTTTAATTACAAAATGAAGCCCTGTAGCCAATCCTAACAGCGTGTAATATCCTCAATGTCAGGATTCAGCTCTGCTTACAGGTTCCAGCAGTCATCACACGGCCACTTCATTCATACTTACGGTTACGAGACAACAAACTTCTCTTCCTGCTTCTCTCAGTTTTTCACTGAACATTGAGAGAATTATGGAGAGCAGCTCGTCAGCACGTGACTAAGGCCGGGGTTCAACTAGCGAATAGAATTGGATGCGATATGCTAATGACATTCGGCTCCTGCTCTGCTGTCAGCGGAAGTAATTTCTCCATCTCCTCTGTTGCTGGCATCGGCGGGTATCGCACTGCACTCGGGTGTTATCCGAGTGCAGTGCGATGTTTCACATGCACCCATAGGCTTATATGGGTGCATGCGATCCGAATGCAGCATGCAAAGGCAGCATGCTGCAATTTTTTTTTCCAGCCCAATCTCAATCCGATTGGCGCTGGAAAAAAAAACGCAACTGAGCACACTATCATAGGATTAAATGGGCACGAATGCAATCCGATTTTTTATTGGATTGCATTCTTCCGATTTAATCACAAGTGAGAGCAAGCCCTAAGTGTGCAAATCTCATATGTGCTGGAGGAAGGCGCCAAACTGAACTCTTACTCTGGGTGCCAGAAAACCTAGATACACCTCTGCTGTAACTACAAAGTCCAACTCATGGACCGCGACAGCCAAATGGCTGAAAACTGTGGCCCATTGGCCACACCATACCCTCCGCTATACCGATATCACCGCTATCTGCATCCCCAAGATGCCGACTGTGGTGAATACATTGGTGGAGGATGGAACCGCCGGCTCCTACTTCCACCAATCAGCATGTGTGACTGAGATAGCAGACGTGATGATGTCACTACATCACATCTGCTGTGTGGAGAGTCAGTACACCGGAAACCGGAGCAGAGTGCTGGGGGAAAGAGAGCGAGGTGAGTATGTGTTGTTTTTTTTTACTTTCATATGTGTATGGGATGTGTGCCTGCATATAGGGGGCTATGGGAGGACTCATACTGTATGTAGGAGGCTGTGTGCGTCCTCACACTGTAGACAGGCGGCTGTGTGGTTCCTCACACTGTATGCAGGAGGCTGTGTGGGTCCTCACACTGTACGCAGGAGGCTGTGTGTGTCCTCACACTGTATGCAGGAGGCTGTGTGGGTCCTCACACTGTATGCAGGAGGCTGTGTGGGTCCTCACACTGTATGCAGGAGGCTGTGTGTGTCCTCACACTGTATGCAGGAGGCTGTGTGGGTCCTCACACTGTATGCAGGAGGCTGTGTGGGTCCTCACACTGTATGCAGGAGGCTGTGTGGGTCCCTACACTGTATGCAGGAGGCTGTGTGGGTCCTCACACTGTATGCAGGAGGCTGTGTGGGTCCTCACACTGTATGCAGGAGGCTGTGTGGGTCCTAACACTGTATGCAGGAGGCTGTGGGAGACTATGTGAGGGCTCATAATCTATATAGGAGGTTGCGTGAGGGCTCACATTGTAATTGGAGGCTATGTGGGGCTCACACTGTACTGTATATGGAAGGCTATGTGGGGCTGTAAAAAGGAGACTATGTGGTGGCTCCTGTTCAGCAGCCACAGAATATTCATCTGACCACTGAACCACGGTCCTACAAATTGCTTGTCTCTATATACCAGTCATACTGTATATTCTCCTATATATATTGTACTGTATGTGGTATACTATGTATCCTGTGTGCACAGACATCAGATGAAGCACTCACGATAATTAGTGACTGCTACATCATATACTATCATGTGGAGTTGAAGTTTACAATGATGATTTCATTGATCAAGTATGTGTGAAAACATACACAAAATAATAATTCATAGGTATCTATCTAGCAGACCTGTGCTTATGTGTGACAATCTTTACTCTTCTGATATGTTTTTTTAGGAGTGTAGAAAAACACAGCATACCTGACTTTACTACATCTCTAAAAAGGTATATCTGTTTTAAAAATAGTAATACATGAGAATAATATGTACTATGTCTGACCACTACAAACACTCATCTGAACTGGTCCAAGTGCTGTCAGTTTTTTTCACGGACAGCACTTAGACAATACGGTCGTGTGAATATAGGCTTATGATGCAGCTGGTTATAAACATGTTAAGGATGGGCTGCAACTCATGGGCCACTGCTGTGTGCTTGCCCCCCAGGCTAAAATTTGCCAGCCAGCTCCTGACGAGAACCTTACGTTGGTGCAAGTGCCAGCGGCACTGGACTTTATCTACTTATTCCCAGCTGTGATCCGGAGGTGAGCAATTTTTATTTGTGCAGTATTTGGACAATAAAAGACATTTTATTTAACTAGCCTGGGCAACTGTCTCACTAAATTCACTGGTGGAAAAGCTGCTGCCTTACATATAGTGGAGAATGCAGGAAGTGTGAACTGAGACATACCCCGAAGAAAACTGCATGTCGGTAATCAAGCCTGCAAAATTACAAATCGGGCCCGTTGACAATATGGATTTGCTACTAAAGTAGCTGGTCCTCACCCAGAAGCAGCAGCTCCAGTTTCAATGGCAACAGCAGGAGCAGCACCAGCAGCAGCGGCAACAGCAAGAGCAGCACCAACAGCAGCAGGAACAGCTGTACCAGCAGCAGCAGACAAATAACCTGATTCTGCAACAGATTGTAAATTGATGGTAAAAAATTGGCTCCAGCCCGAGACCTTGAGCCCAGCCAGATGGTAGGGAGGGTAGTATTTGACTGGTTGGTGCGAACTCTGCTAGTAGTCATACAGCGCTGGATGGGACAAGGGGACCTGGCAACCTAAGTCAGGTGGTTAGCCTGATCAAGCGTTATGTGGCCACCCAGGACTTCATATGGGACTCTGCCCCACTGCGAGTTTCATGCCGGACCTTACAAGCCCAGGAACCTAGGAAAGGGATGCGACCATCTGAGGTTAGTTTGAACTGTGCTGGGGAGGCGCCCAGTGTCCCCTAAATCAATCTTGCGTACCAGAGGTGCCACTGCGATCAGGTGCTGGCAGTGCCAAGGGCCAGGACATGTGGCTGCCAACTGCCCCCTGACTGCTGAGCCCATGGACTGCGGATTTACTTTACCGGTATCTATGTATGCCCAGACTATCTGCACTGCGGTCATAAAAAGTAAACCCCATTTGTGCCAGGTACGCATCAAAGGATACCAGATGGAGGCTATCTTGGACTCGGGAAGCCTAGTGACCCTTGTCCATGGGTCATTGGTTGCCGGGGAAAACCCCAATGGTCAGAAAATCAGGGTCATTTGTATACATGGGGACCTCCGGGAGTATTCAACGGCGGAGGTTACCTTTTTCACCCCGTGTGGGGAGATTAAACATACAGTGGGAGTGGTAAAGACCCTTCCATATGAGACTGTTTTGGGAAGAGACTTGTCCCTGTTCTGGTCCCTATGGGAGAGCAAAACTAACGCTCCCAAGGTAAAGGTACAGTTATATGAAAAAGTTTGGGCACCCCTATTAATCTTATTCTTAAAATTGGTGTTTTTGCAACAGCTATTTCAGTTTGATATATGTAATAACTGTTGGACACAGTAATGTTTCTGCCTTGAAATGAGGTTTATTGTACTAACAGAAAATGTGTAATCTGCATTCAAACAAAATTTGACAGGTGCATAAGTATGGGCACCCTTATCATTTTCTTGTTTTAAATACTCCTACCTACTTTTTACTGACTTACTAAAGCACTTTTTTTGGTTTTGTAACCTCATTGAGCTTTGAACATCATAGCCAGGTGTATGCAATCATGAGAAAAGCTACTTAAAGTGGCCACTTGCAAGTTGTTCTCCTGTTTGAATCTCCTCTGAAGAGTGGCATCATGGGCTCCTCAAAACAACTGTCAAATGATCTGAAAACAAAGATTATTCAACATAGTTGTTCAGGGGAAGGATACAAAAAGCTGTCTCAGAGATTTAACCTGTCAGTTTCCACTGTGAGGAACATAGTAAGGAAATGGAAGAACACAGGGACAGTTCTTGTTAAGGCCAGAAGTGGCAGGCCAAGAAAAACATCAGAAAGGCAGAGAAGAAGAATGGTGAGATCAGTCAAGGACAATCCTCAGACCACCTCCAGAGAGCTGCAGCATCAACTTGCTGCAGATGGTGTCACTGTGCATCGGTCAACTATACAACGCACTTTTCACAAGGAGAAGCTGTATGGGAGAATGATGCGAAAGAAGCCGTTTCTGCAAGCACGCCACAAACCGAGTCGGCTGAGGTATGCAAAAGCACATTTGGAGAAGCCAATTTCTTTTTGGAAGAAGGTCCTGTGGACTGATGAAACCAAGATTGAGTTGTTTGGTCATACAAAAAGGCATTATGCATGGCAGCAAAAAGCCACAGCATTCCAAGAAAAACACTTGCTACCCACAGTAAAATTTGGTGGAGGTTCATTCATGCTTTGGGGCTGTGTGGCCAATGCCGGCACCGGGAATCTTGTTAAAGTTGAGGGACGCATGGATTCCACTCAGTATCAGCAGATTCTTGACAATAATGTTCAAGAATCAGTGATAAAGTTGAAGTTACGCAGGGGATGGATCTTTCAGCAAGACAATGATCCAAAACACCGCTCCAAATCTACTCAGGCATTCATGCAGAGGAACAATTACAATGTTCTGGAATGGCCATCCCAGTCCCCAGACCTGAATATCATTGAACATCTGTGGGATCATTTGAAGAGGGCTGTTCATGCTCGGCGACCATCAAACTTAACTGAACTGGAATTGTTTTGTAAAGAGGAATGGTCAAAAATACCTTCATCCAGGATCCAGGAACTCATTAAAAGCTACAGGAAGCGACTAGAGGCTGTTATTTTTGCAAAAGGAGGATCTACTAAATATTAATGTCACTTTTCTGGTGAGGTGCCCATACTTATGCACCTGTCAAATTTTGTTTGAATGCAGATTGCACATTTTCTGTTAGTACTATAAACCTCATTTCAAGGCAGAAACATTACTGTGTCCAACAGTTATTACATATATCAAACTGAAATAGCTGTTGCAAAAACACCAATTTTAAGAAAACATTAAGCTTAAGATTAATAGGGGTGCCTAAACTTTTTCATATAACTGTATATCTGGGCACTGAACCCAGAGATCCAGAGTCAGGGATACCTGCTGTAGAGGTCACCATCATAGGGAAAGAATATAATCCTAATAGGTTTCCCCTAGAAGTCTTCGCAGAAGACCACATCCGTTCCGGAGCTGGAAGTATCCCATGGAACTCTGCTCCAGCTCAGCTCCAGGATCCCACACTAGCCCAGGCACAGTAATGTATGATAGTGATAAATAGGGTGGCACAGCAACCTGGCATAGAGGCAGTTTTTCCTTGTATGGAGGTGAACCAAGAGTTGTTATACCAGGTTGATAAATCCGTGATGAAATAATAGATCAGCTGATAGTATCCCAATCATACCGTGGGAGGTGCTTGAGATGTCCCACAAACACGTGCTGGGAGGTCATCTTGGAGATAAAAAATGCAACAGCATATTCTGTAGCGGTTCTTTTAGCCCAAGGTTTATGCTGAGGTTCAGAGGTTTTGCGAGTTGTGCCCAGAGTGTCAGCTAACTGCACCTACAGCAAACTTCCGTGGTCCACTGGTTCTTCTTCCTGTTATAGAGGTATCTTTTGAGAGAATTGCTATGGATCTGGTAGGGCTAATAGTGAAATCAGCTTGCGGCCACCAACACATTTTGGTCAAAGTGGATTATGCAACTCGTTACCCGGAAATGATTCCTCTTCGTCATACCTTGGCGAAACGTATTGCCCGGGAGCTGTTTGCCATGTTCTGTCGCCTTGGTCTACCAAAATGAGATCCTCATGGATCAGGGGACTCCTTTTATGTCCAAGGTCACTAAAGAATTGTGTAAACTGCTCCACACCAAACAGTTGCGCATGTTAGTCTATCACCCACAGACCAATGGTCTAGTTGAAAAATTTAATAAGACTCTAAAATCTATATTAAAAACGGTGGTAGCTAAAGATGAGAAGCACTGGGATATGTTGTTGCCATATCTAATTCTCGCCATCCGAGAGGTACAGCAGTCTTCCACTGGATTCTCTCCGTTGGAACAATTATGTAGTATGTTACGGGTCCGGGTGGTGGAACCTCTGTGCCAAGGTGCAAGGAGGGACCCAGAGGGGCGTGACTAATTATCCACCTGAACCGACGCTGGTCGTACGGCAGCTAACGACACCGTGACCAGGGAGGATCCGGGCTGAGGGACCAGGTGCTACTCTGGGGACGACCTTGTAAGAGAGCAGGTGGCTCCCACGGGTCAGATGGCTGGGACTGACCGGTATGGCGGATCGACACGGCAAGCAGGCGGAAGTCTCTGGTAGCCAACAGGTGGTCACAGTTCGAGAAAGCAGGGCAAGTAGCAGTCTTTAGGTTTACCAGGAAGGTGGTCACAGCAAGTGACGGCAGGGTCTCCAGGCAGGCTGGCAGGAAACAGGCAGGTGCTCCCAGGTGAGTAGGCAGACAGACGAGGCGGGTAACTGACAGGTAACTGGTGGGCGCTCCCAGGTGAGCGGACTGACGGACACAGCAGGTAACAGGCAGGTAACTGGTGGACGCTCCCAGGTGAGTAAGCAGACAGACTAGACAGGTAACAGGCAGGTAACTGGTGGGCGCTCCCAGGTGAGCGGTCTGACAGACAGGGCAGGCGGATGCTCCCAGGTGAGCGGACAGATAGCCAAGGCAGGTAACAGGTGAGCACACCAGGTGAGCAGGCTGGCAGGCTCGGCAGGTAACGGGCAGATAACAGGCTGGCAGGCAGGACGAGAAGTCAGGCTAGCAGCGGGACCTGAGGGCTGAAGCACAGATCAGACACAGTGCAAACAACTTTGCTCTGGCACCTCCATTTTGGAGGAGGTGCTTTAAATGTGGGAAGCCCTCTGGCCATTGGCCGTGGACTCTTTAGGAAGACGCGCGCTGTCCCTTTAAGAGGGGGGGGAGTGCGCGCGTGCGCCCTAAGCACTCTGCTGGAGGAAGAACGCGCGCCGGCCACAGCAGGGAACGGAGCGCAGGGGGAAGCCGCGCCAGGAGCCGGGGGCGAGAGAGACGGTGTCCCTGTCTGACATGGGGCAGGGACGCCACTGCGCCGACAGAGACAGGAGCGCTGGAGGGGCCCACGTGAGGAGCGCGGAGGTGAGAAGGACGGCGTCCCTGCCAAGCAGGGGGCAGGGACGCCGATGCTACATAGTAGACTTCCCAGGGACCTTCTGGGCATTGCCAAAGAGCTCAGGACCGAAGTTACAATAGAAAGGCCACAGTTATGTCCTTTAAACAAGGGAATAGAATGTTAGTTTTGGTACCCACCGCAGAAAGTAAGTTTTTGGCCAGGTGACAAGGCCCATATGAAGTCTGTGAAAAAATTTGGGAGGTGAACTACTGGATGTATTAGCCTGAGAAGAGAAAATCTGAGCAAACTTACCATGTCAATCTAATAAGGCATGGAAAGACCGGAAATGTATGGTTAGAGGTGACTCCGGTTGCATCTCCTATGGTCCCTCCAACACCGGCCGGGGAAGAGGCTGCAAACGAGGTAAAGATTCCCGAAAGTCTCTTAAAACAGCAGCGATGGGAAGCTCAGAAATTAGTGCAGCGGAATATAGACATATTCTTAGAACTGCCTGGTCAGACATCTGTGACATTGTCACCAAATCTCACGTAAGGGTGCGAATGAAACTGTACCATATGCCAGAGGCCTGGAGGCAAGCTCAGAAGAGGTAAAGAAAATGCTCCAGTTATTATGAGTCATTGAGAAGTCCAGGAGCGAGTGGGCTATTCCCATTGTACTGATTCCAAAGCCAGATGGATCGTAACGATTTTCAGCAATTGAATAATGTGTCAAAATTTGGCCTTTATCCAATCCCCCGGGTGGATGAGCTGATTGAGAGACTGGGACAGGTCCTGTACTTCACGACGCTCGATCTATCCAAGAATTACTTGCAGGTGCCTCTGACAGAGTCGGCCAAAGAAAAGACCACCCATTGTGACCACCTCCGTGATAGAGGGTCTCTATTACTATGTCGTCTTGCCTTTTTGGTTACATGAGGCCCCGGCCACATTTCAGAGGCTGATGGACACAGTATTAGAGCCCCATCAGAAGTATGCGTCTGCGTAGTTAGATGATATCATCATACATGGTAGCAACTGATATACCCACTTGTCCCAGGTGCAAGCTGTAGTGGATTCACTCAGAGCCGCGGGCTTGACAGCGAACCCAACAAAATGTGCAATAGGTCTTGAGGAAGCCCGGTATTTGGGGTACATGATTGGCCATGGGATTTTCAAATCTAAATAAATAAAATCGAAGCCATTCAAAACTGGCTCCAGCATCTTACCATGAAATAGACGAGAGCATTCCTCGGTATCATTGGATATTATAGACGGTTTATACCTAATTTTGCTGGAAGATTGGCCCCACTGACCGATCTCTTAAAGGGAAGGAAGTCTGTTATGGTCCAGTGGAATCCTCAGGCGAAGGATGCCTTCCAATCCATGAAGTTGGCGCTGAGCAGACTGCCCATCCCTATCAATCGCAACTTTTAGAAATGGATTTATTGTGCAAATGGACGCCTCTGAGGTAGGGCGGTTCTGTCACAAGAGGTGAAAGGAGAAGAACATTTGGTCACCTACTTGAGCAGGAAACTTACCCCGGCAGAGAAAAATTATAGCTTAGTGGAGAAGAAATGCTTGGTCATTAAGTGGGCCTTGGAGTCCCTACGCTATTATTTACTGGGGCATCAGTAGTTCTGGCTGGTGACTCACCACTCACCCCTGGTTTGGATGAGAAATGCTAAGGAGAGGAAATCTCTGGTCACCAAATAGTTTTTGTCCTTGCAAAATTTTTGCTTTTCAGTGGATCATCGAGCTGGGAAGTCGCAAGGCAATGCAGATGCCCTATCAGGGGCATCCTGTATGGTTACAGGTGTTCAATCTCACAAATTTGAACAGATGGGGATGTGAGCCACAGCTGTGGTTACCATGCAAAATAAAAGTAAGTGTGGACTGGGTCAAGTTATTTGACCAAGTCAGTTTAGGAAAACCTGTCTTGGGCTTTTATTTTTGGAAAGATCTGTAGGATGGTAGTGGGACGGATCTCTCCCTCCAGTCTGGGTTTTACAAGTGGCCCATGGCCACAGTTTTCATTTAAACCTGCAGTTAAGGTTTGGGTGTCTCAGTTTGTGTTTGGGATTCACATGTAGCAGAGCTGAAGGTAATGTGGACGTATGCCACACAGACCAAAGCGAGCGATATGGGCAAACACGATAGCACCCGAGAACCTTACGGTGGTGCAAGTGCCAGAGGCACTGAACTTTATTTACACATTCTCGGCTGCGATCTGGATTTGATTTATTTAACTTGCCTGGGTCATTGTCTCACTAAATTCACTGACAAAAATGCTGCTTCCTTACAGTATGTATAAAAAGTTTTAGGCATATATAGAGAAAATGCTACAAAATAAGAATACTTTAAAAGTAGAAGTGTTAATAGATTATTTTAATCAATTAACAAAATACTAAATTAATGCACACTAATTAAAATGAAATGAAATCTAAATTAAATCATTATTTGGTTTGAACATCTTTCAACATCAAAGAATCAATTTTTCTAGGTACACACAGTTATTTCTTCTAGGATCACAGTTATTTCTCAGCTTTGAGGTCACCGTTAATCCTCACCAAATCCTTAACATTTTGCTGAAATGCAGCCCCAAATGTGCAAGGAACCTCTACCATGCTTCATTTTTGCTTGTAGACTCATTATTGTGCTGCTCTTCAGCCCTTCGGTGAACTGTTATGTATTCTGTTACAACCAAATATTGAAAAGTTTGACAGACTTCTCCGAACAGTAGATGGATGTAAATGTGTCCCACTGGTTGCCGCCAGTTCTGAGTTGATGCCACTGCTGGACAACTTCCGATTTCAAAAGGAAGGAAGCATAATGTGTCTTTCATTTGTTGCACTAAGTCTCTTTGGCCGATCTCTGCATCTACGATTCTCAACATGGCCCATTTCTTGGTGTCCACAATGCTGAGAAATACAGGCAGATTCTTATCCATCATGTAATACCATCAAGGTGACATCTGATTGGCTCCAAATTTTTTCTGCAGCAGATCAACAACCTCAAACCTACAGACAATGTCATTAAAAACTATCTTCCGGAAGAAGAGAATAACAAGATGTCCTGCAAGAGATGTTATTGCCTCCACAGAGCCCTGATCTCAACATCATCAAGTCTGCCTGGGATTACATGAAGAGACAGAAGGATTCCCGAAAGCATATATCCATAGAAGATCTGTGGTTAATTCTCCAAGTTGTTAGGAAAAACCTCCCTACTGAATTTGTTCAATAAATGCATGCAATTATACCTAGAAGTATTTATGCTGTGTTGAAGGCAAAAGGTCGTTACTAGTGATGAGCGAGCACTAAATTGCTCGGGTATGCATTGCTTGGGTCGAGCAAATTGGAATACTCAGGTGCTCGACCCGAGCAAGGAGCCCAATGTAAGTCTATGGGAAACTCGTGCATTTTTCAGGCGGCTCCCCCCGGCGGTCTGCAGAGGGCCTAAAAATTGTCCAAATCGATGGGAACAGTGCTCAAATGACATGGGAACAGCATGGGGAAGACCCCTGGTAGCATTTCTGACTCCCAGGTCACTGCTGTCAACAACGTTGTCAGAGTATTACGCCACTTTTACGGACTCACAATAAAACATACAAAAACAAAACCAAAATGAATTTTCCTGGGAAATATATTAAGGAACATCCTTTCCAGGGTAATAACTTGTATATAAGGCAAAATAAATAACCAAAGCCAAAAATACTCCTCCACACCTTGGGCCATGTTCACATGTAGCGTTTTTGATGCGTTTTTTCACTTTTGCATTGCTTTCAAGCGTGACAAATGCATTCACTGGGAAATGTCATTTTAACATTTTACAACCTTATCTGGCCATGTGGTGTGTGACACATCATCAGACACATGCATACAGTGCTGAAAAGACATGTGAACAGCATGGGGAAGACCTCTGGAAGCATTTCTGACTCCCAGGTCACTGCCTAAAAGTGTGCCCATCATAAGTGATCCTTGGCGCTTGCAAAGATGCCTCCCGCCATGCACCTGTCATTGCAGACTTGCAACAATCACCGTCCACGTCCTTGTCCCAGTGCAGCGTTCAGTTGTCCCAACCCCATTCCTTGGAATGCAAGTGGAAGTATGCAGCCAGCCACCCACCCACAGGCTACAATACTATACTGCCAATTTTTTGACAGCTGCTTGCACTTGAAATGTGGCCTTTTAGGCTTGTGGAGGCGGAAGATTTTCACAACCTCATGCCGGCGCTGGCTGGGTGTCCATACTCGGTCCCCAGCCGCCACTGTTTCTCCCGGTATCGTCTCCGCCTTCCACAAGCACGGGTCCCACAACATTACCCATGCCCTCCCCAGTGCCTAACCACAAACACGTGGACAGGTGAATGTGGCCAGGGACGGTACGGAGCCAGTCCACAGCTTTTTTTGCTGAGTTGTAGTTCACCACAGCCATATTCTTTAGCTTGGTGAAAGGACTTGGGAAACCATATCTACCCAGCTGTCATTTCTCCCAGGAAGTCCTCTAAAGTTGCTTTCACTTGAAATGTGGCCTTTTAGGCTCGTGGAGGCGGAAGCTTTTCACAACCTCATGCCGGCGGCGACCGGGTATCCATACTCGGTCCCCAGCCGCCATTATTTTTCCCGGTATCGTCTCCGCCTTCTAAAAGCATGGGTCAGACAACATTACCCGTGCCCTCCCCAGTGCACTTACTGGGAAGGACCGCCTACCCACAAACACGTGGACAGGTGAATGTGGCCAGGGACTGTACGGAGCCAGTCCACAGCTTTTTTTGATGAAAGTTGTATTTAGCTCGGTGAAAGGACTGGCATAGAGGGAAACCGTATCTACTCTGGGTGTCATTTCTCCGTCACCAGGTTCCGCCCATTGTCACACACGACCATGCCTGGCTGTATGTTCAGCGGTGAGAGCCACAGATCAGGCTGCTGTGTTACAGCTTTCAACAACTCTGCAGCGCTGGGCGGGTTGTCAATTAAGCATTAAGCATGTTATCTTCAGCACAGCCTGTTGCCGCTTGGCCAAGGTAGTGCTGCAGTGCTGTCAGCTTGTGAGATGGAGGAGGAGGTGCAGGAGCTGAACAATGCGATTACATTGAGGTTAAATTGGTGACCCTGTTTTTTATACTAAAGAAAGAATCTATTGTTTTGGGGTTTTTTACGTTATTTTTGAAGACTAATGCATTCACCGGGAAATGTCATTTTAACATTTTACAACCTTATCTGGCAATGTGGTGTGTGACACATCATCAGACACATCCTGTTTTATTTATGATGGAGGGACTCTGAAAGTCATAAAGCCTATTTTTATAGGGCCATCAGATGGCCCTTACTATTCTTAAAAGGCCAGCAGTCGGCCCTCGCTATTGTTAGAGAGCCATCAGCCGGCTATGCTTTGTTGTTCCCATTATTAACAAGTGGGTCTCCTATACTGTTGTTGCGTATCCAGTGACTGCAAGGGCTGCCAAAAATTTGGACGCAACCCAATACCCCTTTGAAGAGACATAGAGGAGGGTTTCAGTAAAAAAAAATGTTCCCATTATAAAGGAGTGGGTCTCCTATAGTGGTAATGTCCATGCTGTGACTGCAAGGGCTACCAAAATTTGGGAAAAACCCCACTAAGAATTTAAAGACACATAGAGCAGGGCCACATTAACGACAAATTCCCATTAGAAAGGAGAGAGTCTGCTATACAGTTATAGGGTATGCAGTGAGTCCAACGGCTGACCAATTTTAGGAAAAACCCCACCAAGAATTTAAAGACACATAGAGCAGGGCCACAGTAACGACAAATTCCCATTAGAAAGGAGAGAGTCTGCTATACAGTTATAGGGTATGCAGTGAGTCCAAAGGTTGACCAATTTTAGGAAAAACCCCACTAAGAATTTAAAGACACATAGAGCAGGGCCACAGTAATGACAAATTCTCATTAGAAAGGAGAGAGTCTGCTCTTACAGTTATAGGGTATGCAATGAGTCCAAAGGCTGACCAATTTTAGGAAAAACCCTACTAAGAATTTAAAGACACATAGAGCAGGGCCACAGTAATGACAAATTCTCATTAGAAAGGAGAGAGTCTGCTATACAGTTATAGGGTATGCAATGAGTCCAAAGGCTGACCAATTTTAGGAAAAACCCCACTAAGAATTTAAAGACACACAGAGCACGGCCACAGTAACAAGGTACGACATGTTCCCATTAGAATGGAGAGGGTCTGCTATACAGTTATAGGGTATGCAGTGAGTCCAATGGCTGACCAATTTTAGGAAAAACCCCACTAAGAATTTAAAGACACAAAGAGCATGGCCACAGTAACGACAAATTCCGATAAGAAAGGAGAGAGTCTGCTATACAGTTATAGGGTATGTGTTAGAACCCTCCTGTTTGTTTTTCCTATCTTGTGTTTTGCGGTCACGTGACCATCTGCCTTTATATTCCAGCTCCGCCCTTCTGGCTGTGCTGGACTGCAGTGTTTGACTGTTTCTCTAGCCTGGTGCTTCGGTGCCTTTCTCTGTCAAGTTCGCTTGGTCCTCTGGGACCTCTAGTACATTTTTGTCAGTTTGTCTTTTTGTGTTCTGCAACAACTTCTCTGTTTAGGAGGCGTCCCATTTTTGTCCCAGTCCTTAGTTCTTTTAGGGACCCCTCCCTTAATTCTATAGGTCTTCGTTCAGACTAGCCGAGGACTAAGGCGGGTCTGTTCACTAGGAACAGGCAGCCCGCTACATCGTAGGGATTCAGCTTAATCTTACTGTAGGGACAGCTTTCCCCTATCTTTCCTTAGTACATGTTGCAGATCATAACAGTAAGTCCAGCCAAAAAAAAAAAAAAACTAAAAGGAAAGAAATTCGGGGATCAGTATGGTTTCCATCCAGGATTTGGCTAAACGCCAGGAGGGATTGTCTCTGGAGGTGGCCGAGCTTCAGCAACACGTGAGTAGCTGTTCTGAAGCGCATTTTGTCGAACCCAAGGTAGGACTGCATGATTTTTTTTTATGGTAAACAGCAAGATTTTTTTTCCTTTAAAAATGCTTGTTTGTTATATTTTTGTTTGAGACCAAGATCCTCTGGGAATGAATCACAGCGCATTGGTTTTATTATGTCACTTTTGCGTAATGAACCACAGAGGTGGGCCTTTTCTCTCCAGCCTAATGATCCATATTTAAGGTCTGTTGAAGAATTTTTTTCTGCTATGGGGCTATTATATGATGACCCTGATCAAATCTCATCTACTGAATCAGAACTTAGACGTATGAATCAGGGATCAGATGATGTTGAAAATTATTGCACACACTTCAGGAGATAAGTGGAATGATCCCGCGCTGAGATGTTTATTTCTTGCTGGTCTGAGTGAAAGGGTTAAGGATTTGCTAATTGTATTCCCTGCACCTGAGACTCTGCAGGAAGCTATGCAGTTAGCTGTTCATATAGACAGGAGACTGCAGTGCAGGCTCAATGAGGTAAAGACTCCTGTAATGTCAGTTCCTAGTCCCCAGAAAATCTGCTCTGACGGCGGGGAACCGATGGAGGTTGGGGGGATGTCACTCCGCTCTCAGGAAAGAGACAGGAGGTTCACCGAGGGATTGTGTTTTTATTGTGGTAAAGCTGACCATTTGATTAAGTATTGTGAGCGTCGTTTAAGTAAACAAAAAAAAAGGTCAGGTACGCCCGTATAGCTTGTTTACGCTCTGCAGGAGTATTTATTTCTGGGAGAACTACTCTGCAGGGAGATTTGATTGAATTTCAGGTATTTGTGGATTGTGGTTCAACATTTAATGTGATTGATAAAGGGTTTTTGGAAAACCTTAAATTGAAATCCAAACCTTTGTCATCTCCTATTTCTGTGGTTGCAATTGATAACACTCCTTTGAAATGTATTACTCACAAGACTGCTGCATTTCCCCTCACTATCAATGGAGTTCACCAAGAAATTTTGGACTTGGTTGTTTTGGATAATTTGCCCTCTCCAGTTGTTCTAGGATTGCCTTGGTTAAAACTGCACAATCCTTTATTGGACTGGTCTACTAATGTGATTAAGTCTTGGAGTCCGAAGTGCTATGATAAATGTTGTAATGGTCGCATTGCGGCTGTGGAAAAAGGGGAATTACCGGTACCTATTCAAGATTTTTGGAGGGTTTTTTCGGAGGAGGAGTTGCAAGTTTTACCTCCTCATAGGGATTATGATTGCGCCATTGAGTTTGTTCCGGGTGCTACTCTCCCCAAAAGTCGCTTGTTTAATCTGACTATCCCTGAAAGAAAGGCCTTGGAGGAGTACATAGAGACTAGCCTGGCTGCTGGTCACATTAGACCTTCTAAGTCGCCTGTGGCAGTTGGATTCTTCTTTGTTAAAAAAAAGGACGGCGGTTTACGTCCATGTCTGGATTTTCGTGAAATTAATAAGATTACCGTACGCAATTCCTACCCATTGCCATTAATTCCTGACTTGTTTAACCAGTTAGTGGGAGCCAAATGGTTCTCCAAAATTGATCTCTGGGAGGCATACCATTTGTTATGAGTGAAGGAGGGTGATGAATGGAAAACTGCTTTTAACACTCCGGTAGGTCATTTTGAGAATCTGATGATGCCTTTTGGTCTTACCAATGCACCTGCATTTTTTCAGAATGTTATTAATGACATTCTGAGACCATTGATTGGTAAGAATGTGGTTGTGTATTTGGATGACATTTTGATTTATTCACCAGATCTAGAGTCCCATTGGCAGAGTGTACGTGAAGTTTTGCAGTTATTGAGTGATAATTCACTCTTTGCTAAGCTGGAGAAATGTGAGTTCGCTGTGCAGAAAATTTGTTTTTTGGGCTACATTGTCTCCAGCGAGGGCTTTGAGATGGACCCTGTGAAGGTTCAGGCTGTGCAGGAATGGCCTAGGCCTATTGGTTTGAAATCTATACAGAGATTTTTGGGTTTTGCCAATTATTACAGGAAATTCATTAAGAATTTTTCTGTAATTGTTAAACCTCTAACCGATCTCACCAGGAAAGGTGCGAATACGGCCGAGTGAACTACTGAGGCCATTGAAGCGTTTGAGTATCTCAAAGAGAGGTTCAGTTCTGCCCCTATTCTTATGCAGCCTGATGAGACCAAGCCTTTTTTGGTCGAGGTCGATGCTTCATCGGTTGGGGTCGGAGCAGTTTTGTCTCAGGAGAACAAGGGTGGAGTACATCCTTGTGCCTTCTTTTCGAAAAAATTTTCAGAAACCGAACTGAATTATGATGTTGGAAATCGGGAGTTGCTGGCTATTAAACTTGCGTTTGAACATTGGCGTCATTTTTTGGAAGGCGATAGATTTACCATTCAGGTTTTCACAGATCATAAGAATTTGATCTATCTGGATGCTGCCAAGCGCTTGAATGCCCGTCAAGCTAGGTGGGCACTTTTTTTTTCTCGGTTTCATTTTTCTGTTACCTATATCCCTGGTACTAAGAATGTTAAAGCCGATGCTTTATCTCGCAGCTTCTCTCCTACGGTCGGTGCCGAGGAGGAGGAGAGCATTTTACAGAAAGGAGTTGTGGTGGCGGCATTGGACTCCGTTTTGGAGAATGGGATTCTGAAAGCTCAAGATGATGCTCCATCTAACACTCCCCATGGGAGGTTGTTCGTGCCTAGAGCCTTTAGGAGAGATTTGTTTGCGGAGTGTCATGAATCTCGGTTGGCAGGTCATCCAGGAATTTCGGAGACTAAGAGTTATCAGTCGCAGTTTTTGGGGGCCTGGATGGCAGAAGGAAGTCATCAAGTGGGTGCGTCAGTGTACTGTGTGTGCTAGGTCAAAGGCTTCACATACTCCTGCTGCGGGGTTGCTTTGCCCTCTGGAGGTTCCTAGTGCGCCTTGGACGCATTTCACAATGGATTTTATTACTGATCTTCCTGTGTCTAAGGGTTTTACTGTCATCTGGGTGGTCGTGGACCGTTTTAGTAAGATGTGTCATTTGGTTCCATTCATTAAGTTGCCCTGCGCCAAGACACTCATTAAGGCGTTTGTTAAGGAGATTGTCAAGCTCCATGGCGTTCCCACGGATATTGTTTCTGATAGAGGACCTCAGTTTGTGGCTCGCTTTTGGCGTGCTTTTTGTGACAAGTTGGGAGTCCATTTGTCATTTTCGTCTGGTTATCATCCTGAGTCTAATGGACAGACTGAAAGAAAGAAAGAACCAGGATGTTGAACAGTTTTTGCGTTGTTTTGTGGCGGACAATCAAGAGGTGTGGTCTGAGTTTCTGCCTCTCGCAGAATTTGCTCTTAACAATCATACATCCTCCTCTGCTGGGTGTTCTCCTTTTTTTTGTTGTACTGGGAGACATCCGTCTTTTGGTTCGTTCTCCAAATTGGGGTCGGCGGTGCCGGAGGAGGAGAATTTTTCCGGTGATTTGGAGAGAGTTTGGACTAATGTATGTTGCAACCTTCAAGAGGCTAACAAGAAGTCCAAGAAGTATTTTGACAGGAAACGTAAAGAGGTTTTGTTTACTGTGGGTGACATGGCTTGGTTGTCCTCGAAGAACCTGCGGTTGAGGATTCGCTCTAAAAAACTGGGTCCTAAGTTTGTGGGTCCATTAAAAGTGCTTCAGGTTGTTAACCCGTCAGCTGTTAGGTTGGATGTCCCTACTTCCTGGAAGATTAATCCTGTGTTTCATGTTTCCTTGTTGAAAAAGGCTGACGTATCTGATAGGGACACCACTGTCACAGTTCCTCCTGTGGTGGAAGACGGCGAATATGAAATTTGTCGTATCTTGAATTCTAGATGGCATAGAGGGAGATTACAGTATCTTGTCTCCTAGAAGGGTTTTGGTCCCGAAGACAACTCCTGGGTAAGGACGGATGATGTCTCTGCTCCTAGGCTTGTTAAAGCTTTCCACAGGAGGTTTCTGGATAGGCCTGGGCCTGGAGGATCCGGAGAATCCTCATAAAAGAGGGGGTACTGTTAGAACACTCCTGTTTGTTTTTTCTATCTTGTGTTTTGCGGTCACGTGACCATCTGCCTTTATATTCCAGCTCCGCCCTTCTGGCTGTGCTAGACTGGAGTGTTTGACTGTTTCTCTAGCCTGGTGCTTCAGTGCCTTTCTCTGTCAAGTTCGCTTGGTCCTCTGGGACCTCTAGTACATTTTTGTCAGTTTGTCTTTTTGTGTTCTGCAACAACTTCTCTGTTTAGGAGGTGTCCCATTTTTGTCCCAGTCCTTAGTTCTTTTAGGGACCCCTCCCTTAATTCTATAGGTCTTCATTCAGACTAGCCGAGGACTAAGGTGGGTCTGTTCACTAGGAACAGGCAGCTCGCTACATCGTAGGGATTCAGCTTAGTCTTACTGTAGTGACAGCTTTCCCCTATCTTTCCTTAGTGCATGTTGAAGATCATAACAGTATGCAGTGAGTCCAAAGGCTGACCAATTTTAGGAAAAACCCCACTAAGAATTTAAAGACACACAGAGCAGGGCCACAGTAACAAGTACGACATGTTCCCATTAGAAAGGAGAGGGTCTGCTATACATATATATATATAGGGTATGCAGTGAATCCAACGGCTGAACAAGTTTAGGAAAAGCCCCACTAAGAATTTAAAGAGACATGGAGCAGGGCCACAGTAACAACAAATTCCCATTAGAAAGGAGAGAGTCTCCTATAGTGTTGGCCTATGCAGTGAATGCAAGGGCTGCCAAAAATTTGGAGGCACTTCAATGCCCCTTGGAAGAGACGTGGAGGAAGGCCTCATAAAAAAATGTTCCCATTAGAAAGGAGCGGACCTCCTATACTTGTAATGCCCATTCACTAAGTGTATGGGCTGACAAACATTTACCCCTGGGGGGTATACATGAACATACTGTATAAAAATTTTTTTTTTACGGGCATCATAAACACCCTTTAAAAAAATTATGTGAATGTTGCATCACGGACCACAGTCACCCTGGTGATATGGTGGTGGAGGATGAGGAGATGGAGGAAGACAAGAGCAAATAGCCAAAATCAGGAAGCGTATACCCATGTTTGGGTGTGAAATGGTGCATGGGAATACACCTCCCAAGAAAAGACACTGGATTTGAGTTTATGTTACGTTGCTGATGGTGTTGAGAAGTCTTGCCCAATCCAGCCCTTGTTCATTTTTATAAGAGTCAGCCTGTCAGCATTTTCAGTTGACAGGCGGATGCGCTTATCAGTTATAATTCCACCAGCGGCACTAAAAACCCGCTCTGATAAAACACTGGCGGCAGGGCAGGCCAGGACCTCCAAGGCATAGAGAGCCAGTTTATTCCACGTATCCAGCTTGGATACCCAATAATTATAAGGCACAGAGGAATGATGGAGGAAGTTGGTACGGTCGGCAAGGTACTCTCTCAGCATCTTCCAAAACGTTGCACTCCTTGTGAGAGTAGCCCGCGAATCAGGGCCTGTGCGATGGGAGGGTCTGAGAAGACTCTCCCAGAACTTTGACAGTGTTCCCCTGCCTCTGCTGGATTGGAGTTGTGTCTCTCTCGCCTGTACTCCTTGGTTGTCCAACGAAGTGTGCCCTCTGCCGCCAGTGTTTTCAGATGGGAATTTTTTTAATAGTTCCGCAACAAGGGCCTTCTTGTACAGCCCCATTTTTGTGGACCTGTTCGCCTCAGGAATAAGAGATATAAAGTTCTCCTTGTAGCGTGGGTCTTGAAGTGTCACCAACCAGTAATGACTGTCATCCAAAATTTTGAGAACGCGAGGGTCATGGGAAAGGCAGCGTAACATAAACTCAGCCATGCGTGCCAGACTACTAACAGGCAAGACTTCCGTGTCCTCACCAAGAGGATGACTGACCATGCTCTCCTCCTCCTCCTCTCTGTCCTCTGGCCATCCACGCTGAGCAGACAGTATGACAGCTATGCAGGTAGTACCATCTATAGTGCATGAAACTAGCTCCTGTCCTTCCTCCTCCTCCTCTTCCTCATTGTCACCCAATCCATGTTGGGATGAGATGAGGCTTGGCTGTGTGTAATCACCCTGTATGGTTCCTTGCTCCATCTCATCGTGCTCCGCCTGCAATGCATCCTCTTTGATTGTGAGCAGAGAGCGTTTCAGAAGACAGAGAAGCGGGATGGTGACGCTAATTATGGCATCATCGCCACTCACCATCTTGGTGGAGTACTCAAAGTTTTGGAAGATGGTACATATGTCTGACATCCATGTCCACTCCTGAGGTCTTATGTGTGGAGTCTGAACTGAATACCGAAGGCCTTGTTGATGCTGGTACTCAACAACTGCTCTCTTCTATTCACAAATCCTTGCCAACATCTGCAGTGTAGAGTTCCAACGCGTGGGGACATCACACCCCAGTCTGCCAGTTTAATGATCCACAAATTAAGTAGTAAAGACCAGTGCACAGTATTTATTTCCATGTATCACTAGTACTTCACTAATTCAGTAATTAATGTCGTTTTACAATTTTTTAAAATTTGTTCTAAAGCATTTTTTGGATAGTGTACTTTATATGTAAAGGTTAATGTATAGTTTCAATATCTTTTTACTAATGAAAACCAAATCTTTGAACATATCTATATGAAGAAGCCATCCTATCTGAACTGTTGCTCTGCTGTGTTAACAGCAAGACTTATCAAACATTAATCTAGAGGTGTTGTAACTCATATGGAGAGTTTTTTAGACATGCTCTATGATCTGTGCAGTGGTCACTGTGCAGAGAGGGGAAGGAGGTGAGTTTCAATAGGTTGATCCTGTCTTAGCACTATAGTATATACCGTATGAGCATCTACTGTAGGTGTTACTATATTTTGCAATATTGCATGTGATACTAATGATCTCTACAGAACAGGAAGTATATTGTGAAACTTAAAGGGGTGGTCCAGGTCTGATGCTTATGCCTAGGACAGGTCATCAATCTGAGATCGGTAGGGGAGGTAAAGTGCATCACTTGACAGTGGCCACTAAGCAATGTATAGGGTGTTTCGCCCTATACACTGCTTATATCCAGCTACTGCCATAACAAATTTCAGCTAAGCGGTTGCAGTGCAGGATTAGTGCTACAGAGAGGTCATAAATATGTCAGTTTCAGACAACCTCTTTAAATTGGCCATACACATACATAAGATAGTTATCTGTAGACCATTTTCAAAACCAGTGACATTTTGTGAGATCTGCTAAGAATCTGAAGTCTGCGACGGCCATTCAAATTACATTACCAGCAGATGTTATTAATATAAGTACGTCATTTTTTTCTCGTATGTAAAAAAACAGAGCAATTTTCATCTGGACATTTTTTTAACCTTTAATGTGTTATGTGTTTGTCCTCTTCTGATAAATAAACTGATGGAAGATTGCCAACTTTCTCTTAGCATTAATTAGTGAAAAACAGACATCAAAAGGATGCATCACGAATGGCATCCATGTGCTGTCCATTTTTTTTCAGTTTTTTTTTCAGATTAATAGAAATTGGTGAGTTTGGTCCACAAACTCGAGCTAAAGAACTATTCTGTGTGCAACATATATCTAATATCCTGCTACAGTTCTGTTCATTTACCCTTTAAAGGGGTTTTCAATGACTAAGATATTGATGACCTCTCCTCACAAAAATCAGATCACCAGGTGTCCTGGAGCTCATACCAAGTACTACGGCCATTGCAATTTCACAGTATATAGGGACAGAAAGGCTCTGTACAAATGACTATGTATACTGAGTATTGGCTGTTCTTGGGGATTGTAGTTCACACCACATTCACCTCAATGAGAGTTGAGATGCAGTACCCGGGAACTGCTACAACATAGTGTATGGAGTTGTGTTGTCTGGTAGTGTACCCTGCGAACATCTAGTGGCTGTGGCACCAAGTATCAGGTAAGCGTTGTAGGTACGGGATGTTGAGCCCGGGCAATCCCTTTAAATGCCACATTCATTAGTGACCACAGCAACTAGGTGGTTAGACAGAAGTGGGGAGCAACCTCTGTTACTACATTGCCTCCCTATAAGCACAATCACATGGCACCAGTGTGTTGCCAAGACAGCTGGTGGCTTAACAAAGACCCCTTGTCTCTCTCTTGTATTTGTCCTAGGGTCCTAAACCCAGTCTAATATGTTGATTGTCAGTAAAACACTGACAAGCAAAAATTCACTGCAATACAAGAATATTGTAGCATATTGTATTTCAAGAAGCAGACGATCACCACGGTCATGTTCTATAGTGGAAAAAATAAAAGTTTGTTAAAAAAAAAACCTGTTAATTTAAAATAAAGAACAAAAAAGCAATACATTTCCCATTAAATATCTCCATACATTGCAAAAATAGTCATATTAAAAAAAGTTTGGTATCACTGTTAGTAATATTTGTACTGTAGAAAATATTAACCACAATGACCTACATAATCAAATGAAAAAGTTATTTACACAAATGACATAAAAAATGGTGATTTTTTTTCCCTTCACCTAAAAAATGTATTAAATTCAATTAATGAGTTTTAGGTGCCAACACATCGTACAGTTAAAAATGATAACTTGTCCCAAAAAAAAGGGTAGCACCAACTTCTTCTGCTTAACTGTCAGCTCACTGGCTTGACTATGCAGCGAATGAGCTGTCAGTCAAGCAGAGGAAGGAGATGGGTGGGGAATAGCGCTGGTGAGGCAGAGATTCGGCACGCACCCAGAGCACGACAACCTCATTTGCGTCTGGATTAAAACATGGATTTTTGAGTAATCAATTGGCAGATTTAATAAAAAAAAGGTATAGATTTAATTCAATTAGCTACCTTTCAAAGACTATGTGACAATATAAGCAGTTTGGGGAGGTGATCATTTATGAGAGATTCCCTTTAATCTCTTATTCTGTAATTTTACTCCAGATTTGTTTTTGTAAGAAATAGGCCTAAAAGTGAGCCCTCATTAATTTTTGGAATATGTGGAAATGTGATGTACTGTAAATTTACATTGATGTAAAAGCATAAAAGCATGATGACACTCAATGATAAATACTATAAAAAATATAGAAATTACACAATATAATCCTCCGCAAATGATTGCAGCCCTCCAGTGGAAATGCATATCTGATTGATCTGTTTAATATATTTTTGTCAGTAGCAAAATTCTTTATAAAATAATAAAGCAATATAAATATGAGTTTAGCATTGTATTTTCTTTACAATTAAGAAATATCATGTTTGGACATGATGGAGAGATAACACACAGATAAGAGGAAAACACATTTTAGTTTTACAAAAAAGTTCTAAAACCTTAATGAAAAAATTAAAACAGATTTTGTGTCAAATGTAATTTTCATATTTGCTGTTCAGCTAAATTAGGCTATGCTAAATTAAGTTATACTAAATTAGGTTATGCTATAAGTGCTGATACTAGACCCTCCAAAAACCTGATCATCTTTTCTCTTTTTATTAGTCTTCAAAATGCCACAAGAATGCTAAAATATTACTATTTGTTTTGCGGTGCATGTCTAAAACAGTAATATAATTAATGACCAGTTCACACAGAAAATATGGATGATGTTTTTGCACACATATTTATAGAGGAATTCAGATTTATATTATTTTATATGGGTTCTTCATTAAAACCATACTAAAATCGTATACACTCCTCAACATTGAAATTGCAACACTAAAAAGGAAAACTCATGGAATTATGCAAAATGCAGGACAGACAGACATGTTAATGATAAGCAAATAACAGTTTCATTCACATTTTGTGACTAATGGTGTTCCAGATTTGCTTGGTGGGGACAAGTCCAGAAATGCTGCAGGCCATGGTGGCAAGTTTAGGCCTTGCAAGCTGCTCACAGTAGCACAAGCAACATGTGACTTGGCTTTTCCACATTGCCTCGTAAAGGCTTCTTCATGGTTTCCAGGCCAAACTCTGGCTAGTATTGCATCCAAGACAAAAGTGGGACTCATTGCTGAAGAGTACAGACCTCCATTCCAGCCACCATTGACATCTTTCGCTGCACTATGATAACCTTTGAGAGTGGTGGCTTGAGGTCAATGGAACAGACTTTGTAAGTGATGTCTAATTTCACTTACAATACAGAATAGATCACTTAGCATCATTCTTCAAATCTGACAAGATCATGTGGGCAATGCCATGACCAGGCCTTCACAGTGGAACATCACACTAGTCCTACTCCTAGGATTATGGTGTGGAGTTACATAATGTATGCTAGCTGGACTTCTCAGTCAGAAAAATCCAGGTAAAAAAACTGTACCCCTACTATCTGCAAAGCTTGGTGGCAGACACCATCTGTCATAAAATTCAACCTTAGTCAGAAGTAAACCAAGCATGACATTGACTTTAAACATTTGCATCCCATGAATATACTGTGGGGAGGTTTGTAACAGGTTGTACATTCAGGAAACTCCTCAAACATGACACCATAGTAGACTATTACTAGAGAAATGCCTGCAGGAGGTTTCTCGTCCTAAAAAGTAAATTCTAGTGGATCTTTCTTATACAGTGGCATGTAAAAGTTTGGGCACCCCTGGACAAAATTACTGTTATTGTGAACAATTAAGCAAGTTGAATATGAAATGATATCTAAAAGGCCTAAAGTTAAAGATGATACTTTCCTTTGTATTTTAGGCAAAAAAAAAAATTTCTTTTGTCATCTTTTACATTTTAAAAATTACAAAAATGAAAATGGACCGTTGTAAAAATTTGGGCACCCTGCACGGTTATTACCTAGTAACACCCCCTTTTGAAAGTATCACAGCTTGTAAACGCATTTTGTAGCCAGCCAAGAGTCTTTCAATTCTTATTTTAGGGATTTTCATTCTTCCTTAGATAATTTTTCCAGTTCTGTGAGATTTCTGTTCGTCTTGTATGCACTCCTATTCTGAGATCTAGCCACAGATTTTCAATGCTGTTCAGATCAAGGGACTGTGAGGGCCATTGTAAAACCTTCAGCTGGCACATTTTGATGTAGTCTATTGTGGATTTTGACATGTGTTTAGGATCATTATCCATTTGTAGAAGCTATCTTCTTTTTAACTTCAGCTTTTTTACAGGTGGTGTTATGTTTGCATCAAGAATTTGTTGAAATTTCATTGAATCCATTCTTCCCTCTACCCGTGAAATGTTCCCAGTGCCATTGGCTGCACCACAACCCCAAAGCATGATTGATCCACCCCCATGCTTAATAGTTGGCAAAATGTTCTTTTCCTGAATTTCTGTGCCCTTTTTTCTCCACACATAGCTTTGATCATTGTGGCCAAAGTGTTCTATTTTAACCTCATAGGTCCACAGGACTTGTTTCCAAAATGCATCAGGCTTGTTTAGATATTCTTTTGCATACTTTTGATGCTGAATTTTATGGTGAGGATGCAAGAGAGGTTTTTTTTGGTGACTCTTCCATGTCATATTTGTGCAGGTGTATCTGAGCAGTAGAACAATGTAACACAACTACAGACTCTACTAAATCTTTCTGGAGGTTTTTTGCAGTAAGCCGTCTATAGCAATCCTACGAGCAGCTCTCACTGAAATTGTGCTTGGTCTTCCAGACCTTATATTGACCTCCACTGTTCATGTTAACTGCCATTCTTAATTACATTTCGAACTGAGGAAGGGGCAACTTGAAAACATTTTGCTTTCTTCTTATAGCCTTCTCCTGCTTTGTGGACCTCCACCATTATCATTTTCAGAGTGCTAAGCAGCTGCTTAGAAGAACCCATGGCTGCAGTTTTTTGGCGTAAGGTTAGAGGAGGCTGGGTTTTTAGAAAGCTGGGAAATTTGCATCACCTGGCCATTCCTAATGATGATAGTGAACCAGGGGTGGATTAAGAGTAGCAAGGGCCCCGGGCAGTTTAGAAGGCGCACCCCCCCCCCCACACCTGATTTATCACGTGACATGTCACATGATCCCCTGTGATAGATCATGTGATAGTTCACGGGAAATTAATTTGGCACAATATTAATTGTGCTGCCTCATCTGAGAGCAGCACAATATTGGGGCAGATACCCTGATTCCAGCGAAGTGTCACTTATTCAGCTGCTTGTTGTCATTTTGAGAAAATCACCGTTTTATCTGCTGCAGATCTAGCAGCTCTCTGAATGCTGCGCTCTGTATAGCCCCACCCACACCACTGATTGGCAGCTTTCTGCCCATGCTCAGTGTACACAGAAATCTACTGATCAGTGATGGGGGTGGGGTCCTACAGAACTTACAAGTCATCTAGTGATAATTACCTTCTGACAAATCAATGATTTTATCAAAACAACACTAAGCAGCCCAGTAAGTGACACATTACTGGAATCAGTGCCTCTAACCCTACATTATGCTGCTCTCAGATTAGGTGGCAAAAACCTGATGACAGATTCCCTTTAAAGGAGCTGTAAACACAAAAAAGTTTGTATTAAAAAAATACAAGCCATTTGTGAAATTAACTTTTTTTCATTGTTAATTCACATTAGACTGTATCTCCAACACTTTTGTCAGCAGGTCTTATTACAGACTCTGAATAGGGCAGCTCTCTCCCTCTCCCTCAGCAGAAAGTCACAGCATGGTTAAAAAACGGGATCTTTTATGATTTTCTCATAATAAATAAAAAAGGACATGCAAGTCCTCCAAACTATTTTCCATTTCTCTATAGGGGAGGTCCTAAATCTTTCTTGTTCTTTAGTTGATCACATGTCAAAAAGGCAAAGCATTTACTATGAACTCGCCTAAAAAAATATACACTTGGAGAGTAATATCATCATCTGCATGTAAATATTCCTTGACTCTAAGGGCTCGCTCACACTGTCGTATAACACGGCCGAATGCTATGTGATGTTTTATCGGATAGGACTCGGCCCTATGTTATACTATGGGACAGTGCAGATCTGCGATTATTAACATGAGAAAATAATGTCATTCGATATTCGGACCATGTGCACCCATACAAGTCTATGGGTGCACGTAAAACATTGGACTGCACTCGGATGTCATCCAAGTGCAGTCCGATGAACACTCACAGAGACTATGGAGAAGATGGACAAATTAAGTTCTCCATCTTCTCCATATCTGTGCTGCGCGAGAATCGGATCACACTCAGTTGAAGCTCTGACAGAGTTTGAGCCGAGTGTCATTAGCATAATTGGCCCTATTCTCTTGCATGAGAGAATATATGGCTTAGTGAGTGGACCCTAAAACTGAATAGTAGTGACGGACAGGCTGCTCACAAGCGGGATCCATGTAGCTCTCAGATGTCATGTAGGTAGGGCTTCATTCCATGGGGTAGGGCTTAATTTCAAGGTATATAAAAAAAATGGACTTCAAATAAAAATTAAATGAACACAAAAAGCACTAATTGAATTATTTTTTTCGTATTTATGTTTGCAGCCCCTTTAAAAACCCTTTGAGGACCAAGGCACATATATATCCCATAGTTTTAAACTGGAAAAAAATTAGATTGAATAAAATTTAAGGTCCTCCAAGGTTTAAGTAGGTCATAAATTCATATGAATACTTGCTCATACAATTGCACATGCCATAAGATGAAGAAGAACAGAATCAAAAATATGACATTAAGTGCAGCACTTACAGGTATTCAAGGTGAAAGAGACCAGCAAAGGCATCGTCTCGAATGACAGTAAATGAGTTAGAATTCAGCAAGCTGAAAATGAAGACAGCAGGTTAGAAATGAACCAGACTTTATGGTGCTCAGAATTAGTCAAGCAGAATTTATTGACTACTCTTGCAAAGCACTGAGACTCCCGCTGTGTATTGATGGCGCCGTGCGGCCTCCTGCTGTGTATAGATGGCACCGTATAGATGGCTACGTGCGGCCTCCTGCTGAGTATACGTGTATAGATGGCTACGTGCGGCCTCCTGCTGAGTATAGATGCCGCACGGCGCTCCCCCCAGAGACAGCAGGAGGCCGCACAGCGCCATTTATACTCAGCGGGAGGCCGCACGTAGCCATCTATACACAGCAGGAGGTCACACGGCGACATCTATACTCAGCGGGGGGCCGCACGTAGCCATCTATACACAGCGGGGGGCGCACGTAGCCATCTATACACAGCGGGGGGCCGCACGGCACCGTCTATACACAGCGGGGGGCCGCACGTAGCCATCTATACACAGCGGGGGGGTGCACGCAGCCATCTATACACAGCGGGGGGCCGCACGGCGCCCCCCCCAGAGACATCAGGAGGCCGCACGGCGCCAACTATACTCAGCAGGAGGCCACATGCAGTCATGCACACACACAAACATATACAGACACGCATAAACACATTTGAAACACAAAAATACATACAAACAGACATCACACAATGACATCTGCCCACACACACACACACACACACACACACACAAACAGACAGACATCACACACACACCTGCCCATACACACATCTGTGTGTGTGTATGTATAGTGTGTGTGTATGTGTGTGTATGTATAGTGTGTGTGTGTATAATTTGTGTGTGTGTATTTTTTTTTAAGTTAAAAACAAGTAAAATGCATGTGGCATCAATATCAAGACTCCAGATATAAGGGCCTATTCACACTGAATTTTGCAATGCATTCATCTCCTCTTTCCAGGCTTCTATCTAAATCCCTGAAAAATGGCATTCAGATGTGCCTTGACATAGCCATTGATTTGAACAAAGGCAAACCGAGGCTAAAGTCTGAATCTTTAGGCTCCATTTGCTCTGCTTTCAGATGTCTCATTTCAGACAGCACAATCCTGAATTTCAGGGATTCAGTTGTAAGCCTTGTGTAAAGACCTGAATGCAGCGCTGAATGTAGTGTGAATAGGTCCTTACATCCTACACCACCTCAGGGGATTGTTGTTATGGAGTATTGCCCCTGGGTGGCCGCAGTTATGACCACCACCAGGGCTCGCGGTCACCCACCCTAGCTTTAGTATTCTGGGGAGCTGGTATAATGAATATCTGAGAAGAGCCCTAGAGAAGCAAGAACATTGGACAACCAAGAGGTGGTGGCCTCAAGTCAGGTGTAGTGTTCAACAGGGCAAGACTTTCTAACCTGCCCACACACACACACACCTGCCCACACACACACACCTGTTCACACACACACCTGCCCACACACACCTGCCCACACACACACACACACATCTGCCCACACACACACCTGCCCACACAGACACACACACATCTGCCCACACACACACACACCTGCCCACACGGACACACACACACACACACATCTGCCCACACACATACACACACACCTGCCCACACACACACCTGCCCACACACACACCTGCCCACACACACACCTGCCCACACACACACACCTGCCCACACACACACATCTGCCCACACACACACACACCTGCCCACACACACACACCTGCCCACACACACCTGCCCACACACACACCGGCCCACACAGACACACACACCTGCCCACACAGACACACACATCTGCCCACACACACACATCTGCCCACACACACACATACACACTCACCATCCCCCAGCTCCATTCCTCCTGCCTGCTCTCTCTCTTCTCCAGTGCAGCACTGCAGGCCGGGCGCGCACTGCGTGACGTCAGAGTTAGGAGACACGGCCGCGCACAGGGCCGTGTCTCCTAGCAGTGACGCGGCTGGGTCAGCACAGGGAAGTTAACTGCTGCAGTGCTGGCCCGGCCGATGAAGAAGTAGTGGCGGCCGCTGCTGGGGGAGTGGTCTGGGGCCCCCCCTCCCGGTCCGGGCCCCCCCTCCCGGTCCGGGCCCCCCCTCCCGCCACTGCTACCGGTATGTGCCGCGGCGGCCCGCACATATAATGAGGGCAATCCGGCATTAGACACCCCGCCTGGAGCCGCAGGCCCCCTGCAGGCTTGGGGCCCCGGGCGGTCGCCCGGATTGCCCTCATTATAATCCACCTATGTAGTGAACCATAACCCTAACAGGTTAATTAAGGTCTGAAATCTTGGTCAAAGTTATCTGAGCACACAAATCTCCAAAGATGCCCAAACTTTTGCATCGGCCCATTTTCCTTTTTGTAATTTTTAAAATTAAAATAATTACAATATATTTTTTTTACCTAAAATACAAAGAAAATGTGTCATCTTTAACTTTAGGCCTTTTAGAGATCATTTCATTTCATCTAAAACTTTCTTAACTGTTCATAATAACAGTAATTTTGACCAGGGGTGTCCAAACTTTTACATGCCACTGTAGAGATGGAAATTACATTTCTATAAAAGTATGTATACAAATGAGTTTCTTGATTATCTTAGTGACTTAATTTTGAAGAGTCTAAAAGCCCCACTCCCCACCATTTGTGGTGCATTGTGTACTAGATGAACATGTAGTTCTTATAGTGTACCTTTTTATTTTTTTATTACCATTCAAGAAAACTTTGATGAAAATCAAACAGTAATACAATATAAATATAAGATTCAGCCGCATTCATATTTTATTTTACATCATTGCAAGGTCTCAAACTGAAACATACAACATTTTTGATACCCTTTTCAATCATTTAAAGTGAAGATGACATTATTCTTCAGACTGACCAGGAAAGTAGAGGACTAGAGTTAGCCCTGCTCACTGTGTATATAATAATTGCCCTAATTACTTTCTAAGCACTTAAGTATCTCTGGAGTTTACATCATTTTAAGAATTTAGCTTTGGGTATTCAACTAAAGGCAATACTGAATTATTTTCCAGGCAGGATCAGCCAAAATGTCAGCCAACCTTATTTTTTTTAATTATCATTTTGGAGATACATTTTTTTTACTGTGCACATTGAAACCTCCTCCCACCCCCCCGCCCGAAACTATGTTTCCTCCTCACTGAAGGGACATTTTTTTGTTTAATTACTACAAATTATACACTTTGCAATAAACACATAAATATAACTTACTATTCAGCCAAGTAAAAAGGTTTATTGTTTCCATTAGAGAATCTACTGTGAGAGACTCTATTATATTTTATCCTATCCAATCCACATAATGTCCAGACAAGAAAATGATGGAAAAAATAAAAATTCATGTCAGACATTTATTGCGCTGACGTCTTTCTATATATTGTGTCTTTGTGTTCACTCTTACCTTCATTTCACCGTTAAAACATTTTCTGATGTTAATCCAAGTTTTCCCACTGTTTTGTTTGATCATTACTTTGAAAGGCAACACAGACCTGCTTTGACTCATTCCCTTCACCTTGAGTCAGTGATCAATTTGGATTCACACAGACTGTTTTTTGGATGATAAAATACATGCCTCGGCAGCAATCTGTAACCTATTTATTAGTTTAGGGTTGTACTACCAAGTAGCAACCTGGAATAATTACATACATTAGTTAACTTAAATTTGAAAATTACTTGCATTTATCCACAGGCAGACATGATTACTCTTGATTAGCTAAAAACACCCTGTAAGTTATGGATAAAATTAGATTTATAAAGTACTGTGCTAAAATTTCTCACTAAATATATGGAATATTATACCATTTGATAAATTCTCCATAGAAGTGGAAAATATATATTTACCTCCACTCTGTGTCCCTTTAAATGTTAGTACCTTGCATGATTTAGTCATTATGGATACCGTAGTATTTATCAATAGTGAAGAGAGAATAGTGAAATGAGATTATGGAACTGAGATATTTTTAATCAGTGATCATGTATACAACCACATTAAGTTAAAGGTGTTGTTGTGTCTCGCCTTGTGAGGTAGATCCTTAAAGCCCGAGTTCTTGGTGGTGCTGGATGGAAATTTTGGGGTGAAGTTATGTCAAGAAAGTATAGATGGTAGACGAGGTGCCAAACTGGTTTATCGGACATTTATTATTGATAACAGATTTAGCACAACTGAAATATCGTTGATTGAAGTAGCAGAGTTGTAGGAGTGATGACTGATGTAGCAGGATGTTAGAGACCTATAGTCATGGTCAAATGTTTTGAGTCTGACACAAATATTGGTTTTCACAAAGTTTGCTACTTCAGTTTTTATAGTGGCAATTGGCATTAACTTTAGATTGTTATGAAGAGAGATCATCTGAATTGTAAAATATTGCAAACCCATTCCTTGCCATTAAAATGAACTTAACTAAAACCCCATTTTCACCAAATTTCAGTTTTGTCACAAAATGACCCTTTTGCATCATTTCAGTGATCTTATTAGCTCAGCATAAAGTGTTAACGAAGACAAGGCATCTAATATCACTTTGTCATGCTGATAAATATATAACAGAAGATTGGTTGCTTTAAAAATGTGGCTGATGTTTAAAACCATTGTATTCTTCTGTTACCCATGATTACCTCCAAGAACTCAAGTGCAGTCATCATTGCTTTGCATCAAAAAGGCTTTATAGGCAAGGACATTGCTGCTGGAAAGATTGCCCATGAATCAACCATTTATCTTCTTTTTAAGGGGGTTGTCCATGACTTTCTATTGATGGCATATCCTTATGATTAGTGATGAGCGAGTATGTTCGGTTAACCCTTTCGGCGAGTATACTCGGGCGAGTACCGAGTATCTTCAGCGTACCTGGTGATATGTTTGAATCACTCACTTGTGCATGATTTGCGACTGTTTTACAGTTTTAATACATTTGAGGAATGCTTGTTTCTTTCGCATTCCTCACATGTATTAAAGCTGTCAAACAGTCGCAAATCATGCTCACGGAAGTGATTCAAACATATCACCAGGTACGCTGAAGATACTCGGTACTCATCACTACTTGTATGATAGGTCATCAATAGCAGATTGTGGAGGTGCAACACCCGGCACACCCAGAGATCAGCTATGCTCAATGTCGCCGGCAGCCAACAGTGATCAGTTGCAGAGTGGAAATACACAGCTCTGTCAACTGTATAGTAGCCACTGTGGGTACTGCAGATCCATCCATCCCTATTCATTCAAGTACACGGAAAGTTCAGTCACAGAGTATATCTGCTAGGCAACAATCATTGGTTATGCAAAAAAAAAATCCATCTTGCTATAGATGTCATCAGGAATACAAAGTGATGTTTGCATGATTTTGTAATTTGATAACAGCGTAACCTGAGATATTTGCTGCGGCCAGAGGCACTGTTGCTGCGTTCCCTGGCCATACACAAGAACCAGTGGAATTCAAAACAGGGTTTGGAACATTTTTACCATGCTGTGTGCTTTGCCGTTCAGAACAGAAATAAAGGGCAAGTTAAATAAACCCAAGATCACATCAGTTTGAAGTGGTAGTGGTAGACTGTAACATTTTGTAACATTTTGTCTCACCTCATTTCTTTTCCTTGTGGGAAGTTGCTTTATGTAACCCGAGATGACACTGTTACTTTGCTAGGAGTAGAAAGACTTTGTGAATAATATATTTCAGTGCTGTATAACCCTAGGGACTAAAGAAGCAGCAAATCGTTTTCTAGATGTTAATAAAATTAGACAAGATATCTTAGTATTATGGTACATTACAGAACAAGGGTCACTGGATGAGTGTGACTCAAGGATGTATACAAAACTGTGATATTCGAGGCAATGGGGTAAATTTAAAGTATCTTTATTATTGTGCCTAAATATTGTGAAATAAACTAACATAAGAATAAATGATTCACATTTTCAGTTGCATAAAAATGTGACTTTGCGTGTCTGGAATGTATGTACTTTTTTATGTTCTGCACCTAACTGCTTCCATTATAAAAGGGATTGTACAGTAGTGGACAACTCTTTAACCAAAATAAATGGATAATTCTGTGTTATTATGTTAAAGGGGTTTTTGCATTTCTGTCTTCAGTAGTGCACCGCTCCCCAGTCTCCTGGCTTCCTGATTGCTGGGAGGTGCTGCACACCTCATGATTGACAACTTAGAACATGGCTGAGCCACTAGCTTCAACTGTGCACTCTCAGATTCTGCAAGCAGAGACAGCTTTGCTAGGAGCTGTTATGGGTTCACCTAAATTCTCTCAGGTTAAGCAGCACAGACCAGAAGCATCGACACACCAAAGTTGAACTAGCCAAATTGCACGTGGAACAGTGATAACATGTAAAGTTACATATGCAGCTTGGGATGTGAAGTCCTCAGTGCAGTAGATACAGAGCCTGTAGGATCACTACAGAAGAATCAGGCAGTTACCTTGATGCAACAAAGTTGGGGGTGTGGATAGCACTCAGGAATAGACAACAGTAGTCAACAGGCACCTTTTTATGGCAGTGCTGGATGTATGGATAATAAATGTCAACAGCAGAGCTGAGTAGACATTCAGATGCCTTGTTGTAACAGTGGTGCAAGTGTTGATAGCACTTATGTACAGCACAGCTGAGTAGTGAATCAGGCTTCTGGCTGTAGTAGAGTAGGTGGTGCTTACATACAAATCATAGGGCCCCATTGCAAAAGTCCTAATTGCCACCTCTCTCTTAAAAAAATATTTAGCATAATAGGTGGGGTCACGGCATGTGCAGTAGCAAAAAAGTCATACCCCCTGAATTTTATAGGCAGAGTGGAACATGTATTGTGGCAAGTACATAGAAATTGTGCCACTACTAAAGCCCCTAAGTGATTTCACCAACTACCATACCCCAGTCATGGATCCTATAGCACAGTATTGCACAACCCGTGGCCCATCTGACTGCCAGTTGTGGACCATGCAGTGCTTATCCAAATCACATCTAATCTCATATCTATTCAATCAGCTGTGTCTCTCGGTGGAGATCGCTGTGGCAGGCCACTATTGTGCTGCTCACTAATCAATAAGCATTTTCCTTCACCGCAGAAGACAACACTCATTGTTTATTACAGGCTCCTATCAGTTTCATGCAGTATGATGGTCCCAGAGCTCCCCAATACACAATATAATGGCCCCACATACCTTTATACACATTATGATGGCCTCATCAAACTGATGGCCCTACAGCCACCTATATACATTATGAGGCCTCCAAAGTCTCCACAAGTACTGAATGACAAAATAATAAAAAAAAGGTCTCACCAAGCTGCATTCTGCCAATGTGCTGCTCCACTCTTTGCAGCATGTGGAAGGAAGCTTTAAGGGCAGAGACACACTGCCCTATAACTCATGCGAGGATCGCATCGCACTGAACGGACCGGCCGGCACCTGTCCTGACCTGAGCATGACAGCGTGATGGATTTCTATGCAGCTGTCAAGCTCAAGTCAGGAGAGGTGCCGGCCAGTATGAAGTTTATGATGCGATCCTCGCACGAAAAATATGTCAGTGTGTCTCTGTCCTAAGGTTAAATCTCAGATGGATAGGCTGAACAGCGGAGAATGGAGCTGTCAGCTCTCTCCTCCACCATTGTGTTGAACTGCTTCTGCAGATACCATTGAAATCCAGACACCAGGAGAGAAAAAAGGTGAGGCGTGGTCTGCCACTATGAACAGTATTCCACTGAGAGGAGGACATATGGCCAGACGATTGGATCACATAAGGTAACAGTGTGTACTTGCTACCTTAACACTCAGGAAATGCACAAAGGTGATGACATCAGAGGTGTATATCGGGTTCTTAGAGTAACCTGTTATGCATTAACACAGACAGAGCCAACCGCTAGGGAAGGAGGAAGCTGAACCAGCGCTTGAACTGGGAGAGGTGAGTAACAGGACCTTACTGCAGACTGCTTAAAATAAAAATAAAATGGTGTATAATAGTATAGCCGATCATAATTTCCAAATCTATTTCCACGACACCCATGTTCCAGGCCTCAGCAGCACTGCCCCACAGCTCTATCACCACCCTGAAATGAGTCATCTTCAGTGGGTGGTACTGTTGTCACTCACACTATCACTGCCCCTGATGATAATTTAATTCAGGGAAAGAGGTGGTGATGTCAGAAGCAGGGACTGTGATGGCGGCCACAGAAGTGTGGCAGCGGCCACTGAAGATGGTGGCAGCGGCCACTGAAGATGCTGGCAGCGGCAGTGAATGAAGATGCGGTAGTGAAGACAGAAGCTGCAGTCTCTTCTTCATCAACCCCCAAGAAACTGGATGTCATTAGGGGACGCTGGTGACAAAAGCTGTGGTAAGTGATGCAGTGCTGCCCTATGATGACGTCCTGCTTCAGGGTGGTGATAAAAGGTCCAGAGAAGTGACTGCAGGAATATTCTCCTGAGATTTCCCATTTAAGACCCCTCTTAAACTAAACTTGACATGATGTAAAGAAAAAAAGCACGTAGCTTAGCTGTATAGAGAGAATAGCAGGACATTTTGTAATAAAGCTAACTATAAAAGTGAAAATCAGGTTAAAAACCAGGTTGAACCACCACAGATACATGATACGTAAAAAAGATTGGATCTGCCAGTTTCCAAACACTTTATTGAGGCCGGACATAATGAAAACAACTGGAATTTAGGATCATTGATCACGTGCCACCCTTGAGGAGGGGAGGGAATCGGGTCAAAATGCTTAAGATTAAAGAATTACAGTGGATAAGGAGACTAGACACTTTGCGTCCTAAAGGTCTAAATGTGGAGTTAAAAATTGAATTGGCAGCTCTATAAATGTGTTATTTCTTGATGTCCTGTTTGGATTCTACTCATTTTCTGATGTGGTGTATATTTTGGATCCTGCAGATTTTTAATTATTGTTTTTCTTGATTTTATAGATCTCTGAAAAAGTGAACTGCTTTTATCATAGGATTCACCACTACACCATCATGTGAAAATAAATCTATATGTGTCCATTAACATGCATGTCAGTGTTTATTGTTGCATTTTTGGACTATCATATGATCACTGTATATCACTGAGTCTTTTTATGTGACAGCTTTTTGTGCTAATAGCTTGCATGGTTGAATAATTAAAGGGCATAGGATGGTGTTTGGCATTTGTAAGTGACACGGGTCTTGATACATAGAGCACATGGGGTTAAGTAAATTGCCCTTCACTGGACAAATATGAACCTGTTCAATATTTGCCATGCACGTCCTTTAAAATATAGACTCAATAAAAATCTATTTTGTGATATATGATAGTAACCCGATATTTTTTGTGGGGCATAACTTAATAAAGATGGCGCTGGTGAAACACAATGTCATAGGCGCTTGGCAACGGACATTATCAATCTGTACCATATCAAAGATGGCACTCTTTGCACTTCCGCCCTATAGTTTGATGTCATTTCTGGTACTGACATCATCGGTGCATGTGCAGTGCCCGGTTTGGACATAGACGTCATGGAGTATGAAGTAGTGATTACTTCCTCCATACAGCAGCAACTCTGACATGCGCAGTTGGTTTTATAGGACGCCGTTTTTGGCGGTGTTCACATGTTGATGCGGTGGGTTGATCCTACACTGTGTGCAGAATTATTAGGCAAGTTGTATTTTAGAGGATTGTTTTTATTATTGATCAACAACTATGTTCTCAATCAACCCAAAAGACTCATAAATATCCAAGCTTAATATTTTTGGAAGTTGGAGTGTTTTTTTTTTAGATTTGGCTATCTTAGGAGGATATCTGTTTGTGCAGGTAACTATTACTGTGCTGAATTATTAGGCAACTTAATAAAAACCAAATATAATCCCATCTCACTTGTTTATTTTCACCAGGTAAACCAATATCAGTTCACAAAATTTAGAAATAAACATTTCTGACATGCAAAAAGAAAAACCCAAAAAATTAGTGATCAATATAGCCACCTTTCTTTATGATGACACTCAACAGCCTTCCATCCATAGATTCTGTCAGTTGCTTGATCTGTTTTCGATTAACATTGCGTGCAACAGCTACCACAGCCTCCCAGACACTGCTACCAGAGGTGTACTGTTTTCCCTCCCTGTAGATCTCACATTTTATGATGGACCACAGGTTCTCTATGGGGTTCAGATCAGGTGAACAAGGGGGCCATGTCATTATTTTTTCTTCTTTTAGACCTTTACTGGCCAGCCACGCTGTGGAGTAGTTGGATGCATGTGATGGAGCATTGTCCTGCATGAAAATCATGTTTTTCTTGAACGATACCGTCTTCTTCCTGTACCACTGCTTGAAGAAGTTGTCTTCCAGAAACTGGCAGTAGGTCTGGGAGTTGAGCTTCACTCCATCCTCAACCCGAAAAGGTCCCACAAGTTCATCTTTGATGATACCAGCCCATACCAGTACCCCACCTCCACCTTGCTGGCGTCTGAGTCGGAGTGGAGCTCTCTGCCCTTTACGGATCCAGCCTCTGGCCCATCAAGAGTCACTCTCATTTCATCAGTCCATAAAACCTTTCAAAAATCAGTCTTAAGATATTTCTTGGCGCATTCTTGACGTTTTATCTTATGTTTCTTGTTCAAAGGTGGTCGTTTTTCAGCCTTCCTTACCTTGGCCATGTCCCTGAGTATCGCACACCTTGTGCTTTTTGATACTCCAGTAACGTTGCAGCTCTGAAATATGGCAAAACTGGTGGCGAATGGCTTCTTGGCAGCTTCACGCTTGATTTTCCTCAATTCATGGGCAGTTATTTTGCGCCTTTTTTGGCCAACACGCTTCTTGCGACCCTGTTGGCTATTTACCATGAAACGCTTGATTGTTTGGTGATCACGCTTCAAAAGTTTGGAAATTTCAAGACTGCTGCATCCCTCTGCAAGACATCTCACAATTTTGGACTTTTTCAGAGCCCATCACATCTCTCTTCTGACCCATTTTGCCAAAGGAAAGGAAGTTGCCTAATAATTAAGCACACCTTATATAGGGTGTTGATGTTATTAGTCAACACCTCTCCTCATTACAGAGATGCACATCACCAGATTTTCTTAATTGGTAGTTGGCTCTCAAGCCTATGCAGCTTGGAGTAGGACAACATGTATAAAAAGTATCATGTGATCAAAATACTCATTTGCCTAATAATTCTGCACACAGTGTAATTATCTTGATTTTTGACACCTGTATTTGTTATGTAATTTATTATGAAATGTACTATATCATGAGAATGAATGATGTGTATATATAACTATGAATTGCAGATGATTATATGCATTATGATCTATTTATTTATATGTATTGTATGTTTACATGCACTTTGCACTGTACACTTTGGCACTTTATATTATAATTGGTATGTAAATGGATGAACTGTTAAATATCTTACCTGTATACTCTGTACTTTGCTTGAGAAAGGCTCACATTCGAGCCGAAACGTTGCCACAGCTCCTGCTGAGCTAATAAACCACCTATTTTTGGAGTGCTGTCTCTGCTATTTTTTCTATATACAAGAAGGTTTGGTATTTACCTGGAGGACGGGCACCCAGTTACCTAAACTATTATTTGCTTGTGCTGCTCTTATCTTTTTTATTCTTATGTAACTATAAAAGTGGTTAGGTTGTAAAGATATACATTACAGGTAACAGCAATCCCTTTAAATTTGTTGAAAATGTTAAGCACGAAATGTGCTACAGATAACTTGTTGTGAGTTTTATTCCCTCAAATCATTATTTGTGGCAGTTTTAGGTTTATCAATAGGTGTGTGCAATATGAGAACTTAGCTGATTTTCCAGTCCAGAAATATAAAGACTGCTTGATATTGATGTTTTGCGCTCACACCCAAGAGTCAACACAGGTAGCAATTTTTATTAAATCTACAGGGCCAATACATGTATCTCCACGCCATCCACCTTCACAGTCCTAAAACAGAAAAAAACAGGATGTCTGCTCCAATCGTAAAGACAAAAATTCCCTGCATAAACAATTATATTCTACTTATAAAAACAGCATTCAAGTCACCTGCCCAACTCCAAGTTTCACCTTCTGAAAGGCATTTGATGCCTCAGGAATAGGATAAGAGGAAGGGTTCTGTTGCCTCAGGAAAAAGCTGAGACTTCCAGTACCTTTTCTTATTGTAAGTGCACAGGACATATTTTAAGGCGGTTTTTCTCCTGAAAAATGGATTTATATACATTAAAAATAATAAACATATGCACAGCATTGTGAAAATGACCTGCTGTGTATATATTCTGCCTATTTTTTTACTTTTTTTAACTGTGGCTAAAGAAGTGTCAGTCCATTCTTCAGGCAAATTCCGCCTGGAATATTCGGGAAATTAAGAAAAAAAAAAAAGATGCCAGCAGCAAAGCTGTCGCAGAGGCAAAAAGAAGAAAAAATATGCTTCAGGAAAAACATTGCCAATGTTGTCCTGAAGCGTCTTCTGTAAATACGCTGATAAGTCGGCATCTAAAAGATGCTATGTAAATATACCCTTAGGGCTGGGAAGAAGAGTGTTATGGGGATCCAAGTATTCACCCTGTGGATTTGAAAGTACTGCTACCTGTGCTGTTAGTGTAAAATATTATCACTTGTTAAGTAATGTTCCAGATTAAACCAATTAAACAATTCTTCCATATGTAGTAATATCAAATATGTGCACCTAGCAAAACACCCAAGAAAAATGTCCCAATAAATCTAGATAGATACTTTTTTCTAGTGATCAGCTAGAGTCACATTGGTTAGACCCCCCATTGATCTTTTAGAGCGTCAACAAAAGCAAAACAACCAAGGTAATACAGATTTCTTTAGTTTTGTATAAGTGTCATGAAAGCAGTGAGATAGCTAAGGAAAGATATACCAAATCTGATCTTGTATGGAGCAAGGCATGAAGTCATCGTTGAAGAGAAAACAACACATGATGCCCCCCTGTGCAAACGAAGCATGAAGTCGCTCAGTGGAAATAAATCAATATTGCTCTGGAAACAAGTTAAAGCTTTTTCATGGCCAGACAAGTACAATATAAAAAAAGCTTAGACTATTTAAACTCAATAGTGCCACTCAACCACTGGCATCATTAAGGGGGGTTAAAATATGCATTTGTTTCCTCCAATGAAGTATTTGTGGCAAAACATACAGTATGTCAGGAGCAGTGGGTCACGTGGTGCATGCCAGGGTTTCTTTTCTATAGAAGAGTGTGTTCCATTGCATGTATGTAACTTGTATCTGGGACCAAGTCCCACTTGCATTGGGATTAACTTTTTACCACTTTGCATTTTACTTGTTGCCACTCCACCATTCAATGCCACCCTATATTATACATCGCTTAGTATGATAGGTGAGTAGCACTAGATTGGGGAGTAGCACTTCAATAGGACAAGACTGAGCATGTGTCAGAATAGCCAACTTGCATATGCTCACTGGAATAGGAAACTAAACCTGGCATCAGTTTGAGACTGTACTAGCCATACTCAGGGTTTTGAATGAAAATGCATTGGAAGTGCAAAAAAAGCTAAGAATAAAGAAGTAAGGATTTGCAAATTAGATATTTTGTAACTCAATTTTAGTCAAGAAAACAATGGCACCATTTTTATTACATAAATGCATGGAATCATCTGGTTCATACCAAAGCTGCCTAGCATCAAAAAGAGTAGGTAATAAGAAAGTGATGCGTACTCAGTAACAAGGGTGGTACCGGCCGGACTAGAAATGGAACCAAATGATGCAACAGAAAATGTGATACGTCAAACCAGAAAACATTTTCCCTCCCTCATTTGGCCAGTTATGTTCAACCTTTGCTCATGGTAATTCCATTTATCTATATGCCAACTGGAGTGGATCCTAGTATGGTCTTCTGCTACTGTTCACGGAAATGGGTTTGGTCATTCTCCTCCAGCCATTTCAAAAAAGAGATATAACAGTATTAGCACATGAATTCTATATTTTAATATATGTATAGTCATTTAATAGGAACCCTCATTGAGCACTTGCAGTGTATAAACAGTTATGGTTGGTTGGATTTATAGTACCAGAAAATTATTAATAGGAAGTAAAACATTGTGTTCATATTGAATGTGTAATGCACACGCCGGGACTGACTGGCGTGTGCGTGTTTATGTAGTGATTCCACTGTGCCATGAACCGGAGAGTGCCTGGAGGGGCGTAACTAAGTATCTGCCCGATCCGACCAAGGTCACACGACGGCATACGACGCCAGTGCACCAGGGAGGAACCGAGCAGAGGAACCAGGGTCTACTCCAGGTCAGACTCCGGACACGGCTGTTGACCCACACCGGGGAATACAGGAGCAGGTAGACTAGAGCGCAGGCTGGGTAGGGTCCAGTACAGACTGGGAGACAAATTCGAAACTGCAGACGCGGTGGACAGAGCTGAGCAAAGCGAAAACCGCAGACGCGGTGGACAGAGCTGAGCAAAGCGAAAACCGCAGACGCGGTGGACAGAGCTGAGCAAAGCGAAAACCGCAGACGCGGTGGACAGAGCTGAGCAAAGTGAAAACCGCAGACACGGTGGACAGAGCTGAGCAAAGCGAAAACCGCAGACACGGTGGACAGAGCTGAGCAAAGCGAAAACCGCAGACGCGGTGGACAGAGCTGAGCAAAGCGAAAACCGCAGACGCGGTGGACAGAGCTGAGCAAAGCGAAAACCGCAGACGCGGTGGACAGAGCTGAGCAAAGTGAAAACCGCAGACGCGGTGGACAGAGCTGAGCAAAGCCAAAACCGCAGACGCGGTGGACAGAGCTGAGCAAAGCGAAAACCACAGACGCGGTGGACAGAGCTGAGCAAAGCGAAAACTGCAGACGTGGTGGACAGAGCTGAGCAAAGCGAAAACCGCAGACGCGGTGGACAGAGCTGAGCAAAGCGAAAACCGCAGACGCGGTGGACAGAGCTGAGCAAAGCGAAAACCGCAGACGCGGTGGGGACAGGGCTCTGTACACACGGAACAGACTAGAAGGGAAAGGCAGAACCAGATACCCACAGGGTACTTGCAGAGAAGTAGCGAGTGGACCACAAACTCACAAACGGAAGTACAGTGACAACGAGCAGAAGTTAGGTACGAGTTCAGACTCTGAAGAAAAAGGGAAAGTACGGACATAGAGAAAAACAAAACAGGCTAGGAGAGTATTCAGACAAGAACAGACACAGCAGCAAGATACAGGAGCGGGTTCACACAGGCCTGGAAATACAGCCTCCAGGATAGGCAGAAGACAACAGGCTAGAAGATAATACAGACAGGACACAGTTCAGACACGGGAACTGATACCGAAGGCAGGAAACATAAACGGGACCTGGCATATCAGTGACCAAAGGCCAACTGACAGAACACAATGCTCAGGCAGGGATTCATTGGAGCAGCTGGGTTAAATACCAGATGGCAGACAGCAATAGGCTGAGGACGCACAAGGGGTGTGTCTGCAGCAGGTACAAAAAGCAGGAAGTGATCGGGCGCCGCCCTTAAGTAGCAGACACAGAGGCAAACAGACAGCATGGGGGGAAGCCAGGATAGCAAACTGGACTGGAGATCAAGTGCGCGCTCTTGCACAGTGGGAGATGGACCACTATGCAAGGACGCCACCAGGTATGTTACAGAATGATTATAAGCAGAGATGCTGAAATTCATGAGGAATAAAATGATGATACCAGGTAGTTCTCGTTATACTATATACCATTCTCTTTATTGTGGACAATTCTGCTCACTCAATATTTCTTTCTTTAGCCAAACTCTTAGACCTTTTTGGCATACATTTGGAGAAATATAAAACAACAGAAAGGAACAACAGAAAGCCACCTCAGACCTGTTAAAGTGCAAAAATACTTTTCAAAATATAGTAAAATATAATTTTTATTTAAACATATTAAAATACATGAAAAGCATTAAACATAAATAGGGTAAATCAAAATATGAAAAATGTATGATCTGTTCGACATATAGTTTACATGAGCCAACAGATTATAGAAAATCCCTAAAAAGTAAGCACTCAGTGGGGGATTTAATCTCTACATTGACAACCAATAGTAAAATCTCTATATATTTCTCTTAAAGTATGTCTATGGTTACATCTGGATATGTATACACAAAATGGCTATGTACATGTAAAATAGACTTATCAACCTAATACAAAGACATGATGTTCCTAGGAGTAAGACCTACTATCTATCTAAAAAGGAAAACCAAGCCATTTACAGTGATAAACCAACTGACATACTTAGCTCAATGTGGACCAGTTAAACAAGTGCCCCAACGCATGTTTCGACCATCTTCATCAGCCATTTTCTGTATACATATCTAAATGTAACCATAGACATACTCTAAGATATATATAGATTATATATATATACAGTACAGACCAAAAGTTTGGACACACCTTCTCATTTAAAGATTTTTCTTTATTTTCATGACTATGAAAATTGTACATTCACACTAAAAGCATCAAAACTATGAATTGACACATTTGGAATTATATACTTAAAAAAAGTGTGAAACAACTGAAAATATGTGTTATATTCTAGGTTCTTCAAAGTAGCCACCTTTTGCTTTGATGACTGCTTTGCACACTCTTGGCATTCCCTTGATGAGCTTCAAGAGGTAGTCACCGGAAATGGTTTTCACTTCACAGGTGTGCCCTGTCAGGTTTAATAAGTGGGATTTCTTGCCTTATAAATGGGGTTGGGACCATCAGTTGTGTTGTGCAGAAGTCTGGTGGATACACAGCTGATAGTCCTACTGAATAGACTGTTAGAATTTGTATTATGGCAAGAAAAAAGCAGCTAAGTAAAGAAAAACGAGTGGCCATCATTACTTTAAGAAATGAAGGTCAGTCAGTGCGAAAACTTGGGAAAACTTTGAAAGTGTCCCCAAGTGCAGTTGCTAAAACCATCAAGCGCTACAAAGAAACTGGCTCACATGAGGACCGCCCCAGGAAAGGAAGACCAAGAGTCACCTCTGCTTCTAAGGATAAGTTTATCCGAGTCACCAGCCTCAGAAATCGCAGGTTAAAAGCAGCTCAGATTAGAGACCAGGTCAATGTCACACAGAGTTCTAGCAGCAGACACATCTCTTCAACAACTGTTAAGAGGAGACTTTGTGCAGCAGGCCTTCATGGTAAAATAGCTGCTAGGAAACCACTGCTAAGGACAGTCAACAAGCAGAAGAGACTTGGTTGGGCTAAAGAACACAAGGAATGGACATTAGGCCAGTGGAAATCTGTGCTTTAGTCTGATGAGTCCAAATTTGAGATCTTTGGTTCCAACCACCGTGTGTTTGTGCGACGCAGAAAAGGTGAACGGATGGACTCTATATGCCTGGTTCCCACCGTGAAGCATGGAGGAGGAGGTGTGATGGTGTGGGGGTGCTTTGTTGGTGACACTGTTGGGGATTTATTCAAAATTGAAGGCATACTGAGCCAGCATGGCTACCACAGCATCTTGCAGCGGCATGCTATTCCATCCGGTTTGCGTTTAGTTGGGCCATCATTTATTTTTCAACAGGACAATGACCCCAAACACACCTCTAGGCTGTGTAAGGGCTATTTGACCAAGAAGGAGAGTGATGGGGTGCTATGCCAGATGACCTGGCCTCCACAGTCACAAGACCTGAACCCAATCGAGATGGTTTGGGGTGAGCTGGACCGCAGAGTGAAGGCAAAAGGGCCAACAAGTGCTAAGCATCTCTGGGAACTCCTTCAAGATTGTTGGAAGACCATTTCCGGTGACTACCTCTTGAAGCTCATCAAGAGAATGCCAAGAGTGTGCAAAGCAGTCATCAAAGCAAAAGGTGGCTACTTTGAAGAACTTCGAATATAAGATATATTTTCAGTTGTTTCACACTTTTTTGTTAAGTATATAATTCCACATGTGTTAATTCATAGTTTTGATGCCTTCAGTGTGAATGTACAATTTTCATAGTCATGAAAATACAGAAAAATCTTTAAATGAGAAGGTGTGTCCAAACTTTTGGTCTGTACTATATATATATATATATATATATATATATATATATATATATACACTACCGTTCAAAAGTTTGGGGTCACCCAGACAATTTTGTGTTTTCCATGAAAACTCATACTTTTATTTATCAAATGAGTTGCAAAAGGATTATAAAATATAGTCCAGATATTGACAAGGTTAGAAATAATGATTTTTATTAGAAAGAATAATTTTCTCCTTCAAACTTTGCTTTCGTCAAAGAATGCTCCCTTTGCAGCAATTCCAGCATTGCAGACCTTTAGTATTCTAGCTGTTAATTTGTTGAGGTAATCTTGAGAAATTCCCCCCCATTCTTCCTGAAGTCCCTCCACAAGTTGGATTGGCTTGATGGGCACTTTTTGCGTACCATACGGTCAAGCTGCTCCCACAACAGCTCAATCGGGTTGAGATCTGGTGACTGCGCTGGCCACTCCATTATAGATAGAATACCAACTGCCTGCTTCTTCCCTAAATAGTTCATGCATAATTTGGAGGTGTGCATTGGGTCATTGTCCTGTTGTTGGATGAAATTGGCTCCAATCAAGTGCTGTCCACAGGGTATGGCATAGCGTTGCAAAAAGGAGTGATAGCCTTCCTTATTCAAAATCCCATTTACCTTGTACAAATCTCCCACTTTACCAGCACCAAAGCAACCCCAGACCATCACATTACCTCCACCATGCTTGACAGATGGCGTCAGGCACTCTTCCAGCATCTTTTCTGTTGTTCTGTGTCTCACAAATGTTCTTCTGTGTGATTCAAACACCTCAATCTTTGATTCGTATGTCCATAAAACTTTTTTCCAATCTTCCTCTGTCCAATGTCTGTGTTCTTTTGCCCATATTAATCTTTGCCTTTTATTAGCCAGTCTCAGATATGGATTTTTCTTTGCCACTTTGCCCTGAAGGCCAGCATCCCGGAGTCGCCTCTTCACTGTAGATGTTGACACTGGCGTTTTGCGTGTACTTTTTAATGAAGCTGCCAGTTGAGGAGCTGTGAGGCGTCGATTTCTCAAACTAGAGACTCTAATGTCCTTGTCTTGCTGCTCAGTTGTGCAGCGAGGCCTCTCTTTCTACTCTGGTTAGAGCCTGTTTGTGCTCTCCTCTGAAGGGAGTAGTACACACCGTTGTAGGAAATCTTCAGTTTCTTGGGAATTTCTTGCATGGAATAGCCTTCATTTCTAAGAGCAAGAATACACCGTTGAGTTTCACATGAAAGTTCTCTTTTTCTGGCCATTTTGAGAGTTTCATAGAACAAAGAAATGTAATGCTCCAGATTTTCAAATAGCTCAAAGGAAGGTCAATTTTATAGCTTCTCAAATCAGCCAAACCATTTTCAGCTGGGCTAACATACTTGTGCAAGGGTTTTCTAGGATTTTCTAAACATCCATTAGCCTTCTTACACAGTTAGCAAACACAATGTACCATTAAAACACTGGAGTGGTGGTTGTTAGAAATGGGCCTCTATACACCTATGTAGATATTGCAATAAAAACAAGACATTTGCAGCTAAAATAGTAATTTACCACATTAATGTATAGAGTGTATTTCTGATTCATTTAATGTCAGCTTCATTGAAAAAAAATGTGCTTTTCTTTCAAAAAGAATTAAATTTCTAAATGACCCCAAACTTTTGAACGGTAGTGTGTATATATATGTATATATATATATATATATATATATATATATATATATATATATATACAGTACAGACCAAAAGTTTGGACACACCTTCTCATTTAAAGATTTTTCTGTATTTTCATGACTTTGAAAATTGTACATTCACACTGAAGGCCTCAAAACTATGAATCAACACATGTGGAATTATATACTTAACAAAAAAGTGTGAAACAACTGAAAATATGTCTTATATTCTAGGTTCTTCAAAGTAGCCACCTTTTGCTTTGATGACTGCTTTGCACACTCTTGGCATTCTCTTGATGAGCTTCAAGAGGTAGTCACTGGAAATGGTTTTCACTTCACAGGTGTGCCCTGTCAGGTTTAATATGTGGGATTTCTTGCCTTATAAATGGGGTTGGGACCATCAGTTGTGTTGTGCAGAAGTCTGGTGGATACACAGCTGATAGTCCTACTGAATAGACTATTAGAATTTGTATTATGGCAAGAAAAAAGCAGCTAAGTAAAGAAAAATGAGTGGCCATCATTACTTTAAGAAATGAAGATCAGTCAGTCCGAAAAATTGGGAAAACTTTGAAAGTGTCCCCAAGTACAGTTGCAAAAACCGTCAAGCTCTACAAAGAAACTGGCTCACATGAGGACCGCCCCAGGAAGGAAGACCAAGAGTCACCTCTGCTTCTGAGGATAAGTTTATCCGAGTCACCAGCCTCAGAAATCGCAGGTTAACAGCAGCTCAGATTAGAGACCAGGTCAATGCCACACAGAGTTCTAGCAGCAGACACATCTCTTCAACAACTGTTAAGAGGAGACTTTGTGCAGCAGGCCTTCATGGTAAAATAGCTGCTAGGAAACCACTGCTAAGGATAGGCAACAAGCAGAAGAGACTTGTTTGAGCTAAAAAACACAAGGAATGGACATTAGACCAGTGAAAATCTGTGCTTTGGTCTGATGAGTCCAAACTTGAGATCTTTGGTTCCAACCACCGTGTCTTTGTGCGAATCAGAAAAGGTGAATGGATGGACTCTACATGCCTGGTTCCCACCGTGAAGCATGGAAGAGGAGGTGTGATGGTGTGGGGGTGCTTTGCTGGTGACACTATTGGGGATTTATTCAAAATTGAAGGCATACTGAACCAGCATGGCTACCACAGCATCTTGCAGCGACATGCTATTCCATCCGGTTTGCGTTTAGTTGGACCATCATTTATTTTTCAACAGGACAATGACCCCAAACACACCTCCAGGCTGTGTAAGGGCTATTTGACCAAGAAGGAGAGTGATGGGGTGCTACGCCTGATGACCTGGCCTCCACAGACACCAGACCTGAACCCAATTGAGATGGATTGGGGTGAGCTGGACCGCAGAGTGAAGGCAAAAGGGCCAACAAGTGCTAAGCATCTGTGGGAACTCCTTCAAGATTGTTGGAAGACCATTTCCGGTGACTACCTCTTGAAGCTCATCAAGAGAATGCCAAGAGTGTGCAAAGCAGTCATCAAAGCAAAAGGTGGCTACTTTGAAGAACCAAGAATATAAGACATATTTTCAGTTGTTTCACACTTTTTGTTAAGTATATAATTCCACATGTGTTAATTCATAGTTTTGATGCCTTCAGTGTGAATGTACAATTTTCAAAGTCATGAAAATACAGAAAAATCTTTAAATGATAGGAGGGCTATGGAGAGTGCATTATACTGTGTTGAGGACCAAGGGGAGTGCATTATACTCTGTGGAGGACCATGGGGAGTGCATTATACTGTGTGGAGGACCATAGGGAGTGCATTATACTGTGTGGAGGACCATGGTGAGTGTCTTATACTGTGTGGAGGACCATGGAGAGTGTCTTATACTGTGTGAAGGACCATGGGGAGTGTCTTAAACTGTGTGGAGGACCATGGGGAGTGAATTTTACTCTGTGGAGTGTGAAGGTTTGTGTGGGGGCCAGTATACTGTATATAGGCCCATTATACTGCATGGTGAGCTGTGTGGGGGTCACAGTTGTGGGATCATACTGTGTTGGGGTCACCATAGTTTGCCCTGAGAGTTGAAGTAGGGTACAGAAAGGTCATCATACTGTGTATGTAGAGGCTAATGTGGAGGAATTCACCATGGGGGTATCATACGGTGTTTGGGGGACACTTTATGGGGCAATGAAAGAGGAAGAAAATTGCTATGTAAAGGATGGAAAGTGGTGAGATCTGCTCTTCTACTTATTTATTTATTTATTTTACTCACTTATATAGCGCCATTAATTCCACAGCGCTTTACAGACATTATGGGCACTGCCCCCATTGAGGCTCACAATCTAAATTCTCCATCAGTATGTCTTCTTCATCTGTCAATAGGTGATGCTGCATCTTCATCGTCGAAGATGCGGGCTAACACTAGAATAGTTCTGGGACTTACCATGCTGTCCAGGTTGTGGTTTAATACCTCACCATTGTCACATCATTATCTTCAAGCCTTGGAGGGAGCCACACTCTATTTAAATCCCAAGCAGTCTGTTTTCCGTTGCCAGTTATACGTTTCACTTACTCTAATTCACTCCAGTTTCCCAACCTCTCACTCAGCCTATTTATACCTGTCCTTGAATACGCAACTGTCTCTACATATGTTGCTGTCTTTGACATGCTGGTTCTGACCCAACTTTCTGACTATTCTCAGCCAGCCCACTCCTCCGGCCAGCAACTACTCCGTGGACTCAACCCTGCATAAGTCCAGATCCATGCACAGGGGTGACAAGATGAAGGCCAGGGTTCCCCTGGAACCTGTTTGACAAAGCCTGTCATTGAAACCCTTATTAAGAGCTGTCAGCCTGCCATTTACAGAGCTTTGTTAACCACTTCGCGCCAGAGCCTGTTTTTGCCTTCGTGACCGGGCCAATTTTTTCAATTCTGACCACTGTCACTTTATGAGGTAATTACTCTGGAACGCTTCAACGGATCCCCCTGATTCTGAGATTGTCTTTTTGTGACATATTGTACTTCATGATAGTGGTAAAATTTCTTCGATATCACTTGCGTTTATTTGTGAAAAAATCAGAAATTTGGCGAAAATTTTGAAAATTTTGCAATTTTCAAACTTTGAATTTTCATGCCCTTTAATCAGAGAGATATGTCACACAAAATAGTTAATGAATAACATTTCCCACATGTCTACTTCAAATCAGCACAATTTTGGAACCAAATTTTTTTCTGTTAGGAAGCTATAAGGGTTAAAAGTTGACCAGCGATTTCGCATTTTTACAACAAAATTTACAAAAACATTTTTTTAGGGACCACATCTTATTTGAAGTGACTTTGAGGAGCCTTTATGACAGAAAATACCCAAAAGTGATACCATTCTAAAAACTGCACCCCTCAAGGTGCTCAAAACCACATTCAAGAAGTTTATTAACCCTTCAGGTGCTTCACAGGAATTTTTGGAATGTGGAAGAAAACAATGAACATTTAACTTTTTTTCACAAAACTGCTACTTTAGCCTCAAATTTTTAATTTTCACAAGGGCAGCCAGAAAAAATGGACCCCAAAATGTGTTGTGCAATTTCTCCTGAGCACCTGATACCCCATATGTGGTGCAAAGCCACTGTTTGGGCGCACGGCATGGCTCGGAAGGTAAGGAGCGCCATTTGACTTTTGGAATGGAAATTTGACTGGAATGGATAGCGGACGCCATGTTGCATTTGGAGAGCCCCTGAGGTGCCTAAACAGAGGAAACCCCCAACAAGTCACCCCATTTTGGAAACTAGACCCCTCAAGGAACTTATCTAGATGTGTGGTGAGCACCTTGAACCCCCAGGGGCTTCACAGAATTTTATAATGTTGAAGGGTGAAAATAAAAAAACACATTTTTAACACAAAACTGCTAATTTAGCCTCAAATTTTTAATTTTCACAAGGGCTGCCAGAAAAAATGGACCCCAAAATGTGTTGTGCAATTTCTCCTGAGCACGCTGATACCCCATATGTGGTGCAAAGCCACTGTTTGGGCGTACGGCATGGCTTGGAAGGTAAGGAGCGCCATTTGACTTTTGGAATGGAAATTTGACTGGAATGGATAGCGGACGCCATGTTGCATTTGGAGAGCCCCTGAGGTGCCTAAACAGAGGAAACCCACAACAAGTGACCGAATTTTACAATCTACTCCTCTGTATAAATTAATCTAGTGGTGGGAAAATAAGTAGATAGGTATATGGTCACTAAACCCATAGATGAATTCCCACAGAGGTGTCATTTCCATAATGGGGTCACTTCAGGGGGGATTATGTTGTTCTGGGACTTTTCAGAGTACCAGAGCTAAAGAATCCCCATTTTGGAAATGACACCCCTCTGGGAATTCATCTATGGGTTTAGTGACCATTTTAACTCGATGGATGATTTCCAGAAACAAGCACGCAATGGAAGGTTTAGATTCTGGAGAACCCCCCCTGGAAATTAAGTGAGCTCTACTCGAATATGTCATTCACTAAATGAACCAAATGTTTGAATGACAAATTGGGATACATTTTTACAGTTTAAAAACGTGGTTCTGTGTGGTAGATTTTAAAGCAGTCAGTGACGCATAAGGCTGGCAATGATGGGCATTGTGGGCAATAGTAGCGGGTATCACGCCTCATTCCTCTCTTAGTACATACACGACATCTTTTCTGGGGGTTCCTTCTTGTTTTCGTTGCTGGAATAAGTGCAATAAAATGTCGCTCAGTGAGTCTTTTCACATCCTCAGATTCTAATGGATGAGCGGGGCTAACACTCTGAAAGACAAGATTTTCAATTACCTTTTCTTGATAATCAAGAAAAGGATCTGAATTTCCTGCTTTTTTGTACAACTCAAAAGAATTGTATGTGGCCACCTGAAACAAATAAATAACCAACTTTTTATACCAGGTATAGGACTTTCTTGATACCTGGTATGGCTGTAGAACCTGGTCTGCAAGGTCCACACCCCCCATGTGTTTGTTGTAGTCAATGACTGACACAGGTTTTTGCTTCGGAGTGGTGGATCCTAGTTCTACAGTGGCCCTTGTGGCATCTGTGTGGATCGAGCTGAGGACAAAAATATCCCTCTTATCCCTATATTTCAGGGCAAGCAGCTCTCCGTTGCGTACAGCCCCTGACTGCCCCTTTTGAAACTTTTGGTTGACCAATGGTTGTGGAAACCCCTGACGGTTTTTACGGATGGTCCCACAAGCCCCAATGTTGTGTTCAACCAGACTTTTAAATAGGGGTATGCTGGTGTAATAATTGTCCACATATAGATTGTAGCCTTTTTGAAAAAATGGACTTATCAGCTCCCAAACAATTTTTCCAGATGTCCCCAGATAAGTAGGGCATCCTGGTGGGTTTAGTTGGCTGTCTTTCCCCTCATATATGCGAAAAGCGGATGTGTATCCGGTTGAACTTTCGCACATTTTATAGAGCTTTATTCCAAACCTTGCCCTTTTAGATGGGATAAATTGCTTGAGGTGCAGTCTTCCTTTGAATTTTACAAGGGACTCATCTATAGAAATATTTTGTGTTGGGGTGTAGAGGCTTAAGAATTTTTCTGACAAATTTTCAATGATGGGTCTAATTTTATATAACCTGTCATGTTCTGGGGCATTTCTGGGCAGGCATTGACTATTGTCGTTAAAATGCCAAAACTGCATGAGCATTTCATAACGGGTCCTAGGCAGAATGACTGAAAACATAGGGGTGGCTTGAACAGGGTGGTTGGACCAGTAGGATCGAATGCTAGGTTTTTTAACAAGCCCCATGGCAAATGTAAGTCCTAAAAATTTTTTTATTTCCGGGACATTAGTTGGTGTCCATAAATTTGCCCTAGCATAGTAAGATCGGGGATTCTGGCTTATGAATTGGGATGCATATAAATTTGTTTGCACGACAATATGCTCTAGCAAGCTGTCTGTAAAAAACAAATTAAAAAAATGAATTGGTCCAAAATCTTCCACCTCCACATTTATACCAGGAGTGGCGTTGAAATCAGGGCTGAATGGAGCAGCCGAATCCGAAGCCTCCCATCTGGGAAATGCTAGATCATGTGGCAAAGCCCCTTGTACACTGGGGTGCGCCAATTCACTAGTAGCAGGGACAGCGCTTGTACTGGGCAGTGTTCCCTGATTTGGAGACGTTTCTCCAGTAGCGCTATTTGCCCCTATTGCTGTACTGGTCCTTGGGCTTGAGGATGGAACAGAATCACTGCTCATTTCTGAGCTCTCAGTGTCGCCGCTACTAAAGCCCTCAAAATCCATATCTCCATCTGAGATTGCGCTGTCATCAGTGTCAGAACATAGCAGGGCATACACCTCTTCTGCGGTATAAGTCTGACGGGCCATTTTATTTTTATATTTTTTGACTGGACTGAACGGACCGGACTGAACGGACGGGACTGACCGGACTGGACTGACCGGACTGGACTGACCGGACTGGACTGACCGGACTGGACTGACAGGACTGACTGACCTGACAGGACTGACTGATCTGACTGATCTGACTGATCTGACAGGACTGACTGACTGATCTGACAGGACTGACTGACTGACAGATCTGACAGGACTGATCTGACAGGACTGACTGATCTGACAGGACTGACTGACTAACAGATCTGACAGGACTGACTGACTGACAGATCTGACAGGACTGACTGACTGGACTGATCTGACAGGACTGACTGATCTGACAGGACTGACTGACTGACAGATCTGACAGGACTGACTGACTGACAGATCTGACAGGACTGACTGACTGACTGATCTGACAGGACTGACTGACTGACTGATCTGACAGGACTGACTGACTGATAGATCTGACAGGACTGACTGACTGATAGATCTGACAGGACTGACTAACCCTAACGCTTACTTTCTTTTTTATTTATTTTTTTTACTTTCACAGTGGCAAGGCTGACACAGCTCTTGTCACACTGTTTCTCCTCTGCTCTCTCACTGAGATCGGAGGAGAAACAGTGTATTTATCAGGCAGATCGCCCGGGAAAGTTTGTTGCTAAAACAAACTTCCCTGGTGATCTCTCTGATTGGCTGGTGTGACGCTGACATCATCGAGACCTGAGCCAATCAGGTCTCGATGATGTCAGAGGTCACAGCACCGGGATCCCCGCCGCTCCTGAGGTATGTGGGGGGTCCCGATCGCCGACCACCAGCTGTCACTATCTTTTAAATGCCGCGATCGCTATGGATCGCGGCATCTAGAAGATAGGAACAGGTTAACATCATGGGGACCTGATCCATTCAGGTCCCCATGATGCCGCATGTCAGAGCTATCGCTCTGAGCCGGTACCGCAGCGCTAGCAGGACCCTGGGGGTCCTGAGCGCTGCGGGACCACCCACCGTTTTTAAACGTCGGCGCTGCACAGAGCCCGGGCAGCGCCGACGTTTATGTACAGTGGGCGGTCCTGAACCGGTTAAACTATAGAGGATATTATACTTAATTTATTAAATAGTTAACATGAAGCCTGACCTTTGATTAACATTATCAATTTATCTATCTATCAAACGTGAAACCTATTTTTTTTTGTACCAAAAATAACTTTTTATTTTCAATACTAAGCTAGAGGTTTATTTCTCTATCCATATTAACATAAACAAGCATGCTCAGCTGATCCTAGCATGCATGTTTATGAAAAAGTCAAATGAGATAAATCTTATTTGTATGGATGATCCAACTCTGGACTAAAACTAAAATATTTTGCCTAACATTCAATGTTATGCATCGGATGAAGTATATTTTATGTACAGATAAACAGGTAGGTCCAAGTCATTATCATCTTGGGATTATTCTTTGGAATAGTCTCGAGGATGTTAATATTTTGGGTGGTAGGTCATGGTTAATTGTATATGGAAAATAAAATAACTACACTTCTACAAATTAAGTTTAGACAGTATTTATAAAATAAAATATTGTTCAATCTTTTTTCTAACGTTGTTTTTTGTTATTAAGAATAGAAGTTTGATTTTAGACGTAAATGTATTTCTCACTTGTTGTAAACTGTATAAAAATAGTTTTACCATATTTCTACACAGTGCAGACAAATTTTAAAATATACAGTACAGACCAAAAGTTTGGATACACCTTCTCATTTAAAGATTTTTCTGTATTTTCATGACTATGAAAATTGTACATTCACACTGAAGGCATCAAAACTATGAATTAACACATGTGGAATTATATACTTAACAAAAAAGTGTGAAACAACTGAGAATATGTCTTATATTCTAGGTTCTTCAAAGTAGTCACCTTTTGCTTTGATGACTGCTTTGCACACTCTTGGCATTCTCTTGATGAGCTTCAAGAGGTAGTCACCTGAAATGGTCTTCTAACAATCGTGAAGGAGTTCCCAGAGATTCTTAGCACTTGTTGGCCCTTTTGCCTTCACTCTGCGGTCCAGCTCACCCCAAACCATCTTGATTGGGTTCAGGTCTGGTGACTGTGGAGGCCAGGTCATCTGGCGTAGCACCCCATCACTCTCCTTCTTGGTCAAATAGCCCTTACACAGCCTGGAGGTGTGTTTGGGGTCATTGTCCTGTTGAAAAATAAATGATGGTGCAACTAAACGCAAACCGGATGGAATAGCATGCCGCTGCAAGATGCTGTGGTAGCCATGCTGGTTCAGTATGCCTTCAATTTTGAATAAATCACCAACAGTGTCACCAGCAAAGCACCCCCACACCATCACACCTCCTCCTCCATGCTTCACGGTGGGAACCAGGCATGTAGAGTCCATCCGTTCACCTTTTCTGTGTCGCACAAAGACACAGTGGTTGGAACCAAAGATCTCAAATTTGGACTCATCAGACCAAAGCACAGATTTCCACTGGTCTAATGTCAATTCCTTGTGTTCTTTAGCCCAAACAAGTCTCTTCTGCTTGCTGACTGTCCTTAGCAGTGGTTTCCTAGCAGCTATTTTACCATGAAGGCCTGCTGCACAAAGTCTCCTCTTAACAGTTGTTGTAGAGATGTGTCTGCTGCTAGAACTCTGTGTGGCATTGACCTGGTCTCTAATCTGAGCTGCTGTTAACCTGCGATTTCTGAGGCTGGTGACTCAGATAAACTTATCCTCAGAAGCAGAGGTGACTCTTGGTCTTCCTTTCCTGGGGCGGTCCTCATGTTAGCCAGTTTCTTTCTAGCGCTTGATGGTTTTTGCAACTGCACTTGGGGACACTTTCAAAGTTTTCCCAATTTTTCAGACTGACTGACTTTCATTTCTTAAAGTAATGATGGCCACTCGTTTTTCTTTACTTAGAATTTGTATTATGGCAAGAAAAAAGCAGCTAACAGTCTATTCAGTAGGACTATCAGCTGTGTGTCCACCTGACTTCTGCACAACACAACTGATGGTCCCAACCCCATTTATAAGGCAAGAAATCCCACTTATTAAACCTGGCAGGGCACCCCTGTGAAGTGAAAACCATTTCCAGTGACTACCTCTTGAAGCTCATAAAGAGAATGCCAAGAGTGTGCAAAGCAGTCATCAAAGCAAAAGGTGGCTACTTTGAAGAACCTAGAATATAAGACATATTTTCAGTTGTTTCACACTTTTTTGTTAATTATATAATTCCACATGTGTTAATTCATAGTTTTGATGCCTTCAGTGTGAATGTACAATTTTCATAGTCATGAAAATACAGAAAAATCTTTAAATGAGAAGGTGTGTCCAAACTTTTGGTCTGTACTGTATATATATATTATGTCTTAGTAATTTACTGTATTGAAGTTTTAGTCATGATCAAAATATTCCTTTTATCTTGATCAAAGCATATAAGATTTGTTCTCGATTTTCAACATAAATAACAAATAATAGAGGAAAAATTTTGATTATTTTTGCTTCTGTAGATGTTATGTCTGGCATGGCCTTCAAGTGTGATATTCGGCTTGTGTTATTATGTTTTTTTTCTCGGTCAGCACAAAAAGCTTTTCAATATTACAATTTTCAGGGCTCCTAGTTACATTCAGTAAGTAAAATATTGGTTTTAATCTCACAGGCTTTAGAGCATGTTATTATAGAGCTTTGAGCTATCCCTTGGTTCAGTCAATATTGTAAAATGCCAGAAACCAATAAAGAAATTTACATAATATTAATTTAGCATTTACAACAAAGTAAGCGGTTTCATGATTTACATGAAAAGGGAAAATAAACTGGACCCTTATTGAAAGGGAATATATCTCTTCATGACGAGGGAGTATCATGAAAATGTTTGTTTATATGCTGCAGCATGGCTTGACAACATTGTTTCAAACATATAACACAACTGTAAATTGTAACAATAAAATATAGAATTCATTATTTAGACTGCCTTTCCATATTTTACTATTTTTGTCAATGTACTTTTTTTTTTTTACTAGAAACATAATTTAAAGTCTAAAAGGTTTAAGAGCAAAAGGTTTAATTATGATAGGGCAATTGTATTTGTGAATTAAATAAGGAGATTGAGGCTGCACAACCAATGAAATAAACCTTTTATTAACCAATGCGACGTTTCTGCTTCAGTGAGCTTTTACTGGAGCTGAATGTCACATGGGTCAATAAATGCTTCTTTTCACAGGTTGTGCTACTTCGCTCTCCATATTTGTTGTTTGTTGGTTACTGTTGTGTTAAGTCCATAGGCGTGAACCCCATCTTTCAAATTGCCATCTCTGCCTGTCCTTTAATTTGTGAAATATTTTCTGGGATTCACTAACTACTAACTACAGTGAATGATACCAAGAAGAAATAAAAAGATCCCATAGATAATGAAAAAAAAAATAGTGTCTGGTTTCAGGTAATTTACTAAACTTGGCCAAGATCATGGAGTTATAGAATACGAACATAACCATTGAATCCCCATGGGCTGCAACACTCCAGCTCCACCTCTCTGTTGGTATGGAACTATGGTACAGTGGTTCTGGTGGTTGGTATTACAGTGATTACACGCTATACAGTGCTGGTCACCATTATTGGCACCCCTTCATTTTTCATAGACTGTACAATATCTTCATAAATAAATGGAAATGTACCAAAGTTATATCCTCAGGATTTTTTAATTAATGGTCCAAAGTAATACAACAATAAAACATTGTTTTTCAACTTCCATGTTGCAAATTCAAAGAAGAAACAGAATAAACAGCATGTGCAGCAATAAAGGAACCCCTAATTAATACTTGGTTGCACACCCTTTGGCATTGCTGACAGCCTCCAAACATTTCTTGTAGCCATCTATAAGCTTCTTGCACTTCACAGCTGGAATTTTCTCCCACTCTTCCTTTGCAATTTGGTCAAGCTCTTGAATGTTTGCAGGGTTCTTTTTCCCAATGACAGATTTCAGCTCACCCCAAAGATTTTCAATAGGATTGAGGTCAGGACTCATTACTGGCTATTTTAAAACAGTCCATTTTTTATTTTTCAACCATTCCTGTGTACTTTTGGATGTGTGCTATGGGTCATTGTCATGCTGGAGGACCCATGATCTTTGACTCAAACCAAGTTTTCTTACACTGGGTAGGACATTTTGCTCCAAAATCTCTTGATAATTCTCTGATATCATGTTTCCTTTGATACGGTCAAGCCCTCCAGTACCAGACACAGTTAAGAAATCCCACAGCATTATGGATCCTCCACCATGCTTAACTGTTGATAAGGTGTTCTTTTACTTATAAGCTTCATTGTGCCATCTGTAAACAAACTGTTGCTTTGCATTCCAAAAAGCTCTATTTTTGTTTCATCTGTCCACAGAACATTTTTCCAGAAGGATTCTGGTTTGTCAAGGTACTCTTTGGCAAAGATCTGTCGTTCCTTTTTATGTCTTTTCTTCAGCAATGGTTTCTTCCTTGGCATTCGCCCATAAAGCTCTGCTTGGTTTAGTGTGCAACGTATAGTATTTGTTGAAACCATGACCCTAAACTGTTCCAGGTTGGCCTTCAGGTCTCTGGAAATTTGACGTGGTGTTTTTTCCACCATTCGCACCAACTGTCAAAGACATCTCTTGTCAATTTTCCTCTTTCCCCCATGTCCAGGGAGATTCTTGATGGTTCCATGCTTGACAAACTTCTTAATAACATTGCACACTGTTGAAACTGGGATACCAGGGTCTTTGGAGATGGCCTTATACCCTTTGGAAGTCCTGCGTTTGCTAATAATAGCAGTTCTGATGTCCTCAGACAGTACCTTTTGTCTTCAACATTGTGACAAAGGAACAGGGCCTACCATGTGGCTTTTTCAAACACTGAAGTCATCATTCATTGGCTAATTCGTGTCACATGGGCACCACAATTAATCACAGATGAATTTTTTTTGTGATTTACCACAAGCGAGTCAAAATGTGTTTCCATACTAAATTACTGTAAAGGGTGCCAATACCAGTGACACAGCCAGCTTTAGGTTTTTCTATTTATCCCTCCCATTGTTTTTTGTTTTAAATTATTGTTTATAATTTTCTCTTTTGTATTTAACATGAGTGCTGTATTAAAAAAAATTGTTTCACTTGGTTCATTTTTTTCAGGAGATATTCCACATTATGTACTTAAACTTCATGGGTGCCAATAACAATGAGCAGGACTGTATATGATTCACATGACCACTGCAGCCACTCACTGTGTTTAGTAGTAATGTTTGATTGTACAGCATACAGCTGTTGATGCCAGTGATAGGCTACAATAGTCCTGTGAATGACTGATGGACTTCATCACTCAGTGGCAGGAGATTCAAGGGGTTCTCTAAACCTCTTTAAATTACATGTTCTTGGTGCATAAACTACTTCATTTTGATTCCAGCACCAACATCAGCTTTTTAAAAGTGATAATGAGGTAGGTTTTAAGGCAGCATTTCTTTCAATATACTGTATTTTGTATCACATCATAGTATGCAACAATACAGGTACCAGTTTTCAGCCTGTTTTTTTGTGCATATGTTTAGGTCTCACTCCTATGCATTGATCTACTAACCTAGTAGACAGCTTAGTAGACCAATATATAAAACCATCCTCACATTGCATTTGCTCTACTCTAAGTACTATTTTAGGTCAACATTAATAAAACCCATTGAGCTAGAATTTGTGTCTTTTACTTATAAACTCACCTGACTCACACTGCATAGTTTTCCAATGTGTTTTATGAGCTTTTTCATTACTGTATTCAGAGAGCTTAATTTTTTCATGATGTAACCATATGAGGGCTTGAGTTTCATGAGATAAGTTGAATTTTTTAATGCCACCGTTTTGCTGTACATATAATATATTGAAAAAATTTATTCTGGGAGTAGGAAGAGTGAGGAGCAGGGAGAGGAAGCAAGCAGAGGGAGAAATAAAAAAATGAGGGGAGCTTTCTAATGTGTTTTACCTAACCCTGATTCACATCTAGCCATCACACAAGGGATGGGTTATTTAAATGTTTGACCAAATATAGCAGGATCATTTGTAAGTTCATAATTTTGTATAGCCCTTGAATTATGTTATAAAGATCCAAATGGTCCTTGACAAAAAAAAGGTTCCCCACCCATGATTTAAAGGTTCTCTAACAGACCCTTTTTGAATATATGTTATTATATTTTTTAAACCTCGTTTTCACACTGCTCAATATATTAACCCCTTTAAAGCCCATGACGTACTAATACGCGTCTGTGCCCTGGGACTTAAGAGCCTGACCTGTATTAGTACGTCATTGCGATCGCGCGCGCACACAGGCTGTGCGGGTGCGATTGCTGCCAGGTGTCAGCTGATTGTCACAGCTGACACCCGGTACTATGTGCAGGGAGCGGTCCCGCACTGCTCCCGGCACATTAACACCCACAATGCTGCGATCGAAGTCGATCGCAGCATTGCGGTGGCTAAGGGGAGGTGATCGCAATACTCACCTCCTCTTCCGGCCTCCAGCGCTGTCTGCCGCGGCTTCCCGGGTGTTGCCATGACGACCCGATGTCGTCATGACAACATCTGGGTCACCAGACAGCAGGAAGATTGTTTGGTCATGCGCAGTGCAATCTTCACACTGTGCAGCGCTGACTGCCTGCATAGCACAGGGATGGTGCTCCATCCCTATGCTATGCAGGCGATCAGAATAAAAAAAAGTGAAAGTCCAAGAGTGGGACAAAGTAATAAAGTATAAAAACTGTCAGAAAGTGAAAAAAAAAAAAAATTGTAAAAATATAAAAAAAAAATAAAAAAAAGAATCCACCAAAAATAAAAATATAATGTACCCATCAATAAATATTATTATGAAAAAAACAAACAAACAATAAAAGTACACATATTTGGCATTGCTGCGTCCGTAATGACCTGACCTATAAAACTGTCCCACTAGTTAACCCCTTCAGTGAACACTGTAAAAAAAAAAATAGAAAACGAAGCAAAAAACAATGCTTTATCATTATACCGCCAAACAAAAAATGGAATAACACGCGATCAAAAAGACAAATATAAATAAAAAATGGTACCGCTGAAAACGTCATCTTGTCCCGCAAAAAACAAGCCACCATACAGCTCCATCATCCGAAAAATCAAAAAGTTATAGCTCTCAGAATAAAGCGGTGCAAAAAAATATTTTTTTCTATAAAATAGCTTTTATTGTGTAAAAGCGCCAAAACATAGAAAAACTATATAAATGTGGTACCGCTGTAAACGTACTGACCCGAAGAATAAGGCTGCCTTATCAATTTTACCACACGCGGAGTAGAATAAAAAATTTTTTAAAAAAACAATTCCTGAATTGTTGGTTTTTGTTTATTCTGCCTCCCAAAAGCTGGAATAGAAAGCGATCAAAAAATGTCACGTGCCTGAAAATGGCACCAATAAAAACGTCAACTCATCCCGCATGTCACATGACTCTGTCAGCCAAAATATGGAAAAATTATAGCTCTCAAAATATGGCGATGCAAAAACTAGTTTTTACAAAATATGTGTCTTTTAGTGTGTGACAGCTGTCAATCATAAAAACCCGATATGATTCTGGTATCTCTGTAGTCGCACCGACCCGAAGAATAAGGTAGTCTAATCACTTATACCGCACTAGGAACGGCGTAAAAAATAAACGCTAGGGCTGGAGTTGGAGTTAGGGTTGTGCTAATGTTAGGGTTGGGGTCAGGGTTGGGCTAGGGTAGGGTTAGGGTTGGGGTTAGGGTTGTTTTTTTTTCAAAAGTAAAAAAAAAAAAAAGATGACGATATGGCAACTAGTGTTGAACGCAAGTGCTCGCTACTTGTGTTTGCATCGGGTCCTCGGGTATGCATTGAGTATCGCGGGTGCTCGAGTCTCCGTTCCACGAGCGATCCCCGCATGTTTTCTTTGGGGTGTCTAATAACCGTGAAACATGCGGGTGGGGACTTGAGCATTTCACTTGAGCACTCGTGATACATGGTGCATACCTGAGTACGCGATGCAAACTCAAGTAGCGAGCACTTGCGCTCAAGACTAATGACAACTTATTCAATATGATGACCTAATGTCATCAAATTCTGTGTCGTACCTCTGGGTTCAAAATGTTCACTATACCCCTTGATAAAATCCTTGAGGGGTGTAGTTTCCAAAATGGGGTCACTTGTGGGGGGTTTCAACTATTTAGGCACATCAGGGGCTCTCCAAACGCGACATGGCGTCAGCTCTCGATTCCAGCCGTTTTTGCGTTCAAAAAGTCACACAGTGCTCCTTCCCTTCTGAACTCTGCCGTGCGCCCAAACACTGTATTTTCCCCACATATGGGGTATTGGTGTACTCAGGAGAAATTGCACAAAAGTTTTTGGGGTCCATTTTCTCCTCTTACCCTTGTGAAAATAAAAAAATTGGGGCTAAAACATCATTTTTGTGGAAAAAGTTTGATTTTTTTTATTTTCACGGCTCCATGTTATAAACTTCTGTAAAGGACTTGGGGGTTCATGGTGCTCACCACACATCTAGATAAGTTCCCTGAGGGGTCTAGTTTCTAAAATGGTGTCACTTGTGGGGGGTTTCCATTGTTTAGACACATCAGGGGCACATCTGCTAATTATTCAAGCAAATTTTACAATCAAAAAGTCAAATGGCGCTCCTTCCCTTCCGAACCATGCCACGCGCCCAAACAGTGGTTTTCCCCCACATATGGGGTATCTGCTTACTCAGGAGAAATTGCACAACAAACTGCATGGTGCAATTTCTCCTGTTACCCTTATGAAAATGCAAAAGTGGGGGCTGAAAAACATTTTTGTGGGAAAAATGTGAAAATGTTATTTTTACGGCTCAATGTTATAAACTTCTGTGAGGCACCTGGGGGTTCAAGGTGCTCACCACACATCTAGATAAGTTCCCTGAGGGGTCTAGTTTCCAAAATAGTGTCACTTGTGGGGGATTTCCACTGTTTAGGCACATCAGGGGCTCCCCAAATGCAACATGGCGTTCGCTAATTATTCAAGCAAATTTTACATTCAAAAAGTCAAATGGCGCTCCTTCCCTTCCGAACCCTGCCGTGCGCCCAAACAGTGGTTTTCCCCCACATATTGGGTATCTGCTTACTAATGAGAAATTGCACAACAAATTTTGGGTTCCATTTTTTCCTGTTACCCCTGCGAAAATAAAAAAAATTGGGTCTAAAGTAACATTTTTGTGAAAAAAGTTAAATGTTCATTTTTATCTTCCACATTCCAAAAATTCCTGTGAAGCACCTGAAGGGTTAATAAAGTTCTTGAATGTGGTTTTGAGTACCTTGAGGGGTGCAGTTTTTAGAATGGTGTCACTTTTGGGTATTTTCTGTCATAAAGACCCCTCAAAGTGACTTTAAATATGATGTGGTCCCTAAAAAAATGGTTTTGTAAATTTTGTTGGAAAAATGAGAAATCACTTGTCAACTTTTAACCCTCATAGCTCCCCAATAAAAAAAAAATTTGGTTCCAAAATTGTGCTGATGTAAAGTAGACATGTGGGAAATGTTATTTATTAACTATTTTGTGTGACATATCCCTCTGATTTAAGGGCATAAAAATTAAAATTTTGAAAATTGCAAAACTTTCAAAATTTTCGCCAAATTTCCGTTTTTTTTCACAAATAAACGCAAGTGATATCGAATAAATTTTACCACTATCATGAAGTACAATATGTCACGAAAAAACAGTCTCAGAATCAGGGGGATGAGTTGAAGCGTTCCAGAGTAATTACCTCATAAAGTGACAGTGGTCAGAATTGTAAAAATTGGCCTGGTCATTAACGTACAAACCACATTGGGTTGTAAAGGGGTTAATACTTAGAGTAAAAATAACCCCAAGGTCCACTTTTACATTTCCTTCCACCTTGGCAATCGCAAGGTTACACATCTGCTTTAAAGAAACCAATAAATTGCTCAGATTAAGATTGCATAATGGAAAAAAATGAACATACAAATGTTGAACTATATGCTTTATTTTCCCCTGTAAGCTTTTGGCTTGGCTACAAAAAGTACTATATTGTTGTTCATAATTTCAATTCACCTCAATAACAATTTGTGATTAGCATGGACAAGCTTTACATTGTTAGTTAGGTTTTATTACTGTAATTTATTTAATTCATTTCTTGTTTGTGTTCACGTCTTGAAAACAAAAGGCCACATTTTAAGTAAAATGACTATTGGAGTAAAATCAATTACTATTGATGTAGACAGCCGCATGAAGCTTTGTTGAAGTAGAGGAGATGTGTTATTTAAAAAGAAATGACTGCTACAACTGCATGAGCAAAATACATAAACGGCAACAAATCCATTGGAAATAATGAGTTGGCAAAGTTGATATCCAGATACAACACAACAACATGATGGACTCAGTGACACATTCTTGGAGATAATTCTATAAATTTTTGCAGAGATATTTTGCAGGTATTGTGATGTACATTACTATAGCATTGCTATCTTACCCACAAATAATATAGTATTTACAAAAAACATAAAAATATCACTTCTCACAACATAATAGACTGATACACAAAACTATTAATGTTCGAATTTCTTAATGTTTATATTTCTTTTCTGAAACATGCTGATTACTACTAACATTAGAAAATGAGATAATTTTTTTGTTTTATTACTAATGTCAGTGGACATTTATTTAACTTCTTAAATCCCCAAACCATAGTATTATGTACATGGAGATTGGGCCTTGACATTAACTGGCATACTATTATGGTAGGGTTCTGGGTTTTCCTGGTGATGTGGATTTTCAAAGCCATAGGTCAGGGTGAGGAACATGGACAAGATGCAACAAGACAGTAGAACTGGATTTCCTGGAAAGCACATGGGTCAGCCAGTGGAGTATATAGAAACCATGGGGCCGTACAGCAAAACTCCTAATTGGGCCCCCCCTTCCTTCTCGGAATTAGGATTAGGCGGGGTCACGATGCAAAGGAGGAGTCACAGAATGGCATGCCTCATACATTTAAAAGTGAAGAGGAATATGAATTACCACACATACAGGTTAATTTTGGTCCTATTGAAGCCCCTTACTGTTCTCACCCACTACAATATCCCTTTTATGGCCCCACAGAGTATGATGCTGACGCGCCCCCTGGGTCGTGGGGTACTCGGTGCCGGGCCGGACGTTGCTTGGGGAGATGTCACAGTGGCGGTGACCCGGTCCGTGACCCAGGGTGGTCAGTAAAAAGGGTTATTTTATAGTTTTTATGTATGCAATTCGTGACGCCACCTGTGGTGTGCGGCTATAGGTAGCCGCCGCTGCAGCGCAGATCTTCTGAAGCTGGTGTTTAATGCAGCAGAGTTGGTTCGACTCTCCACAGGTCGAGCTTAGTTCCAGGGCAGTGTAGATGTTGTAGTGAAGTAGATGATGCTGGGCGGTGTAGTACAGGGGTGATGGCGCAGTTAATAATCAGTCCACAACTCAATGGCAGTTTCCTCTTATGTTTACTTGCGGTGATTAGGAAGACCAGGACACGGGTGCTGGCTAGAAGTGGAAGTCCGGGCAGCCTGGAAGCAAGTAAGGAATCCACCTCGCCAGGTGGAGTTGTAGGCCTCCCCTTTTGCACTAATCTCTCTGGCCCTGCTGCTTGTAGCTGTGCTGTGGCCCTCATCCCTGAGTGCAACGTCCTTGTGCTCACCCGTATGGCAGGCAGCTCGGGCCTTGCTGATGCATCACTCCCACGTGGCAGTGCTGGGCCCTGTGGTGCTGCTGAGCCTCTGGGCGTCTGGTGGGGCCAGGAGACCTGCAGTCTCCTGCCCTCCGGTTTCTGCTGCTGGGCCTTAGGTGCCCCACAACCTCGGACTCCAGTGTCCGGTTCTTCCGTGCTCCTATCCTCAGGGGTGAACGGCCGTGCAGCTCCACTCCCTAGGTCTTTCCTCTTCAACGTCCTGACTTCAACTCCTCTCACTAAGTCTAACTAACCCTGCCTCCAGATCCCAGTTGCTAAGGGGAGGAGCTCCCCTTGCTGGTCTGGAGACAGGAACGTGTTGCATGTTAGTATACCTGACTAGGGGACCCCTGCTTGCTTCCAGGCATGGCATCACCTCTTGTGAGGGAGGCAATGCCACTGTGGCAACCGGACTCCTGGGGTGACACATTTCCCCCTAGTTAACTTCAGTACTCCCGGACTGAGGATACCTTTTAAAATTAACAATAACAATTCACATTACAAACAATGTACAAAGTCAAAAATTCCAAAAACTAAACTTAGTCTTTACACCACAATCCGGGTAACCGAAATTTGGCTGGTGGGAACCGCATCAACCCACTTTGTGTATCGTTCCTGGGCGTGGCTTCAGGGTACTCTGTCGTTGTGCCTGGTCTTCGGCCACATCTTATTTTCAAGGCCACTTACTAACTGTTTTCAATATTGTCCTGACCACACCTAGTTCTGTGGTCCGATTGTCCATAAATTTAACAACTATATATATCCAAGATTATTTAACGGTTACAACTATATATAACATACTCTTTAGTTCTCTTACACTTTAGTTCCTCCAGCGGGCAGGGAGCTGACCGTTAGTACTCCGCGTCGATCTACGTAGTACTTTTGTTGTCACTGACCTACCCGGGTCCCTAGTGTCTACTCCTGGTGTGGTGGGTTCAGTGTGAATGACACTACGGGTAGTCTGAGGTAACACCGGTAGGCTGGGTAATCTCCTACGAATTCTTTGACTTACTCTGGGTACGACAGGTTCACTGCTAGCAGAGGGTAGATTCTCCTGATCTGCTGCTGATGAAGCATCTGTCTCTGGGGCCGATTGGTCTTCCAGATGTTCTGGAGCCTCTGAAGCTTCCGGTGAGGCCGCTTGGAGAAAGGTCAGGACTGGTACCACAATCGCTTTGTTCACCTGCGTCCAAGACCGGGGAAATTCTCTGAGGACTGTCTGGACCGTTTCCTCCACTTTTGCTGTGGGCCGAGGGCTGTCTAGATCTTCTTCTGTGTGTTTCAACTGTTCAGGACATGTCTTCAAGTGATCTCTTGAGACTGCCGCTGAAGTTTCTCCTCCATCCTTACTGATGAGACACACTTTGGTGTTATCGTAATTCGAAGGTAGGACGGTGTATGGCTCAACCTCCCACTGGTTATCTAATTTATGGACTCGTCTCTTCCTCTTGAGTACTTGTTCTCCAGGTGACAATGGAACTGCAGGCGCGTGCTGATTGTAAGTTTTATCCTGCTTCTGTCTCGCCTGGGACAAACTTCTCTCAACAGATTCTTGCACCTTGCGGTATTGTTGCTGCCGCTCTGTATCCCAATCTGCATCTGCTGATGTCGTCTCTGGTGTTAAGAATCCCATGTCTAAGTCAATGGGTAGCTTACAAGGTCTTGCTCTCATCAGGTAAGCAGGTGTACAGTTAGTGGAGTTCACCGGGATGTGGTTATATAGGTCCACCAAATCTGGTAACTTCTCTGGCCACAGGCAACGTTCTTCAAGGGGCAACATCTTCAACAGGTCTATTACCACCTGATTCATCTTCTCACACAAACCATTGGTTTGGGGATGATATGGCGTCGTCCTTATTTTCTTGCAGCCATACAAGTTACAGAATTCTTGGAACACCTCTGCTTCAAAGGCTGGACCTTGGTCGGTAAGCACTCATTCAGGGTAACCGTGCGGATGACAAAAGTGTTGTTGGAACGCTTTGGCTGCCGTCTGAGCCGTCTGGTCTTTCACTGGCACTACTACCAAGAACCTGGAGTAGTAGTCTACTATGGTGAGAGCTTAGACATAGCCTGACCGGCTTGGGGCTAGCTTCACGTGGTCCAAGGCTACCAGTTCAAGTGGTTGCTTGGTGAATATGGGCTGCAGGGGAGCCCTCTGGCTATCACGGTCTTTCCTCCTCAGGTTGCATGGACCACATTCTCGACACCATCTCTCGATTGCTTTCCTCATGCCAATCCAGTAGAATCGCTCACGTAGCAGGACTTCCCACTTCTTCCACCCGAAGTGTCCTGCTCCATCGTGGTACGCTTCTAAGACCATTGGCGCATCCCGCCTCGGGACTGCCACCTGCTAGACCAGTTCGTGTGTCCAGGAGTTGATACTTCTTCGACACAGCTTTCCCTCGTAGATGAACGGTTTGCTATTCTCCTTCCACAACTGTTGGGTCTCCTGTGGAGCATCTGGATCAGGGTGCGAGTCAGCTCGTGTCAGCAACTCCTTTACCAGGCAGACAGCCGGGTCGCTATCCTGCATCTCTGTCCATCCATGGTGGGGCAATGGGTTGAACGCGGCCTCTCTGTTGGCGGAGCACTTGTCCCTCACACAGTGGGAGCACTGGGTCACCCCGTGACAATGAAAAGCGGGTAGCTCTATCTCCTCCAGCTCTTCCGGGTCTCCCCCCCATCTGGCAAGTTGGCCATCCTGGACAGCACATCAGCATTTGTGTTTTTATGCCCCGCCCAATACTTGATGGTAAACTCGTAGATAGACAGTCGGGCCATCCATCGTTGCTCTAGGGCACCAAACTTCGCAGTCTCCAGGTGCGTCAGCGGATTGTTGTCTGTGAAGACTGTAAATCTGGAGGAGGCGAGGTAGTGTTTGAAGCACTCTGTTACAGCACAGACTATGGCTAAAAACTCCAACTTGAAGGAACTATAGTTGTCGGGGTTCCATTCCGTAGGACGGAGCATCCTGCTGGCATAGGCAATCACTCTCTCTCTGCCCTGCTGTACCTGGGACAGCACCGCTCCCAATCCCACGTTGCTGGCATCCGTATGGAGTACAAATGGTTGGCCATAGTCGGGGTAGGCCAGAACTTTGTCTCCAGTAAGAGCCATTTTCAGTCGAATGAAAGATTCGTCTTCTGGTTTACCCCATTTGAACGGAGGTTTCGGGTTCTTGGCCTTCTTGGACTGGCCCACTAAGAGGTCCTGCATGGGTGCCGCTATCTTGGTGAAACCCTTGATGAATCTCCTGTAGTAGCCTACCAGCCTGAGGAACTGCCGCACTTCCTTGATAGTGGAGGGTCTTGACCAGTCCTTGATCACGGTGACTTTTTCAGGGTCTGGTGCTACACCTTCGGCGCTTACCTTGAGCTTCAACAGGTGGTACTTGGACGGCTTTACCTTCAGGCCATAACCAGATAGGGCTTCGAACACCTCGGCCAGGTGCTCCAGGTGGTCTTCATATGTCTTCGAGTAGACAATTACATCATCTAGGTACAGCAAGACGGTTTCAAAGTTTTTGTGTCCTAGGCAACACTCCATAAATCGCTGGAAGGTTCCTGGGGTGTTGCAGAGCCCGAATGGCATTCAGTTGAACTCGCTGAGGCCCATTTGTGTTGTAAACGCAGTCTTTTCTCTGTCCGCCTCTGCCACATGAACCTGCCAGTACCCACTGGTGAGATCCAAAGTGGAGAAATAGTTAGCTGATCTCAATGCTGTTAATGATTCCTCAATTCTGGGTAATGGGTAGGCGTCCTTATGTGTAATGCAGTGAATCTGCCTGTAATCAACAGACATCCTCATTACATAGTAACATAGTTTTTAAGGTTGAAGGAAGACTAAGTCCATCTAGTTCAACCCATAGCCTAACTTGTTGATCCAGAGGAAGGCAAAAAAAACCCATGTGGCAAACACTAAGCTCCACATTGGGGAAAAAAATTCCTTCCCGACTCCATACGACAATCAGACTAGTTCCCTGGATCAACGCCCTATCATGGAATCTAGTATTTATAACCTGTAATATTATACTTTCAAGAAAGGCATCTATGCCCTTCTTAAATTTTAATAGTGAATCACTCATTACAACATCATGCAGCAGAGAGTTCCATAGTCTCACTGCTCTTACAGTAAAGAATCCCCGTCTGTGATTATGATTAAACCTTCTTTCCTCCAGACGTAGAAGATGCCCCCTTGTCCCCGTCTCAGGCCTCAGAGTAAAAAGATCAGTAGAAAGGTCTTTGTACTGTCCCCTCATATACTTGTACATAGTAATAAGATCACCCCTAAGTTTTCTTTTTTCCACACTAAATAACCCCAAGTGTAATAACCTGTCTTGGTATTGCAGACCCCCCAGTCCCCTAATAACCTTGGTCGCTCTTCTCTGCACCCACTCTAGTTCAGCTATGTCTTTCTTATACACCGGAGACCAGAACTGTACACAGTATTCTAAGTGTGGTCGCACTAACGACTTGTATAGAGGTAAAATTATGTTCTCCTCATGAGCATCTATGCCTCTTTTAATGCATCCCATTATTTTATTTGCCTTTGCAGCAGCTGCCTGACACTGGCCACTAAACGTGAGCTTGTCGTCCACCAATACACCCAGGTCTTTTTCAGTTACAGTTTTGCTCTGTGTTTTACAATTAAGCATATAATTATACATTTTATTTCCTCTGCCCAAGTGCATTACCTTACATTTATCCCCATTAAAGCTCATTTGCCATTTATCAGCCCAAGCTTCTAGTTTACATAGATCTTCCTGTAATATAAAATTGTCCTCCTCTGTATTGATTACCCTGCAGAGTTTAGTGTCATCTGCAAATATTGAAATATTACTCCGAATGCCCCCTACAAGGTCATTAATAAATATGTTTATTAATCTTTCTTTCTAACGAGAACTAAAGGAGCTGCCCAGGGGCTACAACTATCTCTGATCACCCCAGCCGCCTTCATCTCCCGTAACATTCCTTTGGCACATTGATAGTGAGCTGGGGGTACAGGCCGGTACCTCTCTTTAATGGGCGGATGATCTCCTGTGGGGATATGATGTTGGACCCCTTTTACCTGCCCAAAGTCTAGTGGGTGTTTTCTGAAGACTCGCTCATATTCTTGGACCACCCGGTATACTCCATGCTTTTGGTGCAAAGGGGTGGAGTCAGTGCCTACTTGTAGCTTCCGACACCAATCCTCCATCTGCCCCTTGGAGCCGTTATCCTCCGCCGGTTTGGATGGAGGCAAGGGTTCCACTGCCTTTATTGCATTGTTACTGACAGTGAACAGCTTAGCAAGGGTAGCATACTGGGGTAAATGGACCTCTTTCTCCCCACAATTCAGGATGCGTATCGGTACTCTCCCCTTGCGGACATTGACTACCCCCCTGGCTGTCAAGATGGTGGGCCTACTGTCAGAGTACACGGGTTCCACCAGGGCCTGATAAGCTTGACCCCTGAGACCTATTGCTGCCCGACACCATATTAACATTTCACTCCTAGGGGGCATTGCAATGGGGAATGGATCACTCATCCTGACACTGCCAACTTCTCCACCAGACAGCTCTACCTGTTGTCTTTTCATCAGCGCCCTGATTTCCTTCTGCATAACTCGCTGCTGACTGGAACTGGCAGTCTCTGCGACCTGTTGCAACAAAAGAATAATTTCCCCAAGACAATTTTCTATCACATTGGTGCCTAAGGTTATCATAGGGTGACTTTCTCAGCGATCAATATCAACAATAATCATTCCTTGTGATGGCAATTCTACTTTTATGGTCACCTCTTTATACCCCACCTGAGGCAAGGGCTGACCATTGCTGGCATAGATACTAAGATGTTCATCTGGACGGCGGGTAATGTCTGAATCAGTCCAGTATTGTTTATACAGGATATTTGGCATCGTTGTCACTTGGGACCCAGTGTCCAGCAGTGCGCTCATCGGGATGTCATCAAGCACGACAGGTAGGACCAGTCGTCCTCCCACGTACTTGTCTCGCCAGCTTTGTGGGCCTGGTCGCCTTACTCCTTGGGGTTGGCCCTCTGCCACAGGGGTTGCTCGTTTAAATTACAGAATCTTGCGTAGTGCCCCGCCTTTTGACAGCGTTGTTCGTCCTGGTCGTAGCGATCGCTGTTCCTCCCTCTGGTCGGTGGAATTCTTCTCTGTCGCCGCCACGGGACATCATCTGGACTGGAAGCCAGCTTGATCTTTTCCTTTGGAGACACTTGCATGGCCTGCACGGATTTGGCTAACGCTGCCACACTTTTGGTCAGCTCCTGGACCTGAAGGCGCAGGTCTGCAGATGGATCATTATCTAGGGTCTGCGCGTCAGCCTCCACAGGTGCTGGGGGAAAGGACGCCACCTCCTGGTGGTATGTGATAGCTGGACGCCGGAGGGATGCAGTGCCACTTGGGATTGATTCTCGCAGCACCCGGATGGCTCTGTCTTTAAATTGTGCAAAGTCCAGATCAGGGTTTTGCAGAGCCATAATGCGCAGCTGTGTCCTGTGAGCGCCAGACAGGAGCACCTCAATAAACTGCTCACTCAGCAATCTGTCCTCATCTCGCACACTGTCGGGGTCTACCTGTTTGATGGCCCGCAGCGCCTTCTGCAGGTTTAGAGCATAGTCCCGTACACTGTCTTGCACCCTTTGTTTGCACCCGTAGAACTTCATCTTTATTTCTGCTGCGGTGCGGGTGTCAAAAGTATCCTTCAATCGGGCCAGTATTTCCTTGACAGTGCCTTTGTCCCTGCCCGGCCAGGACTTCACCTCTCTCTGGGCTGCACCGATTAGCTGTCCTATGAGTATGCTGACTTTTTGTTCCTCAGACAGGGGGTATACTTTAAACAAACTGCGCAGTGTCTCCTCAAAGTCGTTCAGGGTGTACGTCTCCCCTGAGTACTGGGGCAACCACGCCGCCCCCGGTTTATATGGCATTGATAACGGCATTACAGTGGCGGCGGCCGCGCCCGCGGCTGAATCCTCTCCCATGCTGGGCATCTTCTTCCCCCCTAGAATCATAGAATGGTAGAGTTGGAAGGGACCTCCTGGGTCATCTGGTCCAACCCCCTGCTCAAAGCAGGATTCACTAAATCATCTCAGACAGATGTCTGTCCAGCCTCTGTTTGAAGACGTCCATTGAAGGGGAACTCACCACCTCTCGTGGCAGCCTGTTCCACTCATTAATCACCCTAACTGTCAAAAAGTTTTTTCTAATATCTAATCTGTGTCTCCTCCCATTTAGTTTCATCCCATTGCTTCTAGTCTTTCCTTGTGCAAATGAGAATAAAGATGATCCTTCTACAATGTGACAGCCCTTGACATATTTGTAGACAGCTATTAAGTCTCCTCTCAGTCTTCTTTTTTGCAAGCTAAACATTCCCAAATCCTGCAACCGTTCCTCATAGGACATGGTTTGCAGACCAGTCACCATTCTGGTCGCTCTTCTCTGAACTTGCTCCAGTTTGTCTATGTCTTTTTTAAAATGTGGTGCCCAAAACTGTACACAGTATTCCAGATGAGGTCTGACCAAAGAGGAGTAAAGACCAATAATGACTTCACGTGATCTAGACTGTATGCTTCTGTTAATACATCCCAGAATTGTATTTGTCTTTTTTGCTGCTGCATCACACTGTTGACTCATGTTCAGTCTATGATCTATTAGTATACCTAAGTCTTTTTCACATGTACTGTTGCTTAGCTCTATTCCTCCCATTCTGTATATGCTTTTTTCATTTTTATTGCCCAGATGTAGTACTTTGCATTTTTCCCTGTTAAAAACCATTCTGTTGGTTGCTGCCCACTGCTCCAGTTTATTTAGGTCTTTTTGAATCCTCTCTCTCTCTTCTCTAGTATTAGCTATCCCTCCTAGCTTTGTGTCATCAGCAAATTTAATCAGTTTACCCTCAATTCCTTCATCTAAATCATTGATAAAGATGTTGAACAATACAGGTCCCAGGACGGAGCCCTGTGGTACCCCACTTGAGACATTCATCCAGCTGGATGTGAAGCCATTTACAATCACCCTTTGAGTTCGATCACTAAGCCAGTTATGAATCCACCTAACAGTTGCCTGGTCCATTGCATACTTGGTCATTTTTTCAATAAGGATGGTGTGAGATACTTTGTCAAATGCTTTGCTGAAGTCAAGATATACTATATCTACAGCATTTCCCTGATCCACCCAGTCAGTGATTCTGTCATAGAAGGAAATTAAGTTAGTCTGACATGACTTGTTAGTTATAAACCCATGCTGACTCTGGTTAATCACTTCATTCTTATCCAGGTACTTACATACATGTTGTTTAATAATTTGTTCAAAGATCTTTCCTGGTATAGAAGTCAGACTCACCGGCCTATAGTTCCCTGGGTCCACCTTCTTCCCCTTTTTGAAGATAGGAACAACATTTGCTCTTCTCCAGTCTTCTGGGACTTCTCCTGTTCTCCAAGAATTTTCAAAGATTATGTGAACCTCAGCCAGGGCCTGGGCGTCTTCTGACGTACCAGTATGCTGCTCTGCAGGCGGAAGGATCTTTTACCCAGCGGTTCCGGATCGGGGCCTCTTGCTTCCCTTCGGCGGGCGGCAAAACACGTGATAACACTGTTTAGTAAAGTCTATGGCACACAGGACCCGGTTATACCGGGCTTTGTGAATCCTGTTTGTGACGCCAAGTTGACACGCCCCCTGGGTCGTGGGGTACTCGGTTCCGGGCTGGATGTTGCTTGGGGAGATGTCACAGTGGCGGTGACCCAGGCGTTGACCCAGGGCGGTCAGTAAAAAGGGGAATTTTATACTTTTAATGTATGCAATTCGTGACGCCACCTGTGGTGTGCGGCTATAGGTAGCCGCCGCTGCAGCGCAGGTCTTCTGAAGCTGGTGTTTAATGCAGCAGAGTTGGTTAGACTCTCCACAGGTAGAGCTTAGCTCCAGGTCAGTGTAGATGTAGTAGTGAAGTAGATGATGCTGGGCGGTGTAGTGCAGGGGTGATGGTGCAGTTAATAATCAGTCTACAACTCAATGGCGGTTTCCTCTTATGTTTACTTGCGGTGATTAGGCAGACCGGGACACGGGTGCTGGCTAGAAGTGGAAGTCCGGGCAGCCTGGAAGCAAGTAAGGAATCCACCTCGCCAGGTGGAGTTGTAGGCCTTCCCTTTTGCACTAATCTATCTGGCCCTGCTGCTTGTAGCTGTGCTGTGGCCCTCGTCCCTGAGTACAACGTCCTTGTGCTCACCCGTATGGCAGGCAGCTCGGGCCTTGCTGATGCGTCGCTCCCACATGGCGGTGCTGGGCCCTGCGGTGCTGCTGAGCCTCCGGGCGTCTGGTGGGGCCAGGAGACCTGCAGTCTCCTGCCCTCCGGTTTCTGCTGCTGGGCCTTTGGTGCCCCACAACCTCGGACTCCAGTGTCCAGTTCTTCCGTGCTCCTATCTTCAGGGGTGAATTGCCACGCAGCTCCACTCCCTAGGTCTTTCCTCTTCAACGTCCTGACTTCAACTCCTCTCACTTAGGCTGTGTGCACACAAAGCGTTTTTAATGCGTTTCCGCAGCGTTTTTGCAGCTGCGGAAACGCATTAAAAACGCATGGTAGAAGGGCAGCAATGTTCCCCAATGATAATCCGCATGTGCTGTGCCCATGCTGCGGATTTTTCCGCAGCGTTTATGCTGCGCTCAAAAATCCGCAGCATGTCCATTAATTTTGCGGAAACGCGGCGTTTTCACCGCCATTGACTTTCATTAGACCGCATGGATTACGCATCACTGTATATGTAGATGCGTAATCCACGCGTTCTAATGTGCGGATGGTACCCGGGTGTGGAGGAGAGGAGAGTCTCATCCACACCCAGGTACCATTAAAAAATCTGTAAAAAAAGAATAAAATAAAAAATAAATGTATACTTACCTTCTGTTGGCCCGCGCACCGCTCCTGCTTGGTTCCCGGCACTTTGCAGTGAGTTGAAGGACCTGCGCTGACGTCAGAGTCATGTGACGGGTCACGTGACGCTGACGTCGGCAGGTCTTTCAATTCAATGCTGCCGGCAAAGGGAGAACGGAGTGAGCGGGACACCGGGGCCATCGGAGGGTAAGTATACATTATTTTTTATTTTTACCACTCTCTCGGGTCACACTATATAAATCCATGCTGTTTGCATGGTTTTATATAGTGTGACCTAGTTGTCACAAGCACTTTCCAAGTGATGCTAATCGCTTGGAAAACGCTTGTCAATCCGCATGCGGAAATGTCAGTGGGTAACCGCTCCATTTCCGCATGTCCCTGGCAGGAAAACGCATGTACAATCGGCATGCGTTTTTTTTCTGCCAGGGAGATGCAGAAACGCTCAGGAAAAAATCCTGAGCATTTCTGCATCGTGTGCACATAGCCTAAGTCTAACTAACCGCGCCTCCAGATCCCAGCTGCTAAGGGGAGGAGCTCCCCTTGCTGGTCTGGAGCCAGGAACGTGTTGCATGTTAGTATACCTGACTAGGGGACCCCTGTTTACTTCCAGGCATGGCATCACCTCTTGTGAGGGAGGCAATGAGACTGTGGCAACCGACTCCTGGGGTGCCACAATGCCTCCAAAAATGCATCTAACACATTGCATGATACCCCCACACATACCAGGTGAACCCAGTGTCCCCAAAACAGTATGATGTCCCCACAAGTAAATACAGTACAGACCAAAAGTTTGGACACACCTTCTCATTTAAAGATTTTTCTGTATTTTCATGACTTTGAAAATTATTCATTCACACTGAAGGCATCAAAACTATGAATTAACACATGTGGAATTATATACTTAACAAAAAAGTGTGAAACAACTGAAAATATATCTTATATTCTAGGTTCTTCAACGTAGCCACCTTTTGCTTTGATGACTGCTTTGCACACTCTTGGCACTCTCTTGATGAGCTTCAAGAGGTAGTCACCGGAAATGGTTTTCACTTCACAGGTGTGCCCTGTCATGTTTAATAAGTGGGATTTCTTGCCTTATAAATGGGGTTGGGACCATCAGTTGTGTTGTGAAGAAGTCTGGTGGATACGCAGCTGATAGTCCTACTGAATAGACTGTTAGAATTTGTATTATGGCAAGAAAAAAGCAGCTAAGTAAAGAAAAACGAGTGGCCATCATTACTTTAAGAAATGAAGGTCAGTCAGTCTGAAAAATTGGGCAAATTTTGAAAGTGTCCCCAAGTGTAGTTGTAAAAACCATCAAGTGCTACAAAGAAACTGGCTCACATGAGGACCGCCCCAGAAAAGGAAGACCAAGAGTCACCCCTGCTTCTGTGGATAAGTTTATCCGAGTCACCAGCCTCAGAAATCGCAGATGAACAGCAGCTCAGATTAGAGACCAGGTCAATGCCACACAGAGTTCTAGCAGCAGACACATCTCTTCAACAACCTATAAGAGGAGACTTTGTGCAGCAGGCCTTCATGGTAAAATAGCTGCTAGGAAACCACTGCTAAGGACAGGCAACAAGCAGAAGAGACTTGTTTGGGCTAAAGAACACAAGGAATGGGCATTAGACCAGTGGAAATCTGTGCTTTGGTCTGATGAGTCCAAATTTGTTTCACACTTTTTTGTTAAGTATATAATTCCACATGTGTTAATTCTAGTTTTGATGCCTTCAGTGTGAATGTACAATTTTCATAGTCTATTCAGTAGGACTATCAGTTGTGTATCCATCTGACTTCTGCACAACACAACTGATGGTCCCAACCCCATTTATAAAGCAAGAAATCACACTTATTAAACCTGACAGGGCACACCTGTGAAGTGAAAACCATTTCCAGTGACTACCTCTTGAAGCTCATCAAGAGAATGCCAAGAGTGTGCAAAGCAGTCATCAAAGCAAAAGGTGGCTACTTTGAAGAACCTAGAATATAAGACATATTTTCAGTTGTTTCACACTTTTTTGTTAAGTATATAATTCCACATGTGTTGATTCGTAGTTTTGAGGCCTTCAGTGTGAATGTACAATTTTCAAAGTCATGAAAATACAGAAAAATCTTTAAATGAGAAGGTGTGTCCAAACTTTAGGTCTGTACTGTATGCTTAATATGTCATTCTCAGCAAGGAGAAACATTACCCCTTGGATACCGGTCTGACCCATCTCACTCAAACCATATCTCACACTTTGCACTGACAAGAGGCAGTAACCTGAAACACAGTGCCTGCAAATTGAGATTTTGGTTTTGGCTATTATCCTAAATCATGTGATAAGGCTACTTGAAGAGTCAATATTGACTTTTAGGATTGCTACTTCCTATAGGTGGCACAAGAGTTCTAGTTCTCTTCCTCTCTGATGAGACAATTTGCATATTTCTCAGAGGAGCATTGTGGCTTAAAACTCTCCTCACCTTGGCATGCTTAACATATCACTCTCCGCTAGGAGAAATGTTACTCCTTGGATACATGTTATAAGCTAACACTCTCTGCTCTGAAAAAGACAAGAGCTGGAGGGAGAGCCTCCTCTTTAGAGATGAGCGAACATTTCAATGTTCGGTTCAGAAATGTTCGCTGAATATTTAGACATTCGCCAAATTTATTCATTGAATGTTCGTCGAACATTGCCGAACGCCATAGGATTCAATGGGGGGACAAAAAAAAAGCATATGCAACACCTTCAAACAGGCCGAAAACATAAGAGGGGTCAAGGGAGGGCTTTGGAGGATGGATGTGATCGAGGTATGTTTGAATCATGAGGGGAAGATTCCAGTTGTTAGTGACAGGTTGAAGAGGAGGGTTAGGCTTGGGATGAATGCTGTGGTACTGTTTGGAATGAGGTGGGATCATATTGGGTCAAGTTCACCAGTGGTGAGATGTGATTTGAAGAGTAAAGATGATCTTCCGTGATGGCGGAGAAGCTGGTTTTGGAGGAGGAGAGTTGAGTCATTATGATACGGAGGTGTTGGGACTTTAATCAAAAGCTTTGCCATATGTTGTCAATCTTCTGCTTGAAGACTTGAATGAGTCTTCAACTGAGATGAGAGGAGAGGAGAGGGAGGGGGAGCTGGTGGACAGAGGAGAGACTTGAAAGTACTGAATCGCTGTTTAGGGTTGTGAGACGCATATGATATGAGAGATGAGAAGTAGGTTTGTTTTGCTACAGTGAGCAATTATGTAGCATTTTTAAAACTTCTGTTACTGGACTCCACTCCCATTCTTTGGCAGTCGAACAGCAGTACGCCTTGTAGATGAGGGGCAGGAAGAACATGTGCTCCATTAGATGACAAGTGCTGCGTCAAGTGGCGTCTGCTCCTCTTCCTCCACCTTAACATCACACACAGTACAGTCCTCAGTGGTGGCACCCCAATTACCCTTGTTTGTACCCACGTCACAACTCTCCAACCGGCCAACTGACTGTGGGGAAGCACAGATTGGCGAATCTGCAGAGCTGTTCACACATTTTATTCTGGGGCATCAGAGGTCTGATCCAAAGCTTCACAGACTCAAGAGGGGGAAAGCATGTGTAGCGATGCCCAAAATTTTTTTCAGTTGATCCGGGCCCGGACAAAGTAGGGTCAGAGAAGAATCCAAACCCTCATTACCAGACATTAACCCCTGGGGGTGGGCATGGATGGGTTGGAGAAAGAAATAAATAAACACCAGAACATGGAGAGCTAAACTAATATACAACAGGGGTCGGAGAACTAAACTAATAAGACAACAGGGGTCGGAGAACTAAACTGCTAAACAATTAAGGATGGAGAATGAAACAAATACACACCAGAACATGGAGAACTAAACTAATATAAAACAGAGGTTGGAGAACTAAACTAATAAGACAACAGGGGTTGGAAAACTAACCTACTAAACAGCTAGGGTTGGAGAACTAAAGCACAACACACCAGGGGATAAAGAACTAAACCACTAGACACCAATGTGTCACTAGACAGCAAGTGTTGTAATTCCCAAGGCTTGCAGGACAAACCTCTGTATCTAACACTTCCTCAAGTGCTTCTACATCCTCCACCTCCTCTAGGGCCTCCATTCCACCTGCGCCCTCAATCTCTGCCTTAATGAGACACACGTTCCAACTGTGCAGAGAGAATCCCCCCCACCTCCATACTGCACAGCCAGGGCTCACTGCAATCGGGCAGTCTTCAAATTAATATGCCTTGGAGATCGCAGTCATACAGCTAAAGAGTTGTGGACAGCTCTCCAGGCCAAGTTTGAGCAATGGCTGTCTCCACTGAACCTGGAGCAAGGGAAGGCCATGCGTGATAATGGTGCAAACTCGGTGGCGGCCCTACACCGGGGCAACCTCAGACACGTGCCTTGCATGGCTCGCATCCTCAACCTGATGGTACAGCAATTTCTCCGTCACTATCCCGGCCTGGAAGTGCTGCTGCAGAAACCACGGTCTCTGCATGCTCACTTAAAACTATAAAAATGAGCAGGATCTTTAGTAGAAAATCCAGACTACTAGACAACGAGCAAACTCCTTCATGATGATAGAGGCCACCATCTCCTTAGCTTGCTGGTACTTTTCTGTGGGAATGAGCTTGTCTCCAACCAGCCACGAATATCCAGTGAATGACATGCCACAGTTTGGTATTTGCACCCAGTACCAGATGCGAAGCCATCCACAATTTCCATACCTCAGGAATTTTATTTGGTACACTGGCTGCCCAAACATTAGTTTCTCACAAGGGAGCTGAAGACACTGAGTGGCAGTAGGTGCAAGTTTCTCCAGCATGACCTGTTTCTTATTGTTAGATATCAGAGGGAGAACATAACTGGGCTTTGCCAAGGTGCCATATTGCATCTTAAGTCTTATAGACTCTACACTTGCAGCCTTACATTCTACAGGATGGTGGGGAAGGAGACAGTAGGTTGTGGAGTTGCATTAGCTCTGGTGGTGTTGAGGTGGCAGCGAGGCAATGGCAGGTTGTAGGCTGTCTTGAAGAGATGGGTTTTCAGGTTGTGTCTGAAAGATCCGAATGTGGTGGCTAATCGGACGTATTGAGGCACATAATTCCAGAGGATGGGGAATATTTGGTAGAAGTATTGGAGGCGATTTGGAAGAAATAAGTGTGGAGAGAAGGAAGTCTTGGGAGGACCGGAGTTTACGTAAGGGAATATATCGGGAGATTAGTTCAGAGATGTATGGAGAAGAAAGGTTATGGATGACTTTGTACATAAATGTTAGTAGTTTGAACTGGATACGCTGGGCCATTGGGAGCCAGTGAAGAGATCTTACAGATTTCAATCTTATGGATTGCTGGAGCCAGTTCACAATAAAAAAGCAGCCATAGAGTGTCCGGGAACCTTCAAGCAGACTTTTCTTAGCCAGGGCTGCTTCTCTGCAGGGTTGGACGGGCCCACCAGAGAACCGGAGAATCCTTCAGTGGGCCCTTGCTTCTCCTTCAGGAGAGTTCCTCTAGTGCCGAGGTCGTGATGATGATAGAGGCCACCATCTCCTTAGCTTGCTGGTACTTTTCTATGGGAATCAGCTTGGTTCCAACCAGTCTGGAATATTTCCAGTGAACTATGGCACGACGCCATGGTATTAGCAGTGCCCCCAGTAACAGTAGCAAAGCCATCCACAATTTCCTTATCAGGAATTTTATTTGGCAGACTGAGTGTCTGCCCAAATACATTAGTTTCTCACAAAGGAGCTGAAGATACTGAGTGACAGTAGGTGCAAGTTTCTCCAGCATATTAGATATCAGAGGGAGAACAGAGAGGGAAGCACAGTGGCTCAGTGGTTAGCACTGAAGACTTGCAGCGCTGGGATCCTGGGTTCAAATCCCACCAAGGACAACATCTGCAAGGATTTTGTATGTTCTCCCCATGTTTGCATGGGTTTCCCCCTCAGTAAAAAAGCAGCCATAGAGTGTCCAGGAACCTTCACACAGACTTTTCATAGCCAGGGCTGCTTCTCGGCAGGGTTGGACAAACCCACTAGAGAACTGGAGAATCCTCTGGTGAGCCCTGGCTTCTCCATCAGGAGCGTTCATAGTGCAAACCTTGCAGGTTGTGATGATGATGAGGCCATCTATCTCCTTAGTTTTCTGTTACTTGGAATGCAATCGCAAGTATGCAGCCAGCCACCCACCCACAGGCCGCAATACTTAACTGACACATTTCTGGACAGCTGCTTGCACTTGAAATGTTGCTTTTTAGGCTCATGGAGGCGGAAGCTTTTCACAACCTTATGGCGATGGCCGGGTCTCCATACTCGGTCCCCATCCGCCACTATTTCTCCCGGTGTTGTCCCCGCCTTCAGCAAGCACAAGTCCCAGAACATTACCCGTGCCCTCCTCAGTGCACTTAGTAGGAAGGACTGCCTAACCACAAACATGTGGACAAGTGAATGTGGCCAGGGACGGTACATCTCACTGGAGCCAGTCCACAGAGAAAAAGCAGCCATAAAGTGTCCAGGAACCTTCCTATAGACTTTTCTTAGCCAGGGCTGCTTCTCGGCAGGGTTGGATGGGTCCACCAGAGAATCGGAGAATCCCCCAGTGGGCCCTGGCTTCTCCTCCAGAACAGTTCATAGCGCAAACCTTTCAGCTGCTATGGGGCTCTTTAGCAGGGGAGAAAGGTGGTCCCTCAGAATCAAATCCTCTGGTAAGCCCAATGTTCTTCAGTCTGACACTGCTTCTCGGTGAGAGTAATATTTCACCACAGCCATATTCTTTAGCTCAGTGAAAGGACTGGCATAGTGAGAAACTGTATCTACTCCGGCTGCCATTTCTCCCATGAAGTGCTCTAATGCAGTTTGTTCCAATGGCAGCCCGTCCAACATTAGTTCACACTTCTCGGTGGTGCTTTGACACTCAAAGATCTTTACACCTTGAATTTTATGACTACAGAGTTTGGCAATGGCCTGATCTGCAATGCATTTTGAGAAATAATGTGCATAAGCAAAGCCACGGTTTAAGCCACTGAAGGTCATCATTAAGCAAAACTCATACAGCTTTCGCACAGACTAAAAGAGGGGTATCAAGACTTCCAAGACAGCCAAGAGTTTCCTGTCCTCACCAAGAGGACCACTGTCCATGTTCTCCTCCTCCTCCTCATTATCACTGAATCCGCATTGAGATGAGATGAGGCTGGGCTGCATAGTTCCTTGCTCCGCCTGCAATGCTTCCTCTTTAACTGTGAGGACCGAGTGTTCCAGTAGACAGAGAAGCGGGATGGTGACACTAATTATGGCGTCATCGCCCCTCACCATCTTGGTGGAGTCCTCAAAGTTTTGGAGGACGGCACAGATGTCACACATCCATGCCCACACATCAGCTGTTATGTGCGGAGGCTGACCTGAATGCCGGTGGGCATGTTGAAGCTGGTACTCAACAACTGCCCTCTGCTGCTCATAAATCCTTCCCAACATCTGCAACGTTGATTTCCAACATGTGGTGACATCGAACAACAGTCGGTGAGCTGGAAGCTGCAAATGCTGCTGAAGCACTGCTAGGGTGGCGGAAGCTATAGCTGACTTTCTGAAATGGGCACACACGCGTTGTACTTTCACAAGCAGCTCTGGCAGATCTGGGTAGGTTTTGAGAAACCATTGAACCACTAAGTTGAGCACATTTAGTGCTCACTCATTACTAATGTGTACCCCTGTATGGAGAACAATATCAGCACTAAAAAAATTAAAAGATGAAATATAGCCTGCTTTATATACCACGGTACTAAGCAAACCAATTTCGATTATATCTTGTATACCCCGTTGACAAAAATATCTGCAACAAAGAATTAATTTCACTAGAGTAGAACTAGTATAATGGTGACTGACAACTCTTCCACTACAGCCAAACCCAATAGATGGAGACACAATCAGGATTCTCCACATTTCCAAAAATTAGTGGTAGGCACCAGCAAAGTGGCATAAATTTCACCAGAGTAGAGGTAGTTTAATGGAGACAGAAACCTCTTCCACTACAGCCAACACAATAGATCGAGACCCAAACAGGATTCTCCACATTTACAAAAATTAGTGGCAGACACCAGCAAAGTGGCATCAATTTCACTACAGTAGAAATAGTGTAATTAGGACCGAAACCTCTTCCACTACAGCCAACCCAGTAGATGGAGACTCAATCAGAAGTGTTTACATTACTCTAAATTAGGGCCTAACACCACCAAAGTGGCATCAATTTCACCAGAGTAGAAGTAGTATAATGGAGACAGAAACCTCTTCCACTACAGCCAACACAATAGATGGAGACCCAATCAGGATTCTCCACATTTACAAAAAATAGTGGCAGACACCAGCAAAGTGGCATCAATTTCACTACAGTAGAAATAGTGTAATTAGGACCGAAACCTCTTCCAGTACAGCCAACCCAGTAGATGGAGCCCCAATCAGGAGTGTTCACATTTTAATAAATTAGGGCCTAAAATCACTAAAGTGGCATCAATTTCACTAGAGTTTAAGTAGTATAATGAGGACCGACACCACTTCAACTACAGCCAACCGAGCAGATGAAGACACAATCAGAACTGTTCACATTTAAAAAAATTAGGGCCTAAGACCACCATTTCCATGGCCTTCAGATTGGAGATGGTGAAGTTCAACCTCTTAGCTTTGTCATGTGTAGGAGTAAGCAATCTTTTACGTGACCACAACTGCAGGACCAAGGGCTGGTTGCAGTGCTGAGAGAGGGCGGAGTACGGTGAAACGGACAAACTGCTAGACTGTGAGTGAGGTGCAGGCGGAGATGTTACGGTGCATTGAGAAACATGTGGTGTGCTCAATGAAACAAACACAGCAGGCATGTCTGCTTCTGTTACAGCTGATGGACTCTCACTCAGCCTGACTGGAGCGAGTATACAACCATAGGTTCTGCGGTCGGGGACCTGCGTGACAATACTTGGCACAGTAACAGAGGAGGAGGAAGAAGCAGCAGATGCGTTTGATGGGGCGGCTGATGGTTGTCTATTGAAAACCAATTCTGAGTTTATCATGTTTGTGTACCCCTTTTTGTAGAACAATATCTGCACCAAACAATTAATTTCACTACAGCATACAGTACTATACAAATGGATGGAGACCAAAACCTCTTCCACAACAGCCAACCCAGGAGATGGAGACCTAACCAGGAGTGTTCACATTTCCCTAAATTAGGGCCTAACACCAACAAAGTGGCATAAACTTCTATAGAGCACAAGTAGTATAATGGAGACCAAAACCTCTTCCACTACAGCCAACCCAATAGATGGAGACCCAATCAGGAGTCCCCACATTGCCAAAAATTAGTGGCAGACACTAGCAAAGTGGCACCAATTTCACTATAGTAGAAATAGTGTAATTAGGACCAAAACCTCTTCCAGTACAGCCAACACAGTAGATGGAGACTCAATCAGAAGTGTTTACATTTCCCTAAATTAGGGCCTAACACCACCAAAGTGGCATCAATTTCACTAGAGTAGAAGTAGTTTAATGGAGACAGAAACCTCTTCCACTACATCCAACACAATAGATGGAGACCCAATCAGGATTCTCCACATTTCCAAAAAATTGTGGCAGACACCAGCAAAGTGGCATCAATTTCACTACAGTAGAAATAGTGTAATTAGGACAGAAACCTCTTCCAGTAGAGCCAACCTAGTAGATGGAGACTCAATCAGAAGTGTTTACATTTCCCTAAATTAGGGCCTAACACCACCAAAGTGGCATCAATTTCACCAGAGCACCAAAGTAGAAATAGTTTAATGGAGGCAGAAACCTCTTCCACTACAGCCAACACAATAGATAGAGACCCAATCAGAATTCTCCACATTTACAAAAATTTGTGGCAGACACCAGCAAAGTGGCATCAATTTCACTACAGTAGAAATTGTAGAATTAGGAATCAAAACCTCTTCCACTACAGTCAAACCAGCAGATGGAGACTCAATCAGGAGTGCACTATCATCTCCAGTCGTTCAGCACATGTCAGACTTGTACTCTGTTGTGCAGGTGCACGAGCTGGTCTAAAAAATATGTGAAATGACTCACAGAAATTGCTTCTGCCACTTACACTACTGCTGCTGGAGGTTGAAAGTGTAGAGCTGCGATGAACTCTGTGTGCCTCACTGTTGGCTTAGGGAAAACCTATCTTAAGGTTGTGTAAAAGCGTGTTTCAATACTCCAGCATTCACGGGTCCCTTTCCAGGGCAGGAAGCAACTGTCAAAATTACTCTTATAATGTGGATCTAACTGGCAACTGGCAACCCAGTAGTCAACACTATTTTGAATCATAACTATACGGGGATCATGTTGCAGATAGTGCAGCAAGAACACACTCATATGTCGGGCTCTTTCATGAGGTTCAAGCCCATGCTGTGTTGGTGGCTGGGTAATTCTGATGCTTGTTTCCTCTGTACCCTCTCGCCAAACATGAAGAGAGAGGGGATGATTATCCTCTTCATGTTCTGACTGTTGCTCGCCCATAACCTCTTCCTCTTTCATTTGTTCCTCACCTTCACTAACACCTTCACTAACAGTTTTTCTAGTATCGCCAACCCCCCTCGATTGCAGTGAACCACCCTCCCTTGGCACCCTGAGATGTCCCCTAGTGTATGACGTTAGTAACAGAAGAAAGTATTTATGAGCTCTGCATACAGCTGAATTTCACCGCCACTGAGATAGTAGGTGGCTTTTAGCAGAGTATCACGTTTGCGACACAAAAAAATCTTTTGTGGGCTCTGCCTGCCAACAGAAAAAATATATTTGTTTACTGTGCATACAGCTGAAGTTCACCCACCAAAAAAATGACAAACTGGGCTAACACAGCTTGCAGTATCACATTAGCAAATGAAACAAAAAAGTTTTTTGTGCTCTGCACTCAGAAGCTCTGCACTGACAAGCTCTGCAGATTTTCAACCCCACAAAATCAAAAAGTGGCCTACAAGGGCTTGCTTGCTTTATCACATTAGCAAGTGCAAAAATAGATTGAAGGTATACTCCTGCATGGAGCACAATACAACCGGTGCACAACACTGTTCTATGCCATAGGCCCTGCTCTTTCTGTCAGAATCTCAGTAATTGCACAAGAAAAAAAAATGTGCTGCAAGGTCGATTGAACAGGTACATGGCAGAGGACTTTTCTACACTATCTGACTTCAAACAAGCACCCATCTATCTAGCTAATATCTCTCAGTACATGGGCACACACTGAGCCATATCTGTCTCCAGCAGTGACATGGATAAAATGGCGCTGAGTGAACATGGCCGCTTTTTATACAGAGAGGACGTGATTTCAGCAGGCAATTGCAGAAGCCCCTGTGTCTGGGACACTGTGGATGCTTCATGCACTCTATTTGGCTAGCCGCGCTTTCTTGACTTAAAGTTACCGCCTATAGGAATAAAAAAAAAAATGACAAGCGCGCTGCTGATCTGACCTGTTCTGAGCTATCACCAGCGCCCCCACTCACCTATCACGTCCCCCCACTCATCATACTCAAACATTATGCTAGCCAAACTGTTCAAAACGCTGTAGTTGCCCCACAATCACGTTCCTGCATTTATTTGCCTATCGTTGCCTATTTTTTCCGAATTTCAGAAATTTTGCTTGCATTTCCGATCACGAATCCGAATGTGCCATATTCGTGTCGAATTTAAGTTGTAAGTTCGGATTTCGAACAAATTTGCTCATCACTACTCCTCTCCTCTTCTAACAGAGCAGACACTGAGACATCCTCTGCACATGCTGACATAGTGCAGCCAGAGGTGGATCCTTCCCCCAACTCTGGGGTGGTTCTGATAAAGCCCGATTGTTTTCAACTGTATCTTCACCCTAAGGATGCAGAAACTTTTGAAATTGTGATGGGGGCGTGGAGGATTCTGATGCTGATTCACACTGGGCCCCCCTGTTTCACAGGCTCCATAGCAGCTGAAAGGGCTTCCGCTATGGGCCATACACCTCTGGGGTCAGGAAGGACCAAGACAGCTGGGAATGCAAGACGGACAATGGGCAAGCAGGAAGCTGTAGATGCTGCTCAAGAGCAGTTACACACAGAAACAGCAATATAAGCAATCAATGTATCCTGCAGCTACAATAGTAGCATTTTCTGGAGAAATTTCAAGGGTGCCAATACTATCGGCCATGATTATTATATATATATATATATATATATATATATATATATATATATATATTATATGCACACTGTTGAAACCAGAAGTTTACATACACAATATAAAAAGACACATATGCATGTTTTTCTTAATATTTGACATGAAATCAGAATAAACATTTAGCGTTTTATGTCAATTAGGATTACCATAATTTTTAATATTTGCCAAATGCCAGTATAATGAGAGGGAGAGAATGTTTATAGGCGTTTTTATTGCTTACTGCAAAGTCAAAAGTTTACATACATTTCATTAGTATTTGTTACCATTGCCCTTAAACTGAATGACTTGGGTCAAACATTTGGGATATCCTTACTCAAGCTTCTCACAATAGTTAGTCGGAATTTGGGCCCATTCCTCCTGACAAAACTGGTGTAACTAATCCAGGTTTGTAGGTCGCCTTGCTTCGACCTGCCTTGTCAGCTTTGCCCATAAATTTTCAATAGGATTGAGATCAGGGCTGTGTGATGACCACTCCAAAACATTGACGTTGTTATCCTTAAACCACTTTGTTTCCATTTTGGCAGTATCCTTTGGGTCATTGTCCATTTGGAAGACCCATTTCCTCCCAAGCTTTAACTTCCTGGCTGATGTCTTGAGATGTTGCCTCAGTATTGCCACGTAATCGTCTTTTCTCACAGATGCCATCTATTTTGTGAAATGCACCAGTCCTTCCTGCAGCAAAACAACCCCATAACATGATGCTGCCACCCCCGTGTTTCACAGTTGGGATGGTGTTTTTAGGCTTCCAAGCTTCTCCCTTTTTCCTCCAAACATAACGATGGTCATTATGTCTAAAAAGTTCAATTTTAATTTCATTAGACCACAGGACATGTCTCCAAAAATTAAGGTCTTTGTTCCTGTGTGCATTTGCCAACATTAATCTGGCTTTTTTATGTTTCTTTTGGAGTAATGGCTTCTTCCTGGCTGAGTGGCCTTTCAGCCCATGTTGATACAGTACTCGTTTCATTGTGGATATTGACACAATCTTGCCAGCTTCCGCCATCATCTTCACAAGGTCTTTTGCTTTTGTCCTTGGGTTGATATGCACATGTCAGACCAAAGCACGTTCATCTCTGGGACACAGAACCCATCTCCTTCCTGAGCGGTATGATGGCTGGACATTCCCATCTTGTTTGCGTATAATTGTTTGTACAGATGAACCAGGCACCTTCGGGTATCTTGAAATTGTACCCAAGCATGAGCCAGACTTGTTCAAGTCCACAATTCTCTTCCTGATATCTTGGCTGATTTCTTTAGACTCTCCCATGATGCTACACAAAGATGCAGTGTGTTTCAGGTGTGCACTAAAATACATCCACAGGTGTGTCTCTAATTAATTCAGATGTTGCCCAAAAACTATCAGAAGCTTCCAAACACATGACATCATCATATGGGCAGTCCAGAATTGTTTAGAGGCATAGTAATCTTAGTGTATGTAAACTTTTGACTTTGCAGTAAGTAATAAAAATGGCTTAAAACATTCTCACTCCCATATATATATATATATATATATATATATATATATATATATATATATATATACATATACATTGCTCAAAAATAAAGGGAACACTCAGATAACACATCCTAGATCTGAATGAATGAAATATTCTCATTGAATACTTTGTTCTGTACAAAGTTGAATGTGCTGACAACAAAATCATCAATGGAAATCAAATTTATTAACCAATGGAGGCCTTGATTTGGAGTCACCCCCAAAATTAAAGAGGAAAAACTCACTACAGGCTGATGCAACTTTGATGTAATGTCCTTAAAAAAGTCAAAATGAGGCTCAGTATTGTGTGTGGCCTCCAAGTGCCTGTATGACCTCCCTACAAAGCCTGGGCATGCTCCTGATGAGGTTGCAGATGGTCTCCTGTGGGATCTCCTCCCAGACCAGGACTAAAGCATCCGCCAACTCCTGGACAGTCTGTGGTTCAACGTGATGTTGGTGGATGGAGCGAGACATGATGTCCCAGATGTGCTCAATCGGATTCAGGTCTGGGGATTGGGCGGCCAGTCCATAGCTTCAATGCCTTCATCTTGCAGGGACTGCTGACACACTCCAGCCACATGAGGTCTGGCATTGTCCTGCATTAGGAGGAACCCAGGGCCAACCGCACCAGCATATGGTCTCACAAGGGATCTGAAGATCTCATCTCGGTACCTAATTGCAGTCAGGATACCTCTGGCAATCACATGGAGGGCTGTGCGGCCCTCCAAAGAAATGCCACCCCACACCATTACTGACCCACTGCCAAACCGGTCATGCTGAAGGATGTTGCAGGCTGGAGATCGCTCTCCACGGCATCTCCAGACTCTGTCACGTCTGTCACATGTGCTCAGTGTGAACCTGCTTTCATCTGTGAAGAGCAGAGGGCGCCAGTGGCGACTTTGCCAATCCTGGTGTTCTGTGGCAAATGCCAAGCGTCCTGCACGGTGTTGGGCTGTGAGCACAACCCCCATCTATGGACCTCGGGCCCTCATTCCACCCTCATGGAGTTGGTTTCTAGCCGTTTGTGCAGACACATGCACATTTGTGGCCTGCTGGAGGTCATTTTGCAGGGCTCTGCAGTGTTCCTCCTTGCACAAAGGCAGAGGTAGCGGTCCTGCTGCTGGGTTGTTGCCCTCCTACGGCCCCCTCCATGTCTCCTGGTGTACTGGCCTGTCTCCTGGTAGCGCCTCCAGCCTCTGGACACTACGCTGACAGACACAGCAAACCTTCTTGCCACAGCTCGCATTAATGTGCCTTCCTGGATGAGCTGCACTACATGAGCAACTTCTGTGGGTTGTAGAGTCTGTCTCATGCTACCACGAGTGTGAAAGCACAACCAACATTCAAAAGTGACCAAAACATCAGCCAGAAAGCATTGGTACTGAGATGTGGTCTGTAGTTCCCACCTGAAGAACCACTCCTTTATTGAGGGTGTCTTGATAATTGCCAATAATTTCCAACTATTGTCTATTCCATTTGCACAACAGCATGTGAAATTGATTGTCAATCAGTGTTGCTTCCTAAGTGGACAATTTGATTTCACAGAAGTTTGATTTACTTGGAGTTATATTCTGTTGTTTGTGTTCCCTTTATTTTTTTGAGCAGTGTATATATATATATACACACTATCATTTAAAAGTTTGGGGTCACCCAGACAATGTTGTGTTTTCCATGAAAACTCATACTTTGATTTATCAAATGAGTTGCAAAATGAGTAGGAAATATAATCCAGACATTGACAAGGTTAGAAATAATGATTTTTATTTGAAAGAATAATTTTCTCCTTCAAACTTTGCTTTCATCAAAGAATGCTCCATTTGCAGCAATTACAGCTAATCTTGAGAAATTTCACCCCATACTTCCTGAAGCCCATCCCACAAGTTGGATTGGCTTGATGGGTACTTTTTGCGTACCATACGGTCAATCTGCTCCCACAACAGCTCAATGGGTTGAGATCTGGTGACTGCACTGGCAACTCTATTACAGATAGAATACCAGCTGCCTGCTTCTTCCCTAAATAGTTCATGCATAATTTGGAGGTGTGCTTTGGGTCATTGTCATGTTGTAAAATAAAATTGGCTCCAATCAAGCGCTGTCCACAGGGTATGGCATGGCGTTGCAAAATGGAGTGATAGCCTTCCTTATTCAAAATCCCATTTACCTTGTACAAATCTCCCACTTTACCAGCACCAAAGCAACCCCAAACCATCACATTACCTCCACCATGCTTGACATATGGCGTCAGGCACTCTTCCAGCATCTTTTCAGTTGCTCTTCGTCTCACAAATGTTCTTCTGTGTGATCCAAATACCTCAAACTTTGATTCGTCTGTCCATAAAACTTTTTCCAATCTTCCTCTGTCCAATGTCTGTGTTCTTTTGCCCATATTAATCTTTTCCTTTTATTAGCCAGTCTCAGATATGGCTTTTTCTTTGCCACTTTGCCCTGAAGGCCAGCATTCCGGAGTCGCCTCTTCACTGTGGACGTTGACACAGGCGTTTTGCGTGTACTGTTTAATGGAGCTGCCAGTTGAGGAGCTGTGAGGCATCAATTTCTCAAACTAGAGACTCTAATGTACTTGACTTGTTGGTCAGATGTGCAGCGGGGCCTCCCACTTCTCTTTCTACTCTGGTTAGAGCCTGTTTGTGCTCTCCTCTGAAAGGAATAGTACACACCGTTGTAGGAAATCTTCAGTTTCTTGGCAATTTATCGCATGGAAAAACCTTTATTTCTAAGAACAAGAATAGCCTGTCGAGTTTCACATGAAAGTTCTCTTTTTATGGCCATTTTGAGAGTTTCATAGAACAAACAAATGTAATGCTCCACATTCTCAACTAGCTCAAAGGAAGGTCAATTTTATAGCTTCTCAAATTAGCCAAACCGTTTTCAGCTGGGCTAACATACTCGTGAAAGGGTTTTCTAAACATCCATTAGCCTTCTTACACAGTTAGCAAACACAATGTACCATTAAAACACTGGAGTGGTGGTTGCTGGAAATGGGCCTCTATACACCTATGGGGCTCACAACAATAAATGTTATTAATCTTACCAAATCACAGTATATAAACTAAAGGGAAGACATTTTAAAATTATATATTTATAAAGGTATAAAGTTAAAAACATACCAAATAATTGTGCAAAAAAACAAAACACCCCGACCCACAGACTAACAGATTAAACATTGTACACTAATTACCAATCAAGCAGAAAAAAATAACAACCAATAACCTAGGTTATAATCATGGTTCAGCCTCCCATCTACTGTTAGTAGTCATAGTGTCCGAGGTCAGCCTATACTCTCCTAGAAAAAAAACAAGCAATGTGAACTGAGGTCTAAGATGGTAGACATGCAAGAAATAGGAGCATGTTCACACTAGCAAAAAGAAGCAAAACCTACAAAAGACAAAAATATATCTCGTACCCTACCATCATTATATATAAATGTAAAGCAAAGTTGCATAATAAACATAGGGTACTTAGTGAACTATTTTTGATCAAAAAAAGTATACAAGCCGTCCCACCAGCGGCAAGGTGACCCTAAATTGGGACGGTACCTATACTGTCTATATTGAAAACCTTACTGTATATCAAAGTTGAAGTAATGCATATAAAAGGGTAGACAAATAGGACCGGGTCCCAACTCCAGACCACCTAGGCCCGTGGTAAGCTACATATATACTAATCAGCTCAACAAAGGGGATGCCACACCCTTAAATTGCACAGAATGCAAACAAGACAAAAAACCAAGCAATGTGAACTGAGGTCTAAGATGGTAGACATGCAAGAAATAGGAGCATGTTCACAATAGCAAAAAGAAGCAAAACCTACAAAAGACAAAAATATATCTCATACCCTACCATCATTATATATAAATGTAAAGCAAAGTTGTATAATAAATATAGGGTACTTAGTGAACTATTTTTGATCAAAAAAAGTAGTATACAAGCCGTCCCACCAGCGGCAAGGTGACCCTAAATTGGGACGGTACCTATACTGTCTATATTAAAAACCTTACTGTATATCAAAGTTGAAGTAATGCATATAAAAGGGTAGACAAATAGGACCGGGTCCCAACTCCAGACCACCTAGGCCCGTGGTAAGCTACATATATACTAATCAGCTCAACAAAGGGGATGCCACACCCTTAAATTGCACAGAATGCAAACAAGACAAAAAACCAAGCAATGTGAACTGAGGTCTAAGATGGTAGACATGCAAGAAATAGGAGCATGTTCACACTAGCAAAAAGAAGCAAAACCTACAAAAGACAAAAATATATCTCATACCCTACCATCATTATATATAAATGTAAAGCAAAGTTGCATAATAAATATAGGGTACTTAGTGAACTATTTTTGATCAAAAAAAGTATACAAGCCGTCCCACCAGCGACAAGGTGACCCTAAATTGGGACGGTACCTATACTGTCTATATTAAAAACCTTACTGTATATCAAAGTTGAAGTAATGCATATAAAAGGGTAGACAAATAGGACCGGGTCCCAACTCCAGACCACCTAGGCCCGTGGTAAGCTACATATATACTAATCAGCTCAACAAAGGGGATGCCACACCCTTAAATTGCACAGAAAGCAAACAAGACAAAAAACCAAGCAATGTGAACTGAGGTCTAAGATGGTAGACATGCAAGAAATAGGAGCATGTTCACACTAGCAAAAAGAAGCAAAACCTACAAAAGACAAAAATATATCTCATACCCTACCATCATTATATATAAATGTAAAGCAAAGTTGCATAATAAATATAGGGTACTTAGTGAACTATTTTTGATCAAAAACAGTATACAAGCCGTCCCACCAGCGGCAAGGTGACCCTAAATTGGGACGGTACCTATACTGTCTATATTAAAAACCTTACTGTATATCAAAGTTGAAGTAATGCATATAAAAGGGTAGACAAATAGGACCGGGTCCCAACTCCAGACCACCTAGGCCCGTGGTAAGCTACATATATACTAATCAGCTCAACAAAGGGGATGCCACACCCTTAAATTGCACAGAATGCAAACAAGACAAAAAACCAAGCAATGTGAACTGAGGTCTAAGATGGTAGACATGCAAGAAATAGGAGCATGTGGAAATATCATTTATTAAAAATCTAGAGTTTTACTGGTAAGCCTGTTTTCTTGGGTCTCCTTGAATTGGATACAATGGAGGGGGCAGTTTTTCTGATACACCCGCTCTGGGGGTTCAAAATTAGTTTTATACTGGGTAAATTTTTGTTTATAAGAACCTTTCATCACTATATGTTTTTATAGGAAAGGAGCGCTGTCTCTGAGTTATAAAGGAAATCATAACTAAGAGATGAAATCTGGGTTGTTAGTCCTTGTGTAAAAATGCCCTGGAATAAAATATAAAAGAGGTGAGGAGTAGTGCCGAGCGATACCTTCCGATATCGGGAAATATCAGATCGGATTGGATCGGACCGATACTGAAAAAGTATCGGATATCGCCGATTCCGATACCGGAAACCAATGCTAGTCAATGGGACAGAAATATCGGAATGAAAATAAACCCTTTCTTTCCTTGTAGGTTAATTCTACATGAAGGAAAACAACTAAGAATAATGTAGAATGTATTGGGGGAGGTGGGGGAGACAATAAAGGCATAGAGGTTTAGCCCAATCAAATGGAATAGCAGGAATTAATATTTTTTTTAAGACGTTCTGAGTTACGGAAATATTGACTATGTTAAGTATTTTTATATTTTGTCAGATATTTATGTTTCACTACTTCCATGCTCTTCACCTTCTTTTTTACTTCTCCCACACTTTCTCCTTCATCATCCTCAGCATCTTTTTCATCCACTTCTTCTTCACGCTCTTCATCTTCTTCTTCTTCACCTTCTTCGTATTATTCTTTTTTTTTCATTCTTCATATTCTACTTCTTCATCTTCTTCATATTCTTCTTGTTCATCATATTCTTATTTGTGACAGGCATTCCTGTAGTTGTTATCTATAAAAGGTTGGACATTACACCTTTCGTTCTGCCCGTCACAAAAGATTTACAACAGGATTTGTCCGCGTTCAGTTTGGCCTGCAGCAGCAGGTCTTTTCCAGGGGCACCACGAGGAGGAACGGACTCACCCCCATACACTGCTTAGTCATCTTCTGCTTATAATTTAGATATGATCTTTTGCTCTGATTTTTAGTCTTATGCTTAATGTTCTTCCGCTTTTTGTTCTGCAGCTTCTTGTATTTCTGCTTCTTGGTTTTCTGTCTCTTGTTCTTCTGTATCTTGGTGCTTGTCTTCTCTTCTTTGTCCTCTTGGTCAACTTCTTCAGGGTCATCTTCTTGGTCTTCTTCGGGGTGGTCTTCAGGGTCGTCGTCTTCGGGGGTCGTCGTCTTCGGGGTCCTCGTCTTCTTCGGGTTGGTCTTCTGGGTCCTCGTCTTCGGGGTCCTCGTCTTCTTCGGGGTGGTCTTCACGGTCCTCATCTTCTTCGGGGTGGTCTTCAGGGTCCTCATCTTCTTCGGGGTGGTCTTCAGGGTCCTCGTCTTCAGGGTCGTCGTCTTCGGGGTCTTCGTCTTTTTTGGGTTGGTCTTCAGGGTCCTCGTCTTCAGGGTCCTCGTCAGGGAGATCCAGAGTGATTACCAAGAACCATTTCAAAAAGCTTGAACTTGGAAATGTAGCAGAAGGTACAAGAAGGCTGAGGAACTACCGAGGACCAGCTGACGGTACTGGAACCCGGATGGGTAGCAGAAGGTACAAGAGCCAATGGAACTGCTGAAGACCAGCTGACGGTACTGGAACTCGGTAACTAAGCAGGAGGTACCTGTGCCAGAAAGCACTACCAAGGACCGGCAGACGTTGGTGGAACTTGGATACCAAGAAGGAGGCACCTAATCCAAAGGCACTGCCGAGAACCAGCTGACGGTACTGGAACCCGGATGGGTAGCAGAAGGTACCCATGTAAAAAAAAGTTTCAAGGCCGCGAGTCGGCCGCAGTTACCAAAACCCACAGTCCTACAGGGGGTGCTTGTCCTATTGGCACTATGGAACCAGCCTTCATTGCCAGATCCCGCAGCCCACATAGGAGTCACCTAAACTGCAGGCACCATAGAGTCGGCTAACCCGACCGCAACACGACAGGACAACGCATTGGAGGCAAAGTGACGTTGACACTACCCGGAAACAGCTGGCATGCTGGAACCAGGCTGGGCAGGAGGGAGTACCCGTGCCAAAGACACTGCTAGGAAACAGCTGGCGGTGCTGGAACCCAGGGTAAATACTAAAAACAGAGTGGAGCCAGAGGCGTAATTGGAGCAACTTTAAAATCTGTAGTAGTGTGAATGTGGACAGAGCAGGAGAATTTGCCGAACACACAGCTGGGGAACAGCTGACGTTACTGAACCCCAATAACACTGGAGCAAGCGTTGACTGTGCAGACGGCACTTCTGAGCAGCAACTAGCGGTATTGGAGCCCAGGGTAAATACTAAAAACAGAGGAGCCAGAGGTGTAATTAGAGCAAGTTTTAAATCAGTAGTACAGTGGATGTGGACAAAGCAGGAGAATTTGCCGGACACACAGCTGGGGAACAGCTGACGTTACTGAACCCCAATAACACTGGAGCAAGCGTTGACTGTGCAGACGGCACTTCTGAGCAGCAACTAGCGGTATTGGAGCCCAGGGTAAATACTAAAAACAGAGGAGCCAGAGGTGTAATTGGAGCAAGTTTTAAATCAGTAGTACAGTGGATGTGGACAAAGCAGGAGAATTTGCCGGACACACAGCTGGGGAACAGCTGACGTTACTGAACCCCAATAACACTGGAGCAAGCGTTGACTGTGCAGACGGCACTTCTGAGCAGCAACTAGCGGTATTGGAGCCCAGGGTAAATACTAAAAACAGAGGAGCCAGAGGTGTAATTGGAGCAAGTTTTAAATCAGTAGTACAGTGGATGTGGACAAAGCAGGAGAATTTGCCGGAGACACAGCTGGGGAACAGCTGACGTTACTGAACCCCAATAACACTGGAGCAAGCGTTGACTGTGCAGACGGCACTTCTGAGCAGCAACTAGCGGTATTGGGGCCCAGGGTAAATACTAAAAACAGAGGAACCGGAGGTGTAATTGGAGCAACATTAAAATCTGTAGTAGTGAGAATGTGGACAGAGCAGGAGAAATTGCCGTGCGCACAGCAGGGGAACAGCTGACGTTACTGAACCCCAATAACACGGCAGCAAGTGTTGACTGTACAGACGGCACTTCCGAGCGCCTACTGGCGGTATTGGAGCTCAGGGATAATACTGAAAACAGAGGAGCCAGAGGTGTAATTGGAGCAACTTTGAAATCTGTAGTAGTGAGAATGTGGACAGAGCAGGAGAAATTGCCGTCCGCACAGCAGGGGAACAGCTGACGTTACTGAACCCCAATAACACGGCAGCAAGTGTTGACTGTGCAGACGGCACTTCCGAGCGCCAACTGGCGGTGTTGGAGCTCAGGGATAATACTGAAAACAGAGGAGCCAGAGGTGTAATTGGAGCAACTTTAAAATCTGTAGTAGTGAGAATGTGCACAGAGCAGGAGAAATTGCCGTCCGCACAGCAGGGGAACAGCTGACGTTACTGAACCCCAATAACACGGCAGCAAGTGTTGACTGTGCAGACGGCACTTCCGAGCGCCAACTGGCGGTGTTGGAGCTCAGGGATAATACTGAAAACAGAGGAGCCAGAGGAGTAATTGAAGCAACTTTAAAATCTGTAGTAGTGAGAATGTGGACAGAGCAGGAGAAATTGCCGTCCGCACAGCAGGGGAACAGCTGACGTTACTGAACCCCAATAACACGGCAGCAAGTGTTGACTGTGCAGACGGCACTTCCGAGCGCCAACTGGCGGTGTTGGAGCTCAGGGATTACAGTTCAGGTGGTAGAAACATGAACACAACAGGAGACCTGGATACTGTTGCCAACCAATTATTTATTCTGGAACAGGACTGGCAAATTCATGAGAGATCCAGGCCTTGTTCATTTTGAGAAAAGTAAGCCGGTCAACGTTATTGGAGGATAGTCGCATGCGACGGTCTGTTAGTACACCACCTGCGGCACTAAAGACGCGTTCCGATAATACACTAGCAGCAGAGCAAGCTAGCACCTCCAATGCATACTGACTAAGCTCTGGCCATGTATCCAGCTTACAGACCCAAAACTTGAAGGGAGAAGAGCCGTCTGGGAGTACACTAAGAGGGCAAGACATGTAGTCTGTCACCATCTGACGGAAACGTTGCCTCCTGCTGACTGGAGCCGTCTGTGATGGTGTAGACATTTGTGGCGGCGGGGACACAAAACTTTGCCACATTTCGGCCATACTGGTCTTGCCTTGTGCTGAGGCGCTGCTTCTGCTCCCTCTTTGTGCAGAGCTTCCTCCACTGCCTCGACGCACTGAGCTGCTTTGTAAAGCACTAGCAGCACTGCTCTCGGTTGGAATGGAGAACATGATGGAATGCACCAGTGCGTCTTGGTACTCCTGCATTTTACGCTCCCGGTTCAACGGTGTTATGAGGCTTTGTAAGTTGTCCCGGTAGCGAGGATCTAGGAGGGTGGACACCCAATAATCAGCCATGTTGAGAATGTGGGCGATGCGGCAGTCGTTTCTCAGGCACTGCAGCATGAAATCAACTATGTGCTGCAGACTGCCAACTGTCCAAGAAACGCTGTCCCCTGCTTGAGGTGTGATCTCTGCCTGCTCTGCATCACCCCACCCTCACTCTAGATACTGACTACTAGAGCATTGTGTACCTCCCTCCTCTGGACAGATGTCTTCCTCATCCATTGACTCCTCCTCATCCTCCTCACAAAGTGTCCCCTGCCTAGGCCTTTGTGAGGAACCACGCTGCACAGACTGTAGAGAAGCAGATGGCATTTTTGACTCCTCATCCTCCACCTCTTCCAAAACCTTGTCCCTTAGTGCTTGCAGTGTTTTTTCAAGCAGGCAGATAAGGGGGATAGTCATGCTGACTAGTGCATCATCTGCACTCGCCATCCGCGTGGAATAATCGAAGGCACGCAAAACGTGGCAAATGTCCTTCATAGAGGCCCACTCAGTGGTGGTGAAGTGTGAACGGCGCGCACTGCAACTTGTTTGCGCCTGCTGCAGCTGGTACTCCATTACTGCTGCCTGCTGCTCACACAACCTCTCCAACATATGTAACGTTGAATTCCACCTGGTGGGTAGGTCACATATGATGCGATGTTCCGGAAGACGTAATTGGCGCTGCAGAGCTGCAATGCGTGATCTTGCATTGCTGGAACGCCGCAAGTGAGCGCACTCTATGCGGACCTTGTGAAGCAGTGCATCAAGATCCGGATAGTCCCTCAAAAAACTCTGCATGACCAAGTTGAGCACATGTGCCAGACATGGGATGTGAGTGAGGTTGCCTAGGCCCAGAGCTGCCACCAGATTTCGGCCATTGTCACACACTACCATGCCTGGCTGGAGATTCGCTGGCACAAACCACACGTCGCTCTGCTGCTTGATGGCATTCCAGAGCTCCTGCGCTGTGTGGCTTCGATTCCCCAAAGAAATTAATTTTAATATGGCCTGTTGACGTTTGACCACGGCTGTGCTCATATTGGTCACCATAACAGGTAACCGTTCACGGGTCGATGTGGAGGTAGACCGTGACGGCTCCTGCAGCGCTGATTCAGAGGAACTGGAGTATGAGGAGGAGTCAATGTGTACAGACTGGATTCCTGCAATCCTTGGAGATGGCAGAACACGTACAGCGCCACTCTCAAGATCTGTACCCGGCTCCACAACATTTACCCAATGGGCAGTGAGGGAAAGGGATCGTCCCTGTCCATGCTTACTGGTCCATGCATCGGTGGTCAGGTGGACCTTGCTACTGACGGTGTTTTGTAGCGCATGTTTAATTTTTCCCTCCACATGATGTTGCAGGGCAGGGACGGCTTGCCTGCTGAAATAAAAGTGGCTGGGCACGTTGTATTGTGGGACTGCCAATGCCATAAAGTTACGGAATGTGTCAGTCTCCACCAGCCTGAATGATAGCATTTCAAGGGCCAGTAGTTTAGCAATGCCAGCATTCAGAGCCTGTGCTCGGGGGTGGTTTGCCCAGTATGGGCGCCTTTTCTCCCATGCCTGTGCTAACGATGGCTGTAGACTGGCCTGGGAGTGTGAGGATGACTGGGAAAGTGGTGCTGTGGGTGGAATTACACTGTGTCTCTGTACAACAGTGCCAGAGATTCTTCCATGGCGATCCTGTGAGGAAGCCGAACCAGCTGTGTGTGAGCTGGAGGAAGAGGCTACAACACGAGCTGAAGAGGTGGTAGGTGGCGCTGTAGGTTGGCCTAGGTCTTCAGTGTGTTTTTGTAACTCCACCACGTGCTTGGCCGCACATGTTTGCACATATTTGTGGTATTGAGGTTGCTGACACTTTTCCCTCTTTTCACCTTCTGATTACACAGCTTGCATTTGACAAAGCAAATGTCATCTGCAACTGTGTCATAAAAGGACCAGGCACTGCAAGTCTTGGGAGCGCCCGCTTTGGATTTTGGAAGAGCCATGCTCCTAATGGGTGCCGAAGTGGAGGCTACAGGCAACCAAGTCTGCCCCCTCCCTCTCCCTCCTTTTTGGGCTGTTCGGGGAATCGCTTCCTCAGAGCTGCTCCCACCACCTTCCTGTCCCTCATGCCATGATGGGTCAAGGACCTCATCATCTACACCACCCTCTTCAAACAACTGCTTCTCCTGGGTAGTCTCGACAGCACAGTACGCACCAGAAAGTGGCACCTGAGTCTCATCATCAGATGGGTACTGAGGTGTGCTGCTGACCATAGGCACTGGCCCACCCGCCTCTTCAGATTCAGAGAGACAAAACGGTTGCGCATCACTGCATACTACCTCTTCTTCAAATTCTCGAATTCTGCTTGGCTGGCCCCCTCTTTCCAAGCCAAGAGATTCAGAGAACAGAAGTAGAGATGGCTCCTGTCCAGGGCTCTCTGACTGCCTGGGCAATTTGGCAGGTGGTGAAGAGACAGATGGGTGCTCTTCAGTGCTCAGGACCTGAGAGGATCTGGAACTAATTGAAGTCGATGCGTTAGCTGCCATCCATCTGACAACGGCTTCAATTTGGTCCTCCCGCAGCAGTGGGGTACGGCTAGCTCCTACAAAGCTGCGCATAAAGGACTGTTCCCTGGTAAAACTGGGGGATGCTGAGTCACTGGTGCCCGCAGCAGGCACAGAATCCCCACGTCCTCTCCCTGCAGGCACAGAATCCTCACGTCCTCTCCCTGCAGAAACTCCACGCCCACGCCCACGCCCACATGCCTTACTCCCTGCCTTCTTCATCTTGGTAGACTGAAAAAGATAGGCAGAAAAGTACTAAGGGCTTAGTGTGCTTATTCCTGAACAGCTGCTAACAGGTATAAGAAACACTAATTTTATAAAGTGTGGACTAGACTTTAATATGAGCTAATGTGGCATACACAACTGTAAAGTGGAGTGTTTGGTGAACTTTATTTAGGTTTTTTTTGTCACAAAAAGACACTGGATGTGCCTAAAGATGTAATAACGATAGTATCACAAACATTTTGTAGCTATTACAATGTAGGAAGGTAACCTACAATGCAATAGATGAGGCTACAAAAAATAGGCTAATACTAATCTGGCTGGGGCTGCAGGGCCCAATGCTGCAGAAAGGCTCCTCTAACTACTCCTATATAGTGTGTTTGGAACCAATTTAGCTGAATACGGATGGAACCACCACACTAATAGGAGAAATCAGGAAAAATTATGAATTGGCAAAAAGGGACAATGTATGAGGCAGTGACACACACTGAGTGCACTACAACCAGACATGGTTGAAGCACACACTACAGGGTGAGCTGCACTCACACACCAGACCTTGCAGACAGCGGTGAACAGTACAGATGCAGAGCACTGTGCACTAGCGCTGCAAGACCAAAAAAATTTCTCTATCTACTCCTATATAGTGTGTTTGGAACCAATTTAGCTGAATACAGATGGAACCACCACACTAATAGGAGATATCAGGAAAAATTATGAATTGGCAAAAAAGGACAATGTATGAGGCAGTGACACACACTGAGTGCACTACAACCAGACGTGGTTGAAGCACACACTACAGGGTGAGCTGCACTCACACACCAGACCTTGCAGACAGCGGTGAACAGTACAGATGCAGAGCACTGTGCACTAGCGCTGCAAGACCAAAACAATTTCTTTATCTACTCCTATATAGTGTGTTTGGAACCAATTTAGCTGAATACGGATGGAACCACCACACTAATAGGAGAAATCAGGAAAAATTATGAATTGGCAAAAAAGGACAATGTATGAGGCAGTGACACACACTGAGTGCACTACAACCAGACGTGGTTGAAGCACACACTACAGGGTGAGCTGCACTCACACACCAGACCTTGCAGACAGCGGTGAACAGTACAGATGCAGAGCACTGTGCACTAGCGCTGCAAGACCAAAAAAATTTCTCTATCTACTCCTATATAGTGTGTTTGGAACCAATTTAGCTGAATACGGATGGAACCACCACACTAATAGGAGATATCTGGAAAAATTATGAATTGGCAAAAAAGGACAATGTATGAGGCAGTGACACACACTGAGTGCACTACAACCAGACGTGGTTGAAGCACACACTACAGGGTGAGCTGCACTCACACACCAGACCTTGCAGACAGCGGTGAACAGTACAGATGCAGAGCACTGTGCACTAGTGCTGCAAGACCAAAACAATTTCTCTATCTACTCCTATATGGTGTGTTTGGAACCAATTTAGCTGAATACGGATGGAACCACCACACTAATAGGAGATATCAGGAAAAATTATGAATTGGCAAAAAAGGACAATGTATGAGGCAGTGACACACACTGAGTGCACTACAACCAGACGTGGTTGAAGCACACACTACAGGGTGAGCTGCACTCACACACCAGACCTTGCAGACAGCGGTGAACAGTACAGATGCAGAGCACTGTGCACTAGCGCTGCAAGACCAAAACAATTTCTTTATCTACTCCTATATAGTGTGTTTGGAACCAATTTAGCTGAATACGGATGGAACCACCACACTAATAGGAGAAATCAGGAAAAATTATGAATTGGCAAAAAAGGACAATGTATGAGGCAGTGACACACACTGAGTGCACTACAACCAGACGTGGTTGAAGCACACACTACAGGGTGAGCTGCACTCACACACCAGACCTTGCAGACAGCGGTGAACAGTACAGATGCAGAGCACTGTGCACTAGCGCTGCAAGACCAAAAAAATTTCTCTATCTACTCCTATATAGTGTGTTTGGAACCAATTTAGCTGAATACGGATGGAACCACCACACTAATAGGAGATATCAGGAAAAATTATGAATTGGCAAAAAAGGACAATGTATGAGGCAGTGACACACACTGAGTGCACTACAACCAGACGTGGTTGAAGCACACACTACAGGGTGAGCTGCACTCACACACCAGACCTTGCAGACAGCGGTGAACAGTACAGATGCAGAGCACTGTGCACTAGTGCTGCAAGACCAAAACAATTTCTCTATCTACTCCTATATGGTGTGTTTGGAACCAATTTAGCTGAATACGGATGGAACCACCACACTAATAGGAGATATCAGGAAAAATTATGAATTGGCAAAAAAGGACAATGTATGAGGCAGTGACACACACTGAGTGCACTATAACCAGACGTGGCTGAAGCACACACTACAGGGTGAGCTGCACTCACACACAGAGACCTTGCAGAAAGCGGTGAACAGCACAGAGAACTGTGCACTAGCACTGCAAGGCACAGCGATTTATAAAAGTAGCTTGGGTAAAGCAAAATAGACCAAATAGGTAGCTAAAACTGTCCCTCAGAACAACAGCGTCCTATCCCTAACTGAATTCATAGCAGAGTGAGCTCAAAATGGCGGCGGCGGCTTTTATAGTGCATCATGACATCATTTCAGCAGCCAATCACAGCCATGCCATTAGTTAAGATGTCTACATGCCTAACAGGATGTGCCCACACTTCTTAGGATCCTCATTGGCTGAATAAAATGAAAATGGCTCATTGCATTATGGGAACTTCCGATTCCGGTATACGATATTGCAAAAGTATCGGAATTAAGTATCGGAATTCCGATACCGCGAATATCGGCCGATACCCGATATTTCAGTATCGGAATGCTTAACACTAGTGAGGAGTCTACTTTTGCTGTACGGTAATATGCTTAGTCTGGTAAAGGGGAGGGCCTTTTTCCTTTTTTTTTTGTGTCCCAGGGGCCCAATAGTGGAACCCATAAAACATTATGTTTATTTGTCTAGGAGAGAAATCAATCCTGAGGGGTCCTGGATGGAGTGGGACAGACTCAAGTCTACATCATCAAAAGGAGTATTTGGCTGTAATCTGATGAGTGTTTATAAATTATGATGGAATAGCAACCTCTATGTCTCATTTTTATATAATATATAGACCGCAGAGGTACGGGCTAATTTATTTATTTTTTGTTGTTGTTGTTTTTTTTTTGTTTTTTTTTGCTATGAGGAATATTAGATGAACTACTATTAGTGCTCCTCTTCTGTCTGCCTAGGTCATGGGGAACACTAGATGAATCTCTAAATAAAAGCTGCAGCAAGAGACACTGGAAGAAGATTTATATGTTGATTTCTCAGTGGAGAAAACAGAAACTGTTATCTATAATGTGTTATACATACCTATATATTGGCTTGTTAACTTGTGTTGCCCCTGAAGAGCCGCTACTACAGTTGGTGGCGAAACGCGTTGGGCATTAAGCATTTTTCGGGCATTAAGCATTTTTCTTCTGAATGAATGGTTATAGTTGAAATTGGGTATTAGGCATCTCCCTTTGAGTGGATGGTTATAGATATACAGTTAGGTCCATATATATTTGGACAGAGACAACATTTTTCTAATTTTGGTTCTAGACATTACCACAATGAATTTTAAACAAAACAATTCAGATGCAGCTGAAGTTCAGACTTTCAGCTTTCATTTGAGGGTATCCACATTAAAATTGGATGAAGGGTTTAGGAGTTTCAGCTCCTTAACATGTGCCACCCTGTTTTTAAAGGGACCAAAAGTAATTGGACAATTGACTCCAAGGCTTTCTCAAGGACAGGTGTGGGCAATTCCTTTGTTATGTCATTCTCAATTAAGCAGATAAAAGGCCTGGAGTTGATTTGAGGTGTGGTGCTTGCATTTGGAAGGTTGTGCTGTGAAGTAAACATGCAGTCAAAGGAGCTCTCCATGCAGGTGAAACAAGCCATCCTTAAGCTGCAAAAACAGAAAAAACCCATCCGAGAAACTGCTACAATATTAGGAGTGGCAAAATCTACAGTTTGGTACATCCTGAGAAAGAAAGAAAGCACTGGTAAACTCATCAATGCAAAAAGACCTGGGCGCCCACGGAAGACAACAGTGGTGGATGATCGCAGAATAATCTCCATGGTGAAGAGAAACCCCTTCACAACAGCCAACCAAGTGAACAACACTCTTCAGGAGGTAGGCGTATCAATATCCAAATCTACCATAAAGAGAAGACTGCATGAAAGTAAATACAGAGGGTTCACTGCACGGTGCAAGCCACTCATAAGCATCAAGAATAAAAAGACTAGACTGGACTTTGCTAAAAAACATCTAAAAAAGCCAGCACAGTTCTGGAAGAACATTCTTTGGACAGATGAAACCAAGATCAACCTCTACCAGAATGATGGAAAGAGAAAAGTATGGTGAAGGTGTAGTACAGCTCATGATCCAAAGCATACCACATCATCTGTAAAACACGGCAGAGGCAGTGTGATGGCTTGGGCATGCATGGCTGCCAGTGGCACTGGGTCACTAGTGTTTATTGATGATGTGACACAGGACAGAAGCAGCCGAATTAATTCTGATGTATTCAGAGCCATACTGTGTGCTCAGATACAGCCAAATGCAGCCAAACTGATTGGTTGTCGTTTCATACTACAGATGGACAATGACCCAAAACATAAAGCCAAAGCAACCCAGGAGTTTATTAAAGAAAAGAAGTGGAATATTCTTGAATGGCCAACTCAGTCACCTGATCTCAACCCAGTAGAGCATGCATTTCACTTGTTAAAGACTAAACTTCAGACAGAAAGGCCCACAAACAAACAGCAACTGAAAACCACCGCAGTGAAGGCCTGGCAGAGCATCAAAAAGGAGGAAACACAGCATCTGGTGATGTCCATGAGTTCAAGACTTTAGGCAGTCATGAACAACAAAGAGTTTTCAACCAAGTACTAGAAGTGAACATTTTATTTACAATTATTTAATCTGTCCAATTACTTTTGGTCCCTTTAAAAACAGGGTGGCACATGTTAAGGAGCTGAAACTCCTTAACCCTTCATCCAATTTTAATGTGGATACCCTCAAATGAAAGCTGAAAGTATAAACTTCAACTGCATCTGAATTGTTTTGTTTAAAATTCATTGTGGTAATGTCTAGAACCAAAATTACAAAAATGTTGTCTCTGTCCAAATATATATGGACCTAACTGTATGTCACAGTGAAAACCATCTAACCAATATACTACTTGTTTAGGTATAAAAAAAAAAAAAAAAAAAAAAAAACCTACAAAAGACAAAAGACAAAAATATATCTCATACCCTACCATCATTATATATAAATGTAAAGCAAAGTTGCATAATAAATATAGGGTACTTAGTGAACTATTTTTGATCAAAAAAAGTATACAAGCCGTCCCACCAGCGGCAAGGTGACCCTAAATTGGGACGGTACCTATACTGCCTATATTAAAAACCTTACTGTATATCAAAGTTGAAGTAATGCATATAAAAGGGTAGACAAATAGAACCGGGTCCCAACTCCAGACCACCCAGGCCCGTGGTAAGCTACATATATACCAGTCAGCTCAACAAAGGGGATGCCACACCCTTAAATTGCACAGAATGCAAACAAGACAAAAAACCAAGCAATGTGAACTGAGGTCTAAGATGGTAGACATGCAAGAAATAGGAGCATGTTCACACTAGCAAAAAGAAACAAAACCTACAAAAGACAAAAGACAAAAATATATCTCATACCCTACCATCATTATATATAAATGTAAAGCAAAGTTGCATAATAAATATAGGGTACTTAGTGAACTATTTTTGATCAAAAAAAGTATACAAGCCGTCCCACCAGCGGCAAGGTGACCCTAAATTGGGACGGTACCTATACTGCCTATATTAAAAACCTTACTGTATATCAAAGTTGAAGTAATGCATATAAAAGGGTAGACAAATAGGACCGGGTCCCAACTCCAGACCACCCAGGCCCGTGGTAAGCTACATATATACCAGTCAGCTCAACAAAGGGGGTGCCACACCCTTAAATTGCACAGAATGCAAACAAGACAAAAAACCAAGCAATGTGAACTGAGGTCTAAGATGGTAGACATGCAAGAAATAGGAGCATGTTCACACTAGCAAAAAGAAACAAAACCTACAAAAGACAAAAGACAAAAATATATCTCATATCCTACCATCATTATATATAAATGTAAAGCAAAGTTGCATAATAAATATAGGGTACTTAGTGAACTATTTTTGATCAAAAAAAGTATACAAGCCGTCCCACCAGCGGCAAGGTGACCCTAAATTGGGACGGTACCTATACTGCCTATATTAAAAACCTTACTGTATATCAAAGTTGAAGTAATGCATATAAAAGGGTAGACAAATAGGACCGGGTCCCAACTCCAGACCACCCAGGCCCGTGGTAAGCTACATATATACCAGTCAGCTCAACAAAGGGGATGCCACACCCTTAAATTGCACAGAATGCAAACAAGACAAAAAACCAAGCAATGTGAACTGAGGTCTAAGATGGTAGACATGCAAGAAATAGGAGCATGTTCACACTAGCAAAAAGAAACAAAACCTACAAAAGACAAAAGACAAAAATATATCTCATACCCTACCATCATTATATATAAATGTAAAGCAAAGTTGCATAATAAATATAGGGTACTTAGTGAACTATTTTTGATCAAAAAAAGTATACAAGCCGTCCCACCAGCGGCAAGGTGACCCTAAATTGGGACGGTACCTATACTGCCTATATTAAAAACCTTACTGTATATCAAAGTTGAAGTAATGCATATAAAAGGGTAGACAAATAGGACCGGGTCCCAACTCCAGACCACCCAGGCCCGTGGTAAGCTACATATATACCAGTCAGCTCAACAAAGGGGATGCCACACCCTTAAATTGCACAGAATGCAAACAAGACAAAAAACCAAGCAATGTGAACTGAGGTCTAAGATGGTAGACATGCAAGAAATAGGAGCATGTTCACACTAGCAAAAAGAAACAAAACCTACAAAAGACAAAAGACAAAAATATATCTCATATCCTACCATCATTATATATAAATGTAAAGCAAAGTTGCATAATAAATATAGGGTACTTAGTGAACTATTTTTGATCAAAAAAAGTATACAAGCCGTCCCACCAGCGGCAAGGTGACCCTAAATTGGGACGGTACCTATACTGCCTATATTAAAAACCTTACTGTATATCAAAGTTGAAGTAATGCATATAAAAGGGTAGACAAATAGGACCGGGTCCCAACTCCAGACCACCCAGGCCCGTGGTAAGCTACATATATACCAGTCAGCTCAACAAAGGGGATGCCACACCCTTAAATTGCACAGAATGCAAACAAGACAAAAAACCAAGCAATGTGAACTGAGGTCTAAGATGGTAGACATGCAAGAAATAGGAGCATGTTCACACTAGCAAAAAGAAACAAAACCTACAAAAGACAAAAGACAAAAATATATCTCATACCCTACCATCATTATATATAAATGTAAAGCAAAGTTGCATAATAAATATAGGGTACTTAGTGAACTATTTTTGATCAAAAAAAGTATACAAGCCGTCCCACCAGCGGCAAGGTGACCCTAAATTGGGACGGTACCTATACTGCCTATATTAAAAACCTTACTGTATATCAAAGTTGAAGTAATGCATATAAAAGGGTAGACAAATAGGACCGGGTCCCAACTGTTTAGGTATACCTAGGAGAGTATAGGCTGACCTCGGACACTATGACTACTAACAGTAGATGGGAGGCTGAACCATGATTATAACTTAGGTTATTGGTTGGGTTTTTTTTCTGTTTGATTTGTAATTAGTGTACAATGTTTAATCTGTTGGTCTGTGGGTCGGGTTGTTTTGTTTTTTTGCACAATTGTTTGGTATGTTTTCAACTTTATACCTCTATACACCTATATAGATATTGCAATAAAAACAAGACGTTTGCAGCTAGAATAGTCATTTACCACATTAACAATGTATAGAGTGTATTTCTGATTCATTTAATGTTAGCGTTATTGAAAAAAATGGGCTTTTCTTTCAAAAATAATGAAATTTCTTAATGACCCCAAACTTTTGAACGGTAGTATATATATATATATATATATATATATATATATATATACACAGTACAGACCAAAAGTTTGGACACACCTTCTCATTTAAAGATTTTTCTGTATTTTCATGATTATGAAAATTGTACATTCACACTGAAGGCATCAAAACTATGAATTAACACATGTGGAATTATATACTTAACAAAAAAGTTAATCCGGTTTGCGCTTAGTTGGACCATTATTTATTTTTCAACAGGACAATGACCCCAAACACACCTCCAGGCTGTGTAAGGGCTATTTGACCAAGAAGGAAAGTGATGGGGTGCTAGGCCAGATGACCTGGCCTCCACAGTCACCAGACCTGAACCCAATCGAGATGGTTTGGGGTGAGCTGGACCGCAGAGTGAAGGCAAAAGGGCCAACAAGTGATAAGCATCTCTGGGAACTCCTTCAAAATTGTTGGAAGACCATTTCCGGTGACTACCTCTTGAAGCTCATCAAGAGAATGCCAAGAGTGTGCAAAGCAGTCATCAAAGCAAAAGGTGGCTACTTTGAAGAACCTAGAATATAAGACATATTTTCAGTTGTTTCACACTTTTTTGTTAAGTATATAATTCCACATGTGTTAATTCATAGTTTTGATGCCTTCAGTGTGAATGTCCAATTTTCATAGTTATGAAAATACAGAAAAATCTTTAAATGAGAAGGTGTGTCCAAACTTTTGGTCTGTACTGTATATATATATAAAAACTTGTAGCGGGGATGAGTTATGAGTCGCAGGGAGGATAATTAGCCATGTGGCTGGTGAAAAAGCATATGACATCAAGGTGCTGTACATCCTAAATAATCAGGCATATTATGGCTGCCTGAAGCATCCTTAAAAGGATTTGAATGATGACATCAGAGATGCTTGCCAGGTTACCAGAGTAACCGGGAGTGTAATTAGTAAAGAGGGAGATAGCCATAGGAGAAGGAAACAAGCATCACTATTGTAAGACTTGTGCTTGGAAGCTAAGCCCACACTAAGAGTTGGAGATTTCAGTTGTATGATATAACTGACATGCTGTTTTATCCCCCAGATATTGTGGCAAATATTTGACTGTGACATCTAGCTGCTAGACAGAGGCAGGTTGCTTCTTATATAAACCAAGCCGATTTCTTTTCTGCAAAATCCATTCTGTACTAATTCCTAGAAAAATGGGGTTGAAATAATGGTCACTTTACCCCTTGATGTATGCATTGAAAGTGGTAGAGCCAACACACAGTCACTTCTTTAGAGTTCCTTTTGTTCATTTTACCTTCAAACCTATAACATTTTTAACCAATATTTTGTGGATCCCAAAGTTAGTCCTCAAATGCTCTTTTCCTTTTTTTTGCATGGTTATTGGTTACATGAGGCCATGCCTGTGTTTTACCAATATCTCGTAAAAATCATGTTTTAAATGTCTAGCCATATTTGAGTTTGCTTGCAGTGGAAACGTGGAAGAAATTACCAGAAAATGTGCAACAAAGTTCACAGATGGCTACAAAAATATTTGGAGGCTGTCATTATTGCCAAAGGTTGTGCAACCAAGTATTGGGGAACAGTGCCTTTAATTCTGTCCCTGTCATATACTATCGTTTGTTTTTTTAAATGACGACATGTATGGTGACAGGGCAACTTTTTTGCTGAATGTATTAGCACATGCTATTAAAATATTGTAATGATACACAGTGGGTCCAGATCCATTTATTTCTGAACATATTGGCTTTTTATATAATAAACAATTGAATTTGACACTTTATTAAGGTTTTAAACAGAGGGGGTGTAACATACAATGGGGAAAATAAGTATTTGATACACTGCCCATTTTGCAAGTTTTCCCACATACAAAGAATAGAGAGGTCTGTAATTTTTATTTTAAGTACACTTCAACTGTGAGAGACAGAATCTAAAAATAAAAAAACAGAAAATCACATTGTATGATTTTTAAATAATTACATTGCATTTTATTGCATGAAATAAGTATTTGATCACCTACCAACCAGCAAGAATTCTGGCTTTCATAGAGCTGTTAGTTTTTCTTTAAGAAGGCCTCCTACTCTGCACTCATTAAATGTATTAATTGCACCTGTTTGAACTTGTTACCTGTATAAAAGACACCAGTCCCCATACTCAATCAATCACACTCTAACCTCTCCACCATGGCCAAGACCAAAGAACTGTCAAAGGACACCAGGGACAAAATTTTAGACCTGCACAAGGCTGGGATGGGCTACAGTACAATAGGCAAGCAGCTTGGTAAGAAGGCAACAACTGTTGGCACAATTATTAGAAAATGGAAGAAACACAAGATGACTGTCAATCTTCCTTGGTCTGGGGCTCCATACAAGGTCTTGCCTCGTGGAGTAAAGATGATTCTGAGAATGGACCGGAATCAGCCCAGAACTACACGGGAGGACCTGGTCAATGACCTGACGAGAGCAGGGACCACAGACTAAAACATTAGCGTTAGTAGCACACTATACCATCATGTATTAAAATCCTGCAGGGCACGTAAGGTCCCCCTGCACACACCAGCACATGTCTAGGCCCTTTTGAAGTTTGCAATGACAATCTGGATGATCCAGAGGAGGCATGGGAGATGGTCATGTTGTCATATGAGACCAAAATAGAACTTTTTGGTATCAACTCCGCTTGTTGTGTTTGGAGGAAGAAGAAGGATGAGTACAACCCCAAAAAGACTGTCCCAACCATGAAGCATGGTGGGAAAACATCATACTTTGGGGGTGATTATCTGCAAAGGGGACAGAACTACTGCACCATATTGAAGGGAGGATGGATGGGGTCATGTATCGCGAGATTTTGGCCAACAACCTCTTTCCCTCAGTAAGAGCATTGAAGATGGGTCGTCACGATTCTGTTGTTTGATAACCCAGGGCCAGTGGTTCCTTCCCTGTCCCTAATGCTAGGGGCGCCCTAGCTATCCCTGTTCCCCAGGTTACTTCTGATGATGAAAATGCTTGTACCACGGACCTTGCTGAACTCCTAAAGAACTTACAAAAATAAATGAAAATACCAATCATATAAAATATGCACTCACAGACAACAGAGGAAAACACCGGAGAGATAAGGAAGGTAAACAAAATAGGAGAGGATGGGGACTTTGCACAGAGCCAAAACGCAAAGCAACAGTCACAGGACAATTCTTCACCTCTACTGAACACCGACTCCTTCACTCCTCACCAGGCAGTACAAGACTTAACACTGGCAATTCAGATTGCCAGAGACAAGAATATATAGGAGAGGGGAGTGGCTAATACTGCACAGCTGAGATCATCCAAGCAGGAAGTTTGAGAAACTCCAAGCTGAACAGTTTAATTCTTGCACTGCTGACAGAAACCTGCACTGTTTAATATGAGGGGGAAGTGCTTCTAATCAGTGCAGGACCTGTGACAACAATGACCCGAAACATACAGCTAGGGCAATAAAGGAGTGGCTCTATAAGAAGCATTTCAAGGTCCTGGAGAGGCCTAGCCAGTCTCCAGACCTGAATCCAATAGAAAATCTTTGGAGGGAGGTGAAACTCAAGGTTGTGTGGCGCCCCTGGGGGTTCGATCGCCACAGGGATACTGCACCTCTTTAATGGGGTGTGGTATCTCTCCTTCGAGGTGAGGATTGTGCAACTGTCAGGACCCCACCTCTACATCCAACACCACACTTCTCCCACCTGTAGGAGGGGCTAATAGGCACCAGTGTGCTGCCCCAGCCGGGATAAGAGGAGATTGGGGAACCAAAAGCTAGGGGGAACCATGTAGTGGGTGAGGGTGGAGGACGCATTAAATTCATATTTAATAACCAGCCTTCTTGGGCTTATGGTCTTTTGATTGTGATCTTCATCACTGAATGTGGCTTTCTGTGTGAACCTGCAGTTGATGGGGACACGGTCCTCGTACTCTGGCCTTGAGTCGAGGAGCGGGTTAGAGTTAACGGCTGTCTCTACCCGGTCAAGGTCCCTACCCAAGAAGGCCTGGAGCTGAGGAGTCTAGCTCCACCGCAAAAGGATCCCAAGGGGATGTAGACGGAGTGGTATACGCTACCTGTCCTCGCTATTCTGGCCTAGTCAGAGGGATTCCGGCTGCAAGAGGGGTACCGGACCCCGACACCTGACTTTTCTACTTCACGTCCTAGTCGGGAAAGCCCGGAAGGCTCAGTGGATCCCACCGGGTAACGGACGGAGCGGAGTTGCCACCCGTACCCTTGTTCTGTGCATAGTCCAGAGGGAGACCCGGCCTTTCTACACACACATGGACAGGAGAGGACTAAGTTTGAAGTCTAGGAACACTCTGGTGCGGGGTCCTGACTAAAGCACCTGAACTACACGGAGGTTGTCGGACCCCCGGTCCTGGTGGCAGCAGAGCCCCCGTGAGGAGCAGGGAGAAGCCTTGCAGCTGCATGCTCTACCGTGAGTAGAAACCCTGGAAGTCTACCCCTATGGCCTCCGGTCTCTTTATTTCTGCACCGCACCGCACAGCACCAGAACTCCTCCACTACAACTCCCTCCATCCACGTCTCTGCCCTGAGGCCCTGCTCCACCTGTGGGGAGTAGCACCAATTACGGCTGCCACTACATCCTGCCTCAGAGGACTGCAGCAGCGCTGGTGGCCATCACCAGATACCACAGGTGGCATAGTCGATAGCAACCATTCAACCCTGATAGCCCATTACTTTTATGTGACGGCCCTGGGCACGGAACGGGTCCAGGCTATGACAGCCTCCCCAACATCTGACCCGGCTCCGAGTACCCCATTTCCAAAGGAGGGCTGTGAGCGTCACAGTTGCACAGCGACAGCCCCGAAACCTGAAAGATCTGGAAAAGATCTGTATGGAGGAGTTTGCCAATATCCCTGCTGCAGTGTGTGCAAACTTGGTCAAGAACTACAAGAAACGTCTGACCTCTGTAATTGCAAGCAAAGGTTTCAGTACCAAATATTTAAGTTCTGTTTTCCTATTATATCAAATACTTATTTCATGCAATAAAATTCAAATTAATTATGTAAAAATTATGCAATGTGATTTTCTGGAATTTTTTTTAGGTCTCACAGTTGAAGTGTACCTGTGATAAAAATACAGACCTCTCCATTCTTTGTAGGTAGAAAAACTTGCAAAATTGGCAGCGTATCAAATACTTATTTTTAACACTGTATAAGATTAGCTATTGTAAGAGCGCTTAGTTAGGCTCCCTCTAGGAGGAGCTCAACATACTTGTAAATACTGGAGAGTGGAGAGGATTATCTTATAGTAAACAGAGTTTACAACTAAGGAAGATACAAGTCTGTGCCTCTCCTCTGCTCACCCACAGGTGAGTTATAACCAGGGCTGCCGCTAGGAATTTCAGAGCCCCATACTGTCAAAATTTCTGGGCCCCCTTGAGACTCTGCCCAGTCTCCACCCCAGCTCCGCCTCCACCCCTTGAACCTTCCACAGTCCCACCGCCCATTCTTGGAAAAACTCCACTTCTGCACCACATCCTCACCAATCATAAATTAACAGTTCCCATCGAACACCAGATCACATACATAGCCAGCAGCTTTTATTTTGGCCAAAAGATTTTGCAGACTCTTCTTCCAGGGCCCTACTCTACTCTAACCTATTAAACATTTCTTAAAAATATCCAATACTTTTTTTAGGTATATTTTAATTAATTTTTCTTTAAGGGAATGTGTCACATACATTTTTTAAACTAATTGTAACCAGATTGTGATAATTTTTTTTATAATCTGTATTTCTGATTGCAGATTCCATCAATCATTCCCTCCCCAACCAAAACGTATAAGCTCCTGGAGAATCCTGAGCGCGGCCGCCTGTTGTTGCAATTTGGCATTTGGTTTTACAGCAGCGTCAGGATCATCCAGTAGCTTATAAATTTTGGTTGGGGGAGGGAATGATTACATCATACAATCAGGTACTGAAATGGTAGACAAATTAATACATGAACTTAAGTTAGCTACTCACATAGCCAGTGGCACCGCCGCGCCCTTCGCCCAGTCAAGAAGAATCTAATGGTCGCCTCAGCTTGCCCACCGCCGCCTCAGCTTGCCCACTGCCACAGCCTCAGCCTGCCCACCGCCGCAGCCTGAGATCACCGAATTAAATGTAAACAGGGTATATTATTGCATATACTGTATATTCACCGATTATACACTACTAAAAATGTCTTAATTGGTATTCATTAAAAACCTATAAATTCTAGAATATAAATACACCTCAAAACATGATAACTCAAAGTGATAATATAAAAAAATTATCAAGTAGTCAAGAGTAAAGGGTGGAGGGGGGCCACCCCATTTAGCAACTACTCATCCCTACCTGTCTGCGGAGCTTGGCACCCTCTTGAAACAAAATTGGCGCCCCCGCTCTGCAGTCACTCAACAGCCTCCACTCGCCAAAATCGCCCTCACCAACCTCCCTCTCCCCAGTATCCCCTCAGCAGCCTCCCACTCAGCAGCCTCCCCCTCAGCAGCCTTTCTCTCAGCAGCATCCCGTTCATCAACCTCTCCTCAGCAGCCTCCCTCTCAGCAGTATCCCATTCATCAGCCTCCCCTCAGCAGCCTCCCCCTCAGCAGCCTCCCCTCAGCAGCCTCCTTCTCATGATCAGCCTCCCCTCAGCAGCCTCCCTCTCATCACCTTCCTCTCAGCAGCCTCCCTCTCATCAGCCTCCCCTCAGCAGCCTCTCTCATCAACCTCCCCTCAGCAGCCTCCCTCAGCAGCCTCTCTCTCATGATCAGCCTCCACTCAGCAGCCTCCCCTCAGCAACCTCCCTCTCATGATCAGCCTCCCCTCAGCAGCCTCCCTCTCATGATCAACCTCCCCTCAGCAGCATCCCTCTCATGATCAGCCTTCCCTTAGCAGCCTCTCTCTCAGGAGCCTCCCCTCAGCAGCCTCCCTCTCATGATCAGCCTTCCCTCAGCAGCCTCACTCTGCTGATCAGCCTCCCCTCAGCAGCCTCCGTCTCATGATCAGCCTCCCCTCATCAGCCTCCCTCTCATAATCAGCCTCCCCTCAGTAGCCTCCCTCTTATGATCAGCCTCCACACACACACACAGCTTCCCTCTCATGATCAGCCTCTCCTCAGCAGCCTCCCTCTCATTAGTCTGCCTCTCATGATCAGCCTCCCCTCAGCAGCCTCCCTCTCATGAGCCTCCCTCTCATGAGCCTCCCTCTCATGATCAGCCTCCCCCTCATCAGCTTCCCTCTCATGATCAGCCTCCATTCAGCAGCCTCTCTCTCATCAGCCTCCCTCTCATGATCAGCCTCCCTCTCATCAGCCTCCCCTCAGCAGCCTCCTTCTCTTGACCAGCCTTCCCTCAGCAGCCTCCCTCTCATGATCAGAATCCCCTCAGCAGCCTCCCTCTCATGATCAATCTCCCCTCAGCAGCCTCTCTCTCATGATGAGCCTCCCCTCAGCAGCCTTCCTCTCATGATCAACCTCCCCTCATCAGCCTCCCCTCAGCAGCCTCCCTCTCATGATCAGCCTCCCCTCAGCAGGGGAAGCAGGGTTGAAAAGCAATGTCTGACTTTCATTTGTTCATTATCATATATTTTTAATTTCTTATTACTTTTGTCAGATTCAAGTTATTTCTGTGACCATGTGACCATTGTGGGTTTTTCTTTCATTAAACGAGGGGTACCAACAATTTTGACCATGTGTGTATATACCAGGATGGGGGATATATATACCAGGATGGGGCCCAGGCTAAAGGACATATACCAGGATGAGGGATATATCAGGATGGGGCCCAGGATAAGGGACATATACCAGGATGGGATATATATATCAGAAGCGACATATATACCAGGATGGGGGATATATGTACCAGGATGGGGCCCAGGATGAGGAACACATATACCAGGATGGGGGATATATATACGAAAAACTAGAGAAACTCGAGTATGCGGCAAAATTCGAAAAAACTTTATTAAATATTGAGAAAATCACATCTAAAATAGTGTAGATTACAAATATATGTAGATTGCGGAACATATCACAGGGTAAAAGATACAAAAAGCAACCACAGTCATACTGCAAACGAAAGGGAACACATAGACCAATAGTACAAAGTAATTCAGAATGAAATCCAAAAGTAAGTCATTGAAAAAAGTGTTCCCCTAGGGTGCAGGCACAACCGGGTTAAAATGGTGATACACCTAGATCGGGAGCAAGAAATCCATAGCTCAAAAATTCATAAAGGGTCTAGGATACCAAAGATATACATGTAATCAACCCAAGGGTATACAACATTGCAAGCTATCCAGCATATACAATCATTATAAATAGAGGGTATATAGTATTGAGAGGTATCCAGCATATACAATCATTATAAATAGAAGTAGCTCACCAATGACAGTGCCAGAAGGAGAGGGCAGGAGGGTGAATTGACAAGGCAGGAGAGAACAGGTGTAAAGCCCGCAAGCCTCGACGCGCGTTTCGCGTGGATCGCTTTCTCAAGAGGCGTCGCTGGTCCAAAGACCGGTATCTTTTTAAATAGCGCGCTAAGATGGTCACGTGTGATGTCACGTGACCGAAAGAAGATGGCCGCCGGCCGGAAGGCATGTCTGGCGCATGCGCCAGGACCGCTCACACAATCCCGCCCCCCGCAACGCCCGTCAAGGCAGACGCGACGCCCCGGAAGCGCCACAAGGACCACATCCGGAGCGTCGCCAGTGCCATGGAGACAGACGCGCGGGACCGCGGAAGGGTAAGTAGCCCGGCGCATGTGCACTGCCCACCTCAGAGTGTCACATCCTGCATCCACCGTAGTCATAGTTATATATCCCACATAAACCATCATCTTACAATATCATATCTGCCGTCAGAACGATTCCTCATCAAGGTCAGAGATGTATAGCAGAGTTCGTACAATAGGATATAACGATGTTAAAAGTTCAATTCCACGGCGGAGCACAGGCAGCCGAGTGGGTCAAATCCGTCAGGGCCCGTCGGTCATCTTTCTTGATACGGTTAGGGAATATTTGTTCATGGAATAAAGCTGTATAGTAGCCGGAATGAGGACCAATGATATTTGTAAACACTAGATAAAAAATATATATATCAAAAATAAGATTAAAATCAAAAACAATAAAATCAAACAAAAATAAAGTGGGCACACCATATCTATTAAATCCGCCATAAATTAGATAGCAGGAACTACAGGAGAGCATAAGGTAAATGCCAAGAAAGGGCACTAGAAACAAGTACAACCTGAGGATTAGCAGATAGCAGATATATCTTAGTCAGGGTTATCTATAGTGCAAAAGAGCCATCAGCCAAATCCAAAGGAGAAAATGAGGGGGGGAATCATAACGCCTGTGAGACGCAGAACACGCTATCTGCATCATAAGAATGATGAAAAGCCTAAGTTTTCATTCAGACCCCGCGGTGCCAGGGTATCAAGGGTAATTATCCATCTCGCCTCCTTTTGTGCTAGGAGGCATTTGGCATTCCCACCCCGGGAGCCGAGACACACTTTATCAATCCCCCGCACCTTCAGTGAACGAGAGTCACAGTTGTGAACATCTCTAAAGTGTCGGGGTAGCGTCTTCAGCTCTCGGGGATCTGTGACTGTCCGCGCTGCACCAATGTCTCGTACGTGCTCCCGAACCCTGACTCGAAGCTCCCTAGAGGTTAGACCAACATAAATCAAATTGCACCCACACGTGGCAAAATAAACCACATGTGTGGTACTGCAAGAGATAAAGTGGCGAATATCAAATTGACGGGAGCCATCAGAGTTGGGGAACGACGTACACCGAAGGACATTGGTACAGGCGACATAATGGCCACATGGGAATGAACCTACCCTGGGACCGCGGGATCCGAACGGATTAGGCCGCGATGGAACATAATGGCTGGTGACCAGTATGTCCCTCAAAGTAGGAGAGCGCCGTGGTGTCATGAGTGGAAAATCACCTATCCGTTCCCGTAGGCAGGGCTCCGTGCTAAGTATGTCCCAATGGCGAGAGAGGATTCGCCGCATACCACCCCACTCATGGTTGTATGTGGATATATAACGGATCCTCTCCGTCTTATCATGTTTAGAAACAGGAGAGGGGTACATAAGATGCTCCCTCGGAGTGTCACGGGCTCTCCTGTAGCCACGGCCGATTGATCGATTACTGTACCCACGTTGTTGAAAGCGTTCAGCCAGATCTGCGGCCTGTTTCTCAAAACTAGAGTTAGTAGAACATATTCGCCTCATCCTGAGGAACTGACCAACCGGGACGGCTTTAATAGTAGAAGCATCATGAGCCGAAGTGGCATGTATCAGGGAGTTAACAGCGGTCGGCTTCCTATAAACATCCGTCTGGATACGACCATCATGGTCCACCTCAAGGGTAATGTCCAGAAAATCGATTCGTTTCGGATGACAAGTATAGGTAAGCCTGATCGCATGTTTATTGGAGTTCAACTGTTTATTGGAGTTGCTCCTGTTCATATTGTGTGCATGCCTCTGTTCTGACTGCTTAGGGCGGCGGCCCGGTTACTTCCTGATTCTTGTAGCTGCTGTGGGCACACCCCTAATGCATCCCCAGCCTATTGCTGTGGGTCACTGGATATTTAAACCTCTTCTCCCAGAAGAAGGTGCCTGAGCAACTCTTACCTTCAGAGGGCTCCTTGCCTCTGATGTGCCAGGTCCCGTCCCGTCCCGTTCTGTTTCTTGCCTGTCTGCCAACCTGGGGACTGTATTCCCAGGCCTGTCTGAACTATCTCTTAGCCTGTTTGTCCGCCTCTCTGGGGGCCGTATACCCAGACTCGCTCCTGTATCTTGTTGCAGTGTCAGTTCCTGTCTGAACATTCTCCTAGCCTGTTTGTCTCTGTATCCGTACCTTCCCTTTTCCTGCAGTCTCTGAACCTGCACCTAACTCCTACTCGTAGTCTCTGTACTTCTGTTGTGTGTTTAGAATTCACTCGCTACTTCACTGCAAGTACCTTGTGTGTATCTGGTTCTGCTTGTCCCTTCCAGTCTGTTCAGTGTGAACAGAGCCCTGTCCTCTCTGCTCTGCCTTGCTCACCGCTCCGGCGGTTCCTTTCTGCTCTGCCTTGCTCACCGCTCCGGCGGTTCCCTTCTGCTCTGCCTTGCTCACCGCTCCGGCGGTTCTTTCCTGCTCTGCCTTGCTCACCACTCCGGCGGTTCCTCTCTGCTCTGCCTTGCTCACCACTCTGGCGGTTCCTTCCAGCTCTGCCTTGCTCACCGCTCCGGCGGTTCCACTCTACTCTGCCTTGCTCACTGCTCCGGCGGTTCCTTCCTGCTCTGCCTTGCTCACTGCTCCGGCGGTTCCACTCTGCTCTGCCTTGCTCACCACTCCGGCGGTTCCTCTCTCCTCTGCCTTGCTCACTGCTCCGGCGGCTCCTCTCTCCTCTGCCTTGCTCACCGCTCCGGCGGTTCCGCTCTCCTCTGCTTGTCTACCACATCTGCAGTTCTGTTCCTGAATCCCAGTCTGTACTGGACCCTATTCTGTCCAGCCTGCGCTCCAACCTGCTAGTGCCTCCCTGTCTGCACTCCAGCCTTGCTTGCCAGTACCCCCGTGTCTGCATACCAGCCGTGCTTGCTAGTATCCTCCTGTCTGCACTTCAGTCGTGCCTGCCAATACCCACCTGTCTGTGTGCCAGCCTAACCTGCCTGTTCCTGTATTCCCCGGTGTGGGTCAACAGCTGTGACCGGGGTCTGACCTGGAGTAGCACCTGGTCCCTCTGCTCGGTTCATCCTTGGTTCAAGGAGTCGTTAGCCGCCGTGCGACCTTGGTCGGATCGGGTAGATACTTAGTTACACCCCTCCAGGCACTCCTCGGTTCATGGTACAGTGGGATCACTAATCACGCACACGCCAGTCAGCCCGGGCGTGTGCACAACAGTTTGCTCAGGCCATGGTTCCCGTTGAGCCCCACGGCCCTTCGCCCTCAGAGACTTTTGAATCTGTGTCCGGCAATTATGTGCATCAAGAATTTTTTTTTTCGCAAGCTGAAGTCCAGGCGATTTACGCACCAGCCCCAATGGAGCTATCAGCTACCGTTCCTGCGGATCCGCCACGGTACTATGGGGATCCAAAACAAAGCCGTGCGTTTGTATGGCAATGACTGCTGCAGTTCCGGTTCTATGCTCACTATTTTCCTACCTATCGGGTTAAAGTGGGATTTATGATGTCCTACCTAGAGGGTGATGCCTTGGAATGGATCACCCCCCTATGGGAAGCATGGGATCCTATCATCTCTGACCTGCAGGCCTTCCTGGTGGCCTTTCTAATGGTCTTCGATGACCCTAATCCTGAAGCCCCTGCTAGAGCTTCCCTTCCCAATATCCCGGAGCAGCCCCGATGGGTAATGTGTGTGGGTAGCTCACCAGTTCTCCAGCCTGAAGAGACTGCTGCTCACCCAGAATCCACACAGGATGACTACGCTCCACAGAATACTTCTCTTCCCAACCTCAAGAGGCAGCCCAGACATGCAAGGTGTAGAGGCAAACCATCACGCCAGGTTCTGTCCTCCCAAAGACCTTCTGTTCCCCAGCCTGTAAAAGCAGCTACCTGCACTGAATCTATGAAGGTTGACCATGTTCGTCAGGCGAAGCAGAGGCCGAAACTCAGTCACAAAATTGGATTGCGGTCCCGCTGCGGTTGTTTGGGACCCCCTGACGGTCTTTGTCCAGAGAAGGTTGGAGAATCCCAAGACATTAGGCCTGTAGGAGAAGCTGCCCTTGGCCTTAGTGTTTCCTCTCCACAGATGACCATGACTGTCTCCGTGGCAAGTAAAAGCCTCGGATTAACCGGAAGTTTCGGGCTTAAAACCTTGAAGAGTGCGTGTTTGATTCCCGTCCGAAAACTCCAGAAGCCAGTTTGGGCATTGTCAGCGGAAGGACGAGCCCTACTCAGAAACAGTCAAAATATGTCTGTACAAATTAAGCTCCAGATTGGAGCATTACACATGAAGAAGCTTACATTCCAGGTGGTGACTGGTTTACCCACAAGTCGTCCAGAGCCGAGAGATCTAGTGACCGCTCAGGTCTGGAGACCCTGTATGGTGTATCCTGGGGGACTGCTAAGGTACAAGGGGTGTCCAGTCCCCATATCTTCAGGATAGTCAGCAGTTTCTCCTTCTTCTTCACCAGATCTGCTAGTCGCTGACTCGCTGTGCGCTGAAGTCTCCGAAGGAAGAGAAGCGGAGGCAATGTCTCCACACAGTCTTGACGATTGTACCAATGATCTGGCTTCAGGTACCGTCCCGCCTCACAGACATGTCATTTCTGAAACCAGACTTAAGATGGTCCCAAAGCAAGGACCCTCCGTCTCTAATATATCTGGTCCTACTTCCATCAAGGCGGTGATTTCCCCCGAATCTCTGCACCCCTCCAACCAGGCGGAGGACCTCCAGTTGTCTCCTGAATTCCCTGGGGTGCTACCTGTTAAACAGAGAGAGACTTTCCTACACCCGGTACCTGGTACGCCGCCCAGTTCATCCAGTAAGCTTGGCAAAATGTACTCCGAAGCAGTGATTACCCCCGAGTCTCTGCACCCCTCCAACCAGGCGGAAGACCTCCAGTTGTCTCCTGAATTTCCCGGGGTGCTACCTGATAAACGGAGAGACTTTCCTACACCCGGTACCTGGTACGCCGCTCACTGCATCCAGTAAGCTTGGCAAAGTGAACATCAAGGCGGTGGTTACCCCTGAATCTCTGCACCCCTCCAACCAGGCGGAGGACCTCCAGTTGTCTCCTGAATCCACCAGGGTGCTACCTGATAACAAATGGAGAGAGACTTTTCTGTGTGCTGTTCCCGGTACTTCACCCACTTCATCTGTTGCTGAGGATGGCTCGATGGGAGGAAGCATCCTAGTCACCAAGATGATGAGACCAGTTTCATTTCCTCTAATGGACAGAAGAGGTAATCCTCTTGACGAGAAGGATTGGCCTCCAAATTCTCTGTGGAAGATCCTTGCAGGCTTGAAGAAGAGGGGGCGTAAAGGGGGGGTACTGTAACATCCCTGGCAGCATGCTTGCATAGTGCACCATCTCCCACTATGCAAAATCACAATATTACCTTTCAGTCCAGCTTGCAAATCTTGCTCCTGTTCATATTGTGTGCATGCCTCAGTTCTGACTGCTTAGGGCGGTGGCCCGGTTACTTCCTGATTCTTGTAGCTGCTGTGGGCACACCCCTAATGCATCCCCAGCCTATTGCTGTGGGTCACTGGATATTTAAACCTCCTTCTCCCAGAAGAAGGTGCCTGAGCAACTCTTACCTTCAGAGGGCTCCTTGCCTCTGATGTGCCAGGTCCCGTCCCGTTCTGTTTCTTGCCTGTCCGCCAACCTGGGGGTTGTATTCCCAGGCCTGTCTGAACTATCTCTTAGCCTGTTTGTCCGCCTCTCTGGGGGCCGTATACCCAGACTCGCTCCTGTATCTTGTTGCAGTGTCAGTTCCTGTCTGAACATTCTCCTAGCCTGTTTGTCTCTGTGTCCGTACCTTCCCTTTTCCTGCAGTCTCTGAACCTGCACCTAACTCCTACTCGTAGTCTCTGTACTTCTGTTGTGTGTTTATAATTCACTCACTACTTCACTGCAAGTACCTTGTGTGTATCTGGTTCTGCTTGTCCCTTCCAGTCTGTTCAGTGTGAACAGAGCCCTGTCCTCTCTGCTCTGCCTTGCTCACCGCTCCGGCGGTTCCTTTCTGCTCTACCTTGCTCACCGCTCCGGCGGTTCCTTTCTGCTCTGCCTTGCTCACCGCTCCGGCGGTTCTTTCCTGCTCTGCCTTGCTCACCACTCCGGCGGTTCCTCTCTGCTCTGCCTTGCTCACCACTCTGGCGGTTCCTTCCAGCTCTGCCTTGCTCACCGCTCCGGCGGTTCCACTCTACTCTGCCTTGCTCACCGCTCCAGCGGTTCCTTCCTGCTCTGCCTTGCTCACTGCTCCGGCGGTTCCACTCTGCTCTGCCTTGCTCACCACTCCGGCGGTTCCACTCTGCTCTGCCTTGCTCACCGCTCTGGCAGTTCCTCTCTGCTCTGCCTTGCTCACCGCTCCGGCGGTTCCTCTCTGCTCTGCCTTGCTCACCGCTCCGGCGGTTCCTCTCTGGTCTGCCTTGCTCACCGCTCCGGCGGCTCCTCTCTGCTCTGCCTTGCTCACCACTCCGGCGGTTCCTCTCTGCTCTGCCTTGCTCACCGCTCCGGCGGTTTTGCCCTGCTCTGCCTTGCTCACCGCTCCGGCGGTATCTCTCTGCTCTGCCTTGCCCACCGCTCCAGTGGTTCCCTCTGCTCTGCTTGTCTACCCAATCTGCGGTTCTATTCCTGAATCCCAGTTTGTACTGGACCCTATCCAGCCTACGCTCCAACCTGCTAGTGCCTCCCTGTCTGCATACCAGCCGTGCTTGCCAGTATCCTCCTGTCTGCACTCCAGTCGTGCCTGCCAATACCCACCTGTCTGTGTGCCAGCCTAACCTGCCTGTTCCTGTATTTCACGGTGTGGGTCAACAGCTGTGACCGGCTTCTGACCTGGAGTAGCACCTGGTCCCTCTGCTCGGTTCCTCCTTGGTTCAAAGAGTCGTTAGCAACCGTGCGACCTTGGTCGGATCGGGTAGATACTTAGTTACGCCCATCCAGGCACACCTCGGTTCATGGTACAGTGGGATCACTAATCACGCACACGCCAGTCAGCCCGGGCGTGTGCATAATAGCTTGTATATAGAGTGCTGAGGCTGACTGGTATTTGGAGGTATCAATGCGCTCCAGCAATCCAGGATAGTTTCAAGCAGTGCTTACAAATTCAATAGAAAAAAGCTTGTAAGCACTTGCATGTTCTGCTCTCTACCAGCGACGGTCGGTGTCCAAAGTAATAAGGAGTAATACTAAAGAAAAGTATAGTGGCAAAATATCAAGAACAGCTGAATATTTTAATAAGCAGTTAATTGCAAAATTTCTTGAATTTCCAAGTATTGATAATAGCCTTTTATGAAGATGGGAATAAATATCATTATGTTCATTTCAACAATAACATTTTCAAAAGTTTTATGTTGGTCTAATCAAACTCCTGATTTGAGCCCAACTGAGATTTTACACAATTCTATAGAGCAGTTTTAAAAAATTCTATACTTGCCTGGAAATGCTGCCTGGTGAGCTGGGTGACTAATGTGCATCTTCCACACTTTAGTTGTGAAGTTCAGAAGGGTTGATGTCATGTATCAATTCACAGGATCAAGGCATTCTGCATGCAATGCATTGTATGATCCTGAGCATCTGCCCAAACTTATTAGTCTATTGCTTAGTGATTAATATTGGTAAAAAAAAATATTTAATGAAGGAATCTGGATTTTGCTTTACTAGAATTTTCTTTAAAGAGCAATTTCACTAATTACTAACTATTATATGTGTAGTCAGCATGCATATCTAATAATGGCGTTAGAGAATAAAAAAAATCATAGATTTCCAAACACTAGATAGTTTATATCCAACCAAATCACCTTTGAAAGAACATACACAGCAGACCCTGTCAATATACCCAACAAGGGAACCATTAATATAAGAGTGTCATTGAATACACATGGGAAATGACCTGATTCCTGATTTGGACACTAGCCATTCTCCGGGGACAGAAAATGGGAAAGGCCTGATTAAGGCTTTTCATCAAAGTCAAACCTTCAAGAGCATACAAGGTGAGGCCTCACAATGAAGCCACATAACTGGGTAATATGTTATGTGCTAACGTGACAGCCTCCATATCAAGGACATATTGTTCACTGTCTTATATTTGCATTTGACTTCCACTCTTTACAGGGATTTAGGAGTGGCCTACTAAAAGCATTGCAGAATTGCTTTGTACTAGCTTAAATAAATGACTTTGAGTATTTTTTTAATAGAATAATGTGTGTTAAAACACAAAGGGACAGAGCATATAATCAAATCCAATATTTCCGGGAGGGAAGTCAGCTGGGAAGCTTAACATTGTTATCATCATTAGATGACTTTCCACTGTCTTCAATATTACTTTTTTGCAAGAGAGGATAATTAATCCAGTGACAACTAGCCACAGTAACAATAATAAGTATTATACTTTAAGGTTTTCTGGTAAAGAAGAAAACACCCATTATTGCTTATTTAATTCCTATACAAAATATGTAGGACATGAGTCAGCAATGTGTGATATGAAACAAAATCACATGATATAATTATAATGAAAAAATGATTTAAATGTAGACATTGTTTTATGGCTTCTACTATGTTATTGCATGTGAAGAAGGATCTGGCACTCCCAGATGCTTGATATAGAAATACTTTAATTATGTGGTCCAATACGTGGCCTTTTTGAAACATGCACAAAAAAGTGGAAGAGCACTAGGGCAGTATAATGATTGCAGAGCAATGAGAACCGCAACCGTTACTTGGAATTAAGCATTTAGATGGTGAAGAAGAATTTTTGTATCTAAGTGCATTTAAAGCGAACCTGTAAGCAGGTTTTTCTATCCCAATCTAAAGCCATCCAAGCAACGTTGCTGTAATGTAAAGTAAATACCTAAGTAAGTTGGTACCTTTGTGGTAGAAAATCAATTTTCAGTTTAAGCTGAATTTTTATGTTAATGAGCACGAAGTCCAGGAGGGTGGGCCCTCTGCTTACAGCTCTCTTGCCTCTCTCCCTCTTTCTCCGCCCGTCGCTGTGGGCCTCTGGAAACTGACTGACAGGTCACTCTTGTCTGAGTGACCTGCCTCTACCACTGAGATCACGTGCATGAGTAGTCATTCCCTGGTGCATGAGGAGATCGATAGTCCAGCTCTAACAGCATCATCAGGACTTTACAGCACATGCTCTGCCCTAGAAAATGGCGGCACATGCGTAAGATCTTTGCAGAAAAGATTTCTCAACTTTTCCCCCTCTGTTCTCAAAGCAGTTTTCCATGTTCAGTAGAGTGGACCCCAAACGTCTAGGGGTATGTAAGATAACAATGACATATGGTGCTTACTCTACTCTAAATTTCCATCTCTGCTTCGGTCTCTATGTTTTGGCTGCAGTGGTGATGTCATATCGACAGCAAGCATCACCACTGTAGCCAATCACTGAACTCAGCAGTTCATGTATACGTTGTTATGTTACATGCCTCAAGCTTTTGGGGTCCACTTTGCTGAAAGTTGCTACCCCTTATAATAGTCAGCTTTAGCAGTCAGTTCCTCAAAGGAACCAGTTTGTTCACCACCTTTCTCCCTCTGGCATGGCTATATCCTTTGGCCTTGGATTGGTGGATGGCTAAACTTCGCCTATTTGGAGGATGTATTATTCACTCACAGGAATAAGTCATTATGCTGCCCTCTGTGTTGGCAATCTTTGCATACTCTCTCTCTATAATGATGGTACTTTCATGCAGGTAGATCGGTCTACTCCACTATGCTTCACCAACTGCAATTCAAGCTTCAGCTTTTCACTTACTCCACTGCTGTGCTACCTAAAGCCTTGGGGCAGCACATCTTTTATACTGAGTGAAACCCAATTGCTAGCTATCTATGGTGCCGGAAATTTTTTACTGCTGCACAGCTTCTTATCCTCTGCTATCCGAACTCTTCCGGTAGAAAATATGAACTTTTAATGTCCTCTGCAGTGCTTAGAGGGGACTCTTCTGCAGACCCCATGCTGCTCTGCTCTCTGACCCATCCATTCTATCCACCAGCAACTTAGTGATTAATTACTAAAGACATATTACAAGACTCCTTATAAGCTAAGAAACCTCCAACACCTAGACGTTCTCATCATTCTCATCGCTACCAGTTGCATCCTACCTGTGTTGCAGAGATCCACAGCTCAGGTGAGAGATTTTTGCAGTAAATGTAAAACGCAATGTGTGCAGAAAACTAACACTGCACATGACCCTTAAAACACCTTCCCCACTGTCAAACATGATGGTGGCAACATCATGCTGTGGGGATGCTTTTCTTCAGCAGGGACAGTGCAGCAGATCAAACTTGATGGGAAGATGGATGGAGCTAAATACAGGGCAATCTTGGAGGAAAACCTGTGAAAGACTTGAGACTGGGGTGTAGGTTCACCATCCAGCAGGACAGCGACCCTAAACATACTGCTAGAGCTACAATGGAATGGTGTAGATCAAAGCATATTTATGTGTTTGAATGGTAGTCACTAGTGTTGAGCATTCCGATACTGTAATATCGGGTATCGGCCGATATTCGCGGTATCGGAATTCCGATACTTAATTCCGATACTTTTACAATATCGGATACCGGAATCGGAAGTTCCCATAATGCCTGCGCTCTGCAGTGTCTGTGAAGGATGACAAGTTGGATGGCAGCGCGATCCAGCCTGTCATCAGAATGCCATCCCAGCGGGGGAGAATTCTCCTGATTGTTTAAAAGCCGGCGGCTTTTAAACAATCACACAGCCCCATACTGCTTCCCCGCAGCCTCCCACCCCGATCCTCCGCTCCCCTCGCCACCTCCAATCCCAATCGTAAATTAGGACCGGGCGGGGAGCGCAGCACCAAGGAGTGAAGGACCCGGGCGGGGAAGCCGGCAGTGAAAAGACTTCACCGCCGGCTTTCCCGTTCTGTGCTGCGCTTTCCCGCCGGTTATTTCAAATGAACAGCTGAGGTATCAGGTGATGCCGATCAGCTGTTCATTTGAAGTAGCCGCGGTGCCCTCAGAGGGTTCATGTGAGTTCATGCTTGACTGCATGAACTCACATGAACTTTCCCACGGCCGCACAGGTCAGCCTCACCTCCCAGACCCGTCATGATTAGTGTGTGTGCGGGGTGTGTGTGCGGGGTGTTTGTGCGGGTGTGTGTGCGATGTGTGCGGGGTGTGTGTGCGGGGTGTCTGTGCGATGTTTGTGCGGGTGTGCGCGGTGTCTGTGCGTGCAGGCAGACATAGGCCGATGTGACACTACTACTCCCATCGGCCTATGTCTGTCCCCGGTCCACTCCTGCCAGCAGGATCAGCTCAATGGGAGCAGTAGTTCCCATCAGCCTGATCCTGCTATTTAAATTGCCCTACTGTGTCCCCAATAAATGTTAAATACATGTCATTGGTGGCCAGTGGTTACCTAAAAGAAATTAGTTCATACATTACCTGTCCCCGCCGATCGCCACCTAAAATAAAGTAAAAAATAAAAAACTACACCTATACTCACCTAGACACCTAATTCCCCGAAGCCATCGATCTCCTGTAATAAAATATAAAATAATAAACCACAACCTTATCCTTACCCCTCCGTAGTAGTCCACGAGTGTCCCACGAAGATCTCCAGTTCAGAGCAGCCACATAGAATGTGACCGCTCTGAACCGCTGCCGCCGCTAGAATGACGGGGCCGTAAGGGTTCACCGGAGTTCAGGCAGCGCTGCTCCGGTTAGCTCCTTTACGGCCCTGCTGTATCGTGAGAAATTCCCACGGTACAGCAGTGCCGTAAAGGAGGTCTCCGGAGCTGCGCTGCCTGAATGCACTCCGGTGACCTCAGTCAGTGGCTCCCGCTGCCGGGAGCGGACGTGTTCCCGGCAGCGTGAGCTTACAGCAGCCATGCACAGCTGTCACCATCTCCAGATGTGACAGCTGTGCATGGGAGATCAGCGCAGGAACGTGGACAGGTAACTATTATTTTTAGTAAACTAAGAATTAAATAAAATTGTGTGTTTTATTTCAAATAAATTATTTTTTTCTGGGTGTAGTGTGTGTTTTTTCTTTTTAACACTTTGTAGGTTAGTAATGGGGGTGTCTTATAGACGCCCATCATTACTAACCTGGGCTTCATGGCAGCTGGCGCTGACATGAACCCCACCACTATTACCCCCTGCCACCGCACCAGGGCAGCGTGGAAGAGCGAGGCTAAGTGCCAGAATTGGCGCATCCTATGGATGCGCCATTTCTGGGGCGGCTGACGGCTGGTGTTTCTAGCCTGGGAGGGGGCCAATATTCATGGCACCCTTCCTGGGCTATTAATATCAGCCCCCAGCTGTCTGCCTAGCCTGTGCTAGCTATTAAAATAGGGGGGACCCCACGTCATTTTTTTTGGGGGGGTCCCCCATTTTAATAGCTAGTAAAGGCTAGGTATTCAGCTGGGGGCTGATATTAGTAGCCTGGGAAGCTCCGTGGGTTTTACCCCCTGCCCAGGCTTCAAACATCTGCCCCAGCCGTCTGCTTAACCTCCGCTAGAGACTAAAATTATGGGGGATCCCACGCCATTTTTTTTTTAAATAAATCCTTTATTTTAACACTAAATGACATTTGAGGAGTTAATAAAGATGCAGTCCCTAAATTATTATTTATTTTTTAATTAATTTTTCCCAAAACTTTTGACGTGGGCTTCGCCATATTTTTGTATGCCAGCCAGGTACAGCATCCAGCTTCTATGAACGCGCCATTTTCCGGGGCGGCTGCAGACTGCAATTTTCAGCGGGGGGGCAGAAAGCTTGGGCCTCCCTGCGCTGCAGATTCCATCCCCCAGCTGTCTAGTTGTACCTGGCTGGACACAAAAATAGGGAGAAGCTCCACGTTTTGTTTTTTTTAATTATTTCATGAAATTCATGGAATAATTAAGAAAAAAAGGGCTTCCCTATATTGTTGTGTCCAACCAGGTACAAATAGGCAGCTGGTGGTTGGGGGCAGCCCGTTCCTGCCTGCTGTACCTGGCTGGACACAAATATAGTGCAAAGCCCCACGTCAATTTTTTTTTAATTATTTCAGGAAATTCATGAAATAATTAAAAAAAAATTATGTGGGGCTTCGCCCTATATTTGTGTCCAGTCAGGTACAGCAGGCAGGAACGGGCTGCCCCCAACCACCAGCTGCCTATTTGTACCTAGCCGGACACAACAATATAGGGAAGCCCTTTTTTTCTTAATTATTCCATGAATTTCATGAAATAATTAAAAAAAAAAATGCGTGGGGCTTCGCCCTATTTTTGTGCCCAGCCAGATACAACTAGGCAGCTGGGGGCTGGAATCCGCAGCGCAGGGAGTCCCAAGCTTTCTGGGCCACCCCCGCTGCAAATTGCAGTCCGCAGCCGCCCCAGAAAATGGCGCGTTCATAGAAGCGCCATCTTCTGGCACTGTACCCAACTCATCCAGGGCCCTGGTGCGGTGGCTCACTGGGTAATAAAGGGGTTAAGGCCAGCTTGGCATTATCAGCTGGCCCTAAGCCCGAAATTCATGGGGTCACGCCAATATTAGACATGACCACCATGAATTTCTAGTAAAGTATTTAAAAAAACACAACACCCAGAATAAAGTCCTTTAATTGAAATAAACACACAATTCTTTATTGTTCTAAATTAAACCATACTTACCATCACGCCCATTCCAGCTGAAGCCAACGATCTCCTGCAATAAAAGTAAAATAATAAAGCAACCTCATCCTTACCTTTCCATGGCTCCCACGACAGCTTCAGCTCTGCTACATCGAGATGACAGGCTGGACCGCAGCAGAACGCTGCCATCCATCCTGTCATCCCGCAGACACTGAGAAGCGCAGGCATACTTCCACTCCTCAGTGTCTGGCTGTGACGGCATCCAGATGAGCCGAGGTCATGTCCAATGAGCTCAGCTCACCTCATGTACGTCACTGACAGCGTGGGAAAATTCTCCTGCACTCAGCACTTCAGCGTGAGAATTTTCCCACGCTGTCAGTGACGTGCATGAGGTGAGCTGAGTTCATTGGACATGACCTCACCTCATGTATGTCACTGACAGCGTGGGAGAATTCTCACGCTGAAGCGCTGAGTGCAGGAGAATTTTCCCACGCTGTCAGTGACGTGCATGAGGTGAGCTGAGTTCATTGGACATGAACTCGGCTCATCTGGATGACGTCACAGAGAGACACTGAGGAGCGCAAGCATGCCTGCGCTTCTCAGTGTCTGCGGGATGACAGGCTGGATGGCAGCGTTCTGCTGCGGTCCAGCCTGTCATCTCGATGTAGCAGAGCTGGAGCTGTCCTGGGAACCATTGAAAGGTAAGGATGATGTTGCTTTATTATTTTTCTTTTATTGCAGGAGATCGTTGGCTTCAGCTGGAATGGGCGTGATGGTAAGTATGGTTTAATTTAGAACAATAAAGAATTGTGTGTTTATTTCAATTAAAGGACTTTATTCTGGGTGTTTGTGTTTTTCTTTAACTTTGACTATGGGGTTAATAATGGGGGTGTCTTATAGACGCCTCTCCATTACTAACCTGGGCTTGATGTCATCTGGCATTATAAGCTGACATCAACCCCAGCCCTATTACCCCACTGCCACCGCTACAGGGCAGTGGGAAGAGCGAGGCTAAGTGCCAGAATTGGCGCATCCTATGGATGCGCCATTTCTGGGGCGGCTGACGGCTGGTGTTTCTAGCCTCGGAGGGGGCCAATATTCATGGCACCCTTCCTGGGCTATTAATATCAGCCCCCAGCTGTCTGCCTAGCCTGTGCTAGCTATTAAATTAGGGGGGACCCCACGTTATTCTTTTGGGGGGGTTCCCCCATTTTAATAGCTAGTAAAGGCTAGGTATTCAGCTGGGGGCTGATATTAGTAGCCTGGGAAGCTCCGTGGGTATTACCCCCTTCCCAGGCTTCAAACATCTGCCCCAGCTGTCTGCTTAACCTCCGCTAGAGCCTAAAATTAAGGGGAACCCCACGCCATTTTTTTTTTAAATAAATCCTTTATTTTAACACTAAATGACAAGTACAGTAATCAACACTATTACTGTACTTCATATATATGTGACTGACATGTTTCTATCTATCTAATCTATGTGTGAAGCTCTATTCTGTCTGTTATAAATTGTCGGGTACCGCTGCTGAATTGCCGGCCGGCTTTCTTAAAGAGACGGTGCATGAAAACACTAATATTTTTTTAAATAAATCCTTTACACTAAATGACAAGTACAGTAACCAACACTGTCACAGTACTTCATATATATGTGACTGACATGTTTCTATCTATCTAATCTATGTGTGAAGCTCTATTCTGTCTATTATAAATTGTCGGGTACAGATGCTGAATTGCCGGCCGGCTTTTTTAAAGAGACGGTGCACGAAAACACTAATATTTTTTAAAATAAATCCTTTACACTAAATGACAAGTACAGTAAGCAACACTGTCACTGTACTTCTTATATATGTGACTGACATGGTTCTATCTACCTAATCTATGTGTGAAGCTCTATTCTTTCTGTTGTAAATTGTCGGGTACCGGTGAATGCCGCTGATGAATTGCCGGCTTTTCATGTCATTCTACATTATTCTTAGTTGTTTTACTTCATGTAGAATTAACCTACAAGGAAAGAAAGGGTTTATTTTCATTCCGATATTTGTGTCCCATTGACTTGCATTGGTTTCCGGTATCGGAATCGGCGATATCCGATACTTTTTGGGTATCGGCCCGATCCAATCCGATACGATATTTCCTGATATCGGAAGGTATCGCTCAACACTAGTAGTCACAGTCCAGTCCTAAATCCCTTTGAGAATCTGTGGCAAAACTTGAAAATTACTAATCAAAGACGTCTCCATCCAATCTCACTGAGCTAGAGCTAGTTTGCATAGAAGAATGGGCAAAAATTTCAGCGTCTAGATATCCAAAGCTGGTAGACACATACCTCAAAAGACAACAGTAATTGCAGTGAAAGGTGGTCCTACAAAGTATTGACTTTGGGGGGTTGAATATCACATATCGCATGTCAGAATTTCCAAATTTATATTTTTAAAATATTTAGAAAACCATGTATAATTTCATTTATACTTAATAAATGCTTGCTACTTTGTCTTGGTATATCACATAAAATCCCAATAAAATACATTTAAGTTTGTGGGTATAATGTGAAAAAAATGTTAAAAAGTTCACGGGATATGAATAGTTTTTAAAGACACTGTATATCTTGCATTCCTCAACTGTTTTTCCACTCTGCAGTCCACATTTTCTGTGGTCAAAGGCTAGCTGCTATGATGGTTGCAATAGAATCACACATACACACCTAAAGGCAGCAGTGTGAAGGATGATATTCAAGTATTATTGTGCAGTGTTGCTGTGAATCCAGTTGTGCAGTGGGACAGTAGCAGCATCTATCTGTGCTTCTACTTCACTCTGTAAATGCCCCACCTATTCCACTTCAAAGATTTCTATGCGCAACTGTTGTTACTTGATCCTCAGTATTCTGAGAATCCATTTTAATCTCTTCCTCTTTAAAGAAAGATTTTTCAAGTGAATTGAGAGTGAGTCATCAGTGTAATAGACAGTTAGCTGGAGAAAAGGAGTATGATAAGTGGAGAATTTTTCGGTAGTAATTTATCTGTAAAAAATGTCTTATGGATCATGCTCTTGACTTATTGGAAACCACAGAAACAAAAGTTCCTCCTTAAAGGGAACCTATAAAGTCCAATAACGCTATTAATCTGCAGATAGCGTTATGTTGATGGCCTGCTGCAATAGTTAAAATGAAGCACCAGCGACAAAATGAACTTTATTTCTCCTGGGGTCTGCTGACTTTCTGATTTACAGGCGTGCTCGGAGCAATTACCGTCACTACTCACAGCACTGAGAGCTGCGGCTGTAAGCACATATGTGCATCAGAACAGAGCTAGATGTCAGTCAAACCTTTTTAAGGTGTATTGACTCCTCAAATAAAAAGAGTGTCTTCCTGTTACTGTATATCCGTTTCTGTGTAAGTTGGTTAAGAACTAGAAAAGTCTGCTGACAGTCACACAGGTTTTTCTGATTCTTGAATCTAAAAATATTATATTTGGTAATATATCTCTACTAGTATTGAGCGAGCGTGCTTGTTTAACCCTTTAATCGAGCACGCTCGGGTGTTCACCTGTTTGTTAGGCAAACCGTGGCGGATCAAACATAGATGATGAGCAACCCGAAAATACTCGGCAAACACCCGAGTGTGCTCGATAAAAGGGTTAAACGAGCATGCTCGCTCAACACTAATCTCTACCCATCAAAGCTGAACAACTTTATAGGGACAAATCTAAGGAGACTATATCCTAGAAGTATTCTACTTACTATGAGAAAAAAATTACCATCGAAGTCACATGGCTTAAAGTGTTCGGTAAACAGCGTTGCCCACCATCTGTAAAAATTGGGCACTTCTTTCACTCTGAGTGTAAAATGTTTGATCTTTTTATGAAGCTAGAGAAGCTTTTGCAGAATATTAGTAAGTGCTACAAATGTCTTCATATCAGTATTCTAGGATATAGACAAATAACAGTTAGATCCTGATTCATCCTTGGCACTTTTTTAGTAAGTCACTTTCCTTTTTTTCATTTTGTGGTATTATTAATTTTGACGCCAAATTCTTCAAAATCATGCACACGATTCGTGAATTTGCTGCAAAGTCAAAAATGGCCCGTTTTTCTGTCTTGAACTACAGGGTGGGCCATTTATATGGATACACCTAAATTAAATGGGAATGGTTGGTGATATCAACTTCCTGTTTGTGGCACATTAGTATATGGGAGGAGGAAAACTTTTCCAGATGGGTGGTGACCATGGCGGCCATTTTGAAGTCGGCCATTTTGTATCCAACTTTATTTTTTTCAATGGGAAGAGGGTCATGTGACACATCAAACTTATTGAGAATTTCATAAGAAAAACAATGGCGTGCTTGGTTTTAACATAACTTTATTCTTTAATGAGTTTTTTACAAGTTTATGACCACTTATAAAATGTGTTCAAAGTGCTGCCCATTGTGTTGGATTGTCAATGCAACCCTCTTCTCCCACTCTTGACACACTGATAGCAACACCGCAGAAGAAATGGTAGCACAGGCTTCCAGTATCCGTTGTTTCAGATGCTGCACATCTCGTATCTTCACAGCATAGACAACTGCCTTCAGATGACCCCAAAGATAAAAGTCTAAGGGGGTCAGATCGGGAGACCTTGGTGGCCATTCAACTTGCCCACGACGACCAATCCACTTTCCAGGAAACTGTTCATGTAGGAATGCTCGGACCTGACACCCATAATGTGGTGGTGCGCCATCTTGTTGGAAAAACTCAGGGAACATGCCCTCTTCAGTGAATAAAGAGGGCAACACATCATCATGTAGCAATTTCAGATATCCAGTGGCATTGAGGTTTCCATTGATGAAGAATGGCCCAACTATCTTTGTACCACATATACCACACCATACCATCGAGATACAGCATCTGAAACAACGGATACTGGAAGCCTGTGCTAGCATTTCTTCTGCGGTGTTGCTATCAGTGTGTCAAGAGTGGGAGAAGAGTGTTGCATTGACAATCCAACACAATGGGCTGCACTTTGAACACATTTGTGTTGGTCATAAACTTGTAAAAAACTCATGAAAGAATAAAGTTACGTTAAAACCAAGCACAACATTGTTTTTTATATGAAATTCTCAATAAGTTTGATGTGTCACATGACCCTCTTCCCATTGAAAAAAATAAAATTGAATCCAAAATGGCCGACTTCAAAATGGCCACCATGGTCACCACCCATCTGGAAAAGTTTTCCCCCTCCCATAAACTAATGTGCCACAAACAGGAAGTTGATATCACCAACCATTCCCATTTAATTTAGGTGTATCCATATAAATGGCCCACCCTGTATTTTCGCAACATTTTGGTGCCAAAAGTCGCAGCTTTCACAAAATATCACTAAAATTGTGCCACAATATTGGCGTACTGAAAAATACAGCAGGGTTACACTACTCCACAGATACAGCACCACAGAAACAGTGGCCGTCACACACTACCAACACCAAGTGAACTGATCTAAACAATTCATATTCCGTGTGATCTCTTGCTATAAACAGAGAACAAATTGTCAGGACTTTCTTTGCAGTCTCCTGCTTAATTAAAAATTCTTGGGTCAAATGGGTGAGATGCTGGGAGTGGTGTGATGTCTATCTTGATCCTAAGAAATATCTCCTGTAAGCCTCAGAACTGTAGTTTGATTTGCTCCTTGTTTTTAAAATGCAGAGACTCAGAGACAGGAAATCTGGCATGTGGCAGTAATATTAGAAACAAACAAATGACTGGCAGGGAACTTGGGAGGCATCAGAAAGTGAGCAGGAGAGGAACAGTTAGGTGAGGATTACCCCATTTAATGGGAACCTGTCATGTAAAATAATGCTATTAACAAGCAGATATGGGGTTAATCTGCAGGTTAATAGTGTTCTGATAACTAGTGCATACAAATAGCAGTCAGCTCCTGCACTGCATAGTGGACGAGCAGACAATTTACAGACCTGACTGGCTGAAGTTTTAGTACTGTCGTCTGAATCTGGCATTTAACGACCACAAGACCAGAGGAGACAGACCAACCTTTTAGTGTGGTGCTGAAGATAAAATTAAATTTAAGGAAGCACTCCCGTGAAGATTTTTTTAAATAAATCTATGTATATGTATATATAGTGTAGTGTGTATGCATTAATATACTCAGATACTCCCGCCTGTTCCGGGATCCAGCACCATTCTGCTCCTCTTCGCAGTGACGTCACCACTCTTCAGACTATCCGGTTCACTCTATGCTCTATGTGTGAGCCGGAAGTCTCTTTTACAACCTAAGTTTATGGAGCCTCATTTTGACGCTCCATAGGCTTATTCTGTAAGAGGCGCTCCGGGTCACGCAGAGCGCAGCGTGACTTGGAGAGTCTGAAGAGTGGTGACATCACTGAGAAGAGGAGCAGAACGGCGCTGGATTCCGGAAGAGGCAGCGGTAGGTGAGTATATTAATGCATACACTACACTACATACACATATACAGTAGACACATTTATTAAAAAATATTCATGGGAGAGCTTCTTTAAGTGGTTAAATTATAATAATACGCTATTGTTATGCTAGCACAGGGCTAAAATACTAATGCCAATCTGTAAAGAAAGGTGTATTCAGCAATATTGTTTAGGGTGGCAAGTAATTATCTGAAATTTAAAAGTTTTGAAACTAGATAAGAGAAAACACAAAATGTTACATTCATGTATGGGCTGCTTCAATACAAGGCCAATTGCCTCATATTGTTGCTCATCTCATTTAGTCAAATTTACTGAAAAAATTAGTCTCAAAAGCCATTTAAATCCACCAGTTTAGGCTGAATCTATAGCTAATGTAAAACAAATTGGTTTCAGAGTATTTAGGCAATATTTCACTAATCTCTGCTGAGTTGTAATGTGCAGTTCTATTATGAAATTTAGATTTATTTATTAGAGATTAGATTACAGTGAAAATAGTCATTATAAGAAACTCTTACCATGATACTTCTCTTGAGCTTTTGGCTGTATCAAGTCTAATTAGACGTGAACTATTCTGAGCCCATAGTTGTTAAAATGATAAGAGTTCCTTCCTTCTCTCCTTCCTTCCTTCCTGATTAAGCAAATTTATAGTGTGAAGAGATTAAAAGGGATTGTCCTGGATTATTTTTAAAACATTTGCTTAAAGCAGGGAATATGAAAACATGACAAAATAAGTTATACTCAATCGGTTTTCTATGTATATTATATATTGACAGGAAGCTACTAATCAGTGGTGGAGATGGAGTTGGACCAGGATTCACTTGGGCACCAGTCCGGGCAGTGATAATCTCCTGCTGCTAAAACACTCATATTAAAATAACAGCATACAGCCTAATAAGTGATATGTCGCTAAAATCAGTGTTTCAGCCCCTGTTTCCTGCTGTCCTCAGATTACAAAATTGCAGAGTTCTGCTGGCAGATTCCCTTTAACTGTCCAGCAATATTCTGACCATTCTCATGTAATCTCTGCAGCCAATCACTGACCTGGGCATCACCAGGCATCGTCACAAGGCTAATATTTGAATAGGTCATGTACACTTGGCTGGAACTTCATCACTGCAATGCAGGTAAAGACCGGTGGGACCACCATAACATCAGCAAATTTACCAGTTGAGCATAAGTAATTGGGTTATTTTGCCATGTGTCCAACTTTAAATTATTTCTTTTTTAATCCTGCATCCTTGATGTGTTTCTGTTATAACTCTTTTTTTTAACTGCTATTTCATTATTATATAACAGTCCACCAGAGAGGGAGTCATTCTTAGACTTCATTCAGAAGTTTGTAATTCTGAGTGTTCACAAAAAAAAAAAACCTGAGACATGTCTGAATCGGATCCGATTCACAAATCAAAATCTTCCATTCAAGTGAATGCTTCCATGAAAAAAAATGCATGGCACACATCTGTGCCACATCCAAGTGCTGTCCGTTTTTTACTATTTTAAAGGATTGTCTGTGCAAAATTATAATTCTACCGATAACTTGGTATCTATAATATAACCAAGGATCTGTCCGTCTGTCCGAAGCTTGTGCAGTCTGTCCCCAGACACAAGGAACACATCCCAGACAGGGATGAGGAGTACGCCGGAGATCGTGTTATGCATAAGCACTGAACGCATACCGCGACCTGTATGGGGGAGCATATACCAGGATGGGAGGGGAGCATATACCAGGATAGGGGACCCGGATGAGGGGACCATATACAAAGATGGGGGGGACCATATGCCAGGATGGAAGACCTGGATGGAGAAGCATACACCAGGATGGGGGCCCTCGGATGGGAGAGCATACACCAGGATGGGGGGCCTCGGATGGGGGAGCATATACCAGGATGGGGGGCCCCAGATGGAGGAGCATATATCAGGATGGGGGAGCATATATCAGGATGGGAGAGCATACACCAGGATGGGGGACCCAGATGGGCGAGGATACCCCAGGATGGAGGGGCCCTGGATGGGGGAGCATATACCAGGATGAGGGAGCATATACCAGGATGGGGGAGCATTCGGTTTCAGTCATGGAGCCTGGCCCGGCACCAGTTCAGTCATTGCTCTGAGAATACAGAGCAGCCGCTGTAACTCTGGCCCTGACTGTCAGCCGGCCTCAATGTAGAGCCAGTGTCAGTCAGTGCCAGGGGTGCGGTTACAGGGGACGCTCTGTATACTCAGAGGGGTGACCGAACCGGTACCGCCCCCGCCTCCATGACTGAAACTGAATGCTGGCAGGGAGAATAAAGTTCATTTTCTCCCTGCTGCATTCGGCTGCATGGGGGCGCTGGGCAGCATAATAACCTGCACATTGACCGCATATATGCAGGGTAACAGCTTTGTTTCTGATGATAGGATCTCTTTAATTTTGTAGCACAATACTTCAATAAAATGGTGCCGGAGTCAGGGCATGCATACTCTCTATCTGGCGCCATTTCTTTAAGACACTGTGTCTGCGAATTCGTAAATACAGTAGTGTTCAATAAAATGGCGGATAGCGTGGTATGCGCATCCGCTGACTCGGCGCCATTTTATTTAAGTAATGTACTACAACAACAACATAGCAGTGCGCATGCACCGCCCGTCTCCATTACCCCTATGGCGGGCGTGTGCGCATTGCTATGTTGACGTTGTAGTACATTACTTAAATAAAATGGTGCCGGACTCAACGCATGCGCATACCACACTATCCGGCACCATTTTTTTGAAGACATTGTATATGTGAATTCGCAGACCCAGTGTCTTAAAAAAATGGAGCCGGAAATGTACCAGTAAAAATGCTCGCCACCCGGGCGTAGTACGGGTTCAATAGCTAGTATGATATAACAAGCTGTACTCATTTATCGGCACTTACCTGGATCCAGCAGTGTCTTCAGCAGCATGTCATCGCTTACGTCACTGTTGATACTCTGCTGAAATTACCTGACTGTGACGATCCTTCACATGCTGCAGTGGTCCTTCTGCTGCTGAAATGGTGACGTCTACCTTTCTGGTGTAAATACAGAACACCAAGTGGCCTGTGATCCAGATACAATAAATACAGTTAGGTGCGTATTTCTTTATTTGATAGTTTTTAAACCATCGGTAAAATTTCAATTTTGCCCAGATAATCCCTTTAAAGTCTCATTCAGGTGTCTGTGTTTCAAGTATGTGTTCTATCCATGTTTTTCACAGATACAGCACGTATCCATTATAATCTTTGATGCTACTCACATGTCCGTATTTTTCATGGACCAAGCATCCATGCAAAACTGACTGAGACACGTCCATTTTTTTATGGATGACAAGGACTAATACAAGTCCGAGTTCGGGAAAAACACGAACATGCACACGGATGGCATTCCTGTACTGCTGTGTTCAACATTGGAAAGGATAGTTTAAATTTTGCCATTCATTTATTTATTCATAGGTAAAAAACACTGATGACACACTGATGGTAAAAACTGGCACACATACCAAACACTGATGACGCCATTTTTCCACATATCTGTTTAAAGAAAATCTGTCAGCAGGTTTGTGCTATGTACAGTTGTGCTCAAAAGTTTACATACCCCGGCAGAATTTTAGCTTTTTTGGCCTTGTTTCAGAGAATATGAAGGATGACAAAAGAACTTTTTCTCCACTCATGGTTATTGGTTGGGTGAAGCCATTTATTGTCAAACTACTGTGCTTTCTATTTATAAATCTTAATGACAACCAAAAACATACAAATGACCCCGATCAAAAGTTCAAAAATTCTTAATACCGTGTATTGCCCCCTCTGACATCAATGACAGCTTGAAGTCTTTTGTGATAGTTGTGGATGAGGTTCTTTATTTTCTCAGCTGCCCATTCTTCTTGGCAAAAAGCCAATGAATTGTTTTCTTGAGATCTCCCCAGAGTGGCTCAATGATATTGAGGTCAGGAGACTGAGATGGCCACTCCAGAACCTTCACTTTGTTCTGCTGTAGCCAATGACAGATCGACTTGGCCTTGTGTTTTGGATCGTTGTCATGTTGGAATGTCCAAGTACGTTCCATGCGCAGCTTCTGGGCTGTTGAGTGCAAATTTACCTCCAGTATTTGCTGATAACGTGCTGCATTCATCTTTCCTTCAACTTTTACCAGGTTTCCTGTGCCTTTCTAGCTCACATATCCCCAAAACATCAGCGATCCACCTCCGTGCTTTACTGTAGGAATGGTGTCCCTTTCATCATAGGCCTTGTTGACCTTTCTCCAAATGTAACGTTTATGGTTGTGGCCAAAATGTTCAATTTTAGTCTCATCACTCCAAATTGCCTTGTTCCAGAAGTTTTGAGGCTTGTCTCTGTGCTGTTTGGCGTATTGTAGGCAAGATACTTTGTGGCATTTGCGCAGTAATGGCTTTCTTCTGGCGACTCGACCATGCAGTCCATTTTTCTTCAAGTGCCTCCTAATTGTGCATCTTGAAACAGCCACACCGCTACTTTTCAGAGGCTCCTGAATTTCAGCTGATGTTATTTATGGGTTTTCCTTTGCATCCCGAACAATTTTCCTCGCAGTTGTGGCGGAAATATTTGTTGGTCTACCTGACCGTGGTTTGATTTTTACAGAGCCCCTGATTTTCCATTTGTTAATCACAATTTGAATGATGCTGACTGGCATTATCAATTCCTTGGATATCTTTTTGCATCTCTTTCCTATGTTATACAGTTCAGCTACCTTTTCCCGTAGATCCGTTGACAATTCTTTTGCTTTCCCCATGACTCACAATCCAGAAATGTAAGTGGCTGGATGAAAAATGCAAGAGTCTGTCTGGATCCCAGAAACACACTCAGCTTTTATGCACACCCACTGATTACAAGCAAACAGGTCACAGGTGAGGATGTTACCTTTAGTAGCCATTCAAACCCATTTGTGTCAAATTCTGTGCATGTTATCAGGCCAAAATCACCAGGGTATGTGAACTTTTGATCAGGGTCATTTGGATGTTTTTATTTGTCATTAAGATTTAAAAAGAGAAAACATAGTAGTTTGACAATAAATGGCTTCACCCAACCAATAACCATGAGTGGAGAAAAAGGTTTTTTGTTATCATTCATATTCTCAGTAACAAGGCCAAGAAAGCAAAAATTCTGCAGGGGTATGTAAACTTTTGAGCACAACTGTAATCTGAGAGCAGCATGAGGTAGGGACAGAGACTCTGATTCTAGTCATGTATCACTTAGTTTACTGGATGCAGCAGTTATGATACAGTTACAGTTCTCTCTGTTGCAGATCTAGCAGAGCTCAGTTGTTGAACTGCGCGTAACGTCACCCACATCACAACTTTCTGTATATATTGTATAATTACAAAACCTAAAGAATGACTACACAAAATGTGGTACAGAAAAAACTTATTACTTCACATAATCATAATTACATAATACACAGATCTTAAAATATGATAAAAGAGTGGTGAGTTTCATCAACGATAAAGAGGAGGGTCAAGAATGAGTTGGTCACTTCGATAAATAAATCTCATACTACATGATATTGTAAAAAACACTGCACTAAGCAAAAAAATATTTAAATCATATTAAAGAGTTAAAGTGCATTAAATACACTGCTCAAATAAATAAAGGGAACACTCAAATAACACATCCTAGATCTGAATGAATGAAATATTCTCATTGAATACTTTGGTCAGTACAAAGCTGAATGTGCTGACAACAAAATCACACAAAAATCATCAATGGAAATCAAATTTATTAACCAATGGAGGCCTGGATTTGGAGTCACCCCCAAAATGAAAGTGGAAAAACACACTACAGGCTGATCCAACTTTGATGTAATGTCCTTAAAACAAGTCAAAATGAGGCTCAGTATTGTGTGTGGCCTCCACGTGCCTGTATGACCTCCCTACAATGCCTGGGCATGCTCCTGATGAGGTTGCGGATGGTCTCCTGTGGGATCTCCTCCCAGACCTGGACTAAAGCATCCCCCAACTCCCGGACAGTCTGTGGTGCAACGTGATGTTGGTGGATGGAGAGAGACATGATGTCCCAGATGTGCTCAATCGGATTTAGGTCTGGGGAACGGGTGGGCCAGTCCATAGCTTCAATGCCTTCATCTTGCAGGAACTGCTGACACACTCCAGCCACTTGAGCTCTGGAATTGTCCTGCATTAAGAGGAACCCAGGGCCAACCGCACCAGCATATGGTCTCACAAGGAGTCTGAGGATGTCATCGCGGTACCTAATGTCAGTCAGGCTACCTCTGGAAAGCACATGGAGGGCTGTGCGGCCCTCCAAAGAAATGCCACCCCACACCATTACTGACCCACTGCCAAACCGGTCATGCTGAAGGATGTTGCAGGCAGCAGATCGCTCTCCACTGCATCTCCAGACTCTGTCACGTCTGTCACATGAGCTCAGTGTGAACCTGCTTTCATCTGTGAAGAGCACAGGGCGCCAGTTGCCAATCCTGGTGTTCTGTGGCAAATGCCAAGCGTCCTGCACGGTGTTGGGCTGTGAGCACAACCTCCATCTGTGGACTTCGGGCCCTCATACCACCCTCATGGAGTCGGTTTCTAATCGTTTGTGCAGACACATGCACATTTGTGGCCTGCTGGAGGTCATTTTGCAGGGCTCTGTCAGTGCTCCTCCTGTTCCTCCTTGCACAAAGGTGGAGGTAGCGGTCCTGCTGCTGGGTTGTTGCCCTCCTACGACCCCCTCCACGTCTCCTGGTGTACTGGCCTGTCTCCTGGTAGCGCCTCCAGCCTCTGGACACTACGCTGACAGACACAGCAAACCTTCTTGCCACAGCTCGCATTGATGTGCCATCCTGGATGAGCAGCACTACCTGAGCAACTTCTGTGGGTTGTAGAGTCCGTCTCATGCTACCACAAGTGTGAAAGCACAACCAACATTCAAAAGTGACCAAAACATCAGCCAGAAAGCATTGGTACTAAGATGTGGTTGGACTAGGAGGCACAAGGGCAGCTTGCTCTATAGTGATAATCTCCTGCTGTTAAAACACTGATTGTATTGAAACAGCAAGACACAGCCCACTAAGTGACACATCACTGTAATAAGGGTCTCTGCTCCTACATTATGGTGCTTTTAGATTACAAAAACCTGGTGACAGATCCCATTTAAATTCGGACGTCTGAATAAGGCCTAATAGATACAGTGAAAAGCAATAGGCTAACAATGTTTTGAACTTTTGACTTTCAGGCTCCATATCTCACCATCCACTACTGCTTCTAACGTGAGACTACTATAATTTTATAGACAATCATTTTGGCTATCTCATACATAAATTTGACTTACAACTATTTAGCATATAATTACTTATGCAGATTCTTGTCATGACACTGCATTGTTATGGTTTTGCTCCTGGTGATGGAAAAATCTTTTTCTTCCTGAATACTACAAAATGCAAGCTGTTCTCACATTTCCTAACAGCTCAGTGTGTTATTATGTTGATTCCCAAGTGAAAGGTCACTGGTTCAAATCGAGGAACAGCCATGAAGAAGATTTCCCAAGAAAAGAGAAACAGCATCATCCAGCTCATAAATAGCGGTTTCTCAGCCAAGAAAATTCCCAAACTGCATCATGTGAGTGCCATGACAGTTGGAAGAATACTAAATGAAGCCCATGCATCCATTCAAAAGCCAAGAAGTAAACATTCGGGCAAAATATTGGAGTCAACAAGTTGGCTCATCACAAGGTCTATCACTTCTGGAGCGACAAACACAGCAGTGGAGGTGATAATGAGATCACAGATGTCCATGCAAGAACCGTGCGATGCACGTTACACCAGTCTGGAATGGAGGCTCAAAAAAAGGTGAAGAAGCCTAAACTTCAATATCATCATAAGAAGCATCGGCTCGAGTTTGCAAAAAAGTGCGAACATTGAACAGGAGAGGATTGGAAATGGGTGATTTGGAGCAATGAGACAAAAGTCAATAGGCTAGGCTCTGATGGGTGCAAATGGGTCTGGAAGAAACAAGCGAAAAAGGGGCTAATGGATGGAGAAATTGAAAGAACTGTCAAGTTCGGTGAAGAAAGCCTAATGATATGGAGTTGTTTCACAGCAAAAGGCATTGGATACTTGACTAGGATCAATGGTGGTCTCAATGCTGAGCTATATGTGAGTATCCTACATGACTTTGTACACTCGAGTACTATGGGTATGAAAAGGATTACATAGTGTTCCAGCAGGACAATGACCCAAAGCATCGTCGAGATTGGAGAAGAAATGGTTCAATGACAATGAAGTAGAGGTGCTGGTTTGGCCCCCACAGTCCACAGACCTCAACCGAATTGTGTGTAGAGTTGAATAAAAAACTGTATACATACCCAAGTGAGCTGACCAGTATGCACCAACTTTGGAAACATAGAAAAGTGACCTGGGATCAGATGTCGGTTTTGACATGCTTGAATCTGATAGAGAGCATGCCCAGAAGGATTCAGGTAGTGTTGAAAGCCAAAGGTGGATCTATCAAATACTAACAAAATAATAACAACTTTTAGAAGCAAAACAATAACAATGCAGTGACATAGCAAGAATCTGCATAACTAATCATATGCTAAATAGTTGCAAGCAAATTTATGTATGAGATAGCCAAGATGATTGTCTATAAAATGATGGTAGTCTCACATTGAAAGCAGTAGAGGATGGTGAGATATGGAGCCTGAAAGTCAAAAGTTCAAAACATTGTTACCCTTGCTCTTCACTGTAGATATAAGTTTAGAATTTTTTTTTCACATACAAGAAAAATGGATGCCACACTGATGATAAAAAATGCATTATCCAAACATGGTATATAATCTGATCAAGCACGCTGATGAAATATGGTTCATCATTTCTATGCAAAAAAATTAAAAATAAATGGGTACTTAATTAGGCCTTACAAATGAGCTGTTCTTTCTGGCTCATTTAGGGAGCCCTAAGCGGCGGGCCCCTTCTATCCCATCCATGTTTTCTACAGAAAGAAAATCCATTATATACCAACAGCTAAATGGAGGCTTACATATTTTCTGCACTGAATCTAGTTGCATTATAACGAAATCCTGAACTGCTATGGAAATTCTTTTCATCCTTAAGTTCAGTGATCTTTGAGGTTTTCCTTAGATTTATTACAAGAGATGTTGCAGTACATCAGTACACAATTCTACATGCACAGTCCGCTTCACCCTGTGCTATAAAACACTACGTCATCATCATTGACAAGCTCTGAAAAAAATACATTTTGTTTATGTGAATCTGAGTTTCAAAACAGTGAAAAGAGCCATTTCATCTAGTACATGGCAAGGAAAGATGTTTTTGTAAGATTCTTTTACAGAGCTTAATACAGACACTGTCAGAAAGAATCTGAAGCTGGACTTACCGCAGGCCATTTAATAAATCAAAGGTGCACATAGTATCAAGCAGACAGAAGATAAGAACAATCATACTCAGTCTTCTGACCATTGCTTTCTCCTCTGCGCTCCACGCTCAGAATATACCGCTTAGGGGAAGGTATTTGATAATACAGCTCAATGTACTAGATAGAAAAAATGGAAGCAACATGCCAGGTGCACAGTCTGAGGCTAAAACACTGTCAGAGGAAATAAACGTAATCTGGAATAGTGTGATAAAGGAGACGACGGAAAGAAAACTAAAATACTACAAAACTGTGCGGCTATCATATTTGAATTCTGTCCCAGAAAATTGTTGAAACAAGAAAAATGGCACCATGTACATGTAGCGCCCCGAGGGTTCGGCCGCTACAGGGGTATTGCAACTCAACCAGAGGTGTGATATTCCACTCCCGGGTAAGGATGGAGTGTGGACCAGGGCTCGGTAGGCTGCATGCATCACACACACCCCATTTCCGGGGGACAGCTCAACGGTGCTCCAATTAGACAGTAATGCAGGCACGACAGAATCTGTCCCTGGCTGGAGTGGGGAGGGGGGAGGAAAACCCAGTGATGTAGGAGCAGGAGGGGACGGTCTCTGGGCATAGGGAGGAGCCCATTGGTTGCAAGTCACCTGGGCTCATACACTAGAGGGAGGTATATAAGGTGGGCACCATCTTAGTTCTGGGTGAGTTCAGAGAAGAAGTCAGTGGAGTGAGAGAAGGAGTTCAGCCAGAGAGGGCTGACAGGGAGCTGTGGCTCAGTCTGGGCCCAGCTCCACGAGGCAGGCCTAGGGTGAAGGCCGGAGCCAGAAGAAAGGAACAGAAACAGAAAGGAACAGAAACAGAAAGGAACAGCAAAGAAAGAGAAGTACCCAAAGTGTAGAAGGGCCCAGAGACACGAAAGCAGAAGGAACCCTAGGGACCCAGGAGATTACGGGTGACGGGTTGGCAGAACAGGGTACCGGATCCCAAGTTGGTAGAGGCGACTAATCCTTAACCAAGAACCGGAGGTCGTGGCCATCTCTTGGTGCGACCCCTCACTACACCTACTAGAAAGGCACACCACATAGGGTCAGGGAGGTGAGCATGAAGCACTCCCAAAAGAAGGCCCGAGGGAGCTGGACAGACGTAGTGTCACTGGTGGGGCACGGCCAGAGAAAGGAATAGAAGGGAGACCTGTGCCACATCCTGGAATTGCCTGGGGGTTGACCGAGCCCCCGCACCTGGTGGACGCAGCACGGCTTGGGCAGTCATTGTCGGCAGAGTGACTTGGAATATAAAGAACTGTGAGTAAAGAACTTGAACTGCAACCCCAAGTCTCTGTGCTTCATCGCCACACCAGCACTACTAGTGCTGGGACGGCCCGCACCATCACCCCCACCATCTACTACACTGCCCTGGGGCTGCACTCTTCCCGTGGGAAGTCACACTACCTCAGCTGCATACACCATCAGCCCCAGCGGTCGGCCTTGCAGCGGCGGTCCGCACTGACCGCAATCCACGGGTGGCGTATTCGGACAATTAACCTAAAACCTTACAAATAGACTGCCATGGTTTGACCACCCTGAGCAACGGGACCGGGTCGCCGCCACGGTGACTACAACCCCCAGCGTCCCACAAAAGGCCCGGTTCCGGGTTCCCCACGCGGCCCAGGGGGCGCGGCATACACATCCAGACAGATTGTCTAGAGCTATAATATAGGTATATTATACCCACATTATTATTATTTATTATTAAAGCGCCATTTATTCCATGGCGCTTTACATGTGAAAAGGGGAATACATAATAAAAAACAAGTTCAATAATCTTAGACAATAGAAGTCGCTGACTGGTACAGGAGGAGAGAGGACCTTGGGTATATGTCTATAATAATACCCCTGTACCTCCCAAATATCTGTCTGACACTGTCTATTAACTACAGATTATTGTTGCTCAGACTAAAAGGAGTATTCTCAAGTTTGGAAGTTATCTTCTATCCACGTGATAGGTTATGAATTCCTGATTGCTGAAGGTCTGACCGCTAAGACCCACTCTGTGGGAATGAAGAGACCCGTGTGAATGAAGTGATGGTCGATCATGCACGCTTCTGCTCCATTTGCATGATGTTATGATCTGCAACATGAACTAAGGAAAGATAGGGGAAAGCTGTCCCTACAGTAAGACTAAGCTGAATCCCTATGATGTAGCGGGCTGCCTGTTCCTAGCGAACAGACCTGCCTTAGTCCTCGGCTAGTCTGAACGAAGACCTATAGCATTAAGGGAGGGGTCCCTAAAAGAACTAAGGACTGGGACAAAAATGGGACACCTCCTAAACAGAAAAGTAGTTGCAGAACACAAAAAGACAAACTGACAAAAAAGTACTAGAGGTCCCAGAAGGACCAAGCGAACTGATAGAGAAAGTCACAGAAGCACCTGGCTAGGGAAACAGTCAAACACTGACGTCCAGCACAGCCAAAAGGGTGGAGCTGGAGTATAAAGGCAGATAATCACGTGACCGCAAAACACAAGATGGAAAAAACAAACAGGAGGGTTCTAACTAGAGATGAGCGTTGTTCTACTCGAACTGTTCGCCAATCTCAAATTCGAGCTGTTTTGGGCGGTGTTCGAGCCGTTCGGCGAACACGAACAATTTGAGAAAAATTCGGCTGTTCGAGGTTATGTTCGATAACTGTTCGTGCACCAAAATCATAACTGGATTTTTTCTCAGTAATGATGAAAATTAATGTTAATACGCAGTTTGAGTGTACAGCGGGGTGGGGGGAGGGGCAGGGGATGGATCTCTGCAGGAACAATGAAGATCTCCATTTTTTTTTCTCTTTCCCGCATTTACAGTGGGGAGGTGCAATCTGTCAGCCTATCAGAAGCGCACACACGGAGCGAAGTGCTTTTTTTCACACAAGCAAGGGCATGTGTCATTGGCAGTGTATGTCACATGTCCTTGCCCTATAAGACCAAGCCATTTTCCCCGTCGCCACCATTTTCTCACTGCTGCAGCTGCGTGTTAGACGGCACCGCTGTTGCTGTGTGCGCTATACCTTGTTAATTTCAAGCCAATTTTCGCACAAATATACAGATAGCTTGGGAGTAGGGAATAGTTGTGATTGCAGTCCTTTTAAGGACTAGGTTACAGCATTTCCTACGACTTTTATCAGGCAGGTCTGTGCTCTTAAATAGATAGGTTGTGGGAGTAAAGACTAATTGTAATTGGAGTCCTTTTCAGGACTAGGTTACATCAGTTCCTATCAGTTTTTGCCAGGCAGGTCTGTGCCAGTGCTGTGCAAGTTTTTTTCACAGCATTTGGCTGAATCTAGCAAAGCTAATCCTTTTTGGCCTATTGCAGAGTGTGTTAGTCAGTGGAGTAGCCTATCTGTGTTGCAAGATATACCACCTGTGTATAGAATACCAATTTTTTTACTGCACCTAGTGAAGTAAAATCTTTTGGGCATAGCATCATTCTATTAGTCCATCTATACTGACCTCCATCAGGTTGCAAACTGAATCTAATTTTTTTCTGCATCTAGCTCTGAAAAAATATTTGGCCTTCTAGCAGTGTGTGGGACTTGTTCTATTAGTCCACCTATACTGACCTCCATCAGGTTGCAAACTGAATATATTTTTTTCTGCATCTACCTCTGAAAAAATATTGGGCTTCTAGCTGTGTGTGGGACTTGTTGTATTAGTCCATCTATACTGACCTCCATCAGGTTGCAAACTGAATATATTTTTTTCTGCATCTACCTCTGAAAAAATATTGGGCTTCTAGCTGTGTGTGGGTCTTGTTCTATTAATCCATCTATACAGACCTCCATCAGGTTGCAAACTGAATATAATTTTTTTCTGCATCTAGCTCTGAAAAAATATTTGGCCTTCTAGTAGTGTGTGGGACTTTCTCTGTTAGTCCATCTATACTGACCTCCATCAGGTTGCAAACTGAATATATTTTTTTCTGCATCTACCTCTGAAAAAATATTGGGCTTCTAGCTGTGTGTGGGTCTTGTTCTATTAATCCATCTATACTGACCTCCATCAGGTTGCAAACTGAATATAATTTTTTTCTGCATCTAGCTCTGAAAAAATATTTGGCCTTCTAGTAGTGTGTCGGACTTTCTCTATTAGTCCATCTATACTGACCTCCATCAGGTTGCAAATTAAAAATAATTTTTATCTGCATCTACAGTACCTCTGAAAAAATATTTGGGCTTCTAGCTGTGTGTGGGACTTGTTGTATTAGTCCATCTATACTGACCTCCATCAGGTTGCAAACTGAATATATTTTTTTCTGCATCTACCTCTGAAAAAATATTGGGCTTCTAGCTGTGTGTGGGTCTTGTTCTATTAATCCATCTATACAGACCTCCATCAGGTTGCAAACTGAATATAATTTTTTTCTGCATCTAGCTCTGAAAAAATATTTGGCTTTCTAGTAGTCTGTGGGACTTTCTCTGTTAGTCCATCTATACTGACCTCCATCAGGTTGCAAACTGAATATATTTTTTTCTGCATCTACCTCTGAAAAAATATTGGGCTTCTAGCTGTGTGTGGGTCTTGTTCTATTAATCCATCTATACTGACCTCCATCAGGTTGCAAACTGAATATAATTTTTTTCTGCATCTAGCTCTGAAAAAATATTTGGCCTTCTAGTAGTGTGTCGGACTTTCTCTATTAGTCCATCTATACTGACCTCCATCAGGTTGCAAATTAAAAATAATTTTTATCTGCATCTACAGTACCTCTGAAAAAATATTTGGGCTTCTAGCTGTGTGTGGGACTTGTTGTATTAGTCCATCTATACTGACCTCCATCAGGTTGCAAACTGAATATATTTTTTTCTGCATCTACCTCTGAAAAAATATTGGGCTTCTAGCTGTGTGTGGGACTTGTTGTATTAGTCCATCTATACTGACCTCCATCAGGTTGCAAACTGAATATATTTTTTTCTGCATCTACCTCTGAAAAAATATTGGGCTTCTAGCTGTGTGTGGGTCTTGTTCTATTAATCCATCTATACAGACCTCCATCAGGTTGCAAACTGAATATAATTTTTTTCTGCATCTAGCTCTGAAAAAATATTTGGCCTTCTAGCAGTGTGTGGGACTTGTTCTATTAGTCCACCTATACTGACCTCCATCAGGTTGCAAATTCAAAATAATTTTTTGTATGCATCTAGCTCTGAAAAAATATTTGGCCTTCTAGCAGTGTGTGGGACTTTCTCTGTTAGTCCATCTATACTGACCTCCATCAGGTTGCAAATTAAAAATAATTTTTATCTGCATCTACAGTACCTCTGAAAAAATATTTGGGCTTCTAGCTGTGTGTGGGACTTGTTGTATTAGTCCATCTATACTGACCTCCATCAGGTTGCAAACTGAATATATTTTTTTCTGCATCTACCTCTAAAAAAATATTGGGCTTCTAGCTGTGTGTGGGTCTTGTTCTATCAATCCATCTATACAGACCTCCATCAGGTTGCAAACTGAATATATTTTTTTCTGCATCTACCTCTGAAAAAATATTGGGCTTCTAGCTGTGTGTGGGACTTGTTGTATTAGTCGATCTATACTAACCTCCATCAGGTTGCAAATTGAATATAATTTTTTTCTGCATCTAACCCAGCCAATAGTTTTGGCCTAATACCACAGTTTGGCCACTCAGCTCTGCTCGGTTACCATCCATTGTTTTTTTGTGCAAACAACTCCAGAGTTGTGAATTAGTTAACCACCAAAATGAGTGGAAAAAGGCCTGCTGCTGGTGGAAAGTCGAATAGGCGTGTTGGGAAGGGGAAAAAAGGTTGTGTCCGTGGGGTAGGTGTTAAAGCAACAGTAACATCTGCAGAAGAAAGACCATCTTCCAGCCAAACTAAAATGTCTACTTCTTTTAGCGGACAATGTGATAAGATCCCTTTCTTACGGCCACGCCAATCGCTACAAATTCCAGATGAGGCACAAAAACAGCAGGTGCTTCAACGGATATCAAGTGCTCCTTTAAGTGGGCTCTCCTCCACATCAACTTCAACATCACAAATACTCCAGTCCTCAAAGGTGTCACCCAAATCGCACTTGCTTCCTCACAGCTCCCAAATCTCCAGCTGCCCGTCTGAGTATGAGGTAGAACAGATGGTTGAGTCTGCAGAGCTGTTTACTCATACTATAGCCTGGGAATCAGAGGTCGACTCCAGCGCGTCTGTGAATCCAGACGAGGAAATGATCTGCACTGATGCCCAGAATCTTTATGAGTCGGATCCAGGACCAGACGCAGAAGGTTCTGACCATAATGTAGACCCTCATTCCCAAACTGTAACTCCTGTTGGTGGAGACAATGAGGAAGACGATGATAAGACTCAAATACCTGATTGGAGCGACAACTTTAGTTTTTTGTCAGGGCAGGAACAGGTTGGCTCTGAGGACGACGGGTGTGATAACACACAGGGTGATGATGATGAGGTTGGAGATCCCACTTACTGTCAACCCACAGTCAGCCAAGAGATGAGGTCAGCAGAGGAGGTGGAGGAAGATGCTAGTGACGACGAGGTCAGGTTGCGCCTTCCTGGACAGAGACGTAGTACTGGAAGCACGTCAACAACTGCATCCTCAAACACAACTCTGCCTCTCACCACAAGTCGTGGTGGCTCTTCAGGTCGCATGGGTGCTAAGCCTTGCATAGCCTGGGCATTTTTTCAGATCGATAAAGATGACCCAACTCGTGTTATCTGTAACATTTGTCAGCAAAAGCTAAGTAGAGGCCAAAAAATACGTACCGTATATTCCGGCGTATAAGACGACTTTTGAAGACTGAAAAATCTTCTGTCTAGTCTGGGGTCGTCTTATACGCCGGTAATGCTTTTGAACTTTCAGAAATTGACATGCGGGAATACTCTGGGGGTGTTAATAAGCTGCCGTGGCCGTATCCCTGCCATGCCGGAGTTAATATAAGGTGGAGGGAGTTAAAATACGGCGGCGGTAGGTCCAGACAGTCAGCGCTTCTGTGCTGAAACTGACACATCGCTGCGTATTCCCAGCTCCGGACACAGCGCAGGGCTTCTGTGCTGACAGCTTTCACTTGTCACAGAAGCGCTGCGCTGTGTCCGGAGCAGGGAAGTTCGCATCGCTTCTGTGACAATATATGAAAAGCCGGCAATTCAGCAGCGGCATAAGCCGGCACCCGACAATTTAGAATAGAAAGAATAGAGCATCACACATAGATTAGATAGATAGAAACATGTCAGTCACATATATATGAAGTACAGTGACAGTATTGCTTACTGTACTTGTCATTTAGTGTAAAGGATTTATTAAAACAAATATTAGTGTTTTCATGCACCGTCTCTTTAAAAAAGCCGGCCGGCATTTCAGCATCTGTACCCGACAATTTATAACAGAAAGAATAGAGCATCACACATAGATTAGATAGATAGAAACATGTCAGTCACATATATATGAAGTACAGTGACAGTGCTGGTTACTGTACTTGTCATCTAGTGTTAAAATAACGGATTTATTTAAAAAAAAATTGGCGTGGGGTTCCCCTTAATTTTAGTCTCTAGCAGAGGTTAAGCAGACGGCTGGGGCGGATGTTTGAAGCCTGGGAAGGGGGTAATACCCACGGAGCTTCCCAGACTACTAATATCAGCCCCCAGCTGAATACTTAGCCTTTACTAGTTATTAAAATGGGGGATCCCAAAAAAATGACGTGGGGTCCCCCCTATTTTAATAGCTAGCAAAGGCTAGGCAGACAGCTGGGGGCTGATATTAATAGCCCAGGAAGGGTACCATGAATATTGGCCCCCTCCCAGGCTAGAAACACCAGCCGTCAGCCGCCCCAGAAATGGCGCATCCATAGGATGCGCCAATTCTGGCACTTAGCCTCGCTCTTCCCACTGCCCTGTAGCGGTGGCAGTGGGGTTGGGGTTGATGTCAGCTTATAATGCCAGCTGACATCAAGCCCAGGTTAGTAATGGAGAGGCGTCTATAAGACACCCCCATTACTAACCCCATAGTAAAAGTTAAAAAAAACACAGGAGATTGTTGGCTTCAGCTGGAATGGGCGTGATGGTAAGTATGGTTTAATTTAGAACAATAAAGAATTGTGTCTTTATTTCAATTAAAGGACTTTATTCTGGGTGTTTGTGTTTTTTTTAATTACTTTACTAGAAATTCATGGTGGTCATGTCTAATATTGGCGTGACCCCATGAATTTCGGGCTTAGGGCCAGCTGATAATGCCAAGCTGGCCCTAACCCCTTTATTACCCAGTGAGCCACCGCACCAGGGCCCTGGATGAGTTGGGTACAGCGCCAGAAGATGGCGCTTCTATGAACGCGCCATTTTCCGGGGCGGCTGCGGACTGCAATTTGCAGCGGGGGGGGGCCAGAAAGCTTGGGCCTCCCTGCGCTGCAGATTCCAGCCCCGAGCTGCCTAGTTGTACCTGGCTGGACACAAAAATAGGGCGAAGCCCCACGTCTTTTTTTTTTAAATTATTTCATGAAATAATTTAAAAAAAAAGGGCTTCCCTATATTGTTGTGTCCGGCCAGGTACAAATAGGCAGCTGGTGGTTGGGGGCAGCCCGTTCCTGCCTGCTGTACCTGGCTGGACACAAAAATATGGCGAAGCCCACGTCAACATTTTTGGGAAAAATTAATTACAAAATTAATAATAATTTAGGGACTGCATCTTTATTAACCCCTCAATTGTCATTTAGTGTTAAAATAAAGGATTTTTTAAAAAGAAAATTGGCGTGGGATCCACCATCATTATAGTCTCTAGCGGAGGTTAAGCAGACGGCTGGGGCAGATGTTTGAAGTCTGGGAAGGGGGTAATACCCACGGAGCTTCCCAGGCTACTAATATCAGCCCCCAGCTGAATACCTAGCCTTTACTAGCTATTAGAATGGGGGACCCCCCCAAAAAATGATGTGGGGTCCCCCCTATTTTAATATGTTTATGAGTGACAGTTTTCCTGCTATATACCTGCATGTCATAAGAATTTCAATTAAAAAAGGACCATGTTAAATTCAAATCTGTTTTTTTTTAATTTTTACCGGTGTTTGGTATGCGTTGGAAAAGGGGTAGTCTTATACGGTGAATATATCCTAAACTCTATATTTTAACAGGAAAGTAGGGGGGTCGTCTTATACACCAGGTCGTCTTATACGCCGGAATATACGGTAGTTTGAGTACTTCATGCATGAACCGGCACATGGACATGAAGCATAAGTTGCAGTGGGAAGCTCAGTGTGCTACAATGCGACCTAGCCGGCCGGGCCAACCACCGTCTGCCATATCTTGTGCATCCGCGGCCTCTTCATCCTCTGTGACTGGGGGGACAGCAGTCACACCTGTTTTGGGGCGCAGACCTGCCACCTCTTTACCCGCAACAGCCAGCGTGATTGGCAGGTCATCATTTTCTTTGGAGGTGGTAACACCAGCTGGTGTTGAGCGCTGTCCGACATCGATAGCACCACCTTTGGATCAAGGCAACCTAACATGTCCGCCTGCATCTTCCTCACAGACCGGCAGTTTGCCGGGGACACCCTTATCAACCCCGTCTAAGCACAATAGCCAGCCCTCGGTCCCTCAGATGTGGACAAGTAAAAGACCATTTCCTCCTAGCCATGAGAAAGCTAAGAGGTTGAATTTCACCATCTGCAAGCTCTTGGCTACAGAAATGCTGCCTTTCCGCCTGGTGGACACAGAGGATTTTCGAGACCTTATGTCCGTCGCAGTGCCCCAGTACCAGATGCCCAGTCGGCACTACTTCTCAAAGAAAGGTGTGCCTGCGCTCCACCAGCATGTCGCACACAACATCACCGCTTCTTTGAGAAACTCTGTGTGTGACAGGGTGCATTTCACCACAGACACTTGGACGAGTAGGCATGGACAGGGGCGTTACATGTCGCTGACTGGGCACTGGGTAACTATGGTGACAGCAGGACAAGGGGCTGCTGTCCAAGTCTTGCCGTCCCCATGAGTTGTGCGTCAATCCTCTTTATGTCAAAGTTCCTCCACTGCTTCTGCCTCCTCAACCTCCTCTCGGTCTTCCACCTGCACCCAAAGCCTGTCTGGTCATGCCACAAGCTTTCTAACTGCGCAGAAGGGATCCTGCACACCTCCTTACTATGCTGGCAGTAGGGCTCAACGTCATCAGGCGGTTTTTACTTTGAAATGTCTGGGAAATGTGAGTCACACAGCTGAGGAGTTGTGGTCAGCTCTGGAGAACCAATTTCATGAATGGCTGTCTCCACTGGACCTGAAACCAGGGAAGGCCGTGTGCGACAATGCTGCAAACCTGGGTGCGGCCCTTCGCCGGGGCAATGTCAGACACGTGCCTTGTATGGCTCACGTGTTGAACCTGGTTGTCCAGCAATTTTTAGCCCACTATCCCAGACTAGATGGCCTTCTGCAGAGGGCACGGTCGCTGTGTGCTCACTTCCGCTGTTCGCATCCCGCAGCTCAGCGACTTACATCTCTACAGAAGTCGTTGGGCCTGCCACTTCACCGGCTAAAATGCGATGTGCCTACCCGGTGGAATTCAACTCTGCACATGTTGCAGTGACTGTGGCAGCACCGACAAGCCCTGGTGCAATACGTTCTGACGTATAGCCTGGGCCAACGAGATCCAGAGGTGGGGCAAATCACGCTGGAGGAGTGGTCTCAGATCAGGGACCTATGCACCCTTCTGCACAGTTTTGAAATGGCGACGAAGATGTTTAGTGCTGATGATGCCATTATCAGCATGACTATTCCGGTGATTTTTATGCTGGAGCACATGTTAAACAGAATCGGAGTCAGGTGGTGGCACAAGAGGAGGTGGAGGAAGTAGAGGAGGAGGAGTTGTATGCGGAAGGGCTAACATCTGCAAGGTCCAGACGGTCGGCAGCACCAAGGCGGCAGGCATGTGAGGGTGGGGGAGATGGTTTTACCAGGGCGCATGGTAGCAGACAAACTAGTGAGGAAGGTGCAGGAGCCCAGGAAGAAGTGGACGACGAACTGATGGAAGACTCATCAGATGAGGGAGACCTTGATCACATTTCTGTTGTGCGAGGTTGGGGGGAGAGGACAGAGGAAGGAAGCATGATTGTTACCTCGCCACCAACACAACAGGGACTTGGTGCTCCTGGATGCGCAACACACATGAGTGCCTTCTTGCTGCACTACCTGCAACATGACCCTCGAATTGTGAGAATTAGAAATAATCCTGACTACTGGGTTGCCACACTGTTAGATCCCCGGTACAAAAGTAAATTTGCAGAAATTATTCCTGCCATAGAAAGGGATGCACGCATGCAGGAGTATCAGCAGAGACTGTTGCAGAATCTTACATGTGCTTTTCCACAAAACACCAGTGGTGCACGTAGTGAATCTCACAGTTCCAACTTGCCAACCTGTGGGACCGTCAAGTGTTCAGCACTCAAACCGTAACAGAACCACAGTATCTGCTGGTAACATCAATTTTGCGGAATCATTTCACCACTTTTTTAGCCCATCCTTTGCAAGGCCACAGGAGACAAGAAGTCTGACACATAGTCAACGCCTAGAGACGATGGTACAGGAGTATCTCCAAGTAAACATTGAAGCCACGACTGTGTCACTGGACCCTTGCTCTTTTTGGGCTTCCAATCTGGATAAATGGCCGGAGCTAGCCACTTACGCCTTGGAGATCTTGTCATGCCCCGCAGCCAGCGTTCTGTCTGAACGTGTGTTCAGCGCTGCTGGTGGTGTGCTGACAGATAAGCGCACGCGGCTCTCCACTGATAATGTAGACAGACTCACGTTCATAAAGATGAACAAATCATGGATCCGAAACGACTTTTCTACCCCTGTGTCATCCTGGGGAGAGTAAAAGCTTGATGATTGGTTAAAATCACCCTACCAACCGTTTTAAGCTTTCAAATTACTAATCATGTTTATCTGTATCTTGACTGGAAAATAATTTGGGCTTTGTAGCAGTGTGCAGCACTGATCCTATTAGGCCATCTATAATAAGCTCCACCAGATTTAAAATTAAAAATAATTTTTAGCTGCATCTAGCCCGGAAAATAATTTTGGGGCTCCGAGATGCGCAAGACACATAAGTGCCTTCTTGCTGCACTACCTGCAGCATGACCCTCATATTGTCAGAATTCGAAGTAATCATGACTACTGGGTTGCCACACTCTTAGATCCCCCAAACTTTTCGATCAACCTTTTCATTTTAATAAAGACCAAAAAAATGGTCATTTTTGAAATTATAAGCATTAGCAGGTTGTTAGAAACTGAAATCAAACAGTTTTCAACTCAAAACTTTATTCTAGGTGATGTTACATTTTCACATAGGACCCCTTGTTCGAAAGGAGCTTCTGAACTCTCTCGTCCATTGAATTTGTCAGGTTTTGGATGGTTTCTGCTTCAATTGTTTTGCATGAGGACAGAATACCCTCCCAGAGCTGTTGCTTAGATGTGAACTGCCTCCCGCCATCATAGACACTCCTTTTAATGATGCTCCAAAGGTTCTGAATGGGGTAGAGGTCAGGGGAGCATGGGGGTCACACCATAAGTTTGTCCCCTTTTATGCCCATATCAGCCAGAGATGCAGATGTTTTATGTGCAGCATGAGATGGTGCATTATCATGCAGAAAAATGATCTTGCTGTGAAATACACGGTTCTTCTTCTTGAACCATGGCAGGAAGTGCTGTTTGAGAAAATCCACATACATTATGGAGTTCATCTTTAGCGCCTTCAGGGATCCTAAAGGGGCCGACAATCTCTCTCCCCATGATTCCAGCCCAAAACATTACTCCACCTCCTCCTTGTTGGCGCTGTAGCCGTGTTTGCGTGGGGTGTCCATCAACCAGCCATCCTCCACTCCATCCATCTGGACCATCGAGCGCTGCACGGCACTCATCCGTGAACAAAACAGTTTTGAAATCAGTCTTCATGTAATGTTTGGCCCACTGGAGCCGTTTCTGCTTGTGTGAAGTGGATAGAGGAGGTCGACAGGATGGTGTATGCACAGCTGCAAACCTCTGAAGGACCCTGCATCTTGTTGTTCGGGGGACGTTGGAGGCACAAGCAGCTTCAAAAACTTGTCTGCTGCTATGACAAGGCTTTTTTGCCGCTGCTCTTTCAACCTGACGTAATTGCCTGTAGGAAAGAGTCCTCAATTTGCCCTTATCAGCACGCACACGTGTGTACTGTGAATCAGCTACATACTTCTTGATTGCCAAGACACTTCATCCTGATCATCGCACAATGTTGATTGTAGTCATGCCTTGACCTAAACACTCCACAATTTGTTGCTTCTCAGCAGCCGACACATCCTTTTTCTTTCCCATTTTGGCAGAAAATGTAGGCTGCTTAATAATGTGAGAGAGCCTTCTTAAGTAGTCTTGCCTTTCATTGGACACACCTGCCAAACTAATTAGCACAGGTGTCTGAAATTGCTTACAGTGATATAAAGAGCCCTGACACACATCATCATCAATGAGTTTAACTGACAAACAAACAAATTCTTCCCTTATCACTCCTAAACACTTTTTGCATAATAATTTGGAACGCAGTGTACATGTGCTTTTCCACAAAACACCAGTGGTTCACGTAGTGAATCTTACAGTTCTAACTTGCCAACCGTGGTCTGTATGGAATTGTTCAATAAAGGGCCCAAAATTAAGATAACATAGATGGGAGAGGTCTCTATTAATAGGAATTCCTAAGTATTTGATACCCTGTGAGGGCCAGGCAAAGGGAAAGTTGGACTGGATGGAATCCTATATGGATTTGGGGAGGGAGACATCGAGGGCCTCAGACTTCGCTGCATTGATTTTAAAATTTTACCATGTAACAAAGTGATCTATTTCAGCCATAACAGCAGGGATGGATATATGTGATTGAGTGATATATACTAGGACATCATCAGCAAATAGAGAGCACTTGTACTCGGTGCCTCCCACCTCAATCCACCTAATATTGGGGTTATGGCGAATTGATGAGAGCAGGTGCTCCGTCACTAGGATGTATAAGAGAGGGGACAGAGGACATCCCTGCCTTGTCCCATTGGTGATTGTGAAAGGTGATGAAAATGTTCTGACGCACCCCCTGGGCCTTGGGACACCCGGAGCCGGACCCTTTTTGGTGGATGCTGGTGGTTGTAGTCTTCGTGGCGGCGACCCGGTTCCGTGGCTCAGGGCGGTCAAACCAGTGGCGGAACTATTTATGTGGTTTTGATGTTTAAATGTCCGACTACGCCACCCGTGGATTGCGGTCAGAGTGAACCGCCGCTACAGGGCAGACCGCTGAGGCTGGTGTTGTGGGTGCAGCAGAGCGTAGCATAACTCCCCACGGGAGGAGTATAGCCTCAGGGCAGTGTATGCGGAGGATGGGGGTGATGGTGCAGGGCAGCAGCAGTAACGACACGGAGTCAGTGATGCAGTCCAGGGCCTTTACTCACAGTTCTTATTATCCAGACCACGTCTGCAGGTAACGGCTGCCCACGTCGTACTGTGCTCACCAGGTGAGGGGCTCAGACAACTCCCAGATAACTTTGGAGCACTTCACAGGACCCCCTTTGTGTGTCCTTTGTCTGGCCTTTCTTACCAACACTTCTGTCCGGCTGCCTCGGGCCTCCTCTTGGTAAACTTGGCGCCAGTTTCCCTGACCCTATGTGGTGCCTTCCTAGCGGGTGTAGCGAGGGGCTGCGCCACATAAAATGTCAGAGCCTCCGGTTTCTAGCTGAGGGTCGTTTCCTGCCTCCACTAGTTCGGGGACCGGTCTCCCCATTTGGCCTGACCCCTCCACGCAGGTGGATTCGGGCGTGCGGTGGCGACTCGCCCGTCCGCACCCCTGGGATCCCTTCATTCCTCGTTCCTGGAGCCTTCTCCGCTCCTCTTCCTTCCTTCTCCCTCTTCCAGGCCTGGGCCTCTGTTACTAGGCCCGCCTCCGGAGCAGAGCTCATGCAGAGCCCCTGCTCCCTGCCACTTCTGCTCAGACTTCTCTGCACTGAACTAAGATGGTGCCCATCTTTTATACTCCCTTCTCAATGCACCCAGGAACTGCTTCCTCCCTGCTCCTGCACTACAGGGTTCCCCTTCCTCAGTGTTCCCTCCCCCCACTCCAGCCAGGGACAGGGACTGTCGTGCCCATCTCAGGGGCATATTGGTCGCCCTGCCCCACGGCAATGTGGTGTAATGCATGCAGGTGTCGGGTCCTGATCCACACTCCATCCTTACCTGAGAGTGAGATATCACACCTCTGGGTGAGGTGCAATACGTCTGTAGCAACCGAGCCCTCAGGGTGCTACAGTTCCATTTATCTTCAGCCTAGGTGACGTATTGCGATACAGGGCCGTGATTTTGGCTATAAAAGGGTCCCCTAGACCCCTACCCCAAGCTTTTTAAGAGAATCATATATGGCGTGCCAGGAGACTCTATGGAATGCTTTCTCAGCATCCAACGAGAGTATCTAATTACAAATTTTTAACTGCATCTAGCCCAGGAAATACTTTGTGCCTAGTAGCAGTGTCTGCTAGTCAGCGGATTATCCCGGCTGTTAAGCAAGCTACACCACCTGTAGTTTAGACACTTAATTTTTTCAAAGGAAATGCTTCGGGACCATGGGATACTTAGTGAAGAGCATCAGGAGGCACCCCAAGGCATAGGGGCTGGGACTGGCAGTAGGATGCCTTGCGGTGGACAGCCGAGCTCGATCCTTATAAAAGCTTTTTAACTGCAGCAGCTTTAGTGGACGCTACTGGAGCTGGAATTACCGCGGCTGCTGGCATGAGACTTGCCCTCCAATAGATCCTTGTAAATGGATTTAAAGTGTATTCATTCAAATTAGAGAGACAATTTAAATTAAAAAGCTTAGAGCTGCCTCCACCACAGGGGGGCTCGCTCGACCCACCAGCGGACAGGCACCAGTATTGGGAGAGGGGGGCTGGCCGTCAGGGTTCACCGCGGCTCTGGCACAAACCCGGCGAGACGGAGGTGGCACGGGCAGGAGCGGACTGGCCGTGTCGGCTTCTCACTTTTTGGATTTTAGAAGGGCATGACATGCCTATATCTGTGTCTCCCCCTCCTTTTACTCCTCCACCTCTTTTATTTTCGCATGACTATATGTACTTGTCACTTCTCCATGTGTTAGTTATGTCTTCTGAGCAGTTTGTCAGCTTTTGGACACCTTTGAAGATGTTTTCTATGTGTTTCTATGTGTTTTTGTTTGCCTGCCATTGGTTTTAACGGTGTTCGAAGGTGTTCGACGAACAGTTCGACGAACAGTTCGGCGAACACACGGGTGTTCGACGAACCGAACCGAACTCGAACACTACGGGGGTGGCTCAACACTAGTTCTAACATATGACCTTTGCAGATAGCTGAACACTTCACATGGCTTGTCACGCGAATGAATGAAGCAGCAGTGTGCATGATCAACCATACCTCGATTTATATGGTGCTCTTCAGAGTCCTGGTTTTCAGGATCAGTGGGGGTCCAAGTTGTTGGAACCCCAGGATCAAGTAGTACAGTCGTTGGAATTATTGAAAAGTCCATTGTAACAAAAGATAGATGCGCACCTCAGGCCAGCTCAATTCATTTGCATCTGAAAGTGGTACTATGCTCTGATGAAATGTGGCAGACACCTTTTGAGGCAAAGATATTAACTTTTATTTTGCAGATTGGTACAGGATTGTTAATTATTGTGACATTAAAGGGAACCTGTCAGGTGATTCATGCTGTCCCAAACCATTGACAGCACAAATTGCACACTGGCTGCACAATTGCAGTCAGGTATATAATTTCTTGAAATGCTCCAGCATTTCAGAGAAGATATTCTCTGAAGATCTAGCTGGGGATTGGTCTGGTATCACCTCAAACCTGCTCTTCCCAGCGCTGCTGCAGGAGATTGACCGGGGATTGACAGGTCTCTCCTTCACGTGTGCATAGGGCAAGACCTGTGAAACACCTCAAGAAGCACTGAAAAGAGCTGGCTGGGGGCAGCACAGGACTGGCTGGATTTTCAAAGTATATTTTCTCTAAAATGCCTATTTCAGAGAATGATATTGTATATTGTGTTTCATTTTTTCTAGTTTTGCCTTGACATCATCATTTCATCGTTTGGCACAGATGTTATTATTAGCAGAAGACTGCATAAGAATATCTATCTATCTATCTATCTATCTATCTATCATCTATCTATATGTTCCTGGTTCATAATCTGAGACCATGGAAAGATCAGCTTTAGTGACCTATTTACATGGTGCTGTACTGTCTCATGGTGGTTGTTATGGGGCTGTGCCTGTGGGGTGGGGTGGCCCAAAACCAAAGACCCTTAGCCTTGTTTCCAGTTGTGCGGTTATCCTGCTGAGTTAAACCCAATGTCTGCTGTGATGCTGTTGAGTGGCAAGTGGGGTTATAAAAATTGATTAAAACAAGTGATTCTCCCTGTAGTTTCTGTGTTGTATGAGGGGGTTTCTCACAAGTTAAACAGATTGTGTACTAAAAACCTTATGTTCATTTTTATCAATTTTCCTTAGCAGTAGTAAATCAATAAGATAAAAAGTAGATGTAGAGATGTAGGCCATCTCTTTTTCGACAATGTTGCTGTATTAACACTGTGTCTGCAGCTTCACGAGCACTGCTCATTTCCAGAATTCTCCTGACTACCAGCAGCGCTGGCTTTCCAGCATGCATGCCATTCACAATTCAAGTATCCCAGGGTGTCCAGTTCTTATCAAAATCCACAAGTAGGTTATCATTTTTAACTTAACCTGGTGCTGTCACATGCAGATACAATCCTGTTTTTCTCAACTCATGGCAAACATCCTCTCTCCCCATCTAAGCCACTAATAGCCTTTGTCCAGCCCATAGGCAACAAGACCTATAGCTGAACCTGCTGGGGTTACAAGATATTTTGGACAATATGTAGCTACTATTGATGGGCGAACACTAAAGTGCTCGGGTACTCGTTGTTCGAGTCGAACAAATTGGAATGCTTGAGTGCTCGGTCCGAGCAACGAACCTTATGTAAGTCTATGGGAAACTTGAGCATTTTTCCGGCGGCCCTCCCGGCGGTCTGCAGAGGGCTTAAAAATTGCTCAAATTGATGGGAACAGTGCTCAAATTACATGGGAACAGCATGGTGAAGACCCCTGGAAGCATCTCTGACTCCCAGGTCACTGCTGTCAACAATGTTGTCAGAGTATTATGCCACTTTTATGGACTCACAATAAAACATACAAAAACTAAACCAAAATGGATTTTCCTGGGAAAAATGTTAAGGAACATCCTTTCCAGGGTAATGACTTGTATATAAGGCAAAATAAATAACCAAAAACAAAAATGCTCCTCCAACCTTGGGCTATGTTCACACGTAGCGTTTTCGATGCGCTTTTGCACTTTTGCATTGCTTTCAACAGTGAAAAATACATTCACCGGTAAATGTCATTTTAACATTTTACTACCTTATCTTCCCATGTGGTGTGCGAAACATGATCAGACCCATTCTGTTTCATTTATGAAGGAGGGACTCTGAAAGTCACAAAGCCTGTATTTATAGGGCCATCAGGCAGCCCTTACTATTCTTAAAGGGCCAGCAGTTGGTCCTTGCTATTGTTAGAGAGGCATCAGTCAGCTATGCTTTGTTGTTCCCATTATTAACGAGTGGGTCTCCTATACTGTTATTGCATATGCAGTGACTGCAAGGGCTGCCAAAAGTTTGGACGCACCCCAATAACCCTTTGAAGAGACATAGAGGAGGGCCTCCGTAAAAAAAAATGTTCCTATTATAAAGGAGTGGATCTCCTATAGTGGTAATACCCATGCAGTGACTGTAAGGGCTGCCTAAATTTATGAAATAACCCAATACCAATTTAAGGACACATAGACGTGGGCCTCAGTAATGACATGTATCCATTAGAAAAGAGCGGTTCTGCTATACAGTTATAGGGTATGCAGTGAGTACAACGGCTGCCAAAATTTGTGAAAAACCCCAATGCCAATTTAACCTCTTTACCCCCGAGGGTGGTTTGCACGTTAATGACCAGGCCAATTTTTACAATTCTGACCACTGTCACTTTATGAGGTAATTACTCTGGAACGCTTCAACGGATCCCCCTGATTCTGAGAATGTTTTTTCGTGACATATTGTACTTCATGATTGTGGTAAAATTTCTTTGATATCACTTGCGTTTATTTGTGAAAAAAACGGAAATTTGGCAAAAATTTTGAAAATTTAGCAATTTTCAAAATTTGAATTTTTATGCCCTTAAATCAGAGAGATATATCGCACAAAATAGTTAATAAATAACATTTCCACATGTATACTTTACATCAGCACAATTTTGGAACCAAAATTTTTTTTGTTAGGGAGCTATAAGGGTTAAAAGTTGACCAGCGATTTCTCATTTTTCCAACAAAATTTACAAAACCATTTTTTTAGGGACCACATCACATTTGAAGTCACTTTGAGAGGTCTTTATGACAGAAAATACCCAAAAGTGACACCATCCTAAAAACTTCACCCCTCAAGGTGCTCAAAACCACATTCAAGAACTTTATTAACCCTTCAGGTGCTTCACAGGAATTTTTGGAATGTGGAAGAAAAAAATGAACATTTAAGTTTTTTCACAAAAATGTTACTTTAGACCCAATTTTTTTATTTTCGCAAGGGTAGCAAGAAAAAATGGACCCCAAAATTAGTTGTGCAATTTCCCCTGGGCACACAGATACCACATATGTGGGGAAAAAACACAGTTTGGGCGCACGGCAGGGCTCGGAAGGGAAGAAGCGCCATTTAACTTTTTGATTGTAAAATATGCTTGAATAATTAGCGGATGCCATGTTGCGTTTGGAGAGCTCCTGTGTGCCTAAACATTGGAGCTCCACCCACAAGTGACCCCATTTTGGAAACTAGACCCCCCAAGGCACCTATCTAGATGCATAGTGAGCACTTGGAACCCCCAGGTGCTTCACAAATTGATTCGTAAAAATGAAAAAGTGGGAAAAAAAACACTTTTTATTTTTACGGATTAATTTGTGAAGCACCTGGGGGTTCAAAGTGCTTACTATGCATCTAGATAGGTGCCTTGGGGGGTCTAGTTTCGGACACCATGTCGCGCTTGGAGAGCCCCTGTGTGCCTAAACATTGGAGCTCCCCCACAAGTGACCCCATTTTGGAAACTAGACCCCTCAGGGAACTTTTCTAGATGTGTGGTGAGCACTTTGAACCCCCAAGTGTTTTGCAAAGGTTTATGACGTAGAGCCGTGAAAAAAAAATCATTTTTTTTCCACAAAAACGCTCTTTTAGCCGCAATATTTTTATTTTCACGAGGGTACTAGGAGAAATTGGACCCAAAAGTTGTTGTGCAATTTCTCCTGAGTTCGCTGATACCCCATGTGTTGGAGAAAACTACTGTTTGGGCGCATGTTAGGGCTCGGAAGGGAAGGAGTGACGCTTTGGAATGCAGACTTTGATGGAATGGTCTGCGGGCGTCATGTCACGTTCTCAGAGCCCCTGATGTGCCTAAACAGTGGAAATGCCCAACAAGTGCCCCCTTTTTGGAACGGATACCTGATTTGTCAATTTTATAATGTAGTGTTATACGCCAGTTGTGTAGGACAACCTGACAAACACTACACAACTGAAGTATGACAACCTGACGAACACTACGTCAGCTGTGTAGTGTTCGTCAGGTTGTCATACGTCAGAAATTAATTCAATAGTCCATGTAAGTATGGTACCTTTTGAAGCAGTCTTTCATGCAGAGGCCAGGTTTGTCGGGGCAGGTGTCACATTGGTAAATGGTGTGCTTGCGTATTCCCCTTCGGTAACACACTCTGCACTTCTTTTGTGACTTACATTTTTTTCCGCTGTGAGGGATCTGCCCCGGGAAATGCTGGCCCGGTACAATTCGAGGTCCTTCAGTTTCAGAAGTAGTGGGGCCCGCTCTGCCACCACTGCCAAATATCAGGGCCTTGATAACTGTATCCTGAAAGTGAAGATACGACGCAGAAGTCTGGCCTGCACATTGTGACAGAAGGAAAGCGTTGTGCATTGCCATCTGAACAATGTGCACGGCCAGCTTCTTATACCATACCTTGGCCTTTCTCAAAGCACTGTACGGCTGGAGGACTTGATCGGAGAGATCAACTCCCCCCATGTACTTGTTGTACCCCACTACACAGTCTGGTTTGGCGACCTGTGTAGTGGAACCTCTTACAGTGCTGAGGGTGCTGCCATCACCATGTATGGTGGTCAAGAGAAGGACATCCCTCTTGTCCTTGTACTTGACCACCAACAGGTGGTCGCTACATTGGGCTCTGCTCTCACCCCTTCTGAGCAGCTGCCCAATTACCGTCTTTGGGAGGCCTTTCTGATTTTTGCGGACAGTACCGCAAGCTGTGGTATGTCGCGCAGAGAGGGACTTGAAGAGCGGGATACTTGTATAAAAGTTATCCACCTACAGGTTATAACCTTTATCCAGCAGTGGGTGCACCAAGTCCCACACAATTTTCCCACTCACTCCCAGAACAGGGGGGCATTCAGACGGTTCAATCCGGGAGTCCTTCCCTTCATAAACTCTAAACTTGTGAGTGTACCCTGAGGTACTCTCACAAAGTTTATACAGCTTGATCCCATACCTGGACCTTTTACTGGGCAGGTACTGCCGGAATCCAAGCCACCCCTTAAAAGAAATGAAGGACTCATCCATGCAGTTGTCCCTTTGGGGCCCGTACACTTCACCAAACTTGTTGTTGAAGTGCTCGATGACCGGCCGAACTTTGAAAAGACGATCAAAGTTTGGGTCATCGCGTGCAGGACACCTTGCATTATCTTGGTAATGCAAGAACTTGTGGATGGCCTCAAAACGTGTCCGGGTCATGACCATTCGGAACACTGGAGAGTTATACAAAACGTCAATGCTCCAGTATTGCCGAACCTCTGTTTTTTTCAGGATCCCCATATGAAGGACCACGCTCCAAAACTTCATCATTTCTTCTGCGTCTACAGGAGACCAGTTAGAAAATGATGAAGAGGGGTTTTGTTCTAAAAATTTATGAGCATACAAATTAGTTTATGAGGTTTATAAAATCCTCAGAGAAAAAGACTTTGAAAAAGTCTATTTCTGTGAGGCCGGTGGTGTCAAACTTGATTCCTGATTCCGCCACGAAATCAGGAATGAGTGGCTCAAAATTTTCGGGGGGCAAGGTCCATACGGGATCAGTAGTGGGGGGCACTGGAACATCTTCTCTCCTGCGACGACTGCAGGGCGGTCCAGCAGCACCTGAGGAGGAAGAGGAGGAAGAAGAGGAGGAAGAGGAGGACGATGAGGCGTCGGAAAAGTAAAGAAATGTGGGATCCTCGCCCTCGCTGTCAGTCTCAGTGTCGGAGGCAACAATAGCGTATGCCTCCTCCTCTGAATAACGAGTTTGGGATGAGCCGGACATTTTTTTTTTCTCGTGTATGTGGTGCGTGTGTGTCAGTACTTTATTTAGAGTGTGTGTGTGTCAGTGTGCTTGGTGTGAACTTTTTTTTTCTGAAAAAAAAAGAGAAAAAAAGGAACTACCGTAAGGGGTGCAAACATCGAGCACGAGTGCGGATCGGTGAACTATGTCACAAATCAACTCTCGGCAGCTGCTGGGTGTGTGCGCGGATGTGTGGGGGGGGAATTGACAGGGACAAGAAAAAGTCCTGAAAAGCAGCGAGCACGGATGTTGATCAGTGACGTAGACACTGCTCAGCGCTCGGGCACTGCAGGACATAGTAACATAGTAACATAGTTTTTAAGGTTGAAGGAAGACTAAGTCCATCTAGTTCAACCCATAGCCTAACATGTTGATCCAGAGGAAGGCAAAAAAAACCCCATGTGGCAACACTAAGCTCCACATTGGGGAAAAAAATTCCTTCCCGACTCCATACGACAATCAGACTAGTTCCCTGGATCAACGCCCTATCAAGGAATCTAGTATTTATAACCTGTAATATTATACTTTTCATGAAAGGCATCCATGCCCTTCTTAAATTTTAATAGTGAATCACTCATTACAACATCATGCGGCAGAGAGTTCCATAGTCTCACTGCTCTTACAGTAAAGAATCCGCGTCTGTGATTATGATTAAACCTTCTTTCCTCCAGACGTAGAAGATGCCCCCTTGTCCCCGTCTCTGGTCTCAGAGTAAAAAGATCAGTAGAAAGGTCTTTGTACTGTCCCCTCATATACTTGTACATAGTAATATGATCACACCTAAGCCTTCTTTTTTCCACAGTAAATAACCCCAAGTGTAATAACCTGTGATGGTATTGCAGACCTCCCAGTCCTCTAATAACCTTGGTCGCTCTTCTCTGCACCCGCTCTAGTTCAGCTATGTCTTTCTTATACACCGGAGACCAGAACTGTACACAGTATTCTAAGTGTGGTCGCACTAATGACTTGTATAGAGGTAAAATTATCCTCTCCTCATCAGCATCTATGCCTCTTTTAATGCATCCCATTATTTTATTTGCCTTTGCAGCAGCTGCCTGACACTGGCCACTAAACGTGAGCTTGTCATCCACCAATACACCCAGTTCTTTTTCAGTTACAGTTTTGCCCAGTGTTTTACAATTAAGCATATAAAATATACATTTTATTTCCTCTGCTCAAGTGCATTACCTTACATTTATCCCCAAATTTATCCCCAAAACGCACGAAAAAAAACCCCAAAAACTGGGGATTTATCCCCAAAATGCACGAAAAAAAAAAAAAAAAAAAAACTGGGGGGAGGAGGATTGGCGGTAAAAGGAGGGGGAAGAGGAGGAGGGGGGAGAGGGGTGGATGAGGGGAGAACAGAGATGGACTTACCAAAGTCTTCTCTGTTCTTCTTTCAGCAGGATCAGCAGCAGGTTCTGGAAGAGGATCTGCAGCAGCAGGATAAGGAGCTGGAGACCCAGGACCCTGGAGACAGCAGCAGGACGCTGAGGCTGGAGACCCAGCAACCTGGAGACAGCAGCAGGACGCCGGAGCAGGAGATCCAGGACCCTGGAGACCGCAGCAGGATGCCGGAGCAGCAGCAGCGACTGGAGCAGGTAGGAGAAAGGTCTTGTAGTGTAACAGAAGATTCTGTGGCACTACAAGGCCCAGCACAGCGCAGATCAGATGTGACCGCTCTGTAGAAATCCTCACCAAGTGTGCAGATCTGCAGGGCGGTCACGGGGGGTGACAGGGTGGTGACAGGCAGGTCACAGGTCGGTCACCACCCGGTCACCTCCCGGTCAGGTACTCTGATGCGATCAATGATGACATCGATCGCACCAATCAGAGATGGCTGGGGCCTGGGCACGCACCACAGGGGGTCACAGGGAGGTGACAGGTAGGTCACAAGCCGGTCACCGCCCTGTGACCACCCTGTCACCTGTGTTCAGGTACTCTGATTGGAGCGATCGATGGCATCATCGATCGCTCCAATCAGAGCTGGCTGGGGGCTGGCTGGGGGATCTATGAAATCACAGGAGGTCATGGGGAGGTGACAGGCAGGTCACAAGCCGGTCACCGCCCCGTGACCGCCCTGTTACTGCGCGGTCCCGCTGTGATCGGTGCGATCGATTTGATCGGCGATCGCACCAATCCTAGCAGTTTGGGGAGAGGGCTGGTGTTACTAGGCAACAGCCTAGGATCGGTGCTCTTAGGAGCACCGATCCTAGGCTGCACATCACTGTTTCCGGCAATCTGATTGCCGGAAACAGTGAGAAATGCTGTGATTGGCTATTCAGAATTGAACAGCCAATCACAGCGATCGTGGTGTGAAGGGGCGGCGACACCCCGAGAGATGCCGGCGCCATCTACCCTAAGGTAAGATGGCACCGGAATTTTAATGCTATCACCGCATTAAAGATAGGGCGTATAAATACGTATCTGATCCATAAGGCCCAGGGCACAGATACGTATTAATACGCCCTATGTCGTAAAGGGGTTAAAGACACATAGAGGTGAGCCTCAGTAACAACATGTTCCCATTAGAAAGGAGAAGTTCTGCTATACAGTTATAGCGTATGCAGTGACTGCAAGAGCTGCCTAAATTTGGGAAATACCCCAATACCAATTTAAAGACACATAGAGGTGGACCTCAGTAACGACATGTACCCATTAGAAAGGAGAGGTCTACTATCCAGTTATAGGGTATGCAGTGACTACAAGGGCTGCCTAAATTTGGGAAATACCCCAATACCAATTTAATGACACAGAGGTGAGCCTCAGTACCGACATGTTCCCATTAGAAAGGAGCCGTTCTGCTATACAGTTATAGGGCATGCAGTGAGTACAGCGGCTGCCAAAATTTAGGAAAAACCCCAATACCAGTTTAAAGACACATAGAAGTGGGCCTCAGCAACGACATGTTCCCATTAGAAAGGAGCAGGTCTCCCATACGGTTCTTGCGTATGCAGTGACTGCAATGGCTGCCAAAAATTTGGACGCATTCCAATGCCCCTTGGAGGAGACATAGAGGAGGGCCTTATGAAATTTTTTTTCCCATTATTAGGAAGTGGGTCTCCCTTACTGTTATTGCCGATGCAGTGAATGCAAGGGCTGCCAAAAATTTGGAGGCACTCCAATGCCCCTTGCAAGAGACGTAGAGGAGGGCCTCATGAAAAAAATGTTCCTATTATTAGGAAGAGGGTCTCCCATACTGTTATTGCCTAAGCAGTGAATGCAAGGGCTGCCAAAAAATTGTAGGCACTGCAATGCCCCTTGCAAGAGATGTAGAGGAGGGCTTCATGAAAAAAATGTTCCCATTATTAGGAAGTGGGCCTCGCATACTGTTATTGCCTATGCAGTGAATACAAGGGCTGCCAAAATTTGTAGGCACTCCAATGCCCCTTGCAAGAGATGTAGATATGGTGATATGGTGTATATGGTGGTGATATGGTGGTGGAGGATGAGGATGAGAAGGAGGAAGACAAGCGCAAATTGGCAAACTCAGGATGTGTATAGCCATGTCTGGGTGTTAAGACAGAGGTGCATGGAAATAGAGTTAGACCTCCCAAAAAAAAGACACTATATTTGTGCTTATGTTACGCTGCTATCATTCGGTGGTGTTGAGAAGTCAGGCCCAATCCAGCCCTTGTTCATTTTTAGAAGTGTCAGCCTGTCAGCATTTTCAGTTGACAGGCGGATGCGCCTATCAGTTATAATTCCCCCCGCGGCACTAAAAACCCGCTCTGACAAAACGCTAGCGTCAGGGCAAGTCAGGACCTCCAAGATGTAGAGAGCCAGTTCATGCAACGTGTCCAGCTTGGATACCCAATAATTATAAGGCACAGAGGAATCACGGAGGACTTTGGTACGGTCGGAAAGGTACTCCTTCAGTATCTTCCCAAACTTTTTCCTCCTTGTGAGACTACCCCGCGCATCAGGGCTTGTGCTATGGTAGGGTCTGAAAAAATTGTCCCAGAACTTTGACGGTGTTCCCCTGCCTCTGCTGGATTGGATTTGTGTCACTCTCGCCTGTACTCCTTGGTTGTCCAATGAACTGTGACCTCTGCTGCCAGAGTTTTCAGATGGTATTTGTTTTAATAATTCCGCAACAAGAGTGTTCTGTTATTGCCCCATTTTAGCAGACCTGTCCGCCTCAGGAATAAGAGATAGAAAGTTCTCATTGTAGCGTGGGTCTAAAAGTGTCACTAACCAGTAATGACTGTCACCCAAAATTTGGAGAACGCAAGGGTCACGGGAAAGATAGCGTAACATAAACTCAGCCATGTGTGCCAGACTTGTAACAGACAATACTTACATGTCCTCGACAAGAGGACGACTGACTATGCTCTTCTCCTCATCCTCCTCCTCCTCCCTCTGCTCAGGCCATCCACGCTGAACAGATGGTATGACAGTTGTGCGGGCAGTACCGTCTATAGTGCAGGAAACTAGCTGCTGGTCTTCCTCCTCCTCCTCCCTTCTCCTCTTCCTCATTGTCACCCAATCCACGTTGGGATGACATGAGGCTGGGCTTTATGGAATTCTTGGCTCTTTGCTCCATCTCATCATGCTCCGCCTGCAATGCCTCCTCTTTAATTGTGAGCAGCAAGCGTTTCAGAAGACAAAGAAGTGGGATGGAGATGCTTATTATGGCGTCATCGCTGCTCACCATCTTGGTGGAGTCCTCAAAGTTTTGGAGGATGGCACAGATGTCTGACATCCATGCCCACTCCTGAGGTCTTATGTGTAGAGGCTGACCTGAATACCGACGGCCGTGTTGATGCTGGTAGTCAACAGCTGCCCTCTGCTGCTCACAAATCCTTCCCAACATATGAAACTTTGATTTCCAATGCATGGGGACATCGCACACCAGTCGGTGAGCTGGAAACTGCAAGCGCTACTGAAGCACGGCAAGGGTGGCGGACTTTCTAAAATGGGCACACATGCGGCGCACTTTGACAAGCAGATACGGCAGATCCAGGTAGGTTTTGAGAAACTGCTGAACCACGAGGTTAGGCACATGGGCCAGGCATGGTATGTGTGTGAGCTCGCCTCACTTCAGAGCCGCCACCAGGTTCCGGTCATTGTCACACACAACCATGCCTGGCTGTAGGTTCAGTGGTGTCAGCCACAGATCTGCCTGCTCTTTCAGAGCTGTCCACAACTCTTCAGTGGTGTGCGGTTTGTCACCTAAGCATATCAGCTTCAGCACAGCCTGTTGCCGCTTGGCCGAGGCAGGGCTGCAGTGCTTCCAGCTTGTGACTGATGTGGTCATTTCGGAGATGGAGGCTGAAGAGGGGGAGGAGGTGCAGAAGCTGTAGAATTTGGGGGCAACCCTGAATGATCCAGGGCCCATAATTCTCGGCGTCCCGAGGACGTGTTCCATCCCAAGGTCCGACTGGGTCCCGGCTTCCACTATATTAACCCAGTATGCCATCAGCAAGATGTACCGTCCCTGCCCACAATCAATTGTCCACGTGTCCGTGGTTAGGTGAACTTTTCCAGTAACTGCATTGTTGAGGGCATGATTAATGTTGTGTGACACGTGCTTGTGTAATGCAGGGATGGCACACTGGGAGAAATAGAGGCGGCTGGGGGCGGCCGCCGCCATCAGATTGCGGAAAGCTTCCGTCTCCACGAGCCTAAAAGACAACATTTCGAGTGCAAGCAGTCGCGAAATGTGTGAATTTAGTAGTGTGGCCTGTAGGGCATTGGCTACGTATTTGCACTTGCATTCCAATGACTGCGGTAGGGACAACTGAACGCTGCGCTGGGACAAGGACGTGGACGTGGTTGCTGATGGTTCTAGTTGAGAGGCATCTTTGCCTTCGCCATGGACAGGGGATTGGCGTGCACGCACAACAGCGGAACAAGCAATGGTGTCACCCGCATACACTGTTTCGGCCTACCTAGTCGGGTGCTTTGCTGTCATGTGCCTGATCATGTTGGTGGTGGTCAGGCAGCTAGTTTTGCTACCCCTGCTGATGCTAGCCTGGCAGATGGTGCAAATGGCCTTTTTGGGGTTATCTGCAGAGTCTTTCAAAAACAACCAGACTCGGGAAGACCTAACAATTGCACTGGAAACTTCCGTCGTGTTGGTGTTATGGGGAGCACTTGCCCGCCTTGTGTCTGCGGCGACCACACTGCTTCTTCCTGCCTGTTGTGGTGCTACGCCTTCCTCTCTCTGTGTGCTGCTGTCCTCGCTCTGCATGTCCCCCTGCCAGGTTGGGTCAGTGACTATATCGTCCACCACCTCGTCTTCCACTTCCGCACCCTGGTCCTCCTTCTGACTTTCTGGCAATTGTATCTCATCATCCACCTCTTGCGACAGTATTTGCACTTTCCCACCATCGACTTCATGGGACTGTGGCTGGATTTGTACCGCAGTTATATGTGATACATCTGACGGACACCCACGGTGGCCCAGTAGTTTACTATTCTTCACAGCGATCACGTGTGAATAGCTTCACTGACACACTGAAGCAAAACTCTAAATGGAGGACAATATTTTCCACATTCACTACAAATGCCTGGATTTGAACCGCAGTTATATGTGATATGTCTGACGGAGAGCCATGGTTTTAAATAGCTGCCCTGTAGTTTACTATTCTTCACAGCGATCACGTGTAAATACCTTCACTGACACACTGAAGCAAAACTTTAAATGGAGGACAATATTTTCCACGTTTACTACAAATTTGTGAATTTTTATCTCTGTAATATGGGATCACATCTGATGATGGAAAAGATCTGGCTGTATTATGCAGTGCTAACAAGCAAATGAAGCACTAAAATGGTGTACTCTAGATCGCTTTTTAAGCAAATAATCAGGATTTAGATAACAAAAAAAAATTAGCCCTGGCCCCTGATATCTGGGTCTATGCCTACGGATATCTGTAACAGCAGCAGCAGACAGAATGTGCAATGGACCTTCTTGTGCTACAGTATACACTGCCACAAATCCTGCCTGCTTGCCTGCCTGCCTAACTCCTTCTATCACCACTGACTGTATGCAGGTGGATTAGTCCTCAGAAGGACTGTTAGTTCAGATGGATATATAGATATGCTGTGGAATACCTATACTAACTCATAAATAAGCAAATCTCTCCCTCACGCAGCAGCATCTCTCCCTACTCTGCCTGTTCCCGGGGTAGACTCTGACGAGCATAGCGGCATTACAGTGCGTGGCATACAATCCCTGCATGTTAATTGGCTCTCTAAAGAGCGCCAAACATGCAGGGCGGGGACCCGAGCTCCCGCTTGAGCAACCCGGAAATACTCGCTGAGCTTGTCAAGCACAGTGTTGCTTGGGCGAGTACCGAATAGTGGCGAGTAGGCTCACTCGTCACTAGTAGCTACAAGTTACAGTAGTGTCTTATACTGACAAGCCTCTACAACTCTTTATCTGTCACTAAATTACACTTTAGAGGGTTTCTTTCTCCATTATGAATCTTTTTTTAATTTTCACAGTCTCTCTCAGTAGCCAGATGGACTGCACTCCTCCTGAGACTTCAGGCCCAGATGTCAACCCAAACTCACACCAGCTTTCACTGTCTTACATGCACACACTGTAAAAGAGAAGGTCCATGAAGACTGGGCTCCAGCACCAATGAAAAAATGTTAAAACATTTGCAATTAAAAACATGGTGAGAAAAAGCAAAAATATAAAAAAGACTACGCATTTCGGGTTTGCAACTTTTATTAAACAACCCTTATTTATAGCTATGAATTAGGGTTGCTAACCCGAAACATGTAAGTTTATGGATCCCTTTTTATCTTTTTGCTTTTTCTTGCCATGTTATTAAAATAAAGATTTGGTATTATAAACACTTTCCAATCTATACTTCAGAAGGAGTACCACATAATACAGAAAAAGAACTGGGGTTTTGCCAACAGCCTGTGTGACCGACATGTTTGGAGTAAAATCTTCTGGTTGTCTGAAATGAACTAGAGATGTGACAATATGCTCACAGTCACAATGTAGACATTCTGAATCCAAGATAATACGGATGTAGTGATTAATCATGTATTCATCAGCATTTAAAGATTTGATTGACTGGATAGACCAGCCCTTAAAGTATGCTGATTGAAGCATTCAATCAAGAGTAAACAGAAGATGAATGAAAAAGAATCAACATACAATTATAAAACATACTTACAATCAGTACTATACCTAAATATTAAAACGGACTGAAACACATGAGCAGTGGGAAATATTGGCCATGGCCATTTTTAATAATATTTAAGATAAATAACATAAATTAAGTTTAACCTTTTTAAATAGATATATGAAAAGTTATTGTATCCAAGCATAAGAGCACCATAGGCTCAAACCCATCCTGTAAAAAATATTGAATTGTCCCCTTAACAAATAAAGGGATTGTCTCATCTTATAAAATGGGTAAAATTTAATGTAACGGCGGTGGGTGTGGACCCACTGCACCACTGGATGGGCTTGCGTTGTAGGGGCGTAACTAAGTGGCTACTTGGTCTTCTCTACCACCCCTAATGGTGAATATAGACGTGGGCCGTTAGGGTAGTCACTAGGTGCCACTCCAGGGCAGTCCCTGGACCTGCAGCAGCTGACTGAAGGGTCAGAGGCACAGGTGCAAAGCAGAATGGACGTAAACAGAGATGTGGTCAGAAAGTCTGAGGTCAGGGCGGGCATCACAGATTCAAAATACAAATCCGGGGTCTGGAGCAGAGAAGTCAGACAAAACTAGGAAACAAGCCAGTTTGGTAACAGGGGGGATGAAACAACAATGCACCTAGATAGGGTACTAGAGACGCACTACAGCTAGGAACCTAAGTGCAGGGAAGGTGTGGGGGGGGGAGCTGCCTAATATATCCCCTGCTGGCAGGGGATAGGTCAGGGAAGCAAAACTCTGCATAACATAGCAGGTTAAATTTCTGCAAAGTCTGGCCGTGCCTCCCTATAGCCAGGTGGTGACTCTCCAGCCACATGAGGACGCAGCAGTGCTGGTCATGCTGTAAGAGGTAGTTCAGTGCGATGGCCTGACACTGGGAGGAGCAGAATGGTGAACACAGTGAGTAGTACGGTGCTGAGAAGGCATGCAAGTTACTGGCGTGTCATTTAAAATGTAAAAATAAGCAACTTAAAAATCTACATCTTATTAAAAATATTAAAGAATGTAAGAATTTTAATTTTGTAAAGTACAGCTTGTTACCAAAGTCTCCTAGGCAAGAAGTGCGTGCTTGCAAGCTATTTGCTATACACACATGGCCAAATTTGTTGGTGCCTGTCAAAGATAAATGCCGGGGAGAGGGGCTCACGCAGATCACACCATTGCCACTAGTTGTTAAGGATATGCAACTGGGGGGGTCACACAGATCCAATCACTGTTGCCATTTGTCAGGGGCACGTAACTCCGCTGCCTCTAATCATCAGGACAATTATACAGCTGACTGACGAGTGATGAACGAGGCCATGGCTGCTTCCACTACTAGGCAGGACATTGGGGGAACTCACAGTGAGCGTATGGTATATACACCTCTGATTCCAACGCATGGAATATATATATACCCTGGTACAGTCACTGCCTGCTCCACAGTAACAACAAAAAGGAACCACTGCTAGCTGCCACCACCAGTCATTTATACAGGCCGACTGGACACCCGTTACAGGTAGCGTATGGCATCAGGGGTGCAGTTTACAGAGCAAGAGGGACAGAGCTATTCCATTTTATATAAAGTACAGACCAAAGGTTTGGACACACCTTCTCATTTAAAGATTTTTCTGTATTTTCATGACTATGAAAATTGTACATTCACACTGAAGGCATCAAAACTATGAATTAACACATGTGGAATTATATACTTAACAAAAAAGTGTGAAACAACTGAAAATATGTCTTATATTCTAGGTTCTTCAAAGTAGCCACCTTTTGCTTTGATGACAAAGAGGGAATAAAACAATACTATATATACAGGTACATAAAATAAAAAGGAATAACAAAAGAGAATTACTAAACCTGATGTTGGGATGACTCTGATCTTTATGGAGAGAAGCACTCCAATAATGAAACACTCTCACAGCGAACTTATGTCTTCTAGAATGAACAAAACTTTTATTTTTGATTAGCTCAAAGCTACCCCCTCTTGATGAGCTCACATGGGGGCTGACTGTGGTATGGCGTAGGTTGTTCAGAATTCCATGACATCCCCAACTTACAGGATATCTTCGCCCCTGTGAGTCCCAGGCAGTAGATATTGTCGCCATGTTTCTTATCGCAATTTTACCTGTCTATACAAATGAAACATGACATGAATAGCACTATCCATTGGACCGATATTAACTTGGAGGGGGTTGAATGGCCTTACGGTGATGTGAGTGAATGTGCTTTGTTCGCCCCTTTGTTACAATGCTGAAAAGATATCTCCCCTAAATATTGTATCGATGCAAAACCCTAATATTCATCACTGACCACTGGCTCCAAAATGTCTGAGAAGATTCTTTGATCAGAAGAAGCCCTATTCCTTGGACAGGTACTTCTCTGCTGCCTCTGCGTGAACAGATCAGGTTGTCTTCTTCCCAGCCTAATTATCTGGTAACTGCAGGAGACCCCTACTTCAATTGAGGTTTAAGTGTTAGATCCTTTTCTCTTCAGTAGTTATAATTAGTTTTTCTCTTCCCAGCTATAATTAATCCCATATGTTCAATGTGGAGTTCTATTTCAATGGAGGTTGAAGTGTTAGTTCTTTCTCTCTTTCCCCATGTTCAATGTGAGGGGGACATGTCCCCTCCCTGGAGAGGTCTGTATGGATTTTAATTTTTCTCTACAACAGTACCCTTCTGCTAAAGTAAGAAAAAAAAACAATAGTCAATGAAATAACTTGAAACTGATAAAACTAATTTTCAATTTAAATTTATGGAATGTCAACTAATGAAAATCATATGTTGCTTCAGGTTCAACATAAAATAAAAAAACAACAAAAAAAAACAAATGAAATTAGCCTGGACAACAATGATGGTAGGGACATGTTAAACCAAAGTGTGTCCTATAAATAATATTACAGGTGTCTACAAAGTTGTAATCAGTCAGTCTGACTGTTTAAAGGAAACCTGTCAGGTGATACATGATGCCCAAACTATAGTCAGCATGCATCAGCCACTGGTTGTACAGTCATGGCCGAAAGTGTTGGCACACTTGAAATTGTTAGTTATACACATGTTTAATTCTTTTGTGTGTATTGGAACAACAGAAAAAAAACGGGAAAAAAAGGCAAATTGATCATAATTTCACACGAAACTCCCTAAAATGGGCTGGACAAAATTGTTGGCATCATCAACTTAATATTTAGTTGCATACCCTTAGGAATAAATAACTGCAATCAATCGCTTCCTCTAAGTATCAAAAAACTGCTTACACCTCTCAACTGGGATTTTGGACCACTTTTGCAATTTGCTCCAGTTCTCTCATATTTGAAGGGGGCCTTCTCCCAACAGCAATCTTAAAATCTTTCCACAGGTGTTCAATTGGGATTTAGATTCAAACTCATTGCTGGCCACTTCAGAATTCTTCATCGCTTTGTTTTCATCCATTTCTGAGTGCTTCTTGAAGTATGTTTGGGGTCATTGTCCTGCTGGAAAACCCATAATCTAGGATGCAAACTCAACTTTCTGACACTGGGTACTACATTGCGAACCAAAATTCTTTGGTAATCTTCAGATTTCTTGATGCCCTGTACACAGTCAAGGCACCCAGTGCCAGAGTCAGCAAAACAACCCAAAACATCTTTGAACCTCCACCATATATGACTATAGGTAATGTGTTCTTTTCTTTGTAGGCCTCATTCCATTTTCGGTAAATAGTAGAATGATTGGCTTTACCAAAAAGCTCTATCGTTGTCTCATCTGTTCACAATATGCTTTCCCAGAAGGATTTTGGCTTACTCACATACATTTTGGCAAACTGCAGTCTAGCTTTTTTTATGTCTCTGTGTCAGCAGTGAGGTCCTCATGGGTCTCCTGCCATAGCATTTCAGTTCATTCAGATGTTGACAGATAGTTCACGCTGACACTGATGTACCCTGAGCCTGCAGTACAGCTTGAATTTCTTTGGAACTTGATTGGGGCTGCTTATGCATCATCCAGACAATTCTGCATTGCAACCTTTCATCAATTTTTCTCTGTCATCCACGTCCAGTGCCATAGGTTGTAAACGTATTGCTTGTGTTGCGCACTGTGGACAAAGGAACATCAAGATCTCTGGAGATGGACTTGTAACCTTAAGATTGTTAAAATATTTCAACAATTTTGGTTCTCAAGTCCTCAGACAGTTCTCTTCCTCTCTTTCTCTCCTCCATGCTTAGTGTGGCACACACAGACACACAATGCTAAGATTGAGTTAACTTCTCCCCTTTTTATCTGGTTTCAGGTGTGATTTTCATATTGCCCATATATGTTACTTGCCACAGGTGAGTTTGAATCACATGCTTGAAGCAAAGTTGTTTACCCACAGTTTTGGAAAGGTGGCAACAATATTGTCCAGGTCATTTTTGGGGTTTTGTGTGAAATTATGTCCAATTTGCCTTTTTTTTCTCAGTTTTTTTTGTGTTGTTCCAATACACACAAAGGAAATAAACATGTGTATAACAAAATGTGTAATTGCAATAATTTTCTGAGAGAAATTCATAATTTTCTGGAACAATTTCAAGGGTGCCAACACTTTTGGCCATGAATGTATGTTTGTCTCTGAAACACTGCGGCGTATAGGCAGAGACCTGTCAGTCACTGTCAGAAGATGGAGAGAAGCTGCCGGGGGCCCGCCTGTACGACTAGTCAATACTGCAGCTGGGTCCCCGGCGGCTATTAAAAGAATGTTTTTCTCAGAAAGAGCCACATTGTTTCAGAGACAAACAAATATGGCTATGATCACACAGCCAGTGGCTGATACATAGGGCCCACGATTTGGGCATCATGCGAGGAGGGAGGATTCGGGCCTATTCCTACTCAGTAGCCATTTTAGAGACTCCACCTTAACAGGTTCCCTTTAAAGGGTTGTACATAGTCACTGTGCTGTTTGGTATTATAACTAGCAATGAACGGACCCATGGAAGTTCTGTCTCTCTCTTTCGAACAAATTGTCAGATTAGACAAATGGTAACCAAAATATCCAGATGACCGAGGAGGATGTTGAAAGCAAATCATAAAAAGGCAAGACTGAAATTTGTCAAAATGCATATTGACAAGCCACAAAGCTTCTGTCAGAATGTCCTTTTGACAGAGACACAACTGGATCTTTTTGGCAAGTTACATCAGTTCTATATTCACAGATGCAAAAATGAAGCATACAAAGAAAAGAACATTGTACCTATGATGAAACATGGAGGAGGCTTGCTTATGTTTTGGGGCTGCTTTGCTGAAAGTGACACAGGGTGTCTTGAATCTGTGCAGTGTACAATGAAATCTCAAGACTATCAAAACATTCGCCACAGGTCATGGGTTCTACAACAGGATAATGACCCAAAATGCACAGCTAAAAACAGCCAAGAATGGTGAAGACCAAAGCTTTGTGCTATTCTGAAGTGGCCTTCTATGAGCTCTGATCGATCTCAATCCTATTGAACATCTGTGGAAGGAGCTAAAAAATGCAGTCTGGAAAAGTCACCCTTGCAACATGAGTCATCTGGACCAGTTTGTTCATGAGAAATGTGCCAAAATATATGTAGACAGGTGCAGTAGTCTCATTGAGAAGTACAAAAATTGTTTGCAGTTATTATTGCCTCAAAAAAATTGTACAACAAAATATTAAGTTATTGGTAACAGCATTCTTGTCCAGGCCATTTTCATATTTTTTTCTGTGGAACCACAATTCCAAATCAATGTTTGATTTTCATTAGATAATATTCAGTAAATTTAAATTGAAAATTCCTTTTGTCAATTTCACATTTTTTCAGTAACCATTGTGGGTTTTTCTTACTTTAACAGAAGGATACCAACAATTTTGTCCAATTATGTACATTGGATCTAACCAGCATCAGTGTTCTAGCACTTCTCCCATGCTGCAGAAGCAAAGCTGACCCGGTTTGCAGCAAGAAGAGCACACAGCCAGCGGCTCAGATATGCCGCTAACCCAAACTGTCAATCTTCATGAGCACAACCCTCCTTTCTCTGACAAGCAGGAAGCCGAGACGTAGGGCAGCAGGACAATCCTAAAAACAAAACAAAACAGCGACTTTACCAAAACTCTTAACAAAGACATTGTAAAAATACAAACAACATAAAATATGCTACAATACAAGCAAAATATAATAAACATGGGAGGTGCACTTTTTCTTTCAATACCCAAGAACTTGTAGTCATAATTTATGTACAACAAATTGCCACATGAGTTCCAATAGAACCCAATGAACTGAGTGTGCTATGGGAAAAGGAGCCTTTTCTATCAGGAATAGTGTTGAGCGAGCACTAAAATGCTCGGGTGCTCGAAGCTCGGGCCGAGCTCACCGTGATACTCGGGTGCTCGACCCGAGCAACGAGCCCAATGTTAGTCTATGGGAGACCCGAGCATTTTTGCGACGGCACCCCCGGCAGTCTTTTAAAAGCCTAACAAGTGCCCAAAACGATAGTGACAGTGCTCAAATGACATGGGGACAGCATGGGGATCACCCCAGGAAGCATTTCTGACCCCCAGGTCACTGCTGTCAACAACGTGGTCAGAGGTATTAAGCCACTTTTAAAGGCTCACAATAAAACGTTCAAAAACGAAACTGAAACTGCTTTCCTGTGAAATATGTTAAGGAAGTTCCTTTCCAGGGTAAAGACTTGTGTATAAGGTAAAATAAATAACCCCCAAAAAAATACTCCTCCACACCTTGGGCTATGTTCACAAGTAGCATTTTTTATGTGTTTTTGCACTTTTGTATTGCTTTCAACCGTGACAAATGCATTCACCGGGAAATGTCATTTTAACATTTTACAATCTTATCTGGCCATGTGCTGTGTGACACATGCATACAGTGCTGAAAAGACATGGGAACAGCATAGGGTAGACCCCTGGAAGCATCTCTGACACCCAGGTCACTGCCTAAAAGTGTGCCCATCAGAAGTGATCCTTGCCGCATCAGAAGATGCAGACTTGCAACTATCCCCGTGCAAGTCCTTGTCCCAGGGCAGTGTTTAATTGTACCTCCCCCATTCCTTGCAATGCAAGCGCAAATATGCAGCCAACCAACCACCCACCCACCCACAGGCTGCAATACCATACTGCTAGCTTTCACTTGAAATGAGGCCTTTTAGTTTGGAGGAGGCCGAAGCTGGCCACTACCTCATGGCTGCTTCGGCAGCGAGGTATCCATACTCAGTCCTCAGCCGCACGGCGGCCGAGTGTCCACACTAGGTCCCCAGCCGCCAGGGAGCGTCTGGGTGTCCACACACGGTCCCCAGCCGCCTGGGGGCGGCTGGGTGTCCATAAATGGTCCCCAGCTGCCCCTATTTCTCCTGTTACCTTCCCACACACTTTTCTTAGCCTGGCCTGCTTTAGGGCAGCATTGGACGAGCCCACCAGAGAACCAGACTCCTCCGGTGGGCCCTGGCTTCTCCATCAGGGGAGTTGAAAGTGCCAAGGTGAGGAGCATGATGATGATAGAAGTTAGCATCTGCTTTGTTTTCTTGGAATGCAAGCGCATGTATGTAGTAGCGGCTAGGCCTGAGGTGGTCAGCGTTTTGGCGCATATCCTACCTCCTCCGAGGATTGCTGGATGTTTTCCTGCTACTATCCCAGTTCTATGACTCCCGTTAAAGCAAAGCTTCAGGTGATAAATGATGGATGAGGTGGTGGCAAAGGAGAAAGAGCAGGAGGAACAGGGACCATTCACATCAATATCAGGCCAGTCAACCACACATGTCTTGTAGGATATGTTTCTGTACCAAAAGGAGTTATAGGGCATACAGTGAGTGCAATGCCTACCAAAAATTTAGAGGCACTCCAATGCCCCTTGGAAGTGACATGGAGGTCAGAGGGCCTTAACTAAACCATTTTTTCCATTTATAGCAACTGGGTCTCCTGTGCACTGTTGGCCTAAGCAGTGAATGGAAGGCTTTCCAAAAATTATGAGAAACTGCAATGCCCCTTGAAACAGACGTGGATTACAGCGTACTAAAAACCTTCTACCCATTATTTGGGAGTGGGTCTCCCTTAGTGCATTGAAAAGCAAAAGCTGACAAAAATTAGGAGGAAATGCAATGCCCGTTGGAAGAGTCGTGGAGGTCGCAGTAGCTTAACAAGACGGTTTTAATGCACCTTGGAAGAGACGTGGAGGTCGCAGTAGCTTAACGAGACGGTTTTAATGCCCCTTACAAGAGACATACAGTACAGCATCTCCCATAGTCTTTGCTTATGCCTTCCAAGCAAAAGCTGCCAAAAATTAGGACAGAGGAACTTGCAATGCCCCTTACAAGAGCCAAGCAGTACAGTATATTACAAACATTATTCTCATTATTGGGGAGTGGGTCTCCAATAGTCTTTGCCTATGCCTTCCAAGCAAAAGCTGCCAAAAATTAGGACGGAAGAACTTGCAATGCCCTTTACAAGAGCCATGCAGTACAGCATATTACAAACATTATTCCCATTATTGGGGAGTTGGTCTCCCATAGTCTTTGCCTATGCCTTCCAAGCAAAAGCTGCCAAAAATTAGGACAGAGGAACTTGCAATGCCCCTTACAAGAGCCATGCAGTAAAGCATATTACAAACATTATTCCCATTATTGGGGAGTGGGTCTCCCATAGTCTTTGCCTATGCCTTCCAAGCAAAAGCTGCCAAAAATTAGGAGGAAATGCAATGCCCGTTCGAAGAGTCGTGGAGGTTAGAGTTAATTAAAAACAACATTTCAATGCCCCTTGGAAGAGCTGTGGAGTTCAGAGTGGTTTAACAAGACACTTTTAATGCCCCTCGGAAGAGACGTGGAGGTCCCAGTAGCTTAACAAGATGGTTTTAATGCCCCTCGGAAGAGACGTGGAGGTCGCAGTAGCTTAACAAGACGGTTTTAATGCCCCTTGGAAAAGTGGTGGAGGTCACAGTAGCTTAACAAGACGGTTTTAAGGCCCCTTGGAAAAGTGGTGGAGGTCGCAGTAGCTTAACAAGATGGTTTTAATGCCCCTTGGAAAAGTGGTGGAGGCTACAGTAGCTTAACAAGATGGTTTTAATGCCCCTCGGAAGAGACGTGGAGGTCCCAGTAGCTTAACAAGACGGTTTTAATGCCCCTCGGAAGAGACATGGAGGTCGCAGTAGCTTAACACGATGGTTTTAATGCCCCTTGGAAAAGTGGTGGAGGTCGCAGTAGCTTAACAAGACGGTTTTAATGCCCCTCGGAAGAGACATGGAGGTCCCAGTAGCTTAACAAGACGGTTTTAATGCCCCTCGGAAGAGTCGTGGAGGTCGCAGTAGCTTAACAAGACAGTTTTAATGCCCCTTGGAAAAGTGGTGGAGGTCACAGTAGCTTAACAAGACGGTTTTAATGCCCCTTGGAAAAGTGGTGGAGGTCACAGTAGCTTAACAAGACGGTTTTAATGCGCCTTGGGAAAGTGATGGAGGTCACAGTAGCTTAACAAGACTGTTTTAATGCCCCTCGGAAGAGACGTGGAGGTCGCAGTAGCTTAACAAGACGGTTTTAATGCCCCTCGGAAGAGACGTGGAGGTCGCAGTAGCTTAGCAAGATGGTTTTAATGCCCCTTGGAAAAGTGGTGAAGGATGCAGTAGCTTAACAAGACGGTTTTAAAGCCCCTTGGAAAAGTGGTGGAGGATGCAGTAGCTTAACAAGACGGTTTTAATGCCTCTTACAAGAGCCATACAGTACAGCATCTTAAAAATATTATTCCCATTATTGGAGAGTGGGTCTCCCACAGTCTTTGCTTATGCCTTCCAAGCAAAAGCTGACAAAAATAAGGACGGAGGAACTTTCAATAATGGCAACACTGACCACGGTCACCCTGGTGGTATAGTGGTGGTGGAGGCTGAGGATAAGGAGAAGAACATAAAACAGCCGAAATGAGGAAGCGTATACCCATGTGTGGGTGTGAAGCGGTGCAAGTGAATACACCTCCCGAAATAACACAGTGGATTTGACTTTATGTTACTCTGCTGTCATTTGGTGGTGATGAGAAGTCTGGCCCAATCCAGCCCTTGTTCATTTTGATAAGGGTTAGCTTGTCAGCATTGTCAGTAGACAGGTGAGTGCGCTTATCAGTTATAATTCCCCCAGCGGCACTAAAAACACGCTCCGATAACACGCTAGCGGCAGGGCAAGCCACTCCAAGGCGTACAGAGCGAGTTCATTCCAAGTGTCCAGCTTGGATACCCAATAATTAAAAGGCACAGAGGAATCATGGAGGACGCAGGTACGGTCGGCAAGGTACTCCCTCACCATCTTTTGAAACTTTCCACTCCTTGTGAGAGTACCCCGCGCCTCAGGGTCTGTCCGAAGGGAGGGTCTGAGAAAACTGTCCCAGAACGTTGACAGGGTTCCCCTGCCTCTGCTGGATTGGAGTTGTATCTCGCTTGCATGTACGCCTTAGTTGGGCAACGAACTGTGACCTCTGCCGCTAGCGTGTTCAGATGGGAATTTTTTTAACAGTTCTGCAGCAAGGGCCTTCTGGTACTGCCCCATTTTTGTAGACCTCTCCACCTCAGGAATAAGAGAGTGAAAGTTCTCCTTGTAGCGGGGGTCTAAAAGAGTCATCAACCAGTAATGACTGTCACCCAACATTTTGACAACGCGAGGGTCACGGTTAAGGCAGCGTAACATAAAGTCAGCCATGCGTGCCAGATTGGTAACGGGCAAGACTTCCGTGTCCTCACCAAGATGACGATTGACCATGCTTTTCTCCTCCTCCTCCTCCTCCTCCCCCCTGTCCTCAGGCCACCCACACAGCAAGGGCGGTAGAAGCTGTAACCAACTTGCGAAAATGAGCTGACAGGCGGCGTACTTTGACGAGCAGATCTGGCAACTTGGGGTACGATTTAAGAAACCGCTGAACTACGAGGTTAAGCACATGAGCCAGGCATGGTACGTGTGTGATCTCGCCTCGCCTCAGAGCCGCCACCAGGTTACGGCTATTGTCACACACGACCATGCCTGGATGTAGGTTCAGCGGTCTCAGCCACAGATCTGCCTGCTCTTTCACAGCTGTCCGCAGTGTGAGGTTTCTCACCTAAGCTTATGAGTTTCAGCACAGCCTGTTGCCGCTTGGCGGAGGCAGTACTGCAGTGCTTCCAGCTTGTAACTGATGTGGTGATATCTGAGATGGAGGCTGAACATGAGGAGGAGGAGGAGGATGATGCGCAGGAGCTGCACTCTGTGGGGGCAACTCTGACTGACATAGGGCCCGCAATCCTCGGTGTGGGGAGGATGTGTTCCGTCCCAAGGTCCGACTGGGTCCCGGCTTCCACTATGTTTACCCAGTGTGCCGTCAGGGAGATGTACAGTCCCTGGCCACAAGCACTTGTCCACGTGTCCATTGTCAGGTGGACTCTCCCAGTAACTGCGTTGTTGAGGGCACGGCAGATGTTTTGGGACACTTGCTTGTGTAGTGCGGGGATGACACACCGGGCAAAATAGTGTCGGCTGGGGACCGAGTACCGAGGGACGGCCACCGCCATAAGGTTGCGGAAGGATTCCGTCTCCACCAGCCTAAAAGGCAGCATTTCCAATGCAAGCAGTCAAGAAATGTGCGTATTTAGGACTGTGGCCTGTGGGGCATTAGCTGCGAATTTCCGCTTTCGTTCAAAGGTCTGGGATATGGACAATTGAACGCAGCGGTGGGACGTGGACGTGGACGTTGATGCTGTTTCTTGAGAAACTGCCATAACAAGTGAAGACTGAGAGGAGGGAGCATCTTTGCATGCAGTATGGACAGGCGATTGCCTTCCACACACAACAGGGGGTTCTAATGCACGCACAACAGCGGAAGAAGCAGTGGTGACACCCGCTGACACTGGTCATGGACCCTGGGGTTCGCCCCACAAAGTCAGGTGCTTTGCTGCCATGTGCCTGATCATGCTGGTGGTGGTCAGGCTTGTAGTTTTGTCACCCCTGCTTATGCTGGCATGGCAGGTGTTTCAAATGGCCTTTTTGGGTTATCAGCAGAGTCTTTAAAAAAATTCCAGACTCTGGAAGACCTACCGGTTGTACTGGCAACGTCCCTCATGTTGGTGTTACGGGGAACTGTTGCCTGCCTTCTGTGTGCAGCCACCACACTGCTTCTTCCTGCCTGTTGGGGTACTCTGCCTCCCTCACTCTGTGTGCTGCTGGCCTCGCTCTGCATGTCCTCCTGCCACGTTGGGTAAGTTGCTAGGTCATCCACCACCTCCTCCTCTTCCACTTGCGCACCACGATCCTCCTCCTCACATCCTGGCAATTGTGTCTCGTCATAGTCCACCTCTTGTGACAAATTGCCAGCATCGACTTCCTGTGGCCATGGCTGTTCAAATATTTGGGCATCGCTACATGGGATCTCCTCTTCCACCACTTCAAGTGGAGCAGGCGAGGGGCACAAATCTGGAAATGGACCAGTGAACAGCTCTTCAGAGTGTCCAAGTGTGGGATCAGTTGCTGTCTGACGACACTCGGCATGGTGGGAGGAAGGAGCATCAGGGTGAGGAGAAGTATGCGGTCGAGACTCATGGCTGCTAAGATTTGACCGTGTGGAAGACAGACCGGAGGTGGTGGTGCCCAGGTAACTGGAAGTATTATCTGCTATCCAATTAATAACCTGTTCACACTGATCAGTTTGCAATACTGGTGTTGTTCTGTGCTTCCCTAGTTTTTCGGTCAAGAAGTGGGAGCGAGAAGATGTGGCTGTTGGTTGTGGCACATTTTCACCTTGGCCACGGCCCTGTCCTCTGCACGCACCATCACCAGAACGTCCAGTTCCACGTCCCTTGCCACGCGCCTTGCCCATTGTAAAGGAAGTAAAATAGCTTACACTCGCACTATCAATGGAAAAAGGGTAATAAAAAGTAGAATGGAACCGTGGAAGAGGATAACTACAGTTCTATTTCTCTGGCTGACACCCGACTCTTTTAAACAATCTGAACAATCAGGGAGAAACTATTACTGTTTTTCTTTATGGAAAAAATACCAAAAGCTGAATAATAGAGATTTTTTACCGTGGAATGGCAAAACCACAGTTATTGTTTACTGGGGTATACCAGACAATTTTAAATAGATATATTTGCGGCTGAACAGTGAGCGACACACTCAAACAGTTTTTTTTTACGTAAAAATGGCCCAAAAGTGGATAATACAGAGGTTTGAACCATGGAACTGCAAAACCACACTTCTATTTCTCTGGCCTTCACCAGACTATTTTCAACAGATATATTTGTGTCTGAACACTCAGGAGACACTATTACTGTTTTTCTTTATGGCAAAAAATGGCAAAAGCAGGATAATACAGAGATTTGACCCGTGGAACTGCAAAACCACACTTCTATTTCTCGGGCCTACACCAGACTATTTTCAACAGATATATTTGTGTCTGAACAATCAGAGACACTATTACTGTTTTTCTTTACGGCAAAAAATGGCAAAAGCAGGATAATACAGAGATTTGACCGATGGAACTGCAAAACCACACTTCTATTTCTCGGGCCTACACCAGACTATTTTCAACAGATATATTTGTGCCTGAACAATCAGGGAGACAATATTACAGGTTTTTTTTTACGGCACAAAAATGCCAAAACCAGGATCATAGAGATTTTTTACCGTGGAACGGCAAAACCACAGTTATAATTTACTGGTGTATACCAGACTCTTTAAACAGATATATTGGTGTCCGAACAATCAGGAGACACCATTACTGTTTTTCTTTACGGCAAAAAATGGCAAAAGCAGGATAATACAGAGATTTGACCCATGGAACTGCAAAACCACAGTTCTATTTCTCGGGCCTACACCAGACTATTTTCAACAGATATATTTGTGTCTGAACAATCAGGAGACACTATTACTTTTTTTCTTTACGGCAAGAAATGCCCAAAGCAGGGTAATAGAGATTTTTTACCGTGGAACGGCAAAACCACAGTTATAATTTACTGGTGTATACCAGACTCTTTTAAACATATATATTGGTGTCTGAACAATCAGGAGACACTATTACTGTTTTTCTTTATGGAAAAAATACTAAAAGCTGGATAATAGAGATTTTTTACTGTGGGATGGCAAAACCACAGTTATAATTCACTGGTGTATACCAGACTCTTTTAAACAGATATATTGATGTCTGAACAATCAGGAGACTCTATTACTGTTTTTCTTTACGGAAAAAATACCAAAAGCTGGAAAATAGAGATTTTTTTACCGTGGAACAGCAAAACCACAGTTATAATTTACTGGTGTATACCAGACTCTTTTAAACAGATATATTGGTGTCTGAACAATCAGGAGACACTATTACTGTTTTTCTTTACGGCTAAAAATGCCAAAAGCAGGATAATACAGAGATTTTTTTATCGTGGAGCAGCAAAACCACGGTTATAATTTACTTGTGTATACCAGACTTTTTTAAATAGATATATTTGCGGCTGAACAGTGAGCGACACACTCAAACTGTTTTTTTTAGGTACAAATGGCCCAAAAGTGGATAATATAGAGGTTTGAACCGTGGAACTGCAAAACCACACTTCTGTTTCTCTGGCCTACACCAGACTATTTTAAACAGATATATTTGTGTCTGAACAATCAGGGAGACACTATTACAGATTTTTTTACAGCAAAAAAATGCCAAAAGCAGGATAATAGAGATTTTTTACCGTGGAGCAGCAAAACCACAGTTATAATTTACTGGTGTATACCAGACTTTTTTCAATATATATATTTGCAGCTGAACAGTGCGCTACACACTCAAACTGTTTTTTTTAGGTAAAAATGGCCAAAAAGTGGATAATACAGAGGTTTGAACCGTGGAACTGCAAAACCACACTTCTGCTTCTCTGTCCTACACCAGACTATTTTAAACAGATATATTTGCGTTTGTCACAGACATACAGTACAGACCAAAAGTTTGGACACTCCTTCTCATTTAAAGATTTTTCTGTATTTTCATGACTATGAAAATTGTACATTCACACTGAAGGCATCAAAACTATGAATTAACACATGTGGAATTATATACTTAACAAAAAAGTGTGAAACAACTGAAAATATATCTTATATTCTAGGTTCTTCAAAGTAGCCACCTTTTGCTTTGATGACTGCTTTGCACACTCTTGGCATTCTCTTGATGAGCTTCAAGAGGTAGTCACCGGAAATGGTCTTCCAACAATCTTGAAGGAGTTCCCAGAGATGCTTAGCACTTGTTGGCCCTTTTGCCTTCACTCTGCGGTCCAGCTCACCCCAAACCATCTCGATTGGGTTCAGGTCTGGTGACTGTGAAGGCCAGGTCATCTGGCATAGCACCCCATCACTCTCCTTCTTGGTCAAATAGCCCTTACACAGCCTGGAGGTGTGTTTGGGGTCATTGTCCTGTTGAAAAATAATTGATGGTCCAACTTAACGCAAACCGGATGGAATAGCATGCCGCTGCAAGATGCTGTGGTAGCCATGCTGGTTCAGTATGCCTTCAATTATGAATAAATCCCCAACAGTGTCACCAGCAAAGCAGCCCCACACCATCACACCTCCTCCTCCATGCTTCACGGTGGGAAGCAGGCATGTAGAGTCCATCCGTTCACCTTTTCTGCGTCGCAGAAAGACACGGTGGTTGGAACCAAAGATCTCAAATTTGGACTCATCAGACCAAAGAACAGATTTCCACTGGTCTAATGTCCATTCCTTGTGTTCTTTAGCCCAAACAAGTCTCTTCTGCTTGTTGTCTGTCCTTAGGAGTGGTTTTCTAGCCGCTATTTTACCATGAAGGCCTGCTGCACAAAGTCTCCTCTTAACAGTTGTTGTAGAGATGTGTCTGCTGCTAGAACTCTGTGTGGCATTGACCTGGTCTCTAATCTGAGCTGCTGTTAACCTTCGATTTCTGAGGCTGGTGACTCGGATAAACTTATCCTCAGAAGCAGAGGTGACTCTTGGTATTCCTTTTCTGGGGCGGTCCTCATGTGAGCCAGTTTCTTTGTAGCGCTTGATGGTTTTTGCAACTGTACTTCGGGACACTTTCAAAGTTTTCCCAATTTTTCAGACTGACTGACCTTCATTTCTTAAAGTAATGATGGCAACTCGTTTTTCTTTACTTAGCTGCTTTTTTCTAGCCATAATACAAATTCTAACAGTCTATTCAGTAGGACTATCAGCTGCGTATCCACCTGACTTCTGCACAACACAACTGATGGTCCCAACCCCATTTATAAGGCAAGAAATCCCACTTATTAAACCTGACAGGGCACACCTGTGAAGTGAAAACCATTTCCAGTGACTACCACTTGAAGCTCATCAAGAGAATGCCAAGAGTGTGCAAAGCATTTGACGCGCCCCCTGGGCCAGTGTTGTTTGGGGGATACCCGGAGCCGGATCAGATGGGGGTTGTAGTCTCCGAGTGGCGGTGACCCGGTCCGTGCCCAGGGTGTCAAGCTCAGTGTGTGGCAGTCCTACAGATGTTACTGGATGTTCTTTAGTGTCGACTACGCCACCCGTTGATTTGCGGTCACTACGGCCGCCGCTGCAGCAGGGTCCGCTGAGGCTGGTGGTGTGTGTGCAGCTCAGGTAGTATAACCCCCAACGGGAGGGGTATAGCCTCAGGGGGTCAGTTGTAGAGGGTGGTGGTTGTGGTGGTGCAGTGAGAGTGGTAATAAGACTCCAAGTCGGGCTGTGCAGTTCAGGGTTTTACTTACTGCTTTTGTGTTGGTCACTCCGGCCTTGAGTGACCACCCGAGCCGTGCTGCGTCCACCAGGTCCTGGACTCGGCCAACCCCCAGGTGATTCTGGAGCGTGGTCCTGAGCTCCCTTTCTGACTTGTCCTTCTCTCTGGCCTTCCCCACCAGGGATCCACCTAAGTCCGGCTCCCTCGGGCCTCTTGTTGGTAAAACCCTTGTCTCTGGGTTCCCTGACCCTATTTTTGGTTTGCCTTCCGGGTGGATTTAGTGGGTGGTCGTGGCAGATCCTGCCCACGACCTCCGGTCTCTGGCTAAGGATTAGGGCCCTCCACCAGATTGGGATCCGGTACCCTTGTGCCAACTCTTCACCCTCTGGTCTAATTTTGGGTTCTTGGAGTTCCCTCTTCTCCCCCTCTGGGTCCTTCTTTCTCCTCTCTCTCTCTCTTGGCCTTGGAGCTGGCTGAGCTGCTCTGCTTCTCTGACTCAACTCTGACAGACTGACCCTGATCTAAGATGGTTCCCACCTTATATACTCCCTCTATGTGTGAGCTCAGGTGACCAGCACCCAATGAGCTCCTAGCATTACCCAGACTGCTGCCCCTATCTGCCCCTACACTACTGGGATGTTCCACCCCCCTCCCACTCCAGCCAGGGACAGACACTGTCGTACCTGCACATTTCTCTAGTGGGAGTACCATTGGTCTGTCCCCCGGAAATGGGATGTATGTAGTGCATGCAGCCTACTGAGCTCAGTTCCACACTCCATCCTTACCCGGGAGTGGAATACCACACCTCTGGCCTGAGGCGTAATACCCCTGTAGCAGCCGAATCCTCAGGGTGCTACATTCCCCCCTGGTAAATCACAGCACGTCCTCGGGCTGTAAGATATAAAAACATCCAAAACATACAATTTTTTTTTTTTTTTTTTTCATAAACATAAACATATAAAACATCACATAAAACTTTTCATAAAAACTCTTCATAAATAACGTCCTTGTAAACACTCTTGCTCCTCCGGCCACGGTGCAACTTGTGACCGGGAAAAGCGCGACAGTCTCTTTAAGAAAAACAACAGTTTACTATAAAACCGGTAGGGGGCGCCTTAGGAAGCGCAACTATATACAAGGGGAATATGGCCGCTCTCAGTCCTCGGCCAGGTAATGGGAATAGGGACACACGGGTTAACAGTTCACTCTTGTCCCAACGGGGACTTATTTAAAGCAGCAACAGTTCACTGTACCCCGATGGGTAACTATTTACAGTCTCTTTACCGTACTTTAACGACGGCGTCCTCCTGCTCCTTCTTTGGATTTAGACCCGTCCGGGTCCTCCTGCTCCTCCTCACACCGCAGCTCCTCCTCCGTCAGGCGATGTACATGGAGGGCGTAGGGTCCTTTGGCACACTTGTGCCGGGTGAAGGTGACCTCGTCCCCTACGTACAGGTCACGACCTCTGTGTCCCTCCGGCAGATGGCTTTCTACATCTCTGCGTGTGACAAAGACGTCGCCGGGGGTATGATGGTCTTTTATGAAGCCCCACCCATGCTGCAGGTTGAATTTAATCACAGTCCCGGTGGAAGGGGGACCATGAGCTGCACGGGGATTCCTCCTGGTCCGGCTCTTCTGCTCCGCGCTCCTTATCTGCATCTGCTGTTCCCGGACCCGCCTCTCTCTCCGCTCCCTCTCGAAGACCTCGAGCTGCTGCCGACAGCACTCTGCACGCTCCGCTGCGGCCGCCCAAGTCTCCTGAGTGAACCCCATGAGGTCTCCTCCGGTGGGGTCCCACTCAAACTGTGCCTCCTCTAGCGGGGGCTGGGTCCTCCTGACGGGCTTCGGAACCGGAATCAGGGGTTCATCTAGGGGTCTTTCTTTCCGGAATCGGGGATGGTGAAACTCCGGTGGCCATATGAAGGGCTGCCCATCCGGGCACGTATGCTGGGCGAACAGGTCCTCACCCAGGTGCGGTACTTTAGGTGTTATGGGCGCTGTGGTGGTAGCGGCGCCCGGGTTGACCAGACCTTGCGACCAGGCTTGGGGCACGCTGAAGGAAAAGGGCACCGTAAGAACGGCGGCGCCCGTGGTTACTCGGCCCTGCGACCAGGCTGGTGGCTCCGCGGAGGTAGGGGGCGCTGTTGGAATGGCGGCGCCCGGGGGTACTAGGCCTTGCGACCAGGCCGATGGTATTTCCTGCTTTGCCGCGCTCAGGGTCGAAGCGCGTGACGTCGCAGGGGTCGCGGCCGCGGTTTCCGGTTGAGGCCTAGTCTGCGGCGGTGACGATGCAGCGACGGGCACAGCAGGGGGAATTTCGGGCTCTGCGACGGGGAGCTGGGGCAGGCACGCGGTTTCCCGGCTCGGGGTAGAGACGTCCCCTTTACCTGCCTCCATTCGTTCAGCTCCCTTCTCGGCGCCGTCTCCGGCCTTGAGTCCTCCTGCACCATCCTCAGAGGCGGTCTGTCTCCTCGTCTCGGGTGGCGTGCTCCGCTGACGGGTTTCGGTCCGCTGGGCCATCTCTCGGCTCCACTCCGCCAACGTCTCTCGCTGCACCCGGGCCATCCTCCGTGCGAGGCCCTCCAGCACAGTCTGTGCACACTCCCGGTCTCGGGGGAGCTGTGCTAGGATCTCCACTAAGCCTAGTGGGGTTGTTGCTTGCAGCAGGCTCCTGACCACTGGGTCGGTGCTGCCTGACTCTCCCTCCATCTCCGGGTAGGCTTTCTCTGGACTCCTCTCCAGACTTCTTGTCTCCGGGTGCGCTCTCTCCAGACTGCTCCAGGCGACACCCATCTTTGCTCTCTTGTTCTGTCTCCGCCCACATTTAGGGTGGTCCCGGGGCAACTTAGTGATTGTCAGTTCCAGGGGCAGTTCTCTCACGCTGATGGAAACTTCCAGCATCACAGTCTCTGTTGGTGGGCGCGGTTTCCGCTTTTGGCGCCATTCTTCGACCTGGCCCAAGATGGGAGGTGGCCTCTTGCCACCCTCTGGCACGCCCATAATGGCGTCCGCTCTTCCAAGGCGGGAAATCTTTGGAAATGGCGGGAATCGTCTCCCAGTGGCGGGAAACTCCATGGATGGCGGGAAAAAGCTGCAAATGGCGGACAACCGGCGGGAAACGACCTGTGATGGGGTCCGTTGGCGGGGACCCTCCGGAACCGGCAGGAGACTTCTTTTTAAGGTAACAGTGAACTTTTCTTCAGGCACGCAGTACCCGGTGGTTGCGGGCACGTAATCCTGCCGACTACGCCAAAGTTGACGCGCCCCCTGGGCCAGTGTTGTTTGGGGGATACCCGGAGCCGGATCAGATGGGGGTTGTAGTCTCCGAGTGGCGGTGACCCGGTCCGTGCCCAGGGTGTCAAGCTCCGTGTGTGGCAGTCCTACAGATGTTACTGGATGTTCTTCTGTGTCGACTACGCCACCCGTTGATTTGCGGTCAATACGGCCGCCGCTGCAGCAGGGTCCGCTGAGGCTGGTGGTGTTTGTGCAGCTCTGATAGTATAACCCCCAACGGGAGGGGTATAGCCTCAGGGGGTCAGGTGTAGAGGATGGTGGTTGTGGAGGTGCAGTAAGGATGGTAATGAGACTCAGAGTCGGGCTGTGCAGTTCAGGGTCTTTACTTACTGCTGTTATGCTGGTCACTCCGGCCTTGAGTGACCGCCCGAGCCGTGCTGCGTCCACCAGGTCCTGGACTCGGCCAACTCCCAAGTAATTCTGGAGCGTGATCCTGAGCTCCCTTTCTGACGTTCCTTCTCTCTGGCCTTCCCCACCAGGGATCCACCTAAGTCCGGCTCCCTCGGGCCTCTTGTTGGTAAACCCTTGTCTCTGGGTTCCCTGACCCTATTCTTGGTTTGCCTTCCGGGTGGATTTAGTGGGTGGTCGTGGCAGATCCTGCCCACGACCTCTGGTCTCTGGCTAAGGATTAGTGCTCTCCACCAGCTTGGGATCCGGTACCCTTGTGCCAACTCTTCACCCTCTGATCTAATCTTGGGTTCTTGGAGTTCTTTCTTCTCCCCCTCTGGGTCCTTCTTTCTCCTCTCTCTCTCTCTTGGCCTTGGAGCTGGCTGAGCTGCTCTGCTTCTCTGACTCAACTCTGACAGACTGACCCTGATCTAAGATGGTTCCCACCTTATATACTCCCTCTATGTGTGAGCTCAGGTGACCAGCACCCAATGAGCTCCTAGCATTACCCAGACTGCTCCCCCTATCTGCCCCTACACTACTGGGATGTTCCACCCCCCTCCCACTCCAGCCAGGGACAGACACTGTCGTACCTGCACATTTCTCTAGTGGGAGTACCATTGGTCTGTCCCCCGGAAATGGGATGTATGTAGTGCATGCAGCCTACTGAGCTCAGTTCCACACTCCATCCTTACCCGGGAGTGGAATACCACACCTCTGGCTTGAGGCGTAATACCCCTGTAGCAGCCGAATCCTCAGGGTGCTACACATTCATCAAAGCAAAAGGTGGCTACTTTGAAGAACCTAGAATATAAGACATATTTTCAGTTGTTTCACACTTTTTTGTTAAGTATATAATTCCACATGTGTTAATTCATAGTTTTGATGCCTTCAGTGTGAATGTACAATTTTCATAGTCAAGAAAATACAGAAAAATCTTTAAATGAGAAGGTGTGTCCAAAATTTTGGTCTGTACTGTACTTTTTTTTTTTTGGGGGGGGGGGGGACACCAAAAGGTTAATAAGACGGGTATTTGTACAGTGTGAAGGAGGAAAAAAAAAAGAGGATTTAGATGAAAAACAAAAGGATTTTTCCTGGCCCCCCCAGGACCTGGAGATAAGTCCACAAATTTCAGCAACAGGAGCACACAGGACTGTAATGCATCGTTTGCTGGTATAACCACTGCGTCTACTATACAGCCTGCCTGCCTGATATTTGGGATGGATATTAGTCCTGAGAAGGACTGTTTGCTTGATTTGTCAGCCATTACAGATCCTACACTAACTATTTTGCAGTATAAATCTCTCCCTAGCTCAGCAGCGCTTTCCCTACACTAGCTGATCCGGAGCAATTGTGTCCAAGATGGCGGCGCCCGGTTTTAAATACTCGAGGTGACGCTGTGCGGCCAGCCAATCAATGTAATGCCCACAACCAACATGGCTGTGGCATTACAGTGACTGGCTGGCAATCCCTGCATGTTCATTGGCTCTGTAAAGAGCGCCAAACATGCAGGGCGGAGACCCGAGCTCCCGCTCGAGTACCCCGGAAATCCTCGGTGCTCGCCGAACATCCCGAGTAGCGTGATGCTCGGGCGAGTACCGAGCAGTGTCGAGCATGTTCGCTCAACACTAATCAGGAACACACACTGACCTACCAGAAAAAAAAATCTGGACAAGAAAAGGCAGGAAAAATTCCCATGAAAACTGACATAAACATCACTTAGACCAATAATCCCACTTCACAAGCAGCACACAAAATAATAAGACTAATACAGAAAGAAAATGTGGAAAATAATTGAAGTGAACTCCATTTCATACTCAGTCTACCTACATCACAATCATACAAGATGCCTCCAAAAACTGTTGCTGTTAAAAATGTAACAGTAATTTTTGTACAGTGGTGCTTAAAAGTTTGTGAGCCCTTCAGAATTTTCCATATTTATGCATAAATTTGACCTAAAACTACATCAGATTTTCACACAGGGCCTCAAAGTAGATATAGAGAACAAAGTCAAACAAAAGAGTCAAAAATATCGGGCTTTGTCAATTTTTACATGAGGAAAATGATCCAATATAACATGTTTATGAGTGTTAAAACTATCTGAAAGGTAAAATTAACTTCTGGTGTGTTCAATCAATGGGATGACAAACAGGTGTAAGTGGATCACCTATTTTATTTAAAGAACAGGGTCTATCAAAGTCTAACCTTTACAACATATGTTTGTGGAACTGTATTGACACATGGAACAAAGGTTATTTCTGAGGTCCTCAGAAGAATTGTTGGTGCTTATCCGGCTGGAAAAGATTACAAACGCTTCTTGAAGGAATTCCGACACCACCAGTCCACAGTCAGACAAGTTATGTACAAATAGAGGAAATTCCTGACTATTATTACCTTCCCCAGTAATGGTTGACCAACAAAGATTACTCAAAGAGCAAGGCATATAATACTCAGTCACAAAGGATCCTAAGGTAACCTCTAAGCAACTAAAGATCTCTCTTACATTAGTTAATGTTCATAAGTCCACAATTAGTATGATTGCAATGGTGAACAAGACAGGAATGCAAGGAGAAAGCCACTACTCTTCAAAATAAAAATTGCTGCCTATTTGTAGTTTGCTAAAGATAAACTAGACAAGCCAGTTGCTTATTGGAACAATGTTTTTTGGATTGATGACACCAAAATAGAGCTTTCTGGTTTAAATCATAAGTGTAGAGGCTACAGCTGAGAGCTGAGCCGCTGCTGATGCTCATAATAGCTGTTCTTGAGGGTGCCAGGTGTTGGAACCGCATTGATGATATATTAGTGGACTATCCTGAGGATAGGATATCAATATTATTAACCCAGACAACAGCTTTAACTGTAAGGTGACTCTTGTAGCCCAAAACCGCAGGCAGAATGTTACGGGTGCGGGGGGTGGAACCTCTGTGCTACGGTGCAAGGAGGGACCCAGAGGGGTGTAACTAAGTATCAACCCGGACCGACCCTGGTCGTACGGCGGCTAACGACTCCGTGACCAGGAAGGGACCGAGCCGAGGGACCAGGTGCTACTCTAGGGACGACCTTGTAAGGGAGCAGGTGACTCCCACGGAACAGATGGCAGGGACTGACCGGAATAGCAGGTAGGCACAGCAGGCAGGCTGGCGAGCAGAAGCCTCCAGGTAGGCTATCAGGTAGACACGGCAAGTGACGGCAGGAGTCTCTAGGTGGGCTGGCAGGTGGTCAAGGCAAGTGACGGCAGGAGTCTCTAGGTGGTCACGGCAAGTGACTGCAGGAGTCTCTAGGTGGTCACGGCAAGTGACAAGCAGGTAACAGGCAGGTCACAGGCAAGTGCTCCCAGGTGAGCGGGCTGGCAGGCATGGCAGGTAACAGGCAGGCAACAGGCAAGTGCTCCCAGGTGAGCGGACTGGCAGGCACGGCAGGTAACAGGCAGGCAACAGGCAAGTGCTCCCAGGTGAGCGGACTGGCAGGCACGGCAGGTAACAGGCAGGCAACAGGCAAGTGCTCCCAGGTGAGCGGGCTGGCAGGCACGGCAGGTAACAGGTAGGTAACAAGCAGGTAACAGGTAGGTAACAGGCAGGTAACAGGCTAGCGGGCAAGACTGGAAGTCAGGCTAGCAGCGGAACCTGAGGGCTGAAGCAGAGGTCAAAAACACTGTGCAACAACATTGCTCAGGCACCTCCATTTTGGAAGAGGTGCCTTATATATGGGAGGACCCTCGGCTATTGGCCGGGGACTCCTTAGGACGGCGTGTGCAGACCCTTTAAGAGGGAGGGAGCGCGCGCGCCCTAAGCACAGTGCCCGGGGAGCTGCGCGTGCCGGCAGCAGGAAGAGGAGCGCTGGTGAACGCAGAGCGGGGATCGCGGGGAGCGAGGAGGTGAGTGGGACGGCATCTCTGCCTGGCAGGGGGCAGAAACGCCGATGCTACAGTACCCCCCCTTTACGCCCCCTCTTTTTTAGGCCAGAAAGGAATTTTTCAAGGAGAAGAGGGGCATGAATGTTCTCCCTGGGTTCCCAAGTTCTCTCCTCTGGGCCAAACCCCTTCCAATCCACTAGAAAAAGGGTCTTTCCTCTTACCCTCTTAGTGGCCAGAATGTTCTCTACCTCAAAAACGTCCTCAGCGGAAACTGGAGCAGGGGGAGTACCTAGATTGGAAAAAGAGTTAAACACAACTGGTTTGAGCAGAGATACATGGAAGGAGTTGGGAATCCGTAAGGTGGCCGGGAGTTTTAACTTGTAGGCCACTGGGTTGATTTGTTTGAGAACTTCAAATGGACCGAGAAACCGAGGACCCTACTTATAGGAGGGTATTTTGAATCGGACATGTTTGGAAGAGAGCCAGACTTTATCTTCCGGGCGGAATTGAGGCGGATCCAGACGTCTCTTGTCAGCATGTTTCTTCATCCACTCAGAGGACTGAAGAAGTGCGGACCTAGTATTTTCCCAAATGGTGAAGAATTCGCTGACAAGAGCCTCCACAGCAGGGTTGTCCACCGAGGCGGAGATGGGAAACGGAAAGCGGGGATGTTGACCGTGGACCACGAAGAACGGGGATTTAGAAGTAGATTCGCTCTCATGGTTGTTGTAGGAGAATTCAGCCCATGGTAGGAGCTCCACCCAATCGGTATGGTGAGCGTTAACAAAGTGCCAGAGGTAGCTGGTAAGGATTTGGTTGATACGCTCCACTTGGCCATTGGACTGTGGATGGTAGGCGGAGGAGAAATCCAGGGTGACATCCAGTAGCTTACAGGTAGCTCTCCAGAAATGTGAGGTGAACTGACCCCCTCGATCAGATACAATGTGGAGGGGTAGGCCATGGAGACGGAAAATATGACAGAAAAAATCCTTGGCCAGCTCCGATGCAGACGGGAGACCAGGCAGAGGAATAAAATGGGCCATCTTAGAGAAGCGGTCGGCAACCACCCAAATGACTGTACAACCGGCAGAAACAGGGAGATCAGTAATAAAGTCCATGGCAATGTGCTGCCACGGGGCAGCAGGTACGGGAAGAGGCAGGAGGCGACCGGCTGGAAGATGTCTGGGAACTTTGTTGCGGGCACAGGACGAACAGGCCGAGACGAAGTCTACCACATCCTTGCGCAGGGTAGGCCACCAGTAATGCCGGGTAATGAGTAGGAAGGTCTTCTTTTGGCCAGCATGGCCGGCTAGTTTAAATGAATGACCCCAGTGAAGAACCTTCTCACGATCTGGTACCGGTACAAACGTCTTACCGGGTGGAAGACGAGTCAGATCCAAGGAGGCCACATTCATCACTTTACAGAGGTCGATGATGTGCATAGGCTCCTCCTCTTGATCGGAGGACAGGAAGGATCGGGACAAGGCGTCGGCTTTGACATTCTTGTCCGCAGGGCGGAAATGTAGGACGAAGTCGAAGCGGGCGAAGAACAAAGACCACCGGGCCTGATGCGGCTTGAGTCTTTGGGCATTCTGGAGATATGCCAGGTTTTCGTGATCCGTATAGATGATCACCGGGTATAGAGCCCCTTCAAGCAGGTAACGCCACTCCTCCAGCGCCAATTTAACGGCTAAGAGTTCTCAGTCTCCTATGGAGTAGTTGCGCTCAGACGATGTGAAGAGTTTGGAGAAGAAGCCGCAGGTTACTATTCTCCCGGATGAAGACTTTTGGGTGAGCACCGCTCTGGCTCCGGAGGAGGGAGCATCAACCTCCAGGTAGAACTGTTTGTTGCTATCCGGACGGTGCAGCACTGGGGCAGAGGAGAAGGCTTGCTTTAAGGAAAGGAAGGCCTCCTCAGCTTCGGGCGACCATTCCTTGGGATTTGCTCCCTTACGGGTGAGCGCAGATATGGGAGCAGTCCGGGAAGAGAAGTGCGGGATGAAGAGACGATAGTAGTTGGCGAAGCCCAGGAATCGCTGAATCGCCTTCAACCCCTCCGGACGGGGCCACTTTAGGACAGCAGAGAGCTTCTCGGGATCCATTCGTAGGCCTGTCTGGGAGATAACATAGCCCAGGAAAGGAAGAGACGTCTGCTCGAAGAGACACTTCTCGAACTTTGCATAGAGGTGATTCTGCCTGAGCCTAAGCAGGACCTGACGAACATCCCTCCGGTGTGTGGGAAGATCCGGAGAGAAGACCAAGATATCGTCCAGGTACACCACCACGCAAGAGTAAAGAAGATCACGGAAGATGTCATTGACCAATTCTTGGAAGACGGCAGGTGCATTGCAGAGACCAAAGGGCATCACACGGTATTCATAGTGACCGTCCAGGCTATTGAATGCCGTCTTCCACTCGTCTCCTTGACGGATTCGGACCAGGTTATACGCCCCATGTAGATCTAGCTTGGTAAAGATCCTAGCTCCCTTAAGACGGTCAAACAACTCGGAGATGAGCGGCAAGGGGGATTTGTTCTTTACCGTGATTTGGTTGAGTCCTCTATAGTCAATACAGGGGCATAATGAACCATCTTTCTTCTTAACGAAGAAGAATCCGGCTCCAGCCGGGGAGGTAGATTTAAGGATGAATCCCCTGGCCAGATTCTCCTCGATGTACTCCGACATGGCCTGGGTTTCGGCCGACGACAACAGGTAAATACGCCCACGGGGTGGAGTGGCGCCGGGTACCCGGTCGATCGGGCAATCATATGGCCTATGAGGTGGCAGTGTCTCTGCTTCCTTTTTACCGAAGACATCTGCATAGGGCCAGTAAGGTGCCGGTAGACCGGGTAAATTAGCCGGGGTAGGTGGAGGACGAGCCGGGCGAACCGGAACCAGGCAGGTCCTATGGCAGTCCTGCCCCCACTGGAGTACTTCACCGGATTGCTAGTTCAGCACGGGTTCATGTGTCTGGAGCCAGGGTAGACCTAGCAATCGGGAGTAAGAGAGTCCGGACAGCACATGGAAGGAGATCTTCTCAAAGTGCAGCATTCCCACATGCACGGTTATAGGTTCAGTGACGAGCAGGATGGTCACCGGAAGGAGTCTTCCATCCACGGAGGCAACTGACAATGGTTCAGCCAGAGGTTTGGTGGGAATCCGGTATCTTTCTACCAGGGACTGGGAAATGAGGTTTCCAGCAGCTCCAGAATCCAGGTGAGCAATTTCAAAGTGACGTTTCTCTCCCCAGGAGATAGAGACAGACAAAGTCAGGGACAGAGAGGGCTTACTTTTGCCTAGGATGACCTCTCTGAGCGGTCCTTGACACTGGAGTTTTCCGGCTTCTCCGGACAGGAACGGATGAAGTGCTCCTTACTGCCACAATAGAAACAGCTCCCCTCGGCTCGGCGTGAATCTTGGCGAGATTTGACCATCTTGGTCTGGTCGATCTGCATAGGTTCGGGCGAGTGCGCCCAGGGAGTGACTGGTTGAGAGGCAGGTCTCTGGAAAGTAGGAGCAAGGCGAGGAAACTTTCTCTCCCGGGTAGTCTCTTTGGTACGTTCTTGGAAACGGATGTCAATCCGAGTAGCTAGTGACACTAGGTCATCCAGGGTGGTAGGAATGTCCCGACCGGCTAACTCGTCCTTAATCCGACCGGAAAGACCCTCCCAGAAGACGGACACCAGAGCCTCGTTGTCCCAGGCAAGCTCTGAAGCGAGGGTATGGAACCGTATGGCATATTTGCCCACGGTGAGACTCTCTTGGCGGAGACATAGCAGAGAGGAGGCTGAAGAGGATTTTCGTCCTGGTTCATCGAAGACTTTCTGGAAAGCAGCGAGGAAAGACGATAGGTCGGACACCAGGGGATCCCCTCTCTCCCACAGGGGATTTAGCCATGCCAGTGCTTCCCCAGTGAGATGGGACATGATGAATGCCACCTTGGCCCGGTCGGAGATGAACTGATGTGCCAAGAGTTCAAAGTGCAGAGTGCACTGGTTTATGAAACCCGGAGCTAAGGCGGGGTTGCCAGCAAAACGTGGAGGTGCCGAGAGCCGGGGTCCATAGCCGGATGCCATAATAGGACTAGGTTGTGGTGCTGGGGAAGCAGGCGCTGCCTGACCAGAGATGGACACAGACGGATCGGACAATGCACCTAGGCGAGAGTTATCAGACCGCAGGAAGGACAGGACCGACTCCTGCTGAGCCCTCTGACGTAAGACCTCCTGGTGCAGGTCGGAGATTGCAGGGGTCTGGGGGCCACCGGGTTCCATGGCCCCAGCAAATTGTTATGGGTCCGGGGGGTGGAACCTCTGTGCTACGGTGCAAGGAGGGACTAAGTATCAACCCGGACCGACCCTGGTCGTACGGCGGCTAACGACTCCGTGACCAGGGAGGGACCGAGCCGAGGGACCAGGTGCTACTCTGGGGACGACCTTGTAAGGGAGCAGGTGACTCCCATGGTACAGATGGCAGGGACTGACCGGAATAGCAGGTAGGCACAGCAGGCAGGCTGGCGAGCAAAAGCCTCCAGGTAGGCTATCAGGTAGACACTCCAAGTGACGGCAGGAGTCTCTAGGTGGGCTGGCAGGTGGTCAAGGCAAGTGACGGCAGGAGTCTCTAGGTGGTCACGGCAAGTGACGGCAGGAGTCTCTAGGTGGTCACGGCAAGTGACAAGCAGGTAACAGGCAGGTCACAGGCAAGTGCTCCCAGGTGAGCGGGCTGGCAGGCATGGCAGGTAACAGGCAGGCAACAGGCAAGTGCTCCCAGGTGAGTGGACTGGCAGGCACGGCAGATAACAGGCAGGCAACAGGCAAGTGCTCCCAGGTGAGCGGACTGGCAGGCACGGCAGGTAACAGGCAGGCAACAGGCAAGTGCTCCCAGGTGAGCGGACTGGCAGGCACGGCAGGTAACAGGCAGGCAACAGGCAAGTGCTCCCAGGTGAGCGGGCTGACAGGCACGGCAGGTAAAAGGTAGGTAACAGGCAGGTAACAGGCTGGCGGGCAAGACTGGAAGTCAGGCTAGCAGCGGGACCTGAGGGCTGAAGCAGAGGTCAGAAACACTGTGCAACAACATTGCTCGGGCACCTCCATTTTGGAGGAAGTGCCTTATATATGGAAGGACCCTCGGCTATTGGCCGGGGACTCCTTAGGACGGCTCGCGCGGCCCCTTTAAGAGGGAGGGAGCGTGCGCCCTAAGCACAGTGCCCGGGGAGCTGCGCGCGCCGGCAGCAGGAAGAGGAGTGCTGGTGAACGCAGAGCGGGGAGAAAGGAGGTGAGTGGGATGGCGTCTCTGCCTGGCAGGGGGCAGAGACTAGTGTTGAGCCACCCCCGTAGTGTTCGAGTTCGGTTCGGTTCATCGAACACCCGTGTGTTCGCCGAACTGTTCGTCGAACTGTTCGTCGAACACCTTCGAACACCGTTAAAACCAATGGCAGGCAAACAAAAACACATAGAAACACATAGAAAACACCTTCAAAGGTGTCCAAAAGCTGACAAACTGCTCAGAAGACATAACTAACACATGGAAAAGTGACAAGTACATATAGTCATGCGAAAATAAAAGAGGTGGAGGAGTAAAAGGAGGGGGAGACACAGATATAGGCATGTCATGCCCTTCTAAAATCCAAAAAGTGAGAAGCCGACACGGCCAGTCCGCTCCTGCCCGTGCCACCTCCCTGTCGCCGGGTTTGTGCCAGAGCCGCGGTGAACCCTGACGGCCAGCCCCCCTCTCCCAATACTGGTGCCTGTCCGCTGGTGGGTCGAGCGAGCCCCCCTGTGGTGGAGGCAGCTCTAAGCTTTTTAATTTAAATTGTCTCTCTAATTTGAATGAATACACTTTAAATCCATTTACAAGGATCTATTGGAGGGCAAGTCTCATGCCAGCAGCCGCGGTAATTCCAGCTCCAGTAGCGTCCACTAAAGCTGCTGCAGTTAAAAAGCTTTTATAAGGATCGAGCTCGGCTGTCCACCGCAAGGCATCCTACTGCCAGTCCCAGCCCCTATGCCTTGGGGTGCCTCCTGATGCTCTTCACTAAGTATCCCATGGTCCCGAAGCATTTCCTTTGAAAAAATTAAGTGTCTAAACTACAGGTGGTGTAGCTTGCTTAACAGCCGGGATAATCCGCTGACTAGCAGACACTGCTACTAGGCACAAAGTATTTCCTGGGCTAGATGCAGTTAAAAATTTGTAATTAGATACTCTCGTTGGATGCTGAGAAAGCATTCCATAGAGTCTCCTGGCACGCCATATATGATTCTCTTAAAAAGCTTGGGGTAGGGGTCTAGGGGACCCTTTTATAGCCAAAATCACGGCCCTGTATCGCAATACGTCACCTAGGCTGAAGATAAATGGAACTGTAGCACCCTGAGGGCTCGGTTGCTACAGACGTATTGCACCTCACCCAGAGGTGTGATATCTCACTCTCAGGTAAGGATGGAGTGTGGATCAGGACCCGACACCTGCATGCATTACACCACATTGCCGTGGGGCAGGGAGACCAATATGCCCCTGAGATGGGCACGACAGTCCCTGTCCCTGGCTGGAGTGGGGGGAGGGAACACTGAGGAAGGGGAACCCTGTAGTGCAGGAGCAGGGAGGAAGCAGTTCCTGGGTGCATTGAGAAGGGAGTATAAAAGGTGGGCACCATCTTAGTTCAGTGCAGAGAAGTCTGAGCAGAAGTGGCAGGGAGCAGGGGCTCTGCATGAGCTCTGCTCCGGAGGCGGGCCTAGTAACAGAGGCCCAGGCCTGGAAGAGGGAGAAGGAAGGAAGAGGAGCGGAGAAGGCTCCAGGAACGAGGAATGAAGGGATCCCAGGGGTGCGGACGGGCGAGTCGCCACCGCACGCCCGAATCCACCTGCGTGGAGGGGTCAGGCCAAAGGGGGAGACGGGTCCCCGAACTAGTGGAGGCAGGAAACGACCCTCAGCTAGAAACCGGAGGCTCTGACATTTTATGTGGCGCAGCCCCTCGCTACACCCGCTAGGAAGGCACCACATAGGGTCAGGGAAACTGGCGCCAAGTTTACCGAGAGGAGGCCCGAGGCAGCCGGACAGAAGTGTTGGTAAGAAAGGCCAGACAAAGGACACACAAAGGGGGTCCTGTGAAGTGCTCCAAAGTTATCTGGGAGTTGTCTGAGCCCCTCACCTGGTGAGCACAGTACGACGTGGGCAGCCGTTACCTGCAGACGTGGTCTGGATAATAAGAACTGTGAGTAAAGGCCCTGGACTGCATCACTGACTCCGTGTCGTTACTGCTGCTGCCCTGCACCATCACCCCCATCCTCCGCATACACTGCCCTGAGGCTATACTCCTCCCGTGGGGAGTTATGCTACGCTCTGCTGCACCCACAACACCAGCCTCAGCGGTCTGCCCTGCAGCGGCGGTTCACTCTGACCGCAATCCACGGGTGGCGTAGTCGGACATTTAAACATCAAAACCACATAAATAGTTCCGCCACTGGTTTGACCGCCCTGAGCCACGGAAACGGGTCGCCGCCACGAAGACTACAACCACCAGCATCCACCAAAAAGGGTCCGGCTCCGGGTGTCCCAAGGCCCAGGGGGTGCGTCAGAACATTTTCATCACCTTTCACAATCACCAATGGGACAAGGCAGGGATGTCCTCTGTCCCCTCTCTTATACATCCTAGTGACGGAGCACCTGCTCTCATCAATTCGCCATAACCCCAATATTAGGTGGATTGAGGTGGGAGGCACCGAGTACAAGTGCTCTCTATTTGCTGATGATGTCCTAGTATATATCACTCAATCACATATATCCATCCCTGCTGTTATGGCTGAAATAGATCACTTTGTTACATGGTAAAATTTTAAAATCAATGCAGCGAAGCCTGAGGCCCTCGATGTCTCCCTCCCCAAATCCATATAGGATTTCATCCAGTCCAACTTTCCCTTTGCCTGGCCCTCACAGGGTATCAAATACTTAGGAATTCCTATTCATAGAGACCTCTCCCATCTATGTTATCTTAATTTTGGGCCCTTTATTGAACAATTCCATACAGACCACGGTTGGCAAGTTAGAACTGTAAGATTCACTACGTGAACCACTGGTGTTTTGTGGAAAAGCACATGTACACTGCGTTCCAAATTATTATGCAAAAAGTGTTTAGGAGTGATAAGGGAAGAATTTGTTTGTTTGTCAGTTAAACTCATTGATGGTGATGTGTGTCAGGGCTCTTTATATCACTGTAAGCAATTGCAGACACCTGTGCTAATTAGTTTGGCAGGTGTGTCCAATGAAAGGCAAGACTACTTAAGAAGGCTCTCTCACATTATTAAGCAGCCTACATTTTCTGCCAAAATGGGATAGAAAAAGGATGTGTCGGCTGCTGAGAAGCAACAAATTGTGGAGTGTTTAGATCAAGGCATGACTACAATCAACATTGTGCGATGATCAGGATGAAGTGTCTTGGCAATCAAGAAGTATGTAGCTGATTCACAGTACACACGTGTGCGTGCTGATAAGGGCAAATTGAGGACTCTTTCCTACAGGCAATTACGTCAGGTTGAAAGAGCAGCGGCAAAAAAGCCTTGTCATAGCAGCAGACAAGTTTTTGAAGCTGCTTGTGCCTCCAACGTCCCCCGAACAACAAGATGCAGGGTCCTTCAGAGGTTTGCACCTGTGCATACGCCATCCTGTCGACCTCCTCTATCCACTTCACACAAGCAGAAACGGCTCCAGTGGGGCAAACATTACATGAAGACTGATTTCAAAACTGTTTTGTTCACGGATGAGTGCCGTGCAGCGCTCGATGGTCCAGATGGATGGAGTGGAGGATGGCTGGTTGATGGACACCCCACGCAAACACGGCTACAGCGCCAACAAGGAGGAGGTGGAGTAATGTTTTGGGCTGGAATCATGGGGAGAGAGATTGTCGGCCCCTTTAGGATCCCTGAAGGCGCTAAAGATGAACTCCATAATGTATGTGGATTTTCTCAAACAGCACTTCCTGCCATGGTTCAAGAAGAAGAACCGTGTATTTCACAGCAAGATCATTTTTCTGCATGATAATGCACCATCTCATGCTGCACATAAAACATCTGCATCTCTGGCTGATATGGGCATAAAAGGGGACAAACTTATGGTGTGACCCCCATGCTCCCCTGACCTCTACCCCATTCAGAACCTTTGGAGCATCATTAAAAGGAGTGTCTATGATGGCGGGAGGCAGTTCACATCTAAGCAACAGCTCTGGGAGGGTATTCTGTCCTCATGCAAAACAATTGAAGCAGAAACCATCCAAAACCTGACAAATTCAATGGACGAGAGAGTTCAGAAGCTCCTTTCGAACAAGGGGTCCTATGTGAAAATGTAACATCACCTAGAATAAAGTTTTGAGTTGAAAACTGTTTGATTTCAGTTTCTAACAACCTGCTAATGCTTATAATTTCAAAAATGACCATTTTTTTGGTCTTTATTAAAATGAAAAGGTTTATCGAAAAGTTTGGGGGATCTAAGAGTGTGGCAACCCAGTAGTCATGATTACTTCGAATTCTGACAATATGAGGGTCATGCTGCAGGTAGTGCAGCAAGAAGGCACTTATGTGTCTTGCGCATCTCGGAGCCCCAAAATTATTTTCCGGGCTAGATGCAGCTAAAAATTATTTTTAATTTTAAATCTGGTGGAGCTTATTATAGATGGCCTAATAGGATCAGTGCTGCACACTGCTACAAAGCCCAAATTATTTTCCAGTCAAGATACAGATAAACATGATTAGTAATTTGAAAGCTTAAAACGGTTGGTAGGGTGATTTTAACCAATCATCAAGCTTTTACTCTCCCCAGGATGACACAGGGGTAGAAAAGTCGTTTCGGATCCATGATTTGTTCATCTTTATGAACGTGAGTCTGTCTACATTATCAGTGGAGAGCCGCGTGCGCTTATCTGTCAGCACACCACCAGCAGCGCTGAACACACGTTCAGACAGAACGCTGGCTGCGGGGCATGACAAGATCTCCAAGGCTTAAGTGGCTAGCTCCGGCCATTTATCCAGATTGGAAGCCCAAAAAGAGCAAGGGTCCAGTGACACAGTCGTGGCTTCAATGTTTACTTGGAGATACTCCTGTACCATCGTCTCTAGGCGTTGACTATGTGTCAGACTTCTTGTCTCCTGTGGCCTTGCAAAGGATGGGCTAAAAAAGTGGTGAAATGATTCCGCAAAATTGATGTTACCAGCAGGTACTGTGGTTCTGTTACGGTTTGAGTGCTGAACACTTGACGGTCCCACGGTTGGCAAGTTGGAACTGTGAGATTCACTACGTGCACCACTGGTGTTTTGTGGAAAAGCACATGTAAGATTCTGCAACAGTCTCTGCTGATACTACTGCATGCGTGCATCCCTTTCTATGGCAGGAATAATTTCGGCAAATTTACTTTTGTACCGGGGATCTAACAGTGTGGCAACCCAGTAGTCAGGATTATTTCTAATTCTCACAATTCGAGGGTCATGTTGCAGGTAGTGCAGCAAGAAGGCACTCATGTGTGTTGCGCATCCAGGAGCACCAAGTCCCTGTTGTGTTGGTGGCGAGGTAACAATCATGCTTCCTTCCTCTGTCCTCTCCCCCCAACCTCGCACAACAGAAATGTGATCAAGGTCTCCCTCATCTGATGAGTCTTCCATCAGTTCGTCCTCCACTTCTTCCTGGGCTCCTGCACCTTCCTCACTAGTTTGGCTGCTACCATGCGCCCTGGTAAAACCATCTCCCCCACCCTCACATGCCTGCCGCCTTGGTGCTGCCGACCGTCTGGACCTTGCAGATGTTAGCCCTTCCGCATACAACTCCTCCTCCTCTACTTCCTCCACCTCCTCTTGTGCCACCACCTGACTCCGAATTCTGTTTAACATGTGCTCCAGCATGTAAATCACCGGAATAGTCATGCTGATAATGGCATCATCAGCACTAAACATCTTCGTCGCCATTTCAAAACTGTGCAGAAGGGTGCATAGGTCCCTGATCTGAGACCACTCCTCCAGCGTGATTTGCCCCACCTCTGGATCTCGTTGGCCCAGGCTATACGTCAGAACGTATTGCACCAGGGCTTGTCGGTGCTGCCACAGTCGCTGCAACATGTGCAGAGTTGAATTCCACCGGGTAGGCACATCGCATTTTAGCCGGTGAAGTGGCAGGCCCAACGACTTCTGTAGAGATGTAAGTCGCTGAGCTGCGGGATGCGAACGGCGGAAGTGAGCACACAGCGACCGTGCCCTCTGCAGAAGGCCATCTAGTCTGGGATAGTGGGCTAAAAATTGCTGGACAACCAGGTTCAACACGTGAGCCATACAAGGCACGTGTGTGACATTGCCCCGGCGAAGGGCCGCACCCAGGTTTGCAGCATTGTCGCACACGGCCTTCCCTGGTTTCAGGTCCAGTGGAGACAGCCATTCATGAAATTGGTTCTCCAGAGCTGACCACAACTCCTCAGCTGTGTGACTCACATTTCCCAGACATTTCAAAGTAAAAACCGCCTGATGACGTTGAGCCCTACTGCCAGCATAGTAAGGAGGTGTGCAGGATCCCTTCTGCGCAGTTAGAAAGCTTGTGGCATGACCAGACAGGCTTTGGGTGCAGGTGGAAGACCGAGAGGAGGTTGAGGAGGCAGAAGCAGTGGAGGAACTTTGACATAAAGAGGATTGACGCACAACTCGTGGGGACGGCAAGACTTGGACAGCAGCCCCTTGTCCTGCTGTCACCATAGTTACCCAGTGCCCAGTCAGCGACATGTAACGCCCCTGTCCATGCCTACTCGTCCAAGTGTCTGTGGTGAAATGCACCCTGTCACACACAGAGTTTCTCAAAGAAGCGGTGATGTTGTGTGCGACATGCTGGTGGAGCGCAGGCACACCTTTCTTTGAGAAGTAGTGCCGACTGGGCATCTGGTACTGGGGCACTGCGATGGACATAAGGTCTCGAAAATCCTCTGTGTCCACCAGGCGGAAAGGCAGCATTTCTGTAGCCAAGAGCTTGCAGATGGTGAAATTCAACCTCTTAGCTTTCTCATGGCTAGGAGGAAATGGTCTTTTACTTGTCCACATCTGAGGGACCGAGGGCTGGCTATTGTGCTTAGACGGGGTTGATAAGGGTGTCCCCGGCAAACTGCCGGTCTGTGAGGAAGATGCAGGCGGACATGTTAGGTTGCCTTGATCCAAAGGTGGTGCTATCGATGTCGGACAGCGCTCAACACCAGCTGGTGTTACCACCTCCAAAGAAAATGATGACCTGCCAATCACGCTGGCTGTTGCGGGTAAAGAGGTGGCAGGTCTGCGCCCCAAAACAGGTGTGACTGCTGTCCCCCCAGTCACAGAGGATGAAGAGGCCGCGGATGCACAAGATATGGCAGACGGTGGTTGGCCCGGCCGGCTAGGCCGCATTGTAGCACACTGAGCTTCCCACTGCAACTTATGCTTCATGTCCATGTGCCGGTTCATGCATGAAGTACTCAAACTATGTATTTTTTGGCCTCTACTTAGCTTTTGCTGACAAATGTTACAGATAACACGAGTTGGGTCATCTTTATCGATCTGAAAAAATGCCCAGGCTATGCAAGGCTTAGCACCCATGCGACCTGAAGAGCCACCACGACTTGTGGTGAGAGGCAGAGTTGTGTTTGAGGATGCAGTTGTTGACGTGCTTCCAGTACTACGTCTCTGTCCAGGAAGGCGCAACCTGACCTCGTCGTCACTAGCATCTTCCTCCACCTCCTCTGCTGACCTCATCTCTTGGCTGACTGTGGGTTGACAGTAAGTGGGATCTCCAACCTCATCATCATCACCCTGTGTGTTATCACACCCGTCGTCCTCAGAGCCAACCTGTTCCTGCCCTGACAAAAAACTAAAGTTGTCGCTCCAATCAGGTATTTGAGTCTTATCATCGTCTTCCTCATTGTCTCCACCAACAGGAGTTACAGTTTGGGAATGAGGGTCTACATTATGGTCAGAACCTTCTGCGTCTGGTCCTGGATCCGACTCATAAAGATTCTGGGCATCAGTGCAGATCATTTCCTCGTCTGGATTCACAGAAGCGCTGGAGTCGACCTCTGATTCCCAGGCTATAGTATGAGTAAACAGCTCTGCAGACTCAACCATCTGTTCTACCTCATACTCAGACGGGCAGCTGGAGATTTGGGAGCTGTGAGGAAGCAAGTGCGATTTGGGTGACACCTTTGAGGACTGGAGTATTTGTGATGTTGAAGTTGATGTGGAGGAGAGCCCACTTAAAGGAGCACTTGATATCCGTTGAAGCACCTGCTGTTTTTGTGCCTCATCTGGAATTTGTAGCGATTGGCGTGGCCGTAAGAAAGGGATCTTATCACATTGTCCGCTAAAAGAAGTAGACATTTTAGTTTGGCTGGAAGATGGTCTTTCTTCTGCAGATGTTACTGTTGCTTTAACACCTACCCCACGGACACAACCTTTTTTCCCCTTCCCAACACGCCTATTCCCCTTTCCACCAGCAGCAGGCCTTTTTCCACTCATTTTGGTGGTTAACTAATTCACAACTCTGGAGTTGTTTGCACAAAAAAACAATGGATGGTAACCGAGCAGAGCTGAGTGGCCAAACTGTGGTATTAGGCCAAAACTATTGGCTGGGTTAGATGCAGAAAAAAATTATATTCAATTTGCAACCTGATGGAGGTCAGTATAGATGGACTAATACAACAAGTCCCACACACAGCTAGAAGCCCAATATTTTTTCAGAGGTAGATGCAGAAAAAAATATATTCAGTTTGCAACCTGATGGAGGTCTGTATAGATGGATTAATAGAACAAGACCCACACACAGCTAGAAGCCCAATATTTTTTCAGAGGTAGATGCAGAAAAAAATATATTCAGTTTGCAACCTGATGGAGGTCAGTATAGATGGACTAATACAACAAGTCCCACACACAGCTAGAAGCCCAAATATTTTTTCAGAGGTACTGTAGATGCAGATAAAAATTATTTTTAATTTGCAACCTGATGGAGGTCAGTATAGATGGACTAACAGAGAAAGTCCCACACACTGCTAGAAGGCCAAATATTTTTTCAGAGCTAGATGCATACAATAAATTATTTTGAATTTGCAACCTGATGGAGGTCAGTATAGGTGGACTAATAGAACAAGTCCCACACACTGCTAGAAGGCCAAATATTTTTTCAGAGCTAGATGCAGAAAAAAATTATATTCAGTTTGCAACCTGATGGAGGTCTGTATAGATGGATTAATAGAACAAGACCCACACACAGCTAGAAGCCCAATATTTTTTCAGAGGTAGATGCAGAAAAAAATATATTCAGTTTGCAACCTGATGGAGGTCAGTATAGATGGACTAATACAACAAGTCCCACACACAGCTAGAAGCCCAATATTTTTTCAGAGGTAGATGCAGAAAAAAATATATTCAGTTTGCAACCTGATGGAGGTCAGTATAGATGGACTAATACAACAAGTCCCACACACAGCTAGAAGCCCAAATATTTTTTCAGAGGTACTGTAGATGCAGATAAAAATTATTTTTAATTTGCAACCTGATGGAGGTCAGTATAGATGGACTAATAGAGAAAGTCCGACACACTACTAGAAGGCCAAATATTTTTTCAGAGCTAGATGCAGAAAAAAATTATATTCAGTTTGCAACCTGATGGAGGTCAGTATAGATGGATTAATAGAACGAGACCCACACACAGCTAGAAGCCCAATATTTTTTCAGAGGTAGATGCAGAAAAAAATATATTCAGTTTGCAACCTGATGGAGGTCAGTATAGATGGACTAACAGAGAAAGTCCCACACACTACTAGAAGGCCAAATATTTTTTCAGAGGTAGATGCAGAAAAAAATTATATTCAGTTTGCAACCTGATGGAGGTCTGTATAGATGGATTAATAGAACAAGACCCACACACAGCTAGAAGCCCAATATTTTTTCAGAGGTAGATGCAGAAAAAAATATATTCAGTTTGCAACCTGATGGAGGTCAGTATAGATGGACTAATACAACAAGTCCCACACACAGCTAGAAGCCCAATATTTTTTCAGAGGTAGATGCAGAAAAAAATATATTCAGTTTGCAACCTGATGGAGGTCTGTATAGATGGATTAATAGAACAAGTCCCACACACAGCTAGAAGCCCAATATTTTTTCAGAGGTAGATGGAGAAAAAAATTATATTCAGTTTGCAACCTGATGGAGGTCTGTATAGATGGATTAATAGAACAAGACCCACACACAGCTAGAAGCCCAATATTTTTTCAGAGGTAGATGCAGAAAAAAATATATTCAGTTTGCAACCTGATGGAGGTCAGTATAGATGGACTAATACAACAAGTCCCACACACAGCTAGAAGCCCAAATATTTTTTCAGAGGTACTGTAGATGCAGATAAAAATTATTTTTAATTTGCAACCTGATGGAGGTCAGTATAGATGGACTAACAGAGAAAGTCCCACACACTGCTAGAAGGCCAAATATTTTTTCAGAGCTAGATGCATACAAAAAATTATTTTGAATTTGCAACCTGATGGAGGTCAGTATAGGTGGACTAATAGAACAAGTCCCACACACTGCTAGAAGGCCAAATATTTTTTCAGAGCTAGATGCAGAAAAAAATTATATTCAGTTTGCAACCTGATGGAGGTCTGTATAGATGGATTAATAGAACAAGACCCACACACAGCTAGAAGCCCAATATTTTTTCAGAGGTAGATGCAGAAAAAAATATATTCAGTTTGCAACCTGATGGAGGTCAGTATAGATGGACTAATACAACAAGTCCCACACACAGCTAGAAGCCCAATATTTTTTCAGAGGTAGATGCAGAAAAAAATATATTCAGTTTGCAACCTGATGGAGGTCAGTATAGATGGACTAATACAACAAGTCCCACACACAGCTAGAAGCCCAAATATTTTTTCAGAGGTACTGTAGATGCAGATAAAAATTATTTTTAATTTGCAACCTGATGGAGGTCAGTATAGATGGACTAATAGAGAAAGTCCGACACACTACTAGAAGGCCAAATATTTTTTCAGAGCTAGATGCAGAAAAAAATTATATTCAGTTTGCAACCTGATGGAGGTCAGTATAGATGGATTAATAGAACAAGACCCACACACAGCTAGAAGCCCAATATTTTTTCAGAGGTAGATGCAGAAAAAAATATATTCAGTTTGCAACCTGATGGAGGTCAGTATAGATGGACTAACAGAGAAAGTCCCACACACTACTAGAAGGCCAAATATTTTTTCAGAGCTAGATGCAGAAAAAAATTATATTCAGTTTGCAACCTGATGGAGGTCTGTATAGATGGATTAATAGAACAAGACCCACACACAGCTAGAAGCCCAATATTTTTTCAGAGGTAGATGCAGAAAAAAATATATTCAGTTTGCAACCTGATGGAGGTCAGTATAGATGGACTAATACAACAAGTCCCACACACAGCTAGAAGCCCAATATTTTTTCAGAGGTAGATGCAGAAAAAAATATATTCAGTTTGCAACCTGATGGAGGTCTGTATAGATGGATTAATAGAACAAGTCCCACACACAGCTAGAAGCCCAATATTTTTTCAGAGGTAGATGCAGAAAAAAATATATTCAGTTTGCAACCTGATGGAGGTCAGTATAGATGGTCTAATACAACAAGTCCCACACACAGCTAGAAGCCCAATATTTTTTCAGAGGTAGATGCAGAAAAAAATTATATTCAGTTTGCAACCTGATGGAGGTCTGTATAGATGGATTAATAGAACAAGACCCACACACAGCTAGAAGCCCAATATTTTTTCAGAGGTAGATGCAGAAAAAAATTATATTCAGTTTGCAACCTGATGGAGGTCTGTATAGATGGATTAATAGAACAAGACCCACACACAGCTAGAAGCCCAATATTTTTTCAGAGGTAGATGCAGAAAAAAATATATTCAGTTTGCAACCTGATGGAGGTCAGTATAGATGGACTAATACAACAAGTCCCACACACAGCTAGAAGCCCAATATTTTTTCAGAGGTACTGTAGATGCAGATAAAAATTATTTTTAATTTGCAACCTGATGGAGGTCAGTATAGATGGACTAACAGAGAAAGTCCCACACACTGCTAGAAGGCCAAATATTTTTTCAGAGCTAGATGCATACAAACAATTATTTTGAATTTGCAACCTGATGGAGGTCAGTATAGGTGGACTAATAGAACAAGTCCCACACACTGCTAGAAGGCCAAATACTTTTTCAGAGCTAGATGCAGAAAAAATTATATTCAGTTTGCAACCTGGTGGAGGTCTGTATAGATGGATTAATAGAACAAGACCCACACACAGCTAGAAGCCCAATATTTTTTCAGAGGTAGATGCAGAAAAAAATATATTCAGTTTGCAACCTGATGGAGGTCTGTATAGATGGATTGATAGAACAAGACCCACACACAGCTAGAAGCCCAATATTTTTTTAGAGGTAGATGCAGAAAAAAATATATTCAGTTTGCAACCTGATGGAGGTCAGTATAGATGGACTAATACAACAAGTCCCACACACAGCTAGAAGCCCAAATATTTTTTCAGAGGTACTGTAGATGCAGATAAAAATTATTTTTAATTTGCAACCTGATGGAGGTCAGTATAGATGGACTAACAGAGAAAGTCCCACACACTGCTAGAAGGCCAAATATTTTTTCAGAGCTAGATGCATACAAAAAATTATTTTGAATTTGCAACCTGATGGAGGTCAGTATAGGTGGACTAATAGAACAAGTCCCACACACTGCTAGAAGGCCAAATATTTTTTCAGAGCTAGATGCAGAAAAAAATTATATTCAGTTTGCAACCTGATGGAGGTCTGTATAGATGGATTAATAGAACAAGACCCACACACAGCTAGAAGCCCAATATTTTTTCAGAGGTAGATGCAGAAAAAAATATATTCAGTTTGCAACCTGATGGAGGTCAGTATAGATGGACTAATACAACAAGTCCCACACACAGCTAGAAGCCCAATATTTTTTCAGAGGTAGATGCAGAAAAAAATATATTCAGTTTGCAACCTGATGGAGGTCAGTATAGATGGACTAATACAACAAGTCCCACACACAGCTAGAAGCCCAAATATTTTTTCAGAGGTACTGTAGATGCAGATAAAAATTATTTTTAATTTGCAACCTGATGGAGGTCAGTATAGATGGACTAATAGAGAAAGTCCGACACACTACTAGAAGGCCAAATATTTTTTCAGAGCTAGATGCAGAAAAAAATTATATTCAGTTTGCAACCTGATGGAGGTCAGTATAGATGGATTAATAGAACAAGACCCACACACAGCTAGAAGCCCAATATTTTTTCAGAGGTAGATGCAGAAAAAAATATATTCAGTTTGCAACCTGATGGAGGTCAGTATAGATGGACTAACAGAGAAAGTCCCACACACTACTAGAAGGCCAAATATTTTTTCAGAGCTAGATGCAGAAAAAAATTATATTCAGTTTGCAACCTGATGGAGGTCTGTATAGATGGATTAATAGAACAAGACCCACACACAGCTAGAAGCCCAATATTTTTTCAGAGGTAGATGCAGAAAAAAATATATTCAGTTTGCAACCTGATGGAGGTCAGTATAGATGGACTAATACAACAAGTCCCACACACAGCTAGAAGCCCAATATTTTTTCAGAGGTAGATGCAGAAAAAAATATATTCAGTTTGCAACCTGATGGAGGTCTGTATAGATGGATTAATAGAACAAGTCCCACACACAGCTAGAAGCCCAATATTTTTTCAGAGGTAGATGCAGAAAAAAATATATTCAGTTTGCAACCTGATGGAGGTCAGTATAGATGGTCTAATACAACAAGTCCCACACACAGCTAGAAGCCCAATATTTTTTCAGAGGTAGATGCAGAAAAAAATTATATTCAGTTTGCAACCTGACGGAGGTCTGTATAGATGGATTAATAGAACAAGACCCACACACAGCTAGAAGCCCAATATTTTTTCAGAGGTAGATGCAGAAAAAAATTATATTCAGTTTGCAACCTGATGGAGGTCTGTATAGATGGATTAATAGAACAAGACCCACACACAGCTAGAAGCCCAATATTTTTTCAGAGGTAGATGCAGAAAAAAATATATTCAGTTTGCAACCTGATGGAGGTCAGTATAGATGGACTAATACAACAAGTCCCACACACAGCTAGAAGCCCAATATTTTTTCAGAGGTACTGTAGATGCAGATAAAAATTATTTTTAATTTGCAACCTGATGGAGGTCAGTATAGATGGACTAACAGAGAAAGTCCCACACACTGCTAGAAGGCCAAATATTTTTTCAGAGCTAGATGCATACAAACAATTATTTTGAATTTGCAACCTGATGGAGGTCAGTATAGGTGGACTAATAGAACAAGTCCCACACACTGCTAGAAGGCCAAATACTTTTTCAGAGCTAGATGCAGAAAAAATTATATTCAGTTTGCAACCTGGTGGAGGTCTGTATAGATGGATTAATAGAACAAGACCCACACACAGCTAGAAGCCCAATATTTTTTCAGAGGTAGATGCAGAAAAAAATATATTCAGTTTGCAACCTGATGGAGGTCAGTATAGATGGACTAATACAACAAGTCCCACACACAGCTAGAAGCCCAATATTTTTTCAGAGGTAGATGCAGAAAAAAATATATTCAGTTTGCAACCTGATGGAGGTCAGTATAGATGGACTAATACAACAAGTCCCACACACAGCTAGAAGCCCAAATATTTTTTCAGAGGTACTGTAGATGCAGATAAAAATTATTTTTAATTTGCAACCTGATGGAGGTCAGTATAGATGGACTAATAGAGAAAGTCCGACACACTACTAGAAGGCCAAGTATTTTTTCAGAGCTAGATGCAGAAAAAAATTATATTCAGTTTGCAACCTGATGGAGGTCTGTATAGATGGATTAATAGAACAAGTCCCACACACAGCTAGAAGCCCAATATTTTTTCAGAGGTAGATGCAGAAAAAAATATATTCAGTTTGCAACCTGATGGAGGTCAGTATAGATGGTCTAATACAACAAGTCCCACACACAGCTAGAAGCCCAATATTTTTTCAGAGGTAGATGCAGAAAAAAATTATATTCAGTTTGCAACCTGATGGAGGTCTGTATAGATGGATTAATAGAACAAGACCCACACACAGCTAGAAGCCCAATATTTTTTCAGAGGTAGATGCAGAAAAAAATTATATTCAGTTTGCAACCTGATGGAGGTCTGTATAGATGGATTAATAGAACAAGACCCACACACAGCTAGAAGCCCAATATTTTTTCAGAGGTAGATGCAGAAAAAAATATATTCAGTTTGCAACCTGATGGAGGTCAGTATAGATGGACTAATACAACAAGTCCCACACACAGCTAGAAGCCCAATATTTTTTCAGAGGTACTGTAGATGCAGATAAAAATTATTTTTAATTTGCAACCTGATGGAGGTCAGTATAGATGGACTAACAGAGAAAGTCCCACACACTGCTAGAAGGCCAAATATTTTTTCAGAGCTAGATGCATACAAACAATTATTTTGAATTTGCAACCTGATGGAGGTCAGTATAGGTGGACTAATAGAACAAGTCCCACACACTGCTAGAAGGCCAAATACTTTTTCAGAGCTAGATGCAGAAAAAATTATATTCAGTTTGCAACCTGGTGGAGGTCTGTATAGATGGATTAATAGAACAAGACCCACACACAGCTAGAAGCCCAATATTTTTTCAGAGGTAGATGCAGAAAAAAATATATTCAGTTTGCAACCTGATGGAGGTCTGTATAGATGGATTGATAGAAAAAGACCCACACACAGCTAGAAGCCCAATATTTTTTTAGAGGTAGATGCAGAAAAAAATATATTCAGTTTGCAACCTGATGGAGGTCAGTATAGATGGACTAATACAACAAGTCCCACACACAGCTAGAAGCCCAAATATTTTTTCAGAGGTACTGTAGATGCAGATAAAAATTATTTTTAATTTGCAACCTGATGGAGGTCAGTATAGATGGACTAACAGAGAAAGTCCCACACACTGCTAGAAGGCCAAATATTTTTTCAGAGCTAGATGCATACAAAAAATTATTTTGAATTTGCAACCTGATGGAGGTCAGTATAGGTGGACTAATAGAACAAGTCCCACACACTGCTAGAAGGCCAAATATTTTTTCAGAGCTAGATGCAGAAAAAAATTATATTCAGTTTGCAACCTGATGGAGGTCTGTATAGATGGATTAATAGAACAAGACCCACACACAGCTAGAAGCCCAATATTTTTTCAGAGGTAGATGCAGAAAAAAATATATTCAGTTTGCAACCTGATGGAGGTCAGTATAGATGGACTAATACAACAAGTCCCACACACAGCTAGAAGCCCAATATTTTTTCAGAGGTAGATGCAGAAAAAAATATATTCAGTTTGCAACCTGATGGAGGTCAGTATAGATGGACTAATACAACAAGTCCCACACACAGCTAGAAGCCCAAATATTTTTTCAGAGGTACTGTAGATGCAGATAAAAATTATTTTTAATTTGCAACCTGATGGAGGTCAGTATAGATGGACTAATAGAGAAAGTCCGACACACTACTAGAAGGCCAAATATTTTTTCAGAGCTAGATGCAGAAAAAAATTATATTCAGTTTGCAACCTGATGGAGGTCAGTATAGATGGATTAATAGAACAAGACCCACACACAGCTAGAAGCCCAATATTTTTTCAGAGGTAGATGCAGAAAAAAATATATTCAGTTTGCAACCTGATGGAGGTCAGTATAGATGGACTAACAGAGAAAGTCCCACACACTACTAGAAGGCCAAATATTTTTTCAGAGCTAGATGCAGAAAAAAATTATATTCAGTTTGCAACCTGATGGAGGTCTGTATAGATGGATTAATAGAACAAGACCCACACACAGCTAGAAGCCCAATATTTTTTCAGAGGTAGATGCAGAAAAAAATATATTCAGTTTGCAACCTGATGGAGGTCAGTATAGATGGACTAATACAACAAGTCCCACACACAGCTAGAAGCCCAATATTTTTTCAGAGGTAGATGCAGAAAAAAATATATTCAGTTTGCAACCTGATGGAGGTCTGTATAGATGGATTAATAGAACAAGTCCCACACACAGCTAGAAGCCCAATATTTTTTCAGAGGTAGATGCAGAAAAAAATATATTCAGTTTGCAACCTGATGTAGGTCAGTATAGATGGTCTAATACAACAAGTCCCACACACAGCTAGAAGCCCAATATTTTTTCAGAGGTAGATGCAGAAAAAAATTATATTCAGTTTGCAACCTGATGGAGGTCTGTATAGATGGATTAATAGAACAAGACCCACACACAGCTAGAAGCCCAATATTTTTTCAGAGGTAGATGCAGAAAAAAATTATATTCAGTTTGCAACCTGATGGAGGTCTGTATAGATGGATTAATAGAACAAGACCCACACACAGCTAGAAGCCCAATATTTTTTCAGAGGTAGATGCAGAAAAAAATATATTCAGTTTGCAACCTGATGGAGGTCAGTATAGATGGACTAATACAACAAGTCCCACACACAGCTAGAAGCCCAATATTTTTTCAGAGGTACTGTAGATGCAGATAAAAATTATTTTTAATTTGCAACCTGATGGAGGTCAGTATAGATGGACTAACAGAGAAAGTCCCACACACTGCTAGAAGGCCAAATATTTTTTCAGAGCTAGATGCATACAAACAATTATTTTGAATTTGCAACCTGATGGAGGTCAGTATAGGTGGACTAATAGAACAAGTCCCACACACTGCTAGAAGGCCAAATACTTTTTCAGAGCTAGATGCAGAAAAAATTATATTCAGTTTGCAACCTGGTGGAGGTCTGTATAGATGGATTAATAGAACAAGACCCACACACAGCTAGAAGCCCAATATTTTTTCAGAGGTAGATGCAGAAAAAAATATATTCAGTTTGCAACCTGATGGAGGTCAGTATAGATGGACTAATACAACAAGTCCCACACACAGCTAGAAGCCCAATATTTTTTCAGAGGTAGATGCAGAAAAAAATATATTCAGTTTGCAACCTGATGGAGGTCAGTATAGATGGACTAATACAACAAGTCCCACACACAGCTAGAAGCCCAAATATTTTTTCAGAGGTACTGTAGATGCAGATAAAAATTATTTTTAATTTGCAACCTGATGGAGGTCAGTATAGATGGACTAATAGAGAAAGTCCGACACACTACTAGAAGGCCAAATATTTTTTCAGAGCTAGATGCAGAAAAAAATTATATTCAGTTTGCAACCTGATGGAGGTCAGTATAGATGGATTAATAGAACAAGACCCACACACAGCTAGAAGCCCAATATTTTTTCAGAGGTAGATGCAGAAAAAAATATATTCAGTTTGCAACCTGATGGAGGTCAGTATAGATGGACTAACAGAGAAAGTCCCACACACTACTAGAAGGTCAAATATTTTTTCAGAGCTAGATGCAGAAAAAAATTATATTCAGTTTGCAACCTGATGGAGGTCTGTATAGATGGATTAATAGAACAAGACCCACACACAGCTAGAAGCCCAATATTTTTTCAGAGGTAGATGCAGAAAAAAATATATTCAGTTTGCAACCTGATGGAGGTCAGTATAGATGGACTAATACAACAAGTCCCACACACAGCTAGAAGCCCAATATTTTTTCAGAGGTAGATGCAGAAAAAAATATATTCAGTTTGCAACCTGATGGAGGTCAGTATAGGTGGACTAATAGAACAAGTCCCACACACTGCTAGAAGGCCAAATATTTTTTCAGAGCTAGATGCAGAAAAAAATTAGATTCAGTTTGCAACCTGATGGAGGTCAGTATAGATGGACTAATAGAATGATGCTATGCCCAAAAGATTTTACTTCACTGGGTGCAGTAAAAAAATTGGTATTCTATACATAGGTGGTATATCTTGCAGCACAGATAGGCTACTCCACTGACTAACACACTCTGCAATAGGCCAAAAAGGATTAGCTTTGCTAGATTCAGCCAAATGCTGTGAAAAAAACTTGCACAGCACTGGCACAGACCTGCCTGGCAAAAACTGATAGGAACTGATGTAACCTAGTCCTGAAAAGGACTCCAATTACAATTAGTCTTTACTCCCACAACCTATCTATTTAAGAGCACAGACCTGCCTGATAAAAGTCGTAGGAAATGCTGTAATCTAGTCCTTAAAAGGACTGCAATCACAACTATTCCCTACTCCCAAGCTATCTGTATATTTGTGCGAAAATTGGCTTGAAATTAACAGGGTATAGCGCACACAGCAACAGCGGTGCCGTCTAACACGCAGCTGCAGCAGTGAGAAAATGGTGGCGACGGGGAAAATGGCTTGGTCTTATAGGGCAAGGACATGTGACATACACTGCCAATGACACATGCCCTTGCTTGTGTGAAAAAAAGCACTTCGCTCCGTGTGTGCGCTGCTGATAGGCTGACAGATTGCACCTCCCCACTGTAAATGCGGGAAAGAGAAAAAAAAATGGAGATCTTCATTGTTCCTGCAGAGATCCATCCCCTGCCCCTCCCCCCACCCCGCTGTACACTCAAACTGCGTATTAACATTAATTTTCATCATTACTGAGAAAAAATCCAGTTATGATTTTGGTGCACGAACAGTTATCGAACATAACCTCGAACAGCCGAATTTTTCTCAAATTGTTCGTGTTCGCCGAACGGCTCGAACACCGCCCAAAACAGCTCGAATTTGAGATTGGCGAACAGTTCGAGTAGAACAACGCTCATCTCTAGCAGAGATGCCGATGCTACACAGAACAAATCTCAGCCTAGCTGAGAGCCAGGTATATTATTCTCTGAAAAGCTCCGGTGTTTCAGGGGAAATATACTTTGAATATTTGCCCCTAGCAGGCTCTGCCTAGTGCTGTTGCATGTGATTCACAGGTCTCTTCATCACGTGTACATATAGAAAGACCTGTCAATCTCCTACAACAGCGCTAGAAAATGCCAGATATAATTGACTCGCCCCCTGGGCCGTGGGGCACTCGGATCCGGGCAGTAGGGGAACGATGGGAGTAGTAGTGGCAACCCGGTTCCGTGGCTCAGGGTGGTCAGGCCAGTGGTAGTCCGTTATGTGCTGTTGATTATGTCCGACTACGCCACCCGTGGATTTGCTGTCATTAGGAACCGCCGCTGCAAGGCAGACCGCTGGGGCTGATGATGTATGCAGCTGGGATGGTGTGACTCCCCACGGGAAGAGTGCGGCCCCAGGGCAGTGTAGTGGATGGTGGGAGTGATGGTAGTGAGAGTCCCAGTGCTGATAGTGCTGGAGGAGCAAGGAGCACGCAGACAACAGGTTGCAGTCCAGGGTCTTTACTAGAACAGGTAAATTGACCCACAAACAGTCCCAGCTAAGAGGGGACCTGGATGTCTGAGAGCAACGGGGAAATTGGCCCTGGTCAGGGTGAGGGTGTAGGCCTACCGTGCTTTCTGTGCTCCTTCTGGCTATCTCCTCGTTATAGGGTAACAGCCCACGTTTCCGAGCTTTCCGTGTATTCTCGCCTGTATGGCCTGCGACGTGGGTTCCTTTCTGCTCCCAGCCTTGTACGGCTTTGCTGGTCCCTTCTATTGTGGCAGGGCCTCCAGGCTTCTTAGGCCAAGGAATATACAGTCCCCTGCGGACTGGTTATCTGCTGGGGGATGTGGAATCCTCCCAGCCTCAGACACCAAAGTCTGGTAAATTAAGTCCGTTATCTGCCAAGACAGGCTCACTTCGCCTCTTGTCTCTGGCTTGTGGCTCTCCTCCTGCCACACTTCCTCTTAGGTGCAATACAACTGTCCCTCTCTGCTCTGGGACCTGAATCCTGAGACAGGTCGTCCAGCTCTCTCTAACCCTGCCCCCAGCACCAGCTTTTATAGGGGCAGCCTGCTCCCCCTACTGGCCTGAGACAGGAGGTACTGCATGCTAATGTTCCCCTGACTAGAGAACCTCCCCCTTGCTCTCAGACACAGCTTTATTACATTTTGTGGCATCCAGGCCAGGGTAACACATAATAATAATAATAATAATTTTATTTTCATAGCGCCAGCATATTAAGTGGGGACTTGTACAGACAATAAAAACAAGTAACACATAGTTCAACAGTTACAGGAGGAGTGAGGTCCCTGCTCACAAGCTTACAATCTATGAGGCAATAGGGGGGACACAATAAGTAGAACATGTTTGTTATGTATGGTCCAGCCATCATTATAATAAATAAGGTAAAGCTGCATGAACATGGACTATAGCCGGAGATAAGACTAGTGAATGCAGATGATTGACAGGATCTTCAAGTACATTTTCGTTGAAACACCAGAGTATTTCAGAAAATAATATACAGTTGTATGAAAAAGTGTTTGCCCCCTTCCTGATTTCTTATTCTTTTGCATGTTTGTCACACTTAAATATTTCAGATCACAAAACAAATGTAAATATTAGAGAAAGATAACACAAGCAAACACAAAATACAGGGCCCTGTGTGAAAAAGTAATCCCCCCCCTTAAAAAAAATACATAAATTAACTGTGGTTTATCACTAGTGTTGAGCCACCCCCGTAGTGTTCAAGTTCGTTCGGTTCGTCGAAAACCCGTATGTTCGCCGAACTGTTCGTCGAACTGTTCGTCGAACACCTTCGAACACCGTTAAAACCAATGGCAGGCAAACAAAAACACATAGAAACACATAGAAAAAAATGTGACAAATGTGACAAAGCTGACAAACTGCTCAGAAGACACAACTAACACATGGAAAAGTGACAAATACATATAGTCATGCGAAAAGAAAAGAGGTGGAGGAGTAAAAGGAGGGGGAGACACAGATATAGGCATGTCATGCCCTTCTAAAACCGAAAAAGTGCGAAGCCGACACGGCCAGTCCGTTCCTGCCCGTGCGACCCCCGTGTCGCCGGGTTTGTGCCACAGCTGTGGTGGACCCTGATGGCCAGCCCCCCTCTCCCAATACTGGTGCCTGTCCGCTGGTGGGTCGAGCGAGCCCCGCTGTGGTGGAGGCAGGTCTAAGCTTTTTAATTTAAATTGTCTCTCTAATTTGAATGAATACACTTTAAATCCTGTTACAAGGATCTATTGGAGGGCAAGTCTCATGCCAGCAGCCGCGTAATTCCAGCTCCAGTAGCGTCCACTAAAGCTGCTGCAGTTAAAAATCTTTTATAAGGATCGAGCTCGGCGGTCCACCGCAAGGCGTCCTACCGCCAGTCCCAGCCCCTATGCCTTGGGGTGCCTCCTGATGCTCTTCACTGAGTATCCCGGGGTCCCGAAGCATTTCCTTTGAAAAAATGAAGTGTCCAAACTACAGGTGGTTTAGCTTGCTTAACCGCTGGGATAATCCGCTGACTAGCAGACACTGCTACTAGGCACAAAGTATTTCCTGGGCTAGATGCAGTTAAAAATTTGTAATTAGATACTCACGTTGGATGCTGAGAAAGCATTCCATAGAGTCTCCTGGCACGCCATATATTATTCTCTTAAAAAGCTTGGGGTAGTGGTCTAGGGGACCCTTTTATAGCCAAAATCACGGTCCTGTATCGCAATACGTCACCTAGGCTGAAGATAAATGGAACTGTAGCACCCCGAGGGCTCGGTTGCTACAGAGGTATTGCACCTCACCCAGAGGTGTGATATCTCACTCTCAGGTAAAGATGGAGTGTGGATCAGGACCCCGACACCTGCATGCATTACACCACATTGCCGTGGGGCAGGGCGACCAATATGCCCCTGAGATGGGCACGACAGTCCCTGTCCCTGGCTGGAGTGGGGGGAGGGAACACTGAGGAAGGGGAACCCTGTAGTGCAGGAGCAGGGAGGAAGCAGTTCCTGGGTGCATTGAGAAGGGAGTATAAAAGGTGGGCACCATCTTAGTTCAGTGCAGAGAAGTCTGAGCAGAAGTGACAGGGAGCAGGGGCTCTGCATGAGCTCTGCTCCGGAGGCGGGCCTAGTAACAGAGGCCCAGGACTGGAAGAGGGAGAAGGAAGGAAGAGGAGCGGAGAAGGCTCCAGGAACGAGGAATGAAGGGATCCCAGGGGTGCGGACGGGCGAGTCGCCACCGCACGCCCAAATCCACCTGCGTGGAGGGGTCAGGCCAAAGGGGGAGACCGGTCCCCGAAACTAGTGGAGGCGGGAAATGACCCTCAGCTAGAAACCGGAGGCTGTGACGTTTTATGTGGCGCAGCCCCTCGCTACACCCGCTAGGAAGGCACCACATAGGGTCAGCGAATCTGGCGCCAAGTTTACCAAGAGGAGGCCCGAGGCAGCCGGACAGAAGCGTTGGTAAGAAAGGCCAGACAAAGGACACACAAAGGGGGTCCTGTGAAGCGCTCCAAAGTTATCTGGGACTTGTCTGAGCACCTCACCTGGTGAGCACAGTACGACGTGGGCATCCGTTACCTGCAGAAGTGGTCTGGATAATAAGAACTGTGAGTAAAGGCCCTGGACTGCATCACTGACTCCGTGTCGTCACTGCTGCTGCCCTGCACCATCACCCCCATCCTCCGCATACACTGCCCTGAGGCTATACTCCTCTCATGGGGAGTTATACTACGCTCTGCTGCACCCACAACACCAGCCTCAGCGGTCTGCCCTGCAGCGGCGGTTCACTCTGAGCGCAATCCACGGGTGGCGTAGTCGGACATTTAAACATCAAAACCGCATAAATAGTTCCGCCACTGGTTTGACCGCCCTGAGCAACGGAAGCGGGTCGCCGCCACGGAGACTACAACTACCAGCATCCACCAAAAAGGGTCCGGCTCCGGGTGTCCCAAGGCCCAGGGGGCGCGTCAGAACATTTTCATCACCTTCCATAATCACCAATGGGACAAGGCAGGGATGTCCTCTGTCCCCTCTCTTATACATCCTAGTGACGGAGCACCTGCTCTCATCAATTCGCCATAACCCCAATATTAGGTGGATTGAGGTGGGAGGCACCGAGTACAAGTGCTCTGCATTTGCTGATGATGTCCTAGTATATATCACTCAACCACATATATCCATCCCTGCTGTTATGGCTGAAATAGATCACTTTGTTACATGGTCAAATTTTAAAATCAATGCAGCGAAGTCTGAGGCCCTCGATGTCTCCCTCCCCAAATCCATACAGGATTCCATCCAGTCCAACTTTCCCTTTCCCTGGCCCTCACAGGGTATCAAATACCTCTCCCGTCTATGTTATCTTAATTTTGGGCCCTTTATTGAACAACTCCATACAGACCACGGTTGGCAAGTTAGAACTGTAAGATTCACTACGTGAACCACTGGTGTTTTGTGGAAAAGCACATGTACACTGTGTTCCAAATTATTATGCAAAAAGTGTTTAGGAGTGATAAGGGAAGAATTTGTTTGTTTGTCAGTTAAACTCATTGATGGTGATGTGTGTCAGGGCTCTTTATATCACTGTAAGCAATTTCAGACACCTGTGCTAATTAGTTTGGCAGGTGTGTCCAATGAAAGGCAAGACTATTTAAGAAGGCTGTCCCACATTATTAAGCAGCCTACATTTTCTGCCAAAATGGGAAAGAAAAAGGATGTGTCGGCTGCTGTGTAGCAACAAATTGTGGAGTGTTTAGGTCAAGGCATGACTACAATCAACATTGCCAAGACACTTCATCCTGATCATCGCACAATCAAGAAGTATGTAGCTGATTCAAAGTACACACGTGTGCGTGCTGATAAGGTAAAATTGAGGACTCTTTCCTACAGGCAATTACGTCAGGTTAAAAGAGCAGCGGCAAAAAAGCCTTGTCATAGCAGCAGACAAGTTTTTGAAGCTGCTGGTGCCTCCAACGTCCCCCGAACAACAAGATGCAGAGTCCTTCAGAGGTTTGCAGCTGTGCGTAAGCCATCCTGTCGACCTCCTCTATCCACTGCACACAAGCAGAAACGGCTCCAGTGGGCCAAACAATACATGAAGACTGACTTCAAAACTGTTTTGTTCACCGATGAGTGCCGTGCAACGCTCGATGGTCCAGATGGATGGAGTGGAGGATGGCTGGTTGATGGACACCTGACGCAAACACGGCTACAGCGCCAACAAGGAGGAGGTGGAGTAATGTTTTGGGCTGGAATCATGGGGAGAGAGATTGTCGGCCCCTTTAGGATCCCTGAAGGGGTAAAGATGAACTCCATAATGTATGTGGAGTTTCTCAAACAGCACTTCCTGCCATGGAACAAGAAGAAAAACCGTGTATTCCACAGCAAGATCATTTTCATGCATGATAATGCACCGTCTCATGCTGCACATAACACATCTGCATCTCTGGCTGATATGGGCATAAAAGGGGACAAACTTATGGTGTGACCCCCATGCTCCCCTGACCTCAACTCCATTCAGAACCTCTGGAGCATCATCAAAAGGAGTGTCTATGATGGCGGGAGGCAGTTCACATCTAAGCAACAGCTCTGGGAGGGTATTCTGTCCTCATGCAAAACAACTGAAGCAGAAACCATCCAAAACCAGACAAATTCAGTGGACGAGACAGTTCAGAAGCTCCTTTCGAACAAGGGGTCCTATGTGCAAATGTAACATCACCTAGAATAAAGTTTTGAGTTGAAAACTGTTTGATTTCAGTTTCTAATAACCTGCTAATGCTTATAATTTCAAAAATGACCATTTTTTTGTTCTTTATTAAAATGAAAAGGTTGATCGAAGAGAGTGAGGGATCTAAGAGTATGGCAACCCAGTAGTCAGGATTACTTCGAATTCTGACAATCTGAGGGTCATGTTGCAGGTAGTGCAGCAAGAAGGCACTCATGTGTCTTGCGCATCTAGGAGACCCCAAATTATTTTCCGGGCTAGATGCAGCTAAAAATTATTATTAATTTGAAAGCTGGTGGAGCTTAGTATAGATGGCCTTATAGAATCAGTACTGCACACTGCTTCAAAGCCCAAATTATTTTCAAGCCAAGATACAGATAAACATGATTAGTCATTTTAAATCTGGTGGAGCTTAGTATAGATGGCCTAATAGAATCAGTACTGCACACTGCTACAAAGCCCAAATTATTTTCCAACCAAGATACAGATAAACATGATTAGTAATTTTAAATCTGGTGGAGCTTAGTATTGATGGCCTAATAGAATCAGTACTGCACACTGCTACAAAGCCCAAATTATTTTCCAGCCATGATACAGATAAACATGATTAGTAATTTTAAAGCTTAAAATGGTTGGTGAGGTGATTTTAACAATTCATCAAGCTTTTACTCTCCCCAGGATGACACAGGGGTAGAAAAGTCGTTTCGGATCCATGATTTGTTCATCTTTATGAATGTGAGTCTGTCTACATTATCAGTGGAGAGCCGCGTGCGCTTATCTGTCAGCACACCACCAGCAGCGCTGAACACACGTTCAGACAGAACGCTGGCTGCAGGGCATGACAAGATCTCCAAGGCGTAAGTGGCGAGCTCCGGCCATTTATCCAGATTGGAAGCCCAAAAAGAGCAAGGGTCTAGTGACACAGTCATGGCTTCAATGTTTACTTGGAGATACTCCTGTACCATCGTCTCTAGGCGTTGACTATGTGTCAGACTTCTTGTCTCCTGTGGCCTTGCAAAGGATGGGCTAAAAAGGTGGTGAAATGATTCCGCAAAATTGATGTTACCAGCAGATACTGTGTTTCTGTTACGGTTTGAGTGCTGAACACTCGACGGTCCCACGGTTGGCAAGTTGTAACTGTGAGATTCACTACGTGCACCACTGGTGTTTTGTGGAAAAGCACATGTAAGATTCTGCAACAGTCTCTACTGATACTCCTGCAAGCGTGCATCCTTTTCTATGGCAGGAATAATTTCTGCAAATTTACTTTTGTACTGGGGATCTAACAGTGTGGCAACCCAGTAGTCAGGATTATTTCTAATTCTCACAATTCGAGGGTCATGTTGCAGGTAGTGCAGCAAGAAGGCACTCATGTGTCTTGCGCATCCAGGAGCACCAAGTCCCTGTTGTGTTGGTGGCGAGGTAACAATCATGCTTCCTTCCTCTGTCCTCACCCCCCAACCTCGCACAACAGAAATGTGATCAAGGTCTCCCTCATCTGATGAGTCTTACATCAGTTCGTCCTCCACTTCTTCCTGGGCTCCTGCACCTTCCTCACTAGTTTGGCTGCTACCATGCGCCCTGGTAAAATCATCTCCCCCACCCTCACATGCCTGCCGCCTTGGTGCTGCCGACCGTCTGGACCTTGCAGATGTTAGCCCTTCCGCATACAACTCCTCCTCCTCTACTTCCTCCACCTCCTCTTGTGCCACCACCTGACTCCGAATTCTGTTTAAAATGTGCTCCAGCATGTAAATCACCGGAATAGTCATGCTGAGAATGGCATCGTCAGCACTAAACATCTTCGTCGCCATTTCAAAACTGTGCAGAAGGGTGCATAGGTCCCTGATCTGAGACCACTCCTCCAGCGTGATTTGCCCCACCTCTGGATCTCGTTGGCACAGGCTTTACATCAGAACGTATTGCACCAGGGCTTGTCGGTGCTGCCACAGTCGCTGCAACATGTGCAGAGTTGAATTCCACCAGGTAGGCACATCGCATTTTAGCTGGTGAAGTGGCAGGCCCAACGACTTCTGTAGAGATGTAAGTCGCTGAGCTGCAGGATGCGAACGGCGGAAGTGAGCACACAGCGACCGTGCCCTCTGCAGAAGGCCATCTAGTCCGGGATAGTGGGCTAAAAATTGCTGGACAACCAGGTTCAACACGTGAGCCATACAAGGCACGTGTGTGACATTGCCCCGGCGAAGGGCCGCACCCAGGTGTGCAGCATTGTCGCACACGGCCTTCCCTGGTTTCAGGTCCAGTGGAGACAACCATTCATGAGACTGGTTCTCCAGAGCTGACCACAACTCCTCAGCTGTGTGACTCACATTTCCCAGACATTTCAAAGTAAAAACTGCCTGATGACGTTGAGCCCTGCTGCCAGCATAGTAAGGAGGTATGCAGGATCCCTTCTGCGCAGTTAGAAAGTTTGTGGCATGACCAGACAGGCTTTGGGTGCAGGTGGAGGACCGAGAGGAGGTTGAGGAGGCAGAAGCAGTGGAGGAACTTTGAGATAAAGAGGATTGACGCACAACTCGTGGGGACGGCAAGACTTGGACAGCAGCCCCTTGTCCTGCTGTCACCATAGTTACCCAGTGCCCAGTCAGCGACATGTAACGCCCCTGTCCATACCTACTCGTCCAAGTGTCTGTGGTGAAATGCACCCTGTCACACACAGAGTTTCTCAAAGAAGCGGTGATGTTGTGTGCGACATGCTGGTGGAGCGCAGGCACACCTTTCTTTGAGAAGTAGTGCCGACTGGGCATCTGGTACTGGGGCACTGCGACGGACATAAGGTCTTGAAAATCCTCTGTGTCCACCAGGCGGAAAGGAAGCATTTCTGTAGCCAAGAGCTTGCAGATGGTGAAATTCAACCTCTTAGCTTTCTCATGGCTAGTAGGAAATGGTCTTTTACTTGTCCACATCTGAAGGACCGAGGGCTGGCTGTTGTGCTTAGACGGGGTTGAGAAGGGTGTCCCCGGCAAACTGCCGGTCTGTGAGGAAGATGCAGGCGGACATGTTAGGTTGCCTTGATCCAAAGGTGGTGCTATCGATGTCAGACAGCGCTCAACACCAGCTGGTGTTACCACCTCCAAAGAAAATGATGACCTGCCAATCACGCTGGCTGTTGCGGGTAAAGAGGTGGCAGGTCTGCGTCCCAAAACAGGTGTGACTGCTGTCCCCCCAGTCACAGAGGATGAAGAGGCCGCGGATGCACAAGATGTGGCAGACGGTGGTTGGCCCGGCCGGCTAGGCCGCATTGTAGCACACTGAGCTTCCCACTGCAACTTATGCTTCATGTCCATGTGCCGGTTCATGCATGAAGTACTCAAACTATGTATTTTTTGGCCTCTACTTAGCTTTTGCTGACAAATGTTACAGATAACACGAGTTGGGTCATCTTTATCGATCTGAAAAAATGCCCAGGCTATGCAAGGCTTAGCACCCATGCGACCTGAAGAGCCACCACGACTTGTGGTCAGAGGCAGAGTTGTGTTTGAGATTGCAGTTGTTGACGTGCTTCCAGTACTACGTCTCTGTCCAGGAAGGCGCAACCTGACCTCGTCTTCACTAGCATCCTCCTCCACCTCCTCTGCTGACCTCATCTCTTGGCTGACTGTGGGTTGACAGTAAGTGGGATCTCCAACCTCATCATCATCACCCTGTGTGTTATCACACCCGTCGTCCTCAGAGGCAACCTGTTCCTGCCCTGACAAAAAACTAAAGTTGTCGCTCCAATCAGGTATTTGAGTCTCATTATCGTTTTCCTCATTGTCTCCACCAACAGGAGTTACAGTTTGGGAACGAGGGTCTACATTATGGTCAGAACCTTCTGCGTCTGGTCCTGGATCCGACTCATAAAGATTCTGGGCATCAGTGCAGATCATTTCCTCGTCTGGATTCACAGAAGCTCTGGAGCCGACCTCTGATTCCCAGGCTATAGTATGAGTAAACAGCTCTGCAGACTCAACCATCTGTTCTACCCCATACTCAAATGGGCAGCTGGAGACTTGGGAGCTGTGAGGAAGCAAGTGCGATTGGGGTGACACCTCTGAGGACTGGAGTATTTGTGATGTTGAAGTTGAGGTGGAGGAGAGCCCACTTAAAGGAGCACTTGATATCCGTTGAAGCACCTGCTGTTTTTGTGCCTCATCTGGAATTTGTAGCGATTGGCGTGGCCGTAAGAAAGGGATCTTATCACATTGTCCGCTAAAAGAAGTAGACATTTTAGTTTGGCTGGAAGATGGTCTTTCTTCTGCAGATGTTACTGTTGCTTTAACACCTACCCCACGGACACAACCTTTTTTCCCCTTCCCAACACGCCTATTCCCCTTTCCACCAGCAGCAGGCCTTTTTCCATTCATTTTGGTGGTTAACTAATTCACAACTGTGGAGTTGTTTGTGTAATGCAGGTGCCGGAATGCAACGCACAGAGACACAAGGCGAGAACAGTCAGAAATGTTTGTAAACAGTTTTATACAACAGGTATACTGAAACAAGGGATTAGCAACAAGGGTAATGAACAGTGGTTTGAAATATCAGAAAAATACGAAATTTCTCAAAATAAGGCGCAGTCTCTTAAAATAAGGCGCAGTCTCTTAAAGTAAGGCGCAGTCTCTTAAAGTAAGGCGCAGTCTCTTAAAATAAGGCGCAGTCTCTTAAAGTAAGGTGATGCCCTCAAGCATGAGAAGCACCACACAAGTTCTTTAACCGTGAATTTGGCCCTAGCGGGGGTCACCGGTTATTCCCGCTAGGCCGTGAGTCTCTTTCCGGATGAATTCAATTAAATCACGTTGTGCTACTTTAGCCCCAACCGTCCCCCTCCCAACCTGAGTACTTAAACCCAATTGTCCCCGGTACCGTGGGTGAGCAGTGGAAGTGACGGCCCTGCTCACGTATGCAGCTCCTCTCTGCTTGGCTGTTGGGGGCAGTCTCTCGAGCCTTGGATAGGGGGGTCCAGGCCTCGTCTGTCGGCGGCCGACGTCGGGTTCCGCGAACTCACTCAGCACAGCGATCAGGTTCCTAGTATCCTCAGCAGGCACAGCACTCGAGTCACAACTGTGAGGGATCCGGAGCTCTTTTACCGGTGCCCGGCTGGAGCACCTCTCAGGCCTCTGGATTTGGCCTGTCACACGGGGTTTCTCAGGACGCAGGGAGCACGTCTGCTCCTCTCTGCTGCTTGGCGCCAAAGACCCCTCAGGTTTGGCGCGCTGGCCTCTTATCTCTCTGAACTCCTTCCTGGAAGTCACCTGATCGGGTCCAGCCTCTGAATCTCCCCTGCCTGCAACTTCCTTTGTGTATTTTGGTTCCGCTTGACTGTCTCTGGCCAGTAGATGGCAGTCTCGCTCCATCCTTGAAACGTCATGTTGAAGTTCTGTTACAAGCTTTTTAGCTCGTTCTACATTTGCACAAAAAACAATGGATGGGAACCGAGCAGAGCTGAGTGGCCAAACTGTGGTATTAGGCCAAAAGTATTGGCTGGGTTAGATGCAGATACAAATTATATTGAATTTGCAACCTGATGGAGGTCAGTATAGATGGACTAATAGAACAAGTCCCACACACTGCTAGAAGCCTAAATATTTTTTCAGAGCTAGATGCAGAAAAAAATTAGATTGAATTTGCAACCTGATGGAGGTCAGTATAGATGGACTAATAGAACAAGTCCCACACACTGCTACAAGCTGAAATATTTTTTTCAGAGCTAGATGCAGAAAAAAATTAGATTGAATTTGCAACCTGGTGGAGGTTAGTATAGATGGACTAATCGAATGATGCTATGCATAAAGGCTTTACTTCACTAGGTGCAGTAAAAAAATTTGTATTCTATACACAGGTGGTGTAGCTTGTGTAGCGCCCCGAGGGCTCGGTCGCTACAGAGGTATTGCACCTCTGCCAGAGGTGTGATATTCCACTCCCGGGTAAGGATGGAGTATGGACCAGGGCTCAGGTAGATGCATGCATCACACACACCCCATTTCCGGGGGACAGCTCAATGGTGCTCCCATTAGACAGTAATGCAGGCACGACAGAATCTGTCCCTGGCTGGAGTGGGGAGGAGGGAGGAAAACCCGGTGATGTAGGAGCAGGAGGGGACGGTTCCTGAGCGTAGGTAGGAGCCCATTGGTTGCTGGTCACCTGGGCTCAAGTTCTAGAGGGAAGTATAAAAGGTGGGCACCATCTTAGGACAGTGGTCAGTTGAGAAGTACAGAGAAGTACAGAGAGAGGAGAAGACAGGGAGCAGAGGCTCTGTAGGAGCTCTGCTCAGAGGCAGGCCTAGAGAAAAGGCCAGGCCAGAGAAGAGAAGGAACAGGAGAAGGGAAAGAAGTGGCCAAGAAACCGAAGGGCTCAGGAACAAGAAGGTGGAAGGGACCCTAAGGACCAACGTGAATCGGGTGACGGGTCAGGCAAGAAGAGGGTACCGGATCCCAATTTGGTGGAAGCTAATAATCTTCAGCCAAGAACCGGAGGTCGCGACCATCACTTGGTGCGACCCCTTGCTAAACCTTGCTAGGAAGGCATACCATATAGGGTAGCGGGAAACGGGGCCCACGTTTGCCCGCATAGACCCGTGGGAGCTGGACAAAAGCTTGGTCACTGGCGGGGCATCAGCCGAAGGAAGGATAGGAAGGAGCTCTGAACCATACTCCTGAAGTGCCTGGGGGTTGACCGAGTCCCTCACCTGGTGGACACCGCACGGCTTGGGTGGTCACTGCCTGCGCTGAAGTGACCCGGAGCATATGAACTGTGAGTAAAAGCTATTGGACTGCAGTATGTTGTCTGTGTACTCCTTGCTCCTCCAGCACTAACGGCACTGGGACTCTCTGCACCATCACCCCCACCATCATCTACACTGCCCTGGGGCTGCACTCTTCCCATGGGGAGTAACACTACCTCAGCTGCAAACACCATCAGCCTCAGCGGTCTGCCTTGCAGCGGCGGTTCATAATAGCCGCAATCCACGGGTGGCGTAGTCGGACATTACCTACAGCACATCTTAGACTACCACTGGTCTGACCACCCTGAGCCATGGGACCAGTTCGCCACTACTACTCCCACCATTGCCCTGAAGTCCCGGTCTCGAGTGCCCCACGGCCCAGGGGGCGAGTCAGCTTTGGCGTAGTCGGCAGGATCGTTACCAACCCGCCGCAAACAGGTGTTGCGTGCCTGAAAAGAGACTGTTTCACTGTGTTAAAGATGGCGCCCACCCCAGAAGAACGAGCGCCATAATGTGTGCGCCAAAAGACCACAGGAGGCCACCTCCCATCGTGGGCCAGGTCCCAGAATGGCGCCAAAGAAGGAGCCCACCCCCAACAGCCATGAGTGCGGCTGTGGAGATGTCCATCAAGGTGGGGGGGCTGCCCCTGAAAGTGATTGTCACCAAGTTGCCCCAGGACCACCCCCAATGGGGGCGGGAAGAGAAGAAAACTGTGGGGCAGGGCGCGGTCTGGATCAGTCTAGACAGGCCGCACCCGGGAATGGAGGAAGCATTCAGCAGCACCAATACCTTGCCCCGAGCCTGCTGCAGGCTGAACCGCCATGCAGCCTGGCGGAGATCCTGGCGCAGCTCCCCAGGGATCCGGAGCGTGCGCAAGCTGCACTGGAAGACCTGGATCGGAGGATGGTCCGGGCGCAGCGGGATGCGCTTGCCGGGTGGAGAGAAGAACTGGCCCGGTAGGCTGGAACCCGCCAGCGGCAGGCATCACCCGCACCCCGGAGTACGCCTGCCTCTGAGGACGGTGAAGGAGGAGTGAGGGCCGGAGCCGACGCCGCGGAGGGAGCCACGAAGACTGAGGCAAGAAAAGGGGACGTTGCCACCCCAGGCCAAGCAGCTGCAAGCCTGCCCCTGCCTCCCGTCGCAGAGCCCGAAGCCCCACTCACCGTACCTGTTGCCGCGCCGTCACTACTCCCGGCTAGGCCTCAAGCGGCAGGAGCCGCACCCACACCCCGCCCTGCGCCACGCCCCTCGACCTCGGGCGTGGTGAAGAAAGAGGCGTCACCGGCCGGGTCGCAAGGCCTAGTGAACCCGGGCGCCGTTACCCCACCAGCGCCCCCCTCCTGGACTGGGCCGCCACCGGGCACAACCGGAAGACCCCCGGCCCGGTCGCAAGGCCGAGTGCCCCCGGGCGCTGCTCCCAAACCGGGGCCCTCCGCTATACCACCGCTGGGCGCAGACCTGTTTGCCCAGCACACCGGTCCGGATGGACTCCCGTTGGTGTGGCCGGCCGAGCTGGCCAGCGGTCGACCATGGAAGACCCAGCCCCTGCGCCAGCCCCTGATACCTGCTCCGGAGCCCGTAGAAGTCACCCTGCCCCCACTAGAGGACGCCCAATTTGAGTGGGACCCCACTGGCGAAAACCTAATGGGGTTCACTCAGGAGACCCGGGCAGACGCAACCCGTCGTCTGGAGACCTGTCGTCAGCAGCTGGTGACCTTTGAACGGGAACGGCGAGAGAGGCGCGTTAGGGAGGAACGGCTTCAGGCCCGGAGTGCCGAGCAGAAACGCAGGGCCCGTCAAGACCCCCGAGCCTTCCCATTATTAGGAAGTGGGTCTCCCTTACTGTTTACCTATGCAATAAAGCAACGTCTGCCAAAAATTTGGAGGAACTCCAATGTCCCTTGCAAGAGACATATACAGGTGCATCTCACAAAATTTGAATATCATCAAAAAGTTAATTTATTTCAGTTCTTCAATACAAAAAGTGAAACTTATATATTATATAGAGTCATTACAAACATAGTGATCTATTTCAAGTGTTTATTTCTGTTAATGTTAATGATTATGGCTTACAGCCCATGAAAACACAAAAGTCATCATCTCAGTAAATTAGAATACTTTATAACAACAGCTTGAAAAATGTTTTTAAAATCCGAAATGTTGGCCTACTGAAATGTATGTTCAGTAAAGGCACTCAATACTTGGTCGGGCTCCTTTTGCATCAATTACTGCATCAATGCGGCGTGGCATGGAGGCGATCAGCCTGTGGCACTGCTGAGGTGTTATGGAAGCCCAGGTTGCTTTGATAGCAGCCTTCAGCTCGTCTGCATTGTTGGGTCTGGTGTCTCTCATCTTCCTCTTGACAATACCCCATAGATTTTTTATGGGGTTAAGGTCAGGCGAGTTTGCTGGCCAATCAAGCACAGTGATACTGTTGTTTTTAAACCATGTATTGGTACTTTTGGCAGCGTGGACAGGTGCCAAGTCCTGCTGGAAATGAAATTATTTCCATCTCCAAAAAGCTTGTCGGCAGAGGGAAGCATGAAGTGCTCTAAAATTTCCTGGTAGACGGCTGCGCTGACTTTGGTCTTGAGAAAACACAGTGGAACTACAGCAGCAGATGACATGGCTCCCCAAACCATCACTGATTGTGGAAACTTCACACAAGACCTAAAGCAGCTTGGATTGTGTGCCTCTCTACTCTTTCTCCAGACTCTGGGACCTGTTAGAACCTTGCTCTTAGGTTTTTTCCTTTGCTGGTCACATGACCTTGTTGGCCTATTTAATCCTGCTCCGCCCTTCTGGCTTTGCTGGACTTCATTGTATAACTACTTTCTAGCTAGCCTGTGCTCTGTATCTTACTCTGTTAGTTTGCTTGGTCTACGGACCTCTATGTTCTATATATTTTGTTTGTTCGTCTGTCTGCTACTATTTCTGTTAGGAGGTGTCCCATTTTCCTCCCAGTCCTTAGTACTTGTAGGGATTCCTTCCCCACATCTATAGATCTCCGTACAGACTAGCTTAGGACTTTAGCAGGTCTGATCGCAGGATCAGGTCCCCTGTTACATCGTAGGGATTAGCTGAGTTCTATCGTAGGGACAGATCTCCTCTCTTTCCTTAGCTCTGGCAGCAGAACATAACAGTAAGTCCAGCCTGCAAATTCTCTAAGGAAAGATTTTTCTGTTCCATCATGGTGTCGGTTCAGGATTTGGCTAAACACCTGCAGGGACTCTCTCTGGAGGTGGCCGAGCTCCGTCAGCACGTGAGTAACTGTCCTGGAGCACATTTCTTGGAGCCTAAGGTATGTTTGCCGGATTTATTTTTTGGTGAACACCGAGAATTTTTTTTCATTTAAAAATGCTTGCTTATTGTATTTTCGTTTGAGACCCAAGTCCTCTGGGGATGAATCCCAGCGCATAGGGTTCATAATGTCACTTTTGCGCAAAGAGCCTCAGGAGTGGGCCTTTTCTTTGCAACCTAGTGATACATGCTTCAGATCAGTGGATAGTTTTTTTTCTGCTTTGGGACTATTATATGATGATCCTGACTGTGTCTCATCAGCTGAGACTGAGTTAAGACGTTTGAGACAGGGATCAGGTAATGTGGAAAAATATTGTACTCATTTCCGTCGTTGGTCTACTCAAACAGGGTGGAACGATTCTGCTCTGAAAAGTCTATTTCTTGCTGGGCTCAATGAAAGTGTTAAAGACCTGCTAATTGCTTATCCTACACCTGAAGATTTGCAACAGGCTATGCAATTAGCTATACGGGTGGATAGGAGACTGCATGCAAGGGCTAATGAGAGCAAATCCTCTGCTATGTCAGTTTCTGGTTATGAGAATGTGTGTACTAACAGTGGTGAACCGATGGAGATTGGATCGGTGGCACCTCGCTCTCAAGAAAAAGACCGTAGATTTTCTGAAGGCTTGTGTTTCTATTGCGGAAAATCTGGTCATTTGATTAAAGGCTGTGAGCTTCGTATGAAGAAAGAAAAAAAATGGTCAGTCATGCCCGTATTGTCTGTTTAAATTCCAAGGGTGTATTTTTAGCTGCTTCCACGATTGCTCAGGAAAAATTAATGGAATTTCAGGTGTTTGTTGATTGTGGGTCTACTCTGAATGTAATTGATGGGGGATTCTTGGAAAGACTCAATTTAAAACCCGAACCTTTATCATCCCCCATTGCTGTGGTTTCTGTGGATGGTTCCCCTTTGAAGAATATTACTCTCAAGGTCTGTGAATTTCCTCTCACTATTAATGGTGTTCACCATGAGAAATTGGATTTGGTAGTTTTGAATAACTTGCCTTCTCCAGTAATATTGGGATTGCCCTGGTTAAAATTTCACAATCCTGTACTGGATTGGTCTACCAGTGAAATTAAATCCTGGAGCCATAAATGTTATGACAAGTGTTGTAATGGGCGTATTGCAGCTTTGGATAGGGGAGAATTGCCTGTTCCTATTCAGGATTTTTGGAGAGTTTTTTCTGAGAAGGAATCGCAGGTTTTGCCTCCCCATAGAGACTATGATTGTTCTATTGAATTTGTCCCTGGAGCGACTCTTCCTAAAAGTCGTTTATTTAACCTTACTATTCCTGAGAGGAAGGCTTTGGAGGAATACATACAGACAAGTTTGGCCGCCGGTCACATTAGGCCCTCTAAGTCTCCTGTGGCGGTTGGATTTTTTTTTGTAGAAAAAAAGTACGGCGGTTTACGTCCTTGTCTGGATTTTCGTGAGATTAACAAAATTACTGTACGCAATCCTTACCCACTGCCATTGATTCCTGATCTGTTTAACCAGTTAATGGGGGCCAAGTGGTTCTCTAAAATTGACCTTAAGGGGGCATACAATCTGTTGCGCATGAAGGAGGGTGACGAATGGAAGACTGCTTTTAACACTCCTGTGGGTCATTTTGAGAATCTGGTTATGCCTATTCGTCTTACTAATGCTCCTGCATTTTTTCAGAATCTTATTAATGACATCCTTAGACCTTTGATCGGCAAAAATGTGGTTGTGTATTTGGATGACATTTTGATTTATTCGCCGGATCTGGAGTCTCATTGGCGGAGCGTACGTGAGGTATTACAGTTATTAATGGACAATTCGCTTTTTGCTAAGCTGGAGAAATGTGAGTTCGCTGTACAGAGAATTAGTTTTTTGGGTTACATTATTTCCAGCGAAGGTTTTGAGATGGACCCGGTTAAAGTTCAAGCTGTACAGGAATGGCCTAGGCCTATTGGTTTGAAATCGATACAGAGGTTTTTAGGTTTCGCCAATTATTACAGAAAATTCATAAAAAATTTTTCTAGTATTGTCAAACCTCTGACCGATCTCACCAGGAAAGGTGCTGATGCGGTTCAGTGGTCTTCTGAGGCCATTGAAGCTTTTGTGTATCTCAAGGAGAGGTTCACCTCTGCTCCCATCCTTATGCAGCCTGATGTGACTAAGCCGTTTTTGGTTGAGGTTGATGCTTCCTCTGTGGGGGTTGGCGCAGTATTGTCTCAGGGTAACGGGGATGGATTACATCCCTGTGCCTTTTTTTCAAAAAAATTTTCAGAGACTGAACTGAATTACGATATTGGTAATCGGGAATTATTGGCTATTAAACTCGCATTTGAACACTGGTGCCACTTCTTGGAAGGTGCGGAATTTCCCGTTCAGGTTCTTACGGATCATAAAAATCTGATATATCTTGATGCTGCCAAGCGCCTGAATGCCCGTCAGGCTAGGTGGGCACTGTTTTTCTCGCGGTTTAATTTCTCCGTTACTTACATCCCTGGTACTAAGAATGTTAAGGCGGATGCCTTGTCTCGCAGTTTTTCTCCCATAGTCGGTGCTGAGAAAGAGGAGAACATTTTACAAGAAGGTGTTGTGATAGCTGCTTTGGAAGATGAGATTCTTAAAGCACAGGAGAATGCCCCATCTAACACTCATCATGGGAGGTTGTTTGTGCCTGGGACCTTTAGGAGAGATTTGTTTGTTGAGTGTCACGAATCTCGGTTGGCAGGTCATCCCGGAATCTCTGAGACCAAGAGACTGGTGGGTCGCAGTTTTTGGTGGCCTGGATGGCAGAAGGAAGTCATTAAGTGGGTGCGTCAATGTACTATATGTGCTAGATCTAAGTCCTCACATACCCCTGCTGCGGGGTTGCTTTGTCCTTTGGAGGTTCCCAGTGCTCCTTGGACACATTTGGCTATGGACTTTATAACTGACCTTCCCCCCTCTGAGGGTTTTACTGTCATCTGGGTGGTCGTGGACCGTTTTAGCAAGATGTGTCACTTGGTTCCCTTCGTCAAACTGCCCTGCGCTAAAACTCTCGCTAAGGCCTTTGTCAAGGAAATTGTCAGACTTCATGGCGTTCCTACTGACATTGTTTCTGATAGGGGTCCTCAGTTCGTGGCTCGTTTTTGGCGTGCCTTTTGTGACAGGTTGGGAGTTCATTTGTCGTTCTCGTCTGGATATCATCCTGAATCTAATGGCCAGACAGAAAGGAAAAACCAGGATGTTGAGCAGTTCTTGCGTTGTTTTGTGGCAGACAATCAAGAGGGGTGGTCTGAGTTTCTGCCACTTGCTGAATTTGCTCTTAACAACCATACATCTTCTTCTGCTGGTTGTTCGTCTTTTTTTTGTTGTTCTGGGAGACATCCGTCGTTTGGGTCGTTCTCCAAGTTGGGATCTGCCGTGCCTGAGGAGGAGAATTTTTCCGGTGATTTGGAGAGAGTTTGGACGGATGTGCGTGGTAATCTTCAGGAGGCCAGCAGAAAATCTAAAGACTACTTTGATAGGAAACGACAGGAGGTTTTGTTCGCTGTTGGTGACATGGTTTGGTTGTCCTCTAGGAATCTGCGGTTGAGGATTCCTTCTAAGAAATTGGGTCCCAAGTTTGTAGGGCCCTTTAAGGTGCTTCAGGTTGTCAACCAATCTGCTGTTAGGTTGGAGGTTCCTACCTCCTGGAGAATTAATCCGGTATTTCATGTCTCTCTGTTGAAAAAAGCGGTTGTATCGGATTGTGACGCCTCTGCCTCTGTTCCTCCGGTGGTGGAGGACGGGGAATATGAAATTTCTCGCATCCTTAACTCTAGACGGTATAGAGGTAGTTTGCAGTATCTTGTGGCCTGGAAAGGTTTCGGACCCGAGGATAACTCTTGGGTGAGGTCGGATGATGTTTCCGCGTCCAGACTTATCAGAGCGTTTCACAGGAGATTTCCTGATAAGCCTGGTCCTAGGGGATCCGGAGGATCCTCTTAGAAGGGGGGGTACTGTTAGAACCTTGCTCTTAGGTTTTTTCCTTTGCTGGTCACATGACCTTGTTGGCCTATTTAATCCTGCTCCGCCCTTCTGGCTTTGCTGGACTTCATTGTATAACTACTTTCTAGCTAGCCTGTGCTCTGTATCTTACTCTGTTAGTTTGCTTGGTCTACGGACCTCTATGTTCTATATATTTTGTTTGTTCGTCTGTCTGCTACTATTTCTGTTAGGAGGTGTCCCATTTTCCTCCCAGTCCTTAGTACTTGTAGGGATTCCTTCCCCACATCTATAGGTCTCCGTACAGACTAGCTTAGGACTTTAGCAGGTCTGATCGCAGGATCAGGTCCCCTGTTACATCGTAGGGATTAGCTGAGTTCTATCATAGGGACAGATCTCCTCTCTTTCCTTAGCTCTGGCAGCAGAACATAACAGGACCTTGATTTCCAAATGAAATGCAAAATTTACTTTGCATTTACTTAGTGTGTCAATAACATCTGTCAAGTCAGCAGTCTTCTCCATGATTGTGGAGCCTACTGAAACAGACTAAGGGAACTTTTTAAACACGTAGGAAGCCTTTGCAGGTGTTTTTGTTAATCATTCAAATTTACTGAGATAATGACTTTTGTGTTTTCATTGGCTGTAAGCCATAATTATCAACATTAACAGAAACAAACACTTGAAATACATCACTCTGTTTGTAATGACTCTATATAATATATGAATTTTTGTATTGAAGAACTGAAATAAATTAACTAATAACTGATATTCTAATTTAGTGAGATGCACCTGTATGTGTTGATTTGGTACATATGGTGGTGATATGGTGGTGGAGAATGAGGATGTGGAGAAGGCGGAGGACAAGAGCAAATAGACAAAATCAGGAATCATATGCCCATGTCTGGGTTTGAAGACAGAGGTGCATGGGAATAGAGTTAGACCTCCCCCAAAAAAGACACTGTATTTGAGTTTATGTTATGCTGCTATCATTCAAAGGTGTTGAGAAGTCTGGCCCAATCCAGCCCTTGTTCATTTTTATAAGAGTCAGCCTGTTAGCATTTTCAGTTGACAAGCGGATGCGCCTATCGGTTATAATTCCACCGGCGGCACTAAAAACCCACTCTGACAAAACGCTAGCGGCAGAGCCGGCCAGGACCTCCAAGGCGTAGAGATCCAGTTCATGCCACGTGTCCAGCTTGGATACCCAATAATTATAAGGCACAGAGGAATCATGGATGACATTAGTACGGTCGGCATGGTACTCCCTCACCATCTTTCGAAACTTTTCATTCCTTGAGAGAGTAACCCGCCCATCAGGGCTTGTGCGATGGGAGGGTCTGAGAAAACTGTCCCAGAACTTTGACAGTGTTCCTCTGCCTTTGCTTGATTGCATTTGAGCCTCTCTCGCCTGTATTCCTTGGTTGTCCAACGAACTGCGAACTCTGCCGCCAGCATTTTCAGATGTGAATTTTTGTAATAATTCGGCAACAAGGGCCTTCTCGTACAGCACTATTTTATTAGGCCTGTCCTGCAAGGGAATAAGAGACAGAAAGTTCTCCTTGTAGCGTGGGTCTAGAAGTGTCACCAATCAATAATGACTGTCACACAAAATTTAGACAAAGCGAGGGTCAAGGGAAAGGCAGCATAACATAAACTCAGCTATGTGTGCCAGACTGCAAAGAGGCAAGACTTCCGTGTCATCACCAAGAGGACGACTTACCATGCTCTCCTCCTCATCCTCCTCCTCTTCCTCCTCCTCCCTGTCCTCAGGCCATCCACACTGAACAGACGGTATGACAATTGTGCAGGTAGTACCGTCTATAGTGCAGGAAACTAGCTCCTGTTCTTCCTCCTCCTCCTATTCTTCCTCATTGTCACCCAATCCACGTTGGGATGAGATGAGGCTGGGCTGTGTGTAATCACCCTGTATGGTTCCTGTATGCCGCTCACAATCTTGGTGGAGTCCTCAAAGTTTTGGAGGATGGTATATATGTCTGACTTCCATGTCCACTCCTGAGGTCTTATGGGTGGAGTCTGATCTGAATACTGACGGCCTTGTTGATGCTGGTAGTCAACGACTGCCCTCTTCTGCTCAAATCCTTCCCCACATCTGCAATGTAGAGTTCCAACATGTGGGGACATCGCAGATCAATCGGTGAGCTGGAAGCTCCAAACGCTGCTGAAGCACGGCAAGGGTGGCGGAAGCTGTAGCTGACTTTCTAAAATGGGCACACAGACGAGGTACTTTGACAAGCAGATCAGACAGATCCGGGTAGGTTTTGATAAACCGCTGAACCACGAGGCTTAGCACATGGGCCAGGCATGGTACGTGTGTGAGCTTGCCTCGCCTCACAGCCGCCACCAGGTTCTGGCCATTGTTACACACGACCATGCCTGACTGTAGGTTCAGCTGTGTCAGCCACAGATCTGCGTGATGTATCAGAGATGTCCACAAATCTTCAGCATTGTGCGGTTTGTCACCTAAGCATATTAGCTTCGGCACAGCCTGTTCCCGCTTGGCCGAGGCAGTGCTACAGTGCTTCTGTCAAGGTAAAATATATATATTATAGAAAATCAATTAGTTTCTTTTAATAGATTACCTAATCAGTGTGAATTAATATAGAGATGATGGAATAATCTATGTGTATGTATGTATGTAAATGTGTATATGCACATGGATTATGTTAATAGTTAACAGTTTCTATTCTTATTGTAGACATGAACAACTAAATGATTTCCTGGGAATGACGTATGCATGTGCATGGCTGATAACAGAGAGATTCATGTCGAGTTAGCAAAGATGGCGCTGAGAGACGACTTCACCCCTCCCATCAGAATTCCTAAGGCATTACTGAGGCCAAGAGATACATGGATGAGCAAATTGCAGTGTGCTAAGTTATCAGAAAGAGCAATGAATTTTACTAATCCCACCTAGAAGTAGAATACTATATAACCCCATGTCTACGTAATAAAGTATGCCATTTTGCGTGGTTCAGTCTCTGAGTGAAGTTTTTCAACCAGATAAGCAAATTTGGTTGATTAGATTCTTTGCATGCACTTGGACATCTTTAATTTGGAGGAGAGCAGTTACCTACTGTATCTTAAATTGGTGAAACCTCCACACTTCCAGCTTGCAACTGATGTGGTCATTTCGGAGATGGAGGCTGAAGAGGAGGAGGTGCAGGAGCTGTAGAATGTGGGGGCAACCCTCATTGACCCAGGACCCACAATCCTCTGCATCGGGAGGATGTGTTCCGTCCCAAAGTCTGACTGGACCCCGGATTCCCCTATATTAACCCAGTGTGCCGTCAGCGTGATATACCGTCCCTGCCAACAAGCACTTGTCCACGTGTCCGTGGTTAGGTGGACTTTCCCAGTAACTTGAGGGCACATCTAATGTTGTGGGACACGTGCTCATGTAATGCGGGGACGGCACACCGGGAGCAATTGTGGTGACTGGGGACCGAGTACCGAGGGACGGCTTCCGTCTCCACGAGCCTAAAAGGCAACATTTCGAGCGCAAGCATTTGCGAAATGTGTGAATTTAGTAGTGTGGACTGTGGGGCGTTGGCTTGCGTTCCAAGGACTAGGGTAGGGACAACTGAACGCTGCGCTGGAACAAGGACATGGACGTGCTTGCTGATTATGCTACTTGTGCAACGACAGGTGCAGGGTGAGAGGCATCTTGGCATGCGCCATGGACAGGGGATTGGCATGCACTCACAACAGCGAAACAAGCAGTGGTGTCACCCGCAGGCACTGTTGACGGACCCTGGGGTTCGACCCACTTAGTCAGGTGCTTTGGTGCCATGTGCCTGATCATGCTGATGGTGGTCAGGCTGCTAGTTTTGCTACCCCTGCTGGTGCTGGCCTGGCAGGTGGTGCAAGTGGCCTTTTTGGGGTTATCTGCAGAGTCTTTAAAAAATAACCAGAAGACCTAACTGTTGTACTTGCAACTTCCGTCGTGTTGGCGTTATGAGGAGCTCTTTCCCGCCTTGTGTCTGCAGCCACCACGCTGCTTCTTCCTGCCTGTTGTGTTGCTACGCCTCCCTCCCCCTGTGTGCTGCTGTCCTCACTCTGTATGTCCGCCTGCCAGGTTGGGTCAGTTACTATATCATCCACCACCTCGTCTTTCACTTCCACATCCTGGTCCTCCTCCTGACTTTCTGGCAATTGTGTCTCATCATCATCATCATCCATATCTTGCGACAGTAATTGCACTTTCCCACCGTCGCCTTTGTGTGACTGTGGCTGCTCAAATATTGGGGCATCGCTACACGCGTTCTCCTCTTGACTTGCTTGAAGCTGGCCGGGCGAGAGGCCCGAATCTACAAATGGCAAAGTGAACAGCTCTTCTGAGTGTCCAAGTGTGGGATCAGTTGTCTCCGGGCACTCGGCATGGTGGGAGGAAGGAGGATCAGGGTGAGGAATATGCAGTCCAGACTCACGGCTACTGAGACTTGACCGTGTGGAAGACAGGGTGGTGGTGGTGGTGGCTAAGTGACTGGAAGCATTATCTGCTATCCAACCAATAATCTTTTGACACTGCTCTGTGTTCAATAGTGGTGTTCTGCGGCCCCCTATTAATTGGGACAGGAAGGTTGAGCGACAAGATGTGGGTGTTTGTTGTGTCACAATTTCAGCTTGCCAACGGCCTCGGCCTCTGCATGCACCATCACCATCAAGTCCACTTCCCCGTCCCTTGCCCATTTTTAATGGAGCACAATATTTTCCACGTTCATGAGAAATGGCTGATTTTGGAACGCAGTTATATGTGATACATCTGACAGAGAACCACAATTTTAAATAGCAGGCCTGAAATTTGCTAACACTATTCTTCACAGACACCTAGTGTGAATAGCTTGACTGACACACTGCAACGAAATGAAAATGGAAGAAATGTCTGATTTTTGAGAAGTCTTATTGGTGAAATGTCTGACAGAGAACCACAGTTTTAAATAGTAGGCCTGTAATTTACTAATATTATTCTACACAGAGACCTAGTGTGAATAGCTTCACCGACACACTGCAATGGAATGAAAATGGACGAAATTTATGATTTTTCAACAGTCTTATAGGTGATATGTCTGACAGAGAACCACGTATTTAAATAGTAGGCCTGTAGTTTACTAATATTATTATACACAGAGACCTAGTGTGAATAGCTTCACCGACACACTGCAACGGAGTGAAAATGGAATAAATGTCTGATTTTTGAACAGTCTTATAGGTGATATGTCTAACAGAGAACAACGGTTTTAAATAGTAGAAAACACTTAGGCCAACATATTGAAATCAACGGATAGGTGGTATGGAGGGAATGCCACTCACACCCCATAACCGCAAAATAACGCCTACTCAAAATTAGATGAAAAAACGCAGAGGACAAATGAGTATACTGGCATAAATAAGCTTTATTGTTTAAAAATTGCTTTTAACAGTATCAAAAATATAAAGACAGTATATAGACTTGCGGATCATAAACCCCACCATATCCTTAAACCCATGGGAAGGTAACAGACTAGATACCAAGGCAGTACATAACAGATTTGAGATGAAAAAAATATAGGGACAAAAGAAGTAACCATAAATAGACATAGGTCCCCCAAGGGATGAAATCCTAGGGGGAACCATGAAGATACATTATCATCACACGATGGACTCAGGTAAGTGACTATCGTATATGTCTTAATAGACCAAAGAAGGTCCTAGATGAAGGAGGTACCGTCCAGATAAACTGGATAGAGAGAGAGTAAAAGGAGGGAGATGGGGAAAAGGAGAAGGCAGGAAAGGTGGTACAAGCAAACATTAAAAGTACTGAACAGTAAATTGGGGATCAGGTCAATTAGGTTAGCAGTGTATTAGTGAATCATCATATAACATATCTCCAACATGACCAAAATGACTCACCCACAAGGTACAGAATGTTGCTCGTAAAGGGGGACAGAGGAGGGCTGGTTGCTCCCGTCAGAACGGGCCTTTGGTTTTAAATAGTAGGCCTGTAATTTACTAATTTTATTCTACATAGAGACCTAATGTGAAAAGCTTCACCGACACACTGCAATGGAATGAAAATGGAAGAAACGTTTGATTTTTGAACAGTCTTATAGGTGATATGTCTGACAGAGAACCACGGTTTTAAATAGCAGGCATAGAATCATAGAATCATAGAATGGTAGAGTTGGAAGGGACCTCCTGGGTCATCTGGTCCAACCCCCTGCTCAAAGCAGGATTCACTAGATCATCTCAGACAGATGTCTGTCCAGCCTCTGTTTGAAGACGTCCATTGAAGGGGAACTCACCACCTCTCGTGGCAGCCTGTTCCACTCATTAATCACCCTAACTGTCAAAAAGTTTTTTCTAATATCTAATCTGTGTCTCCTCCCATTTAGTTTCATCCCATTGCTTCTAGTCTTTCCTTGTGCAAATGAGAATAAAGATGATCCTTCTACAATGTGACAGCCCTTGACATATTTGTAGACAGCTATTAAGTCTCCTCTCAGTCTTCTTTTTTGCAATCTAAACATTCCCAAATCCTGCAACCGTTCCTCATAGGACATGGTTTGCAGACCAGTCACCATTCTGGTCGCTCTTCTCTGAACTTGCTCCAGTTTGTCTATGTCTTTTTTAAAATGTGGTGCCCAAAACTGTACACAGTATTCCAGATGAGGTCTGACCAAAGAGGAGTTAAGACCGATAATGACTTCACGTGATCTAGACTGTATGCTTCTGTTAATACATCCCAGAATTGTATTTGCCTTTTTTGCTGCTGCATCACACTGTTGACTCATGTTCAGTCTATGATCTATTAGTATACCTAAGTCTTTTTCACATGTACTGTTGCTTAGCTCTATTCCTCCCATTCTGTATATGCTTTTTTCATTTTTATTGCCCAGATGTAGTACTTTGCATTTTTCCCTGTTAAAAACCATTCTGTTGGTTGCTGCCCACTGCTCCAGTTTATTTAGGTCTTTTTGAATCCTCTCTCTCTCTTCTCTAGTATTAGCTATCCCTCCTAGCTTTGTGTCATCAGCAAATTTAATCAGTTTACCCTCAATTCCTTCATCTAAATCATTGATAAAGATGTTGAACAATACAGGTCCCAGGACGGAGCCCTGTGGTACCCCACTTGAGACATTCATCCAGCTGGATGTGAAGCCATTTACAACCACCCTTTGAGTCCGATCACTAAGCCAGTTATGAATCCACCTAACAGTTGCCTGGTCCATTGCATACTTGGTCATTTTTTCAATAAGGATGGTGTGAGATACTTTGTCAAATGCTTTGCTGAAGTCAAGATATACTATATCTACAGCATTTCCCTGATCCACCCAGTCAGTGATTCTGTCATAGAAGGAAATTAAGTTAGTCTGACATGACTTGTTAGTTACAAACCCATGCTGACTCTGGTTAATCACTTCATTCTTATCCATGTACTTACATACATGTTGTTTAATAATTTGTTCAAAGATCTTTCCTGGTATAGAAGTCAGACTCACCGGCCTATAGTTCCCTGGGTCCACCTTCTTCCCCTTTTTGAAGATAGGAACAACATTTGCTCTTCTCCAGTCTTCTGGGACTTCTCCTGTTCTCCAAGAATTTTCAAAGATTATGGAGAGTGGTTCTAAAATTTCTTCTACGATCTCCTTCAGTACTCTGGGGTGTAATTCATCTGGACCTGGAGACTTGAACTCATTTATGTTAGCTAAATATTCCCTCACAAACTTTCTGTTTACAGATAACTTGGATTCCTCTATTCCTTTAAAAGGACAGTGAAGATCAGTTGATGTTACATTTTCTTTCTGAGTGAAAACAGATGCATGTTCATTGGCTATCTAAAGAGCGCCAAACATGCAAGGAGGGGACCCGAGTAACCCGGAAATACTCACCGAGCGCCGAGTTCGTTGAGCACAGTGATGCTCGGGTGAGTACCGAGCAGTGGCGAGCACGTTCCGCTCATCGCTAATAACCATCTTTTTTAACGGCACAAAAATGTATAATTTGAAAACTGCTATTGTTTGTCAAATGTCAGATATTTTTAAAAATAGATGCAAATAAATTCAACCTTAATTTACCAGTATCATGAAGTAAAATGTGTCATGAAAAAAACCCATCTGGATATGTTGAAGCATTCAAGAGTTATTACCAGATAAAGTGACACATTCGATCTGAAAAATTTCACCTGGTCAGGAAGGTAAAATAAGAGAGACTTTAGTGTTAGGGGGTTAATGTTACCACCGGTAAACATAGTTTTTTCAAATGCTAGTTTAGATCAGATTGTATGGTATAACTTCCAACAGCAAGTAAAATATTATCTCCATAAATGCGATTATGTACGGTATAAACACAAATGATATCTAAGCTTCATGCTAATACATTACATTTATTAGTGTACAGGTCCTTTTTGTTGTCAAACCGAATTATACCTGTTGAAAAATCTTGTAATAAAGGACATAACTCAGACTGAAAAGCTCACAAGGAAATGACCTTATAGGAGCATTTTAAGTGCAGAGTAGCTAGACGATTAGTACAGTATATATGAGAGATTGTAAAAGTTGCTTCATTCTGTGTGGCAAAGCAAATGACATGACTTGTATAATGAGACAGAAAAACATTAATGAACATCACCAGGGAAACAGAATTTTCAGTGACAGGATGTGCCACAGTTTCAGCATTTTTTTCTTTAATCCAGGACTATGTATATCAGTAATATATTCTCTAGGAAAAAGGAAATCCACCTTTGCTCCTGTCCTGTCAGTGCTGCTTTACATTTCATATGTGTCTTCACTAGTGGCATTAAACCAACAGAGCAAGTAAATTACTTTATTAAAAAGACCTTTGCCACATTATATAAGATCTTTCATCATATTACTAAAATTAGAACCTTATTATTTAAGCCAAAAAAGGCAAAATGGAGTTACATAGTAAAATATGGAACACCTGACAGGTGACCAGTAGGAGTAAAGATTAAAGGGGTGGTCTGGAACCTAAAATGTCCTTCCCAAATATCTATCTTTACACCCTAATCTCTTTTGTAATTAGTTTTATTATAAAATACTCTACACTTCTGCCTATCTATCTAACCACTAAATGTGCTTCTTTAAAGCACTTCCTGTGATGTTTCGTTTGAGAAGAGCCTCAAACAGGGCGCAACAGGAGGCTGGGACTGCACTCACTTCCCTGCAGCATCTATCGCCCCTCCTGGAACAGGATGTCCCAAAGGGTCGGTGATGCAGTTATTTACTACAGTTTCTTCCACTGCCACCCTCTGAAGGTGTCCTGGATTAATGGTGATAGATGCTGTAGGAGAGTTAGGTGCAGCGGAGGCACTCTGCTTTTATCTCTGCCGCAGCATCTTCTAACTGTGAAAAAATACATCATCAGGGGGCAGAAATAGAAGTAGTGAGTGACACCAGCATTGCCCTTGATGACTATTCATTTTAGGGCAGTGTTAGAATCTGATGGGCAGCAAGTCAGGAGGATGTCAATCATGCCTTAAGGGGCGTATTTATAAAATTGTACTAGTCAGGCTTATTTGCATATGCCGAGAGGTGGCGTTACATTTATTTTTCCAGTAATAACATTTATTGTCTGAGGGATGAAAGACATTATTGGGAAGATGGATTCACATTTCTGAGGGCGGTTTCTGAGAATTCAAGGCTCTACAGGTTCATTTTTAAGGTCCCCATTTGACCATCTAGCAAGTGTACAAACTTCACGACTATGCCCAAAAATTTGACGCTGGTGAAGAACAAAATTGTGGATGTTGAATAAAAAACCCTGGCTCAGGCACCAGGCTTTGCTTTTTTATTTATGCATTGCTTATATAGTGCTATCATATTCAACAGCTCTTTGCATACATTATTATCACTGTCCCCATTGGGGTTTACAATTTAAATTCCCTAAATTGCAGTGGGAGAGGAAGCCAGAGCACTGAGGAATCCCATGCAAACATGGGGAGAACATATACATACCTTGCAGATGTTGTCCTTGGTGGTATTTGAACCCAGGACCCCAGCTCTGCAAGGCAACAGTGCTAATCACTGAGCTACCATGCTGCCCTTTCTTATCCTATGGCCATTTTTCTCTGTATTAGCACATATCGAATTATTATAGTAACCTGGTGAGCACCTTTAATGTCATAATCTAAAGTCTTTTAAGGCTAGCTCAGGCAGTTGCAACCTGGGTATTGAGCTAGTATCTAGCTCAAGAATACTATCTGTTCACCTGCTCAAGATTACTATCCTATCCTACAACCAGCTACTGTTACAAAGCTGAGTGTAGCTTTCCTAGGTGTTGTTCAAAACTTTGTCTCAGATTTCAGTGTACCAGACAAACAACTCCATTCAATTATTCTTGATGTTGTTCACACCTTAATCTCTGCTATCAAGTTATCTGATAATTAGAGATAAGCAGATCGGTTTGCGGAGAATCGAGTTTGGGTCGAATTTGCAGAAATTTGTGGTTTCACACAAATTTGAACTCTTTCAGATTTGATTTGGGGTGTACAAGAAGAAAAAAAAACGTGCCTGGCACCACTTCCCACACTGCTGAAACATCACAGACCAGGCTAATGTCTTTTTTTGTGCGGCAATGCGGATTTTCCCATAGTGCCCTCACACCCGCACACCCACAGCCATGTGTCCATTATAATGTGTCTCTGCAGCGCCATGCATCGGGCACGGACACCACCGACCGTGTTATCCCAGGGTTCAGAGAGTATTTGACCCATACCTGGCATACTGGAGGGGCTAGGCCCTGTGCTCCGGGGATGTCACATCACCAGAGGAGCTGGTTCTTTCCTGCTCTGCTCTGTTGATGGAGCGTGACTGCTAATGTCATGCTGATTAATTGTCGGCTTACTGCTGCATAACTGCAAGAAGGCGGCTATCAATCAATAACACCTGCAGTCATGCTCTGTCAACAGAGCAGCCTGGAAGGGGAAGAGCTTCTCTGTTGACGTGAAGCAGTATAATCACTAGCAGGAGCGGTCAATGACCACTCTGAGACGGCACCGAGTAGGAAAGGCATGTAGACAATTACCTGTCTATTAGTTCTTAAGTCTGAAAAACTCTGGAAATCCCCTTTAATGAAATTTTGCTTTTTAATGAAAAAGCTGTCAACTATCTATAACATAATCGTCCAAGCGTCCCTCTGTCTGAAGCCTCTATAGACTGTGCATGTGCGGTGCGCAGTCTGGCTCCAGACAGAAGAACGCATGGAGCCGTTACAGGTAAGAGGAGTGTATGGCGTCGGAGATCGCGGTATGCGTAGACACTGAACGCATACCGCAATCTCCGGCACCGTACTTACATACTTACCTGACCGGGAGGAGTGTTGCCGCGGCGCCTCTCTTCTCGCTGGAGACCATGGCAGGAGTGAAGGCGTCGGAGTCGGCGCATGTGCATAGCGCTATCCGGCGCCGTTTTACTGAAGACACATTTGCAGTGTGTCTTCAGCAAAATGGCGCCAGACAGCGCGGTATGGGCACTCGTGTATTCCGGCGCCACACTCCTCCCCCGGCCTCTGGCAGAAAAGGACACCACAGCACTGGAGCACAGGGAAGAAAGGTGAGTATAAGTGTTTTTTTTTTGTATATCTGCAGCGTGAAAGGGATGGGGGATGAAGAGGCCATACATACCAGGATTGGGGGATGAGGGGGTCACACATACCAGGATTGGGGGATGAGGGGGCCACACATACCAGGATTGGGGGATGAGGGGGCCACACATACCAGGATTGGGGGATGAGGGGGCCACACATACCAGGATTGGGGGATGAGGGGTACCATACATTTTGGGATTGGGGGATGAGGGATACCATACATTCCAGGATTGGGGGATGAGGGGGCCACACATACCAGGATTGAGGGATGAGGGGTACCATGCATACCAGGATTGGGGGATGAGAGGTACCATGCATACCAGGATTGGGGGATGAGGGTTACCATGCATACCAGTATTGGGGGATGAGGGGTACCATGCATACCAGGATTGGGGGATGAGGGGTACCATGCATACCAGGATTGGGGGATAAGAGGTACCATGCATACCAGGATTGGGAGATGAGGGGTACCATGCATACCAGGATTGGGGGATGAGTGGATCATGCATACCAGGATTGGGGTGTGAGGGGACCATGCATACCAGGATTGGGAGGTGAGGGGGGCCATGCATACTAGGAATGGGGATGAGGGGTGCCATGCATACCAGGATTGGGGATGAGGGGTGCTATGCATACCAGGATTGGGGGGAGAGGGGTGCCTTGCATACCAGCATTGGGGATGAGGAGTACCATGCATATCAGGATAGGAATGCAGGGTACCATGCATACCAGGATGATGGATGGGGTGCCATGCATACCAGGATGAGGGGGTACCATGCATACCAGAATAGGGATGAGGGGTACCATGCATACCAGAATTAGAAATTGTGGTGTCATGTATACCAGGATTGGGAATGAGGAGTGCCATACATACCAGGATTGTAATGAGGGGTGCCATGTGTATCAAATTTGTCAAATTTGGGATGAGGGGGCCATGCATACCAAGATGAGGGATGGGCTGCCATGCATACCAGGATGAGTGGTACCACACATACCAGGATAGGGATGCGGTGTACCATGTATACCAGGATTGAGGATGAGGGGTGCCATACATACCAGGATTGTTATGGGGTGTGCCATGCATACCAGGATTGGGGATGAGGGGTGCCATGCATACCAGGATTGGGGATGAGGGGTGCCATGCATACCAGGATTGGAAGTGAGGGGTGCCATGCATACCAGGATTGGGGGTGAGGGTGCCATGTATACTAGGATTGGGGGATGAGGGGGGCCATACATACCAGGATTGGGGGATGAGGAGGCCAAGCATACCAGGATTGGGAGATGAGGAGGCCAAGCATACCAGGATTGGGGGATGGGGGTGCCATACGTACCAGGATTGGGGGGTGAGGGGTGCTATACATGCCAGGATTGGTGATGAGGGAGCCATGCGTACCAGGATGGGGAAATTTACCAGTAGCTGCTGCATTTCCCACCCTAGGCTTATACTTGAGTCAATACCTTTTCCCAGTTTTTTTGTGGTAAAATTAGGGGCCTCGGCTTATACTCGGGTCGGCTTATTTAAAATATATGGTATCTTAAAATCAGTGACTACTTAGTGCCCATAATACTGCAGGACTGTGGGGTGCATTATACTATATGGGGGCTGCGTTTTACCCTATTGGGTGTGCAATATACTGTAGGCAGGACAATGGGGAGTGCATTATATTCCATGGGGGGCGTATTATACTATATGGAGGATTATGGGGGCACATTATACTATATGGGAGATTATGGGGGGTGCATTATACTATATGGAGGATTATAGGTGGCTTATTATAATATATGGAAGGCTATGTGGGGGGCATTATACTGTATGAAAGGAATTATATGGTGTGAAGGTTTGTGTGGGGTCCATCATACTGTTTGGAGGGCTGTGTGGGGGTCATTATACTGTTTGGAGGGCTAGTGTGGGCCATTATACTGTATGTAGGCCCATTATACTGTATGGAGGGCTGGGTGGGAGTCACAGTTGGGGGATCATACTGTGTTGGGGTCACCATACTTTGCCTTGCGAGTTGAGGTGGGGCACAGTATATTATTATATGGTGCATGTGGAGGCTAATGTGTAGGAATGCACCATGGGGGTATCATACTGTGTTTGGGGGGCACTTTTATTGGCATCATACTTCATGGGGCAATGAAAGAGGAATCTAGGACTTCAGCAGGAGAAAAATTACTATGTAAAGGCTGGAAAATTGTGAGATCTGCTCTTCTGTGACACAGACAAATATTTATTTATTTTTTGTGGGGGAGGCCAATTAGAGCTTCTGCTATGGGGCCCCATGATTTCTATGCATGCCCCTGTTTGGGAGAACAATTTGTTTGCCAAGTTGTCCAAATGTGTCTGTGAGAAAACCTCCTTGCCCTTCCTTGGTTACATTGCCTCAAACCAGGGTCCAAAGATGGATCCAGAAAAGGTTTCTCCCGTTCTCTCCTTGCCTCGTCCTCAAGGTTTGCGTGTCATCCAGACCTTCATGCAATTTATTCCACACTTTCATCGCTGGTGGCGGCACCCATTTCAGCCTTAAACAAAAAGGGAGCTAATGCCAAGTTCTGCTCTGAGTCAGCCGTGTCAGCCTTCCAACACTTGAAAGAGGCCTTAGCGAGAGCTCTGGTCCTGCACCACCCCAATCCTAACAAGCAGTTCCACCTAGAAATGGATGCCTCCACTATAGGTATTGGAGAACCCCTTCTCCAAAGGACTTCTTCGGGGAGGTCTGTCTCCTGTTTTTTTGCTCTAAGCTGTTCTCTTGTCTTTGGCTGATTGAAACTATATTATCGGAGATTGTGAACTACTGGCCATGAAGATGACACTTGAAGAATGGAGACACCTATTGGAAGGTGCCAGCTCTCCATTGATAATATATACGTGGTCCATAAGATTTTAACCTTTATGCAGTCCACCTTACGGTTAAATCCTCGCCAAGCCCGGTGGGCGCTCTTCTTCGCTTGGTTCAACTTTGAGTTGTAGTTATGTCCTCCAGCAAATAACGTAAAAAAGGATACCTTGTCCCGATCCTTTGATGTGGCTGACACTGAGAAGGAACCACAGCACATAATTAGCCCAGCTAAGATTGTTGAAGTGGCTCCAGTTCTTTTAAAAGAGATTCCTCTGGGTAAAACCTTTGTCCCTATTGCTAGGAGGAGGAAAATTCTGCCTGGGGTCACAAATCCAAGCTGGCTGGCCATATGGGCATACGCAAGTCCACTGACCTGATTAGTCATCACTTTTAGTGGCCTTTGTTAGTCAAGGATGTTCAAGACTTTGTAACTGCTTGTGTGCTAGAAATAAGTCTTGCAGGGACAAGGCTACTGGTCTCCTTCAGCCAATGCCAGTTCCTTCCGCTCCCTGGCAACACATAGCCAAGGATTTCATCACAGAACTGCCTCTCTCTGAGGGTTGCAACACCATCTGGGTCAAGGTGGTTTTCCAAAATGGCTCACTTCATTCCTCTAGTCAGACTTCTCTCCGCTCCCAAACTCGCTACGCAGTTCTTTCAACACGTGTTTTGTCTCCATGGTCTTCCTCTCCACATTGTCTATGTTTGTGGGGTCCAGTTTACTTCTAAATTATGGAGAGCTCTTTGCAAGTTGCTGAATATCAAGTTGAAGTTTTCCTCTACCAATCATCCACAGACCAATGGGCAAGTGGAACGTGTTGATCAGATTCTCAAGACTTACCTTCACCAGTTTATCTCTGCCCATCAGGATGTCTGGGTACAACTATTCCCTTGAGTGTTTTCCTACAACAACCACGTTGGGGAGTCTTCCTGAGCATCTTCATTCTTCATGGTGTACTCCCAGCATCCTCAAGTACCTTCTCCTATGACTGCTTCCTCTGGGGTACCAGCAGCTGATTCCTCATACGGTAACTTCCTCCAACACTGGTGGAAAACACAGGCCTCCCTCCCTAAGTTGTGTCTCGGATAAAGACTCATGTGGACAGAAGAGAGGTTCACCACCTCAGTAACACCCTGGAGATAAAGTCTGACTATTATCAAGGAATATTCACTTGAAGGTGCTCTCGTACAAGTTTGTATCTCGGTCCATACAAAATCCTCAGATAACTTATTTCGGTGAAGCCGGTGGTCTTGAATCAATTCTCGAAGCCCCATGCTACTTCCGCTACCTCTTTGGGACATTCTGGATCCTAAAAAGGACCGGGGGGGGCCTTCTACAGTATTTGGTTGACTGGAAGGGCTTTGGACCTGAGGGGAGATCCTGGGAAAATCTGTGCCCCTGTCTTCTTGGAAAGGTTTCTCTATCTCGCTGGGCAAGTAAAGGAGGAGAGTTAGGGGGACTATCAGTAGCATAGCTACCAGGGGGCAGAGGGTGCGGTCGCCCCAAGCCCCATGCTCAGGGGGGGCCCACCACGGGGCTCCCACTTGGAGCTACGCCATTCTTTACTATATCAGAGTGCACAGCTCTCCGATTTGGTTAAGCCAGGGCTGCACAGTAGGCTGCTCGCTGCTGGCTCCCTTCTTCCTGTGCTCAGATGTATTCACGTCTCTTAGACAACACTGCAGCGCTGGGAGGAGCGGAGCACTCCTAATCTCCCTGCCCAACGTGCAGTGGAGTGAAGAGGTTAGAGGTCGCACACTGCTGACCTCATCACTCTGCTGCTATCAGATCACTGAGCCGCAGAGCGGCAAAGCATGGAGTCGGTGCTTGCATATTTTGGGGCAGTGAGGAAAATTGTGAGAGGGAGCAGCGTGGGGGTGGGTGGACCATATTGAGAAGTGTTAGGACAGTATGGAGAGGAGGGAGCATGGGGGACAATATGTAGGAGTGGGGGACCATTTGGAAAAGTGGGGGACATTATGGAGATGTGGGGGGTTGTATGGAGAAATGGGAGCATGTGAGGGTCCATATGGAGAAATGGGTTTTCAATATGAAGAAGTGGGGGGACAGTATGGAGAAGAGGGGACATAGGGGACAATATGGGGGAACAGGATGGAGAATTGGGAGCATCTGAGGACCATATGGAGAAGTGGGAGGGAGTGTAGTGGGATTGTATGGAGAAGTGGGGGACAATATGGATGAGTGGGGGACCATATGGAGAAGTGGGGGGCATTATGGAGAGGTGGGATTGTAGGGGGACCATATGGAGAAATGGGAGCGTGGATGGACCATATGGAGAAATGGGTGTACAATATGAATAAGTGGGGGGACAGTATAGAGAGGTGGGAGCTTAGGGGACAATATGGAGAAATGGGGGTACAGGATAGAGAATTGGGAGTGTGTGGGTCCATATGGAGAATTGGGAGTGTGAGGGGATTGTATGAAGAAATATGGGAACAGTATGTAGAGATGGGAGCATGGGGGGACAGTATGGAGAGCTGCGAGTGTGGGGGACAATATGGGGAAGTGCGGGCACAGTATGGAGAAGTGGAGAAACAGTATGTAGAGATGAGAGCGTGGCAGGACAGTATGGAGAGGTGAGAGCTTTGTGGACACAGTATGTAGAGATGGGAGCGTGAGGGGACAGTATGGAGAGGTGAGAGCTTTGGAGACAATATGGAAAAGTGGGGGCACAGTATGGATTCATGTACTAACAGTGGATCTGGTAACGGACTCATGTACTGATCGTGGTCCTGATTGTGTACAAATGTACCAATCCATAACTGATCAGAGGTTGTCACCCGGCTGAGGCAGTCACCTTTCTGCCACTGGCTCCCTACAGTGGCTGTCACCCTGCTGCTGCTGCTGTCATCCTGCTGCCGAAGTGGGAAAGGTAAGCGCCTTATAGAGCCGAAGGTTATAGGGACTTTTATTGTATATGAGGGATGTTAATGTGAAGGCACAGTATCTTGTGGGCAGTATGCAGAGGAGGAAAAGTGTGCTGTATCTACTGATGGTGGTTCTGGCACTGCATTCATTACCTACAGTATAGTGGTTCTTGATGGTGGTTCTGTGTATATGGGAGCTAGGGGCCCACCATACTGTGTATAGGAAAGCTGTGGGGCATTATATTGTGTATAGGGAAGCTATGGGCTAATCATACTGTAAATAGGGGAGCTGTGGGGACATCATACTCTGTATAAGGGAACTATGGGTCCACTATACTGTATATAGAGGAGCTGTATATTGGGAGACCCAGTGGACACTATTAAACATCAAGTGGGCAGCACGGTGGCTCAGTGGTTAGCACTGCAGCCTTGCAGCACTGAGGTCCTTGGTTCAAATTCCACCAAGGACAACATCTGCAAGGTGTTGTCTTTGGTATGATCTCCCAGTGTTTGCGTGGGTTTCCTCTGGGTGCACCGGTTTCCTCCCACACTCCAAAGACATACTGATAGGGAATTTAGATTGTGAGTGCCAATATTGTCTGTGAAGCGCTGTGAAATTAATGCTGCTATATACAGTAAGTGAGTAAAATAAATAAGTGGGCACTTAAGAAGCATTATTGTTATGGGGGCACCAAAGGGGCAAAATGTGGACACTTTTCTAGGGCATTTGCACAGGGTATTAATCTTTTCAAAGAAGCAATTTTACCATTTAGAGGGCACAAAGGAGGCATTATTACTTTGCAAGAGGCACAGTGGTGGGCACTATTATGTGGGGCACTAAGAGGCTGTGGGGCTCTGTTTTTGTACCACACAGCAGGTACTGCAATAGGCACACATTCGACAGCAGAGGCTCAGTATTGGGGTATCAGCAAGATGAGGAGTTTGTATAGGTTGGGAATAAATGGGGACACCAGAAAGATCATCTGCTGTAAGTTACTATATATACCTGTATTGTAATTACTTGTATGGTCAGCAGGTCTGGTATCTACCACTATTTGGTCAGATCTGGTATCTACCACAATTGGTCACCATATCAGTGTTGGTCTTTGTGTAGAAATTAATTTTCATTAACAGCTTGTTCATCTGCTGAGGTTCCTCTATACCCAAGGTCAGGGTTCTCCACTGTAGTTGTACCCACAGTTTCCTGGTTAGGGGCCCACTCAGATGTTTCGCCCCCGCTGAGTTGAACACCTAGCTACACCTCTGGGGAGTACTGTTATGATGGTAACGCTCACGCGTTCGCCACTCTACTCGTGTCAGGCCGCCATGCTAAATCCTCATGCAGCTTTTCCAACTCTGCTGCATATACCTGCTGTCTCCACTTGGCTGCAGGAACTGAACTGTGTCCCGCAGGGTTTAACTTGCCCAGCCTTTCCCTAGGCAGCACAGGGTTTATTAGGCAGCTCCTACCACCACTCCTTGCCTGAATGTTGGTTCCTAGTTAGTTCGTCTGCTAGTATCCTGTTTATGCGCTTGTTTGTGTTGGGAGCAGTGACTTCCGGCAGCTGATCACTCCTTGTGAGCCACGCATGGCAGTGACGCCATGCGCGGCTCACATGGAGAGATCAGTGCGGGCAGACCGGACGCAGCGCAGGAGGAGATAAGAAAGGTGAGTAGGAGTGTTTATTTTTTTTTTTATGTGCAGCATGATGGGGATTAAGGGGACCATGTTAGAACCCTCCTGTTAGTTTTTGCTATCTTCTGTTTTGCAGTCACGTGACCAGCTGTCTATATATTCCAGCTCCGCCCTTCTGGCTTTGCTGGACTTCAGTGTTTTTTGCCTGTCTCTCTAGCCAGGTGCTTCGGTGCCTATCTCTGTCTAGTTCGCTTGGTCCTCTGGGACCTCTAGTACTTTTTGTCTGTTTGTCTTTTGCTCTGCAACAACTTCTGTTAGGAGGTGTCCCATTTTTGTCCCAGTCCTTAGTTCTCTTAGGGACCCCTCCCTTTATTCTATAGGTCTCCGTTCAGACTAGCTGAGGATGAAGGCAGGTCTGTTCACAAGGAACAGTCTGCCCGCTACATCGTAGGGATTCAGCTAAATCTTACTGTAGGGACAGCCTTCCCCTTTCTTTCCTTAGTTTATGTTGCAGATCATAACAGACCATGCATACTAGGATAAGGATGAGGGGGCCATACATACCAGGTTAAGGATGAGGGGGCCATACATACCAGGGTAAGGATGAGGGGGCCATACATACCAGGGTAAGGATGAGGGGGCCATGCATACCAGGGTAACGCTGAGGGGGACATACATAACAGGATAAAGAAGAGGGGGCCATACATAACAAGATAAAGATGAGGGGGCCATACATACCAGGATAACGCTGAGGGGGGCATACATAACAGGATAAAGATGAGGGGGACATACATACCAGGATTAGGATGAGGGGCCATACATACCAGGATAAGGATGAGGGGTGCCATGCATACCAGGATAGGGATTAGGGGTGCCATGCATACCAGGATAGGGATTAGGGGTGCCATGTAAACCAAGATGGGGATTAGGGGTGCCATGCATACCAGGACAGGGATGAGGGGTGCCATGCATACCGAAACAGGGATGAGGGGTGCCATCGCATACCAGGACAGGGATGAGGGGTGCCATGCATATCAGGATAGGGATGAGGGGTGCCATGCATACCAGGTTGGGGACTGCTGTGCCATGCATACCAGGATAGGGATTGCTGTGCCATGCATACCAGGATGGGGATTGCTGTGCCATGCATACCAGGATAGGGATTAGGGGTGCCATGCATATCAGGATAGGGATTAGGGGTGCCATGCATACCAGGATAGGGATTAGGGGTGCCATGCATACCAGGATAGGGATGAGGGGTGCCATGCATACCAGGATAGGGATTAGGGGTGCCATGCATACCAGGATAGGGATGAGGGGTGCCATGCATACCAGGACAGGGATGAGGGGTGCCATGCATACCAGGACAGGGATGAGGGGTGCCATGCATACCAGGATAGGGATGAGGGGTGCCATGCATACCAGGATAAGGATGAGGATTGCCATGCATACCAGGCTGGAGGGGTTCCATGAATACCAGGATGGAGGGATGCCAGGCATACCAAGATGGGGATGGGGACCACGTATAAAAGGAAGGGGGGGCATATATACCAGGATTGGGGATATTGTCAGAATTGGGGGACATTACCCCTATACCAGTGTCAGCAGAAGACTCCCTCCCCCTTAAAAGTGCATCATGAACATATTTTTTTGCTTAATTTTTTTTTTTGTTCCTCCTCTAAAACCTAGGTGCGTCTTATGGTCTGGTGCGTCTTATAAAAATACGGTACGTGCGGCCAAGCCTACCCTCACCATCAGAGGCTCTAGTGAATACCATGTAGTCACATAGTTACACTCCTCCAGGATATGCAAAGCCCGTGGTGTAGTCCACACCCACCAGCGTTACATACTAATTGTGGAATCTAATCAAGTGATACCCAGCGTGGCATAGTATTGAATTCTGCTGTATCTATCCACGTGTTATGCACGTATACATAAGTCTAGATGAGCTTCAAAGATAACATGGAGCAGGAAAATAATTCTTAATGGACCTGACATCACTGCATAATAAGCCTCATCTACTGTATATATTCAGTGCTCTGCAATAAATGTGTCTTTCTGAGCACATAGAAATTATTAATATTCATTACCACCTATTAAGTATTTTTAGTTTGTAGAAGGGCATGGAGAAAACTCAACAAGTAGAGCAATTAGGCCTCAATCACACATTGCAAACTTGATTTGATTTTATTTTTCTACACTATAGAGAAATGCAGTCTTCTAAGTTTGTTCCAGTTATCTACACATTCATAAAATAATTCTGCTTAAATAATGTATCTTCCATCAGTTAGTAATAGAATGTCATTGACTTATGTCCCCTATTGGGGGCATGTATCTCAATCTGACTTGTTTACTTACATGGAGGGAATGGTAAATAAGTCTGCTAGTTAGTGTCTGGTACCCAGTGTGAAAGGCATCAGTGTGACATAGGCTGATAGACAAATCTGCATTTCCTTCTCTAAGTAAACGTCTCATTCAATTATTATATCTACGCCTTTAGCATGAATATAATGAGCAACAAATTGCTGTCAAAAGAATCAAAATGTTAACCCTTTACTCTACAAAAAATAGAGGAATCACATTATGGGCACTTATGTTAATTACTATAAGAACAGATACAGTGTGTGCTCTAGCTTTATAAATCTGTCCTGGAAAAATGATAGCACCTTAGCAGTTGCTATTACAATCACCATTTAGACTGGACATACTACTTCCACCTTTTGTTCTACTTAATCTTTACACAGATTTACTCAAGGACATAATTCTGAATTCTGGAAAAGTATAAACACTTTCAATGAATCAACCATCACAACATTTTGGCAGAGGGTTTCATAGTCTTAGAAATTTATGTCATCAGAGTAGGAGGGTAGTGGAGTGGACAATAAAAAGTCAAGCTGATGTCCAGCCAAAAGATCTTCCCAGGTAAATCTTCTACGGTTAGTACAGGAGCAGGTGATGTCATATCTGCTGTTAATGAAGGAGGCTCAGTAGTGCTTGAAAACTCATAGGCACGGTGTTGGAGAGTCTTAGGTGTGGGCATAGGCGGATTATAATGAGGACGATCTGGGCTACCGCCCGGGGCCCCGAACCTCCAGGGGGCCCGGGGCTCCCGGGTGTCTATGGCCAGATTGTCCTCATTATATGTGCGGCGCCGCGGCACATACCGGCAGACAGTGGCGGGGGGGCTCCCGGACCGCTCCCCCAGCAGCGGCGCATGGCCGCTGCTTCTTCTTCGGCCGGGCCAGCACTGCAGCAGTTAACTTCCACTGTGCGCGGCCATGTCTCCTAGCTGTGACGTCACGCAGTGCGCACCCGGCCTACAGTGCTGCACCGGAAAAGAGCAGAAGGACTGGAGCCGAGCCGGGGGATGGTGAGTGTGTGTGTCTGTGTATAGATGGCATCGTGCGGCCCCCTGCTGTGTATAGATGGCATCGTGCGGCCTCCCGCTGTGTATAGATGGCACCGTGCGGCCTCCTGCTGTGTATAGATGGCGCCGTGCGGCCTCCCGCTGTGTATAGATGGCACCGTGCGGCCTCCTGCTGTGTATAGATGGCGCCGTGTGGCCTCCTGCTGTGTATAGATGGCGCCGTGCGGCCTCCTGCTGTGTATAGATGGCTATGTGCGGCCTCCTGCTGTGTATAGATGGCTACGTGCGGCCTACTGCTGTGTATAGATGGCTATGTGCGGCCTCCTGCTGTGTATAGATGGCTACGTGCGGCCTACTGCTGTGTATAGATGGCACCGTGCGGCCTCCTGCTGTGTATAGATGGCGCTGTGCGGCCTCCTGCTGTATATAGATGGCTACGTGCGGCCTCCTGCTGTGTATAGATGGCGCCATGTGGCCTCCTGCTGTGTATAGATGGCGCTGTGTGGCCTCCTGCTGTGTATAGATGGCGCCGTGTGGCCTCCTGCTGTGTATAGATGGCATCGTGAGGCCTCCCGCTGTGTATAGATGGCACCGTGCTGCCTCCTGCTGTGTATAGATGGCGCCGTGTGGCCTCCTGCTGTGTATAGATGGCGCCGTGCGGCCTCCCACTGTGTATAGATGGCTACGTGCGGCCTCCTGCTGTGTATAGATGGCTACGTGTGCTCAATATTGAGTCATACAATTAATGTAAGGCTATGTACCCACGATGCAGAAATGCTCCGGATTTTTTTTGAGCGTTTCTGCATCTCCCTGGTAGAAAAAACGCATGCGGATTGTACATGCGGATTGTACATGCGGATTGTACATGCGTTTTTCCTGCCAGGGACTTGCTGATGTGAAGGGTTCTTCACATGCATTTCCACATGCGGGTTGACAAGCGCTTTCCAAGCGATTTTAGCATCACTTGGAAAGTGCTTGACAACTTGGTCACACTATATAAATCCATGCAACCGGTAAGGCTTTATATAGTGTGACCTGTAATGCAGCGGCTTGCTTGGCATTACGGTAATGGTCCAGGATGTGTTTTGGCCGACCATGTACCTTCCCCCTCAGGTGACTGGTCACATGACTGTGACATAGTGCAGGTCCTGTATGCACAGAATGTCGGATCACATGACTGTGACATCAGCACAGGTCCTTTGGGTGTGTACTACAGGATATATAAACCTTGGTAGTCTTGAGACTGGTGTGTGTGTAAGGCGTGAGGCCTGTTCCCGTGTGGGACACCGTTATAGAGTGAGGCCTAGTGAGGCCTGGTGATGCCTGGCATAGCCTGAAAGGTCGAGGCTGGATCTTGTGTAGATGCCAGTGGCCTTGGAGGGAAAACTGGCTTGGAAGACAAGAGTCCAGGAAGGCAAAGGCTGGATGTTGTAGGTGAGAAAACATACCTGTAGCCTTGGACAGGACGACGGCTAGAGACCCCAATTTGGGAAGCCGCAAAGCCACAGTGGTGGCAAACCAAATGGACTGAAGCAGCTGTAACCCGTCAAAGGTAAAGACACTGCTTATTGTGGACATTTATGTTAGTACCTTGCTGAAGGCTGTACCTGGAGCCAAGTGGGCGTAGCTGCCACTGGATAGGCTCGTGGACATTATATGTGTGATATGCGGTTTATGATAAAATAATAAACTGCTACATTGTGCAATACCAGAAGGACATGGCATGTGTGCTTTAATTAACCCGGTGCAGCGAGTATCCCCCAGTATGATGACTAGCGCTGCCTTACAGACCGTAAAAGAATGGTAAAAAATAAATATATAATCACCTTCTGATTGCCTGCCGACGTCAGCGGTCGCGTGACCCATCACATGACTAAATGACGTCACGGCAGGTCCTTTTCAGACCATCGCGAGCTGCCGGCAAGCCAGGACGCATCGGATAAAGACACCGGGGCCATCAGAAGGTAAGTATAATATTTATTTTTTATTTTATTCCTTTTTTTACAGGTTCTATGGTACCCGGGTCCGGAGGAGAGTCTCCTCTTCTACAAACCCGGGTACCATCCGCACATTGAAACGCATGGATTCTGCATGTACAGATGCAGTGATGCGGATTCCATGTGTTCCAATGCAAGTCAATGGCAGCGCACTTCCGCAAAATAATTGGTAGTGCTGCGGATTTTTCCGCAATGATAATCCGCAGCGGAAATCTCCGCAGCATGTGCACAGCACATGCAGATTATCATTGGGGAACATGGCAGACCTTCTACCAAGCGTTTTTAAGCGTTTCTGCAGCGGAATTGCCGCTGCGGAAACACTTAAAAAACGCATAGTGGGCACACAGCCTAAAAAAAATTATTATAATTAATATTGTGTAAACACAAGCAGGTGTAGTGCTATAGAAATTTAAAACTTAACATTTATTACCACTAGATAAAATATATGCAATATACAAGGACCTAAAAAAACACAGATGTACTGTCTGTGATATTAGATAGCCAAAATACTTCCATGTATTGTTGCGTCCAAAGATATAAATATATGTCATATAAGCATATTGTATCTCCGACGCAACCAAGAAAGTGTGGCAAAAAGAAAATGATGGAGCCTACGGGACACTATAACAACTTATTGTGTCTCAATATATGAGAACGCAGAAACATTAACCCTATCAATGGTAACCATTTAACTTTGCTATATATAGAAATGGAACATCCTCACCAATTTTGATATCTGTTCCTGCTCTCAGACTTCAAAATAGCTCCATATAATGGGGGCAGACCAAGTCTCATAGGGTCACCAGCCCATCACAAAATACCGCTCCCGACGCGTTTCTTTGCCTTAGCTAGTCATCAGGGGGAAAAAGAGAAGACATGCGGTATGCACGCTGCCCACAATCGCGCAGCTCATTCACCAGACAGCGCCATTTGACACTCTGATAAGTCCTCTTTTAAATCCTAGTCGCGCTATACTCGCGATCGTGTCACTTCCGGTTCCGGTCAGCTGACATCCGGTATGTGGAACGCAGGTGCCGGCCGTGACACGCAAGCGTCACATCCGGTGTGCGCATCACAAACAGGGAAAACCGCACACTACGGAGCGACGATTAAGGGGCACACAAGGTAACCAACTGACATCTTGTGTTGGATGGTGACGTGAAGCCCTCCCATCCATAAGTACCCCAGGCCAGGGCAAATGTCCAAGTTATACAGTAGCTGACACCCATCCAGGCACATACCGTATGTACCGCGGTATATACTAACTGCGTATATTCTGCCCCAATGGTTTATGAGCTGGAAATACCTCACAGGTCAAAACCGCACAGTGGTGCCACGGCCCAGGTCGAGAGCGCACTTAAAGCCCAAACAATAAATTATTATGAAAATAAAAATGGAAATCAAGGTGAAATTATGAAAAAAAGGGGGATATGAAGAAATATGGAGAAACATGAAGAAACATGCCAAATTAATTTCACGTGAACTATCACATGATCTATCACAGGGGCTCATGTGACATGTCACGTGATACATCAGGTGTGTGTGTGTGTGTGTGTGTGTGTGGAGGGGGGGGGTGGCCCGCGCCTTCTAAACTGCCCGGGGCCCTTGCTACTCTTAATCCACCCCTGGGTGTGGGTATTCTTTTCCATGTTGCTGGCTGATTTTTTGCATTGTGCAGCATATGCAGGAGAAGCAATGGACGTCCAAGCTCATATACTGTAGATTAGGAACTATAACTCTTTGTCTGCACATGAAGTGGCATAACCTGCTTACGTGGGAAAAGCTGGCTGGCCAGCAATATGAGCAAGGATCAAATTATCTTAAGGCTGTGTGCCCACGATGCGTTTTTTAAGCGTTTCCGCAGCGGCAAAAACGCTGCAGAAACGCTTAAAAAACGCATGGTAGAAGGCCTGCCATGTTCCCCAACGATAATCCGCATGTGCTGTGCACATGCTGCGGAAATTTCCGCTGCGGGTTATCATTGTGGAAAAAAACGCAGCACTACCAATTATTTTGCGGAAGCGCTGCGCTTTCGTCGCCATTGACTTGCATTAGAACGCATGGATTACGCATCAATGTATATGTAGATGCGGAATCCACACGTTCCAATGTGCGGATGGTACCCAGGTCTAGAGGAGAGGAGACTTTCCTCCGGACCCGGGTACCATAGAAACTGTGAAAAAAAGAATAAAATAAAAAATAAACATTATATTTGCCTTCTGATGGCCCCCGCTGCGCTCCTCCTCTCATGCTGGCAAATTGCGATGGACTGAAGGACCTGCGCTTACGTCATAGTCATGTGACTGGTCACGCGACGCTGACGTCGGCAGGTCCTTCAGTGCAGTGCCGGCAGTCAGCACCGAGAGAAGCAAGACTGCGGGGGCCATCGGAAGGTAAGTATAGATTTATTTTTTATTTTTTTACATTCTCTCGGGTCACACTATATAAATCCATGCTGTTTGCATGGATTTATATAGTGTGACCAAGTTGACAAGCACTTTCCAAGTGATGGTAAAATCGCTTGGAAAGCGCTTGTCAACCCGCATGTGGAAATGCATGTGAAGAACGCTTCACATCCGCATGTCCCTGGCAGGAAAAAGTCATGTACAATCCAAATGCGTTTTTTCTGCCAGGGGAGATGCAGAAACGCTCTGGAAAAATCCGGAGCCTTTCAGCATCGTGGACACATAGCCTAACACTCCTTCTTGCGCTTATGTTTCTGGTAGCCAGGTCCCATCCTTAAAGGGATTTTCCCACAAACAAAGTTCATTTCAATCAATAGATCTTGAAATAGTAATTTCCACCATTGGATGTACTTTAAAAATGTTTTCCTGTGCTGAGATAATCTTACAAATGTGAACTGTGTAATGGCTGCGTCTGACCGTACAGGGACATGGTCTAGTCATAACCCAGCTGCTGAGCAAGGAAAGAAGCAAAAAAGTATACAGACGTTACACGGGATCACAAATAATTCTTTCTTTGAAGTAAAACAATTTTTAAAAGCAGGAAAGGAAATGCTTCATCTTGCAAAAGCATCAGCTGTGATCCCAAGCTGTCCTGTCTGTATACTCTTTTGCTTCCTCCCCTGGTCAGGAGATGTGGTATGATCAGACCATGTCTCTGTATGGTCAGACATAGCCATTACACAGTACACAGCAGGGGCACATTTATAAGATTATCAGGAACATTTTATTAAACACATCCAATTGTGGAATTTATTATTATTTCAAGATGTATTGATTAAAATCAACTTTAAAATTAACTTTGTTCGTGAGAAAACACCTTTAACCCCTTTACGACATAGGGCGTATTAGTACGTATCTGTGCCCTGGGCCTTATGGACCAGATACGTATTAATACGCCCTGGCAATTTCGCCTGCACACAGGCTGTGCGGGCGCGATCGCCGCCGGGTGTCAGCTGATAGCCCCGGGTGTCAGCTGTGACAATGTGCAGGGAGCGGTCCCGCACCGCTCCCGGCACATTAACCACCGCAATGCTGCGATTGAAGTCGATCGCAGCATTGTGGCGGCTAAGGGGAGGTGATCCTCTTCCGGCCTCCAGCGCTGTCTGCCGCGGCTTCCTGGATGTTGCCATGATGACCCGATGTCGTCATGACAACATCTGGGTCACCAGACAGCAGGAAGATTTTTTTGGACATGCGCAGTGCATTTCCAAACTATCTTCTCCCTGTCCTGCACTGACAGCCTGCATGGCACAGGGATGGTGCTCCATTCCTGTGCCATGCAGGCGATCAGAGAAAAAAAAGTGAAAGTCCCATAGTGGGACAAAGTAAAAAAGTAAAAAAAACTGTCATAAAGTGAAAAAAAAAAAAAAAATTGTAAAAATATATAAAAAAAAATAATAATAATAATAATCCACCAAAAATAAAAATATAATGTACCCATCAATAAATATTATTATGAAAAAAAAAAAAAACCACAATAAAAGTATACATATTTGGTATCGCCGTGTCCGGAACGACCTGACCTATAAAACTGTCCCACTAGTTAACCCCTTCAGTGAACACGGTAAAAAAAAAAAAATAAAACGAAGCAAAAAACAATGCTTTATCACCATACCGCCAAACAAAAAATGGAATAACACACGATCAAAAAGACGAATATAAATAAAAATGGTACCGCTGAAAACGTCATCTCGTCCCGCAAAAAACAAGCTGCCAAACAGCTCCATCAGCCGAAAAATAAAAAAATTATAGCTCTCAGAATAAAGCTATGCTAAAAAATAATTTTTTCTATAAAATTGCTTTTTTTATGTAAAAGTGCAAAACATAGAAAAACTATATAAATGTGGTACCGCAGTAAATGTACTGACCCAAAGAATAAAGCTGCCTTATCAATTTTACCACACGCAGAACAGAATAATAAAAAAAAAAAAAAAATCCTGAATTGTTGGTTTTTGTTTATTCTGCCTCCCAAAAATCTGAATAGAAAGCGATCAAAAAATGTCACGTGCCTGAAAATGGCACCAATAAAAACGTCAACTCATCCTGCAAAAAACAAGCCATCACATGACTGTCTGCCAAAATCTGGAAAAATTATAGCTCTCAAAATATGGCGATGCAAAAACTAGATTTTACAAAAATGCGTCTTTTAGTGTGTGAAAGCTGTCAATCATAAAAAACCCATATGATTCTGGTATCGCTGTAGTTGCACCGACCCGAAGAATAAGGTCATCTAATCACTTATACCGCACGAGGAACAGCGTAAAAAATAAACTCTCGGGTTAGGGTTGTGCTAGGGTTAGGGTTGGGCTAGGGTTAGGGCTGGGGTTGGGGTTGGGATTTTTTTCAAAACTAAGAAAAAAAGATGACGATATGGCGACCAGTGTTGAGCGCAAGTGCTCACTACTTGAGTTTGCATCGGGTGCTCTGGTATGCATTGAGTATCGTGGGTATTTGAGTGACATGCTCGAGTCTCCGCCCCATATGCTTCGCGGCCAAAAAACTTTGCGGGTATTGCCTGCCATGCACGAGCGATCCCCACATGTTTTTTTTCGTGTGGCTACTAACCCGTGAAACATGCGGGGCAGGGACTCGAGCATGTCACTCGAGTACACGCAGTACATGGTGCATACCTGAGTACCCGAAGCAAACTCAAGTAACGAGCACTTGCGCTCAAGACTAATGACAACTTATTCAATATGATGACCTAATATTATCAAATTCTGTGTCGTACCTCTGGGTTCAAAATGTTCACTATACCCCTTGATAAAATCCTTGAGGGGTCTAGTTTACAAAATGGAGTCACTTGTGGGGGGTTTCCACTGTTTAGGCACACCAGGGGCTCTCCAAACGCGGCTTGGTGTCCGCTAACAAATTGAATGGAAAATCGGCTCAAATAGTTAGCGGACACCATGTTGCGTTTGGAGAGCCCCTGTGTGCCTAAACATTGGAGCTCCCCCACAAGTGACCCCATTTTGGAAACTAGACCACACAAGGCACCTATCTAGATGCATAGTGAGCACTTGGAACCCCCAGGTGCTTCACAAATTGATTCGTAAAAATGAAAAAGTGGAAAAAAAATACTTTTTCATTTTTACGGATTAATTTGTGATTAAATTTTGTATATTTTGTTCCCTAACAAAAAAAAATTTGGTTCCAAAATTGTGCTGATGTAAAGTAAACATGTGGGAAATGTTATTTATTAAGTATTGTGTGTGACATATCTCTCTGATTTAAGGGCATAAAAATTCAAATTTTGAAAATTGCAAAATTTTCAAAATTTTCGCCAAATTTCCATTTTTTTCACAAATAAACGCAAGTGATATCGAAGAAATTTTACCACAATCATGAAGTACAATATGTCACGAAAAAACATTCTCAGAATCAGGGGGATCCGTTGAAGCATTCCAGAGTAATTACCTCATAAAGTGACAGTGGTCAGAATTGTAAAAATTGGCCTGGTCATTAACGTGCAAACCACCCTCGGGGGTAAAGGGGTTAAGTATTAGTTGGTCAGTGTCATCATCATCATCTACTACTCATGGTACTTCGGCTACTCCTTTTCCTCCTCTATTACACCATCAGATATCCATATCTGATTGTGTGGCCAGTAAACAAGCACATGCTCCCAGTCACCCATCTGTCCACCAATTCAACTCTCAGTTGGTCAAGCTGCTGGTGCTGCAGTCGCTATCATACCTCTTAGTGGATTCCAATGCCTTTTGAGCAATTATGTCATGAGCTCAACCCCTCTGAAATATACCCAACCGCCATTATTGCTCACAGCCATTCTTATGTGTTGAATCATGCCATCTTGGCTTTGCAAAAAATAAAACGGTCTGCCTGAGCACCACCTGATTTTAATGTTGCAATGAGATGGAAATTCAACTCTGGTTATCCTGGAGTCTATATGAGCAACATAAAGTGGTGATTTATTATATCATGCATCTGGTAAACTGGAGCTTAGATTATTTTGACATCCGTTATTGTAACCTGATGTATGTCACCTACTGAGGCCCTTCAAATTAGTCAATATGGACAACTGTTACATCAACAATGTTATCCCCTTTATATTTACATTGGAAAAAACACCAGGATCTATGTGATTTCGGAAGACGGCAACTTCTATATGTTCTTCAGCATTTTGGGGCCGTGGGAGACCTTGAAGGACAATATTATATTCAGCTGGTGTAAGGAGACAAAACACCGCGGAACCAAAACAGAGAAGGGAAAGTTGCAGAGGGGACTAGATTAATCAGGACTCTATGTCAAGTGACATTAGCGAGACTAGCCCAGGAGATAAAAAGTGTGTATGCAGCATGTGAGGGAGTTTTGGTGCCAAGAAGAGAGAGACGAAAGGAGCCGCAGCAGTGTCCGGAGTACCTGTCAGGAACAGATGGTCAAGCCCCGAAGACCCAAGCGAAGCTAGTCATGGTTCCCCTGTAACACAGGTACTTTAGATGCAGTGACACAGAAACACAGAGCAGCCAGTACAGGGTTAATAAACAAGGGGGATTTACTGTAACAGGGTCAATCTCCACGCGGGGAGTAACAGGGGAAATATGGGGAAATATGGGAACAACAAGGGGAGTAGCAGGTAACAGACTATAAACGACAATTCACAGTTTGGCTAGATGTAGCAGAGTCGACACGGTTGTAATCGGCAGTTTTACACTTAGCTGACTCTTGTTCCCAACAAGGCAGATGCCGACTGATGCCAGTGTTGTTTTCTTCTGGCTTCCCCGCCTAAACAATGCTCCGTCTTCTGGCGGCAGCGGGCAGTCTCCGGTTTGACCCGCTGAGCCCCTAGTCCATAACACTGCACCTCACTTGCTCGGCTCCATGTCTTCTGGCGGCAGCGGGCGGTCTCCGGTTTGACCCGCTGAGCCCCTAGTCCATAACACTGCACCTCACTTGCTCGGCTCCATGTCTTCTGGCGGCAGCGGGCGGTCTCCGGTTTGACCCGCTGAGCCCCTAGTCCATAACAGTACACCTCACTTGCTCGGTTCCACGGACCCTGCGTCTCTTCTCCCTCTAGTCGGGCTTGACTCCCACTGTCAACTTTCTCGCGCAAAACTCTTTTTCTCCCTCTTCCTAGACACGCTTCCAGCTCCCCGGTCACCTGACCCCTGAGCTCTGGCTCTGGACATGCCCCCAGCTTCCCGGTCACCAGACTCCTGTGCTCGCAGTCAGTCTTCCCCCTGCAAACAGAGGCACGGCCCCGGCAGTTCCGGATCCCTTGTTCTGAAAGTACTTACACCTCAGTCTTCCCCCTTACACCCAACCCAGACATAGACGGTCAACCCCCGAAGACCCGAGTGTTGTCAGTCAAGGCTCCTCACCCAAGTGACATCAGTCAGCAGGATGGGAGCAGGCTACGACGGCATTGTTCTCGGATGTGCGCGTCAGTGGCTGGATGTTGCAGAAGTTCTGGAGGTGCCAGATCGGGAATCCATGTTCAGGCCGGCAACCAGAGAGGATGCATGAGACAGACCGATACCTCCGGCAGGGACATACGGTACAGGGCACAAATAGAGGGAAGGCTAATAATCAGATGGGAATCAGCAAATGCAGGATCAGTGCAGCAAAAGTGGATAGATGTTAGTAGGGGGAACAGGCAGCGATTTGTGACAGGATCAGAGTACTGTCAAGACTTTCAAGGACTGTCCCTCGCCCGGAATAGTCAATGACAATTTAGTCCCCCTTCCCTCCAGGAAATCATCTTGGACTGTCGGCCCCTGAATTCCAGTATATGCTTATAGTTTATTCTTTTGTGTGAATTTTGGTTTATTCTACTACTAAACATTGTGAATATTGTTATTGTATTATCCATGTTTCATAATCATCACAATTAATACTAGTTTGCTAAATAAAAGAAATAGACTGCTGGTCTGCCTGTGTCTCTGCTGTTGCATTCTGTTCACCTGATTACACAGGATGTGGAGAAGGGGTAGAAGGTGGAGGAACAGTTGGGGATGAGGCTGACAATACAGGTGCAGTCAGACGGCCATATTACTTGTGCGAAGATCGCATCGCAATCCTCGGTCTGGCTGTCGCCTCTCCTGACCTCTGAAAGTGACAGCTGCATAGAAATACATGCTGTCATGCTCAGGTCAGGAGAACCGACTACACTCATAGTGTGAAATTGATGTTTGATAATGATGATGCTGGCTATGGCAACCAACTGTTGCAGTCTAGGGTAGAAAGAGCACTTGATCATGCTAGTGAGCATAGCAAGCTGTATTACTTGTGGGCTAATAGATGTATTATTAGCATCAAGCATACTAATGATAATCACACTTTTAGACCCTCACTATAACAAAATGGGAAGATTATTTTTCCTGCTTCCAAAAGGAAGTCAGAATTGGCACAATACCAGGATAAGCTTAGTTCCCTGCTCTGTGAAGCTTTTCCTGTGCAGGCATATGCTGACTTCATGTCTTATCAGAAGATCCCCCCTTACTCCCTGCAGAGTCAATGCTCCCCCACTTGTGCCAGTACTACAAATACAACAAGTAACCTAGGTGGCAGCAGTGATTACAGTATATATGACATAATGGACCAGATTTTTTATCTGCCGCTGAACCAAACTGATGCACATTAGCAAACAGAGGTGGACCGCCTCAACAGCTAATATCTGTTACACCTGGACTGTCTTTTCTCCAGCAGATGCCATGAAAGGCAAGCCCAAGGATTTCTGATTCAGCATATTGGACCTGTAGCAAGAACTGGCCTAGTTTGCCATGGTTGTACTGTCTTTTCCAGCCTTCAGTGTACTGTCAGAGGGGGTATTCAGTGTGACAGTTGGCTTTGTCATGACCAAGCGGACCAACTAGTCCTACACAAGTGTGGAATTCTTTCATTTATCAAAATAAATCAGGCACAGCTCATTGCTGATTTTTCTTCACCTATGGTTGATGCTAATAATTATATTGGCCATGGCATCTGCCTGCCTGCCTGTGCTTTATTCTGTTCTGCTGTCGACAATGCCAATATCCGCATACTGCTGGATATCTCCTGCCAGTCCATCATTTCTATGCTGTGCTGCTGCCCTTGCTACCAGTAAAGGCTCTAAACAGTTGGCATCTCTTTGTATTTACCATCATATTCTGTATTGTGCAATTGCTGCAACTGCTGATAAACAGCCACACATCCCCTGCCTGTCCATTTTGTTCTATAGCTATACTGTACTGCTGCTGCTGACAGAGCTGCCAGCCTGGCCCTACAGAGCAGGAGCTCTCCTTGCCTGTCCCATCATATTTTATACTTTGTGGTTGCTGTTAATCTTGATATCCACACATTTTCTGCCTGTTCGTTGTGTTCTATAGCTGTACTGTACTTCTGCTGGGAAGCTTTAAACTTCTCCCAAAAAAGGAAGGTTTTTGGCATGTTGTTTTAAAAAAGCCATTGCTTCTTAACTTTCCAAACAGCATACATGTTGCTACTCTCAAAAAGGGATACTTTTTAATGGCTTGTTAAAATGGCATTGCTTCTTCATTTTCTAAATAACAAACTAATTTTTCATCCTGAAAAATGGATAATATTTGCACAGCTTGTTAAAAAGCCATTGCTTCTTAACATTACTTTACTTAACCAGGCAGCATGGTGGCTCAGTTGATAACACTGTTGCTTTACAGTGCTAGGGTCCTGGGTTCAAATCTCACCAAAGACAACATTTGCAAGAAGTTTGTATGTTTTCCCTGTGCTTGTGTGGGTTTCCTCCCATACTGCTAAGATATACTGATAGGGAGCTAATAACATATTGATAAAATAACCAAACTCTCAATAGGGGAACAGGTGGAAGAGGGGGAAGGGAGTATCCACCTGATAGCTGAGCAGCAGAAGGTGTGGTACACACCTGTCAATTGTGTACTGTAAAAGGAATATAAATGAAATAATACACCTGTGCTATATCTGGACCCTATAAAATTCTACTTCATACACTGTGCTAAAAAAACAATGTATACAAAAATAAATAGACAAAACTGTATTAGACAATAAGGAAGTTGAGAACCATCAAAGCAGGCATCTGCCCCCCAAAAAGAGGATAATTTTTACATTTAAAAAAAAGCATAAAATGTCTTTCAGTGCTTCATGTTATCAAACAGGCTCTTGGTTACCATTGGGTACCAACCGTTTACGCAGAGCAAGGAATGTTGACATTACTGAGACTGTTTATATTAAGGAGCTTGAAAGGAGTCAATGGAGTCCTAGAAGACCTCAGAGTGTTAGCCACATCTTTTCTAGGTAATTGAAGGCTTTACAGTACTTGCAATTCATGGTGAATCGATTCATTCTGAATCAAATGTTTGGGTAAAATTCAGCGAAACTGGCGATTTTATATTTCAAAACATTCACTCATTTATCGTAGCTATATTTGCCTATTATTGAAACTGCTCAATTTTTACACAAGACAATACTAGAGTAAAATCCAAATAAGGAAAAGGTATAAAGGAAATATTCTACATTTCTTACTTTAGGTATATACAGCAGGTGAAATACAGTTCGTATTGAACATGTCATAAATTTTCTAAGTAAATATATTTCCATAGGTGCTATTGACATGAACTTCTCACCATATGTTGATAACAACCCATCCAATCCACACAGGCAAAGAAATCAAACCATAGATGTCCATAAATTAAGTTATGTGAAATAATGTGAAATGACTCAAGGAAAAAGTATTGAACACGCTTACTGAAATTTAATTAACACTCTGTACAGAAGCCTTTGTTGGTGATGACAGCTTCAAGATGCCTTCTTTATGGAGAAACTAGTCACATGCATTGCTCAGGTGTGATTTTGGCCCATTCTTGCACACAAACACTCTTCTTTCCTGAAGGTTCTGTGGGCTCCTTCTATGAACTCTGTGCCTTAGTTCCTTCCATACATTTTCTATTGGATTCAGGTCAGGTGATTGGCTGTGCCATTCTAGCAGCTTTATTTTCTTTGTCTTAAACCAGTTGAGGGTTTCCTTGAGTGTGTGTTTGGGATCATTGTCTTTCTGAAAAATCCACCCTTGTTTCATCTTCATCATCCTGGGTGATGGCAGCAGATTTTTATCAAGAATGTCTTGGTACATTTGTCCATTCATCCTGCCTTCAATTATATGAAGTTTGCCAGTGCCATATGCTGAAAAACAGCCGCACACCATGATGTTCCCTCCTCCAAACTTCACTGTTGGTATGGTGTTTTTGGGTTGATATGCAGTGTTTTTTTACCTCCAAACATGGTGAACATTATGGCATCCAAAGAGTTAACTTTTGGTCTCATTTGACCAGACTATATTCTCCCAGCATTTCACAGGCTTATCTAAAGTTTGTTGATCAAACTTTAAAAGCACTTTAACACACTTTTTGTTCAGCAATGGAGTCTTGCATGGTGAGCGTGCTTACAGGCCATAGAGGTTGAGTGCATTACTTATAGTTTTTTTGAAACAATTGAATCTACTGATTCCAGGTCTTTCTGTAGCTCTCCACAGGTGGTCCTTGGCTCTTGGACAACTCTTCTGATAATTCCTTTCACTCCTCTATCTGAGGAGTACCTCGGGGAGCACCTAGTCGTGGCCGGTTTACAGTGAAATGATGTTCTTTCAACTTCTGGATTATGGCCCCAACAGTACTAATTGGAACTTTAAGTAGTTTAGAAATGTATATGTAACCAATGCCTTCAGTATGTTGTGCAACAATAAAGTTGTGAAAGTCTAAAGGCAGCTCACTGGTTTTACCCATCATGAGTTGTTTCTTGTGTGGCACCTTGGTAATGAGACACATTTTTATATGACATCAGTTGAACCAGCTGATATTATTTTTCACTAAGTGTCAGGATTGCTTTCTAATTACTGATACATTTCAGCTGATGTCATGACTCTCCATGGCTTTTTGCACCTCTCTTTCTTCGTGTGTTCAATATTTTTACCTTGTGTCTTTTCTAATATATTATACAGTACAGACCAAAAGTTTGGATACACCTTCTCATTTAAATATTTTTTCTGTATTTTCAGGACTATGAAAATTGTACATTCACACTGAAGGCATCAAAACTATGAATTAACACATGTGGAATTATATACTTAACAAAAAAGTGTGAAACAACTGAAATTATGTCTTATATTCTAGGTTCTTCAAAGTAGCCACCTTTTGCTTTGATGACTGCTTTGCACCCTCTTGGCATTCTCTTGATGAGCTTCAAGATGTAGTCACCGGAAATGGTCTTCCAACAATCTTGAAGGAGTTCCCAGAGATGCTTAGCACTTGTCGGCCCTTTTGCCTTCACTCTGCGGTCCAGCTCACCCCAAACCATCTCGATTTGGTTCAGGTCTGGTGACTGTGGAGGCCAGGTCATCTGGCGTAGCACCCCATCACTTTCCTTCTTGGTCAAATAGCCCTTACACAGCCTGGAGGTGTGTTTGGGGTCATTGTCCTGTTGAAAAATAAATGATGGTCCAACTAAACGCAAACCGGATGGAATTGCATGCCGCTGCAAGATGCTGTGGTAGCCATGCTGGTTCAGTATGCCTTCAATTTTGAATAAATCCCCAACAGTGTCACCAGCAAAGTACCCACACACCATCACACCTCCTCCTCCATGCTTCTCGGTGGGAACCAGACATGTAGAGTCCATCCGTTCACCTTTTCTGAGTCACACAAAGACACGGTGGTTGGAACCAAAGATCTCAAATTTGGACTCATCAGACCAAAGCACAGATTTCCACTGGTCTAATGTCCATTCCTTGTGTTCTTTAGCCCAAACAAGTCTCTTCTGCTTGTTGCCTGTCCTTAGCATTGGTTTCCTAGCAGCTATTTTACCATGAAGGCCTGCTGCACAAAGTCTCCTCTTAACAGTAGTTGAAGAGATGTGTCTGCTGCTAGAACTCTGTGTGGCATTGACCTGGTCTCTAATCTGAGCTGCTGTTAACCTGCGATAAACTTATCCTCAGAAGCAGAGGTGACTCTTGGTCTTCCTTTCCTGGGGCGGTCCTCATGTGAGCCAGTTTCTTTGTAGCGCTTGATGGTTTTTGCAACTGCACTTGGGGACCCTTTCAAAGTTTGCCCAATTTTTCAGACTGACTGACCTTCATTTTTTAAAGTAATGATGGCCACTAGTTTTTCTTTACTTAGTTGCTTTTTTCTTGCCATAATACAAATTCTAACAGTCTATTCAGTAGGACTATCAGCTGTGTATCCACCAGACTTCTGCACAACACAACTGATGGTCCCCACCCCATTTATAAGGCAAGAAATCCCACTTATTAAACCTGACAGGGCACACCTGTGAAGTGAAAACCATTTTCGGTGACTATTTCTTGAAGCTCATCAAGAGAATGCCAAGAGTGTGCAAAGCAGTCATCAAAGCAAAAGGTGGCTACTATGAAGAACCAAGAATATAAGACATATTTTCAGTTGTTTCACACTTTTTTGTTAAGTATATAATTCCACATGTGTTAATGCATAGTTTTGATGCCTTCAGTGTGAATGTACAATTTTCATAGTCATGAATATACAGAAAAATCTTTAAATGAGAAGGTGTGTCCAAACTTTTGGTCTGTACTGTACATAGCTTAGTTTATGGACCTCTATGGTTTGCTTTCTTTGGACAGGTTGTTACCGACCTTTAGAAATATATTTAATTAGAAAATTGGTGACGTGTTCAATACTTATTTCAGCCGCTGTATGTGTGCATTGTTACTGTGAATTAGTGAACTGGTTGGTGTATTAGTCAGTGCAATAATACACTTATCCAGAGTAAATGTGGCACCCCTGATGGTTCAGTCGCCACAGAGGTACTGCATCTCATCCAAAGGTGTGGTATCCCACTCTCAGGTAAGGAGGGAGTACTGCCCGGGACCCACACACTTGCATCCATTACACTCCACTTCAGAGGGAAGGGCGAGATTGCTCCTAAGGGAGAGCACAGTCCCTGGTCCCTAGCTGGAGGGTGGAACTATGTAGTGGGTGTGGGTGGAGGAAGTAGTTTAGGGGAGCACTTCAGTAGGAGTATAAGAAAGCAAGGAACCATCTAGAAGTAGCCAGTCCTGCTCAGGAGAGCAGTGGAGGAGGTCCAGGTTCCTGGCTCCAGTGCTTGGAACAGGAGTTGAGAGGAGTGGGGCCTAGTAAGAGAGGCCCAGGAGAGAGAGAGAGGACGGGAGCAGAGGGAAGGCTCCAGGAACAGAGGGGATCCTAGGGGCACGGGAAGTACGGATGCCACCCGTGCGCCCGAATCTGCAGGAATGTGGAGGGATCAGGCCGCAGAGGGGACCAGCCCCTAACTAGTGGAGAACTATAAGGCTCAGCTAGAAACTGGAGGCTGCTGTACTTGCAAGGTGCAGCTGCCAACCACCACAATTACATCGCCGAAAAGGTGGCCACAGAGGGTCCAGGGGACTGCAGGTCGCCCGAAAAGATCCGAGGCTACGGGCTTGGGACACTGCTTGTGAGGCACAGGGCAGGAGGGTGAGAGCCAGCGCAGGAAGACGACCGAGGAAGGAACATAGAATGGGGTCCCGTTTAAGTACTCCTGAAATACCTGAGGGATTGCTGAACCCCTTTTTTGGTGAACGCAGGACGACGTGGGTGGTTATAAGCTGGCAGTTGTAACCAGGAGCAGCGTGATAACTGTGAGTAAAATCTGAAGACTGCACCCCACTGTATCCTTGAATAATTGCTGCGCCATCACCAGCCCTGCACTACACAGCACTAGCAACATCTACCTCATAACATCACTATTACTTGCCCTGGAGCATAGCTCTACCTGTGGAGAGCTGAACCAACTCTGCTGCGTCACCATCAGCTCCAAGGGATCTGCACCGCAGTGGCGGCTCCATATAGCTGCATAACACAGGTGGCGCCACGAACATTAAACTATAAAAACTATAAATTCCCTTTTATTGACCGCCCTGGGTCACGGACCGGGTCACTGCCACTGTGACATCCCCTGCACCGATCGGCCTGGCACCGAGTACCCCACGGCCCAGGGGGCGCGTCATAAACATTTATGGTAAAACTATGTTTATTGTGATTCTTGGAAAAGAGCTTGCCATTATTTTGATATCTTATTAAAGTGATTAGGCCTGCAGTTTACAGGTGCAATCATAAGATTATGTCCTTTTTTTCCCTGTAGAACTCATCTTTAGTCACTGATTCTTTATGATAATGGCATCTGTTTTACATGATTGAATTTTTAATTTCCAGATGGTGGGCTTTGATCCATGCATTTGCAAAATAGGAAACTGGTAGAGAAGCAGTAGCTTAACTGCCAAACTAAAGAATTATAAACAGAAATACCTGTTTGGCATGTAAAAAAATAATACACATGTATCATACTGCATCAAAGTAAACCCTGAGGTGAACAGTTGGTTACATTAAATGAAACCTGTCACCTCGGGTAATATAGAGTAAATCTGCAGGTAAATAGTTTTACAATGCTCATTGGCCACCTTACTAAAAGTAGGCTACTGGGAAAAAATGAACTTATTTCCTCCCGGGAGCTGCCGAGTTTCAGTCAAGTAAACAGCATATCTGTGCAGAGCGAGCTGTCAAAGTGCTAGGGTGTGCTACTGTGAGCAGCTCCAGGGAGGAAATAAGCTCATTTTGACTCAGCAGCCACACATTCGGTAAATTATTGATAGAGTGGTAACCAGCTCACCTGGAAATCCTTTAGAGGAGACATCAAAAGACGCCTCCTGATGAGTGAGGCATTCTGGATGTATAATATTGGAGGACTAAACGCCCACAAATAAATCATGTTTCACTACTGACCTCTTATGGACTGTACAAATTAATTTTTTTTTGTAGTTTTCATCAATTTGTGTATTGTTAGTTTTTTTGTTTTATTATTATGTGATTTATGTATTATTTTCCATTCGTTATACCAATGGCTATGTCATGTGATTTTTGTACTTGATTTTATTGGTTGCACATGTGTATATATTCTCTCTGTGAGCTATCACCATTAGCTTTGAGAAAGAACGCCAGAGAGCGTTTGAAACGCGTTGCTCTTGATCCCATAGCTCTTGATCACACTAAGGCTCCATGACCTTAAATTTTAAAAGATATAACTGAATAAATTTGGGCATTTTATGAAGCTGGAAAATCTTTTTTTTTTCTGGATTACTTACGTGAGGTAACACATTCAGTAAGACTAACGAACTCATAAAACTATTCAGGGCAGATTAACCCCATATCTGCAGGTAAATAGCATTTTCAAGGTGACAGGTTATTATTAAACACTTCCTCAGTGAAAAAGAAAATGACAATTTTTTATTTCATTGGTCATTTTTTATACCTTACAAACCTTCCTATGTATACACTGTGTTCCAAATTATTATGCAAATAATATTTTCTCAGATTTTCCCAAATTACCTATATGAATTGCAGTCATTGTAATTTTCCAGTCAAATAACTATTAGAGTACAATTGAAAGGTTTTTGTACAAACTGCCTATGATAACTGTATATTTTTAAAAAAATAAAAAACTCAAACTGCACTCAAAATGCATGTTCCAAATTATTATGCACAGCAGAGTTTTCAACCTTTTCATTTTAATAAAGAACAAAAAAATGGTCATTTTTGAAATTTTAAGCATTAGCAGGTTATTACAAACTGAAATCAAACTGTTTTCAACTCAAAACTCTATTCTAGGTGATGTTACATTTGCACATAGGACCGCTTGTTCGAAAGGAGCTTCTGAACTCTCTCGTCCATTGAATTTGTCAGGTTTTGGATGGTTTCTGCTTTAACTGTTTTGCATGAGGACAGAATACCCTCCCAGAGCTGTTGCTTAGATGTGAACTGCCTCCCGCCATCATAGACACTCCTTTTGATGATGCTCCAGAGGTTCTCAATGGGGTTGAGGTCAGGGGAGCATGGGTGCCACACCATAAGTTTGTCCCCTTTTATGCCCATATCAGCCAGAGATGCAGATGTGTTATGTGCATCATGGTTAATAAATTTGATTTCCATTGATGATTTTTGTGTGGTTTTGTTGTCAGCACATTCAACTTTGTACAGAACAAAGTTTTCAATGAGAATATTTCATTCATTCAGATCTAGGATGTGTTAATTGAGTGTTTCCTTTATTTTTTGGAGTAGTGTACATCAGATATTGAAATCAGCCCAAAATTTATATCTATAGCTAACAATCGGCTAAGTGGAATTTTACAATTGAATACAATGATATTTGTATCTTAAAGTTTCAGCTACTAATTTAGCAAAATGGTTTTCAAGGAATACCTTCTGGCATAGCAAAATATACTGTAAATAAATAAAAAAGTACCTTGTGTTACAAATCACAATTACTTTTAGGCAGCTGTATTTGATGTAATGCATTTTTATGTACCCAACCAATACATTTTCCCTATGTTGTGCATTGTAAATGTACATTTCCTCTATTAAAGGGAATCTGTCACCCCCTGGCACTTATTTGACTTCTAATATGGCCATACAGGTGATAGTGACAATTTAAATCTATATTTACCTATATGCCTCATATTAGAGGTCTTGTTGCTGTGAAATGTTTTTTTCAATCAAGTTTCTGATACTTGCAGGGGACTGGAAGAAGTCCCTGCCTACTGTGTGAATTACAATGTTTCACCCCTCCCCTGCACTTCACAGTGCCTGGAGTTGGCTGCTGCAACTGCACATCACAGGGCACTGTGACATGCAGGGGAGGGGGGAAGCATTGTAATTCACACAGTAGGAGGGGATTTCTTCCAGTCCCAGGACTGGAACACATCAGAAACTTGTATGATAAGTGCTAGGGGGTGACAGATTCCCTTTAATATCTCGGCAAGCTATTCCTGGTGTGAAATTAGAGGGGTGGGAGCCTCACAGAGACCCTAATGGATAAATACTACAACAGCTTCTGCCTCTTCCCTTAGGTTATATGCACATAATGTCTTTTCCAGATTGATCTGCACCGAATCCTCTTTAAAAAGTGATCAGAAAAGGCTCAAAAGGTAACTTTTTGTGAAAATAATAATTTGTCGTGCATATGTTCAGGCTTTTGAGGTTTCAAATGACGCTAAGCGGCTAAAAGTAGTGAGTAGATCATTTTTCAGGATTTTTCCAATCAGAAGATGCTCTATACTTACAATACAAGTCAATGGGAAGGCTCAAAAAAGATGCCCAGAAGACTCCCAGGCATCTTTTTAAGTAGTCTACCAGTGTTTTTGCTTTAGAAACCATTTCTTCATTGTTGAATGGAGAAAAAAAAAGACTGGAAAATGCCAGTACATAAGATAACCTAAAGCACTATAAAAACTCTCAAAAAAAACTGCAAGTGATCAAAAACTAGCATTCAAGATGCTACCAAAATGGAGTAAAAGAGACTCTTCAGGACAAAAAAACACCAAAGTGTCCTGAAGCAGATTCCTTAGAAGACTTGGCATGTTCAAAGACTAATAAACAGTATGGACAGTCGTGGCCAAACGTTTTGAGACTGAAATAAATTTTGATTTTCGCAAAGTTTGCTGCTCCAGTGTTTTTAGATCTTTTAGTGAGATGTTTCTATGGTTACCGAAGTACAATTCTTACGTTTTTAATCTTTTATTGACAAATACATCAAGTTTGTGCAAAGACTCAATATTCAAAGTGTTGACCCTTTTTAGTCAAGACATCTGCAATTCTCCCTGGCATGCCGGATATCAGCTTCTGGGCCAAATCCTGGTTGATGGCAGCCAATTTTTACGTAACAGTGATTGGAGGTTATCACATTTGCTGTGTTTTTGTTTATCCACCTACTTTTTGAGAACTGACCACAGTTTCTCAATCAGATTGAGACTTGGGGAGTTTCCCACAATGGACCCAAAATTTCAATGCTTTGTTCACCAGGTCATTTAGTTATCACTTTTGCCCTGTGACATGGTGCTCCATCATGCTGGAAAAACCATTGTTTATCATCAAATTACTTCTGGATTCTTGAGAGAATGGGTTATAGAGGATGCTTAGATATCATTCTTTATTCATACCAGTGTTCTTAGGCAAAATTGTGAGTGAGCCGACTCCCTTTGAAAAAAAGCAACCCCACACATGGTCTCAGGATGCTTTCCTGTTGGCACAGGAAAGGACTCATGGTAGCGCTCACATTTTGCTCTCCAGATAAACAGTCATCTAGATTTCTCAAGCAGTCTGAAGGGGGCTTCATAAAAAAATAACTTTAAACCAGTCTCATGCAGTCTAATAATATAATAATATCACTGTTGATAGGTCAGCATGGTGGCTCAGTGGTTAGTACAGTAGCTTTGCAGCGCTGGGGTCCTGGCTTCAAATCCCACCACGAGCAACATCTGCAAGGAGTTTGCATGTTCTCCCCATGATTGTGTGGGTTTCCTCTGGGTTCTCCAGTTTCCTCCCACACTCCAAAGACATACTGATAGGGAATCTAGATTGTGAGCCCCAACGGGGACAGCAATGATAATGTCTATAAAGTGCTGTGGAATTAATGGTGCTATATACAGTCATATGAAAAAGTTTGGGCACCCCTATTAATCTTAAGCTTAATGTTCTATAAAAATTGGTGTTTTTGCAACAGCTATTTCAGTTTGATATATGTAATAACTGTTGGATACAGTAATGTTTCTGCCTTGAAATGAGGTTCATTGTACTAACAGAAAATGTGCAATCTGCATTCAAACAAAATTTGACAGGTGCATAAGTATGGGCACCTCACCAGAAAAGTGACATTAATAGTTAGTAGATCCTCCTTTTGCAAAAATAACAGCCTCTAGTCGCTTCCTGTAGCTTTTACTGAGTTCCTGGATCCTGGATGAAGGTATTTTTGACCATTCCTCTTTACAAAACAATTCCAGTTCAGTTAAGTTTGATGGTCGCCGAGCATGGACAGCCCTCTTCAAATGATCCCACAGATGTTCAATGATATTCAGGTCTGGGGACTGGGATGGCCATTCCAGAACATTGTAGTTGTTCCTCTGCATGAATGCCTGAGTAGATTTGGAGCGGTGTTTTGGATCATTGTCTTGCTGAAAGATCCATCCACTTTGTAACTACATATTTATCACTGATTCTTGAACACTATTGTCAAGAATCTGCTGATACTGAGTGGAATCCATGCGTCCCTCAACTTTAACAAGATTCCCAGTGCCAGCACTGACCACACAGCCCCAAAGCATGATGGAACCTCCACCAAATTTTACTGTGGGTAGCAAGTGTTTTTCTTGGAATGCTGTGTTTTTTTGCCACCATGCATAACGCCTTTTTGTATGACCAAATAACTCAATCTTGATTTCATCAGTCCACAGGACCTTCTTCCAAAAAGAAATTGGCTTCTCCAAATGTGCTTTTGCATACCTCAGCCAACTCTGTTTGTGGCGTGCTTGCAGAAACGGCTTCTTTCGCATCACTCTCCCATACAGCTTCTCCTTGTGCAAAGTGCCTTGTATAGTTGACCGATGCACAGTGACACCATCTGCAGCAAGTTGATGCTGCAGCTCTCTGGAGGTGGTCTGAGGATTGTCCTTGACTGATCTCACTGTAGTGCCGGCGTCCCTGCCCTCTGCTAGGCAGGGACGCTGCTCCCCTCACCGCTCTGCTCCGTGCCCGGCATCTTCCCCCCGCTCTGCTGTCAGCGCGCGCTCCGTCCCGGCGTCCTCCTCCTGCTCTGCTCTCAGCGCGCGCTCCTTCCCGGCCCCTGTGCTTAGGGCGCGCGCGCGCGCGCTCCCCTCCTCTTAAAGGGGCCGCGCGCGCCGCCCTAAAGAGTCCCCGGCCAATGGCCGGAGGACTTCATCATATATAAGGCACCTCCTCCAAAATGGAGGTGCCCGAGCAATGTTGTTTGCACCTGTGTCTCACCTGTGCTTCAGCCCTCAGGTCCCGTTGCCAGTGACCTGCCAGTTACCTGCCAGTTTCCTGCCAGTTTCCTGCTAGTTACCTGCCAGTTACCTGCCTGATTCCTGCCTGAATACTTGTTACCTGTCTGCCAGTCTGAGGTCCGACGGTCTGCCTTACTACTCCTGTCAGTCTGTCTAAAGGACCAGCCTGCCCGCTCACCTGGGAGCGCATATCAGCTACCTGCCTGCTTGCCTGAGGTCCGACGGTCTGCCTTACTACTCCGGTCAGTCTGTCTATGGACCAGCTTGCCCGCTCACCTGGGAGCGCTTCTCCGTTATCTGCCTGCTTGCCAGCCCGGAGGCTCCGTTGTCACGTGCTGTGACCACCAGCAATCTCAGAGACTCTTGCCCGCTCATCTGGGAGCGCATCTCCGTTACCTGCCTGCTTGCCAGCCCGGAGGTCCCGTTGTCACGTGCGGTGACCACCAGCTATTCCAGAGACTCTTGCCCGCTCACCTGGGAGCGCTTCTCCGTTACCTACCTGCCTGCCAGCCCGGAGGTTCCGCCGTCACGTGCCGTGACCACCTGCTATTCCAGAGACTCTCGCTTGCTCACCTGGGAGCACACATCTACCATCTGCCTGCTAGCCTACCCGGAGGCTCTGCCATCACAGGTCGTACCTACCCCTTACCCAGAGACTGCCCTGATCACTTGCCGTAACTCCCTGTCCGTTCACCCAGAGACTGCCACCCGCTCCCTTACAAGGGCCGCCCCCTTGTATAGTAGCTCAGAGGTTCCACCTCCCGGACCCGTTACAGTTTGCTCGGGCCATGGAACCCGGTGGCACCCAAGCTCCCTCGCTCACGGACCTGTGTCATGAACTGTCCCGTCAAAGGTCCCAACAGGAGTCCATCCTGGGTCACCTGCGGAATGTCAATACTCGCCTGGACACTCTGACTGCACCACCTGCAGCCACTGCCAGTACCATGACTCGCAACCCGGCAGCTCCGCTACCCACTAATACCATGGTAACCTATCCCGGTCCCCGGCTGTCTGCACCTCCTCGCTTCGGAGGCGACTCCGTCCAGGCTCGGGGCTTCATAAATCAGTGCACTTTGAACTTTTGTCCCATCAGTTTAATTCCGACCGGGCCAAAATTGCCTTTATCATGTCCCATCTCACCGGGGAGGCCCTGGCCTGGCTAAATCCTCTATGGGAGAGAGGAGACCCCCTGGTGTCCAACTTGCCTGCCTTTCTCTCGGCTTTCCGGAAAGTCTTCGACGAACCCGGACGGAAGACCTCATCCGCATCCTCTCTGCTACGCCTCCGTCAGGAGGGTCTCACCGTGGGCCAATATGCCATACGGTTCCGCACCCTTGCCTCGGAGCTGGCCTGGGATAACGACGCTCTGGTATCCGTCTTCTGGGAGGGTCTGTCCGGTCGTATTAAAGATGAACTTGCTGGTCGGGACATTCCTACCTCTCTCGATGATCTAATAACCCTTGCCACCCGGATTGACCTACGGTTCCAGGAGCGTGCCAAAGAGGTCACCCGTGAGAGAAGGATTCCACGTTTAGCTCCTACTTTCCAGAAACCCGTCATTCCCTCCTTCTCTCCCCAGGTACACTCTCCTGAGCCTATGCAGGTCGACCAGACCAAGATGGTCAAAACCCGTCAGGACTCACGCCGTGCCGAGGGGAGCTGCTTCTACTGTGGCAGTAAGGAGCACCGGATCCGTGCCTGCCCGGAGAGGTCGGGAAACGCCTGTGTCTAGGTTCGCTCAGAGAGGTCCACCTAGACAAGAATAAATCCTCTCCATCCCTGCTGTTGTCAGTTTCGATCATCTACGGGGAGAACCGTTATTTCGAACTAGCCCAACTTGACTCTGGAGCAGCCGGGAACCTTATTTCACAGTCCCTGGTTGAGAAATACCGCATCCCCACCAAACCTCTGGCTGTACCCTTGTCTGTCGCTGCCGTGGATGGGGGCCTCTTACCTCGCCCCATTCAACTCATCACCGAATCCATTACCCTGCAGGTGGGAATGCTGCATTCTGAAAGTATCTCCTTTCATGTTCTGCCTGGACTCTCTCACGCCCTCTTGCTAGGTCTGCCCTGGCTCCAGAGACATGCACCCGTGCTAGACTGGCAAACCGGAGAGGTCCTTCGCTGGGGACAAGACTGTCATAAAACCTGCCTGGTTCCCGTCCATCCCGTCCGTCCCTCTCCTACCCCAGCTAATCTACCTGGACTTCCGATTCCTTATTGGTCTTACGCAGATGTCTTTAATAAAAAGGAGGCAGAGACATTACCACCACATAGACCATACGACTGTCCCATCGATCTGCTACCCGGTACTACTCCTCCCCGTGGGCGTATCTATCCTTTATCCGCTGCTGAGACCCGGTCAATGTCCGAATATATTGAGGAGAATCTGGCCAGAGGATTCATCCGGAAATCTACCTCCCCGGCGGGAGCAGGCTTCTTTTTCGTCAAAAAGAAGGACGGCTCTCTCCGTCCCTGTATAGACTATAGAGGCCTAAACCTGATCACGGTGAAGAATAAGTACCCCCTTCCGCTCATTCCAGAATTATTTGATCGTCTGAGGGGGGCTAGGATCTTCACCAAACTGGACCTTCGTGGGGCGTACAACCTGGTTCGTATTCGTCAGGGGGATGAATGGAAGACGGCATTCAACACCCGGGACGGCCACTATGAATACCTGGTAATGCCCTTTGGTCTCTGTAACGCTCCTGCCGTCTTTCAAGAGTTGGTCAATGACATCTTCCGGGACCTTCTCTACTCCTGCGTAGTGGTGTACCTGGACGACATCTTGGTCTTCTCTCCGGATCTCCAGACTCACCGGAGGGACGTTCGTCAGGTCCTGCTCAGGCTAAGGCAGAACCATCTCTACGCTAAATTTGAGAAGTGCCTCTTTGAGCAGACCTCGCTTCCGTTTCTGGGCTACATTATCTCTCAGACCGGCCTACAAATGGATCCTGAGAAACTGTCTGCCATCGAGAAATGGCCCCGACCGGAGGGGTTGAAGGCCATTCAGCGATTCCTGGGCTTCGCCAACTACTACCGCCTCTTCATACCACACTTCTCTTCCCGGACGGCCCCAATTTCTGCGCTCACCCGTAAAGGTACTAATCCCAAAGAGTGGCCACCCGAAGCAGAGGAGGCCTTTCTTTCCCTTAAACAGGCCTTCTCTTCCGCCCCGGTGCTGCATCGCCCAGATGGCAACAAGCAGTTCTTCCTGGAAGTTGACGCCTCCTCCTCTGGAGCCGGAGCGGTACTTACTCAAAAATCGTCTTCCGGGAGGATGGTAACTTGTGGCTTCTTCTCTAAACTCTTCTCCTCCTCTGAGCGCAACTATTCCATAGGAGACCGAGAGTTATTGGCCATCAAACTGGCATTGGAGGAGTGGCGTTACCTGCTCGAGGGGGCTCTTCGCCCGGTAATAATTTACACTGACCACAAGAACTTGGCTTACCTCCAGCATGCCCAGAGACTTAACCCGCGCCAAGCCCGGTGGTCCTTGTTTTTTGCTCGTTTTGATTTTGTCCTTCATTTTCGCCCGGCTGACAAAAACGTCAAGGCGGACGCCTTGTCTCGGTCCTTTCTGGTGTCTGATCTCGAGGAGGATCCGAAACATATCATCGATCCCGCCAGAGTAATGCAGGTGGCTCCCGTGAGTCTAAATCGTCTTCCTCCTGGTAAGACGTTCGTACCAGTACCTGATCGGGAGAAGATCCTACACTGGGGTCATTCGTCTAAACTAGCTGGCCACGCCGGTCAGAAAAAGACCCTCCAGCTTATTACCCGGCACTACTGGTGGCCTAACCTGCACAAGGATGTAATAGACTTTGTTTCTGCCTGTGTGTCCTGCGCCCGCAACAAAGTTCCGAGACACCTGCCGGCCGGCCGCCTCCTACCTCTGCCAGTACCTGCTGCCCCCTGGCAGCATATAGCGATGGACTTCATTACTGATCTGCCCGTCTCTGCCGGTTGTACGGTCATTTGGGTGGTCGCTGACCACTTCTCCAAGATGGCTCACTTCATTCCACTGCCAGGTCTTCCGTCTGCACCCGAGCTGGCTAAAGACTTTATCCGCCACATCTTCCGTCTTCATGGCCTGCCCCGTCACATCGTGTCGGATCGTGGGGTACAGTTCACTTCCCGTTTCTGGAGAGCCACTTGTAAATTGCTGGACGTCACCCTGGACTTCTCCTCCGCTTACCACCCACAGTCTAATGGTCAAGTGGAGCGGATCAATCAGAACCTGACCAGTTACCTTCGGCACTTCGTTAATGCCCACCATTCTGACTGGGTGGATCTCCTGCCATGGGCCGAATTCTCGTACAACAATCACGAGAGCGAGTCTTCCTCCAAATCCCCGTTTTTTGTAGTCTACGGTCAGTATCCTCGGATCCCGTTTCCCGTCTCCACCTCGGCGGACAATCCGGCTGCGGAATCTCTTGTTAACAAATTTTCCTCCATATGGGAGAGTACCCGGTCCTTACTCCTTCTGTCATCCGAGCGTATGAAAAGACACGCTGACAAAAAACGTCTGGACCCTCCTCAATTCCGCCCTGGGGATAAAGTCTGGCTCTCGTCCAAATATGTCCGGCTCAAGATCCCTTCCTATAAGTTAGGGCCTCGGTTCATCGGCCCACTGGAGGTCATCAGTCAGATCAACCCGGTGGCCTATAAATTGAAACTCCCGGCCAACTTACGGATCCCTAACTCCTTCCATGTGTCTCTCCTCAAACCTGTGGTGCTTAACTCTTTTTCCAAGTCTACAGGTACGCCTCCTGCTCCGGTTTCTGCTGAGGACGAGTTTGAGGTAGAGAACATTCTTGCCACCAAAAGGGTAAGAGGAAAGACCTTTTTCCTGGTAGATTGGAAGGGGTTTGGTCCTGAGGAGAGAACGTGGGAGCCCCGGGAGAACATCCATGCCCCTCTCATCCTAGCTAAATTTCTGTCTGGCCTAAAAAAAGGGGGGGCCTAAAGGGGGGGGTACTGTAGTGCCGGCGTCCCTGCCCTCTGCTAGGCAGGGACGCTGCTCCCCTCACCGCTCTGCTCCGTGCCCGGCATCTTCCCCCCGCTCTGCTGTCAGCGCGCGCTCCGTCCCGGCGTCCTCCTCCTGCTCTGCTCTCAGCGCGCGCTCCTTCCCGGCCCCTGTGCTTAGGGCGCGCGCGCGCGCGCTCCCCTCCTCTTAAAGGGGCCGCGCGCGCCGCCCTAAAGAGTCCCCGGCCAATGGCCGGAGGACTTCATCATATATAAGGCACCTCCTCCAAAATGGAGGTGCCCGAGCAATGTTGTTTGCACCTGTGTCTCACCTGTGCTTCAGCCCTCAGGTCCCGTTGCCAGTGACCTGCCAGTTACCTGCCAGTTTCCTGCCAGTTTCCTGCTAGTTACCTGCCAGTTACCTGCCTGATTCCTGCCTGAATACTTGTTACCTGTCTGCCAGTCTGAGGTCCGACGGTCTGCCTTACTACTCCTGTCAGTCTGTCTAAAGGACCAGCCTGCCCGCTCACCTGGGAGCGCATATCAGCTACCTGCCTGCTTGCCTGAGGTCCGACGGTCTGCCTTACTACTCCGGTCAGTCTGTCTATGGACCAGCTTGCCCGCTCACCTGGGAGCGCTTCTCCGTTATCTGCCTGCTTGCCAGCCCGGAGGCTCCGTTGTCACGTGCTGTGACCACCAGCAATCTCAGAGACTCTTGCCCGCTCACCTGGGAGCGCATCTCCGTTACCTGCCTGCTTGCCAGCCCGGAGGTCCCGTTGTCACGTGCGGTGACCACCAGCTATTCCAGAGACTCTTGCCCGCTCACCTGGGAGCGCTTCTCCGTTACCTACCTGCCTGCCAGCCCGGAGGTTCCGCCGTCACGTGCCGTGACCACCTGCTATTCCAGAGACTCTCGCTTGCTCACCTGGGAGCACACATCTACCATCTGCCTGCTAGCCTACCCGGAGGCTCTGCCATCACAGGTCGTACCTACCCCTTACCCAGAGACTGCCCTGATCACTTGCCGTAACTCCCTGTCCGTTCACCCAGAGACTGCCACCCGCTCCCTTACAAGGGCCGCCCCCTTGTATAGTAGCTCAGAGGTTCCGCCTCCCGGACCCGTTACACTCACCATTCTTCTTCTCTGCCTTTCTGATGTTTTTCTTGGCCTGCCACTTCTGGCCTTAACAAGAACTGTCCCTGTGTTCTTCCATTTCCTTACTATGTTCCTCACAGTGGAAACTGACAGGTTAAATCTCTGAGACAGCTTTTTGTATGCTTCCCCTGAACAACTATGTTGAATAATCTTTGTTTTCAGATCATTTGACAGTTGTTTTGAGGAGCCCATGATGCCACTCTTCAGAGGAGATTCAAACAGGAGAACAACTTGCAAGTGGCCACTTTAAGTAGCTTTTCTCATGATTGCATACACCTGGCAATAAAGTTCAAAGCTCCATGAGGTTACAAAACCAAAAAAAAGTGCTTTAGTAAGTCAGTAAAAAGTAGGTAGGAGTATTTAAAACAAGAAAATGATAAGGGTGCCCATACTTATGCACCTTTCAAATTTTGTTTGAATGCAGATTGCACATTTTCTGTTAGTACAATAAACCTCATTTCAAGTCAGAAACATTACTGTGTCCAACAGTTATTACATATATCAAACTGAAATAGCTGTTGCAAAAACATCAATTTTTATAAAACATTAAGCTTAAGATTAATAGGGGTGCCCAAACTTTTTCATATGACTGTAAGTAAGTAAACTAAATAATTAAAAATAAAATATTATATTCAATAATTCACACACAATGATTATATTATATAATTCACACCCTGGCCACTAGGGATTTTCTAGATCCATGCTTGCTGTTGTTTCAGGAAACTCACATACATATTAGCAGCAATACTGACCCTATCTTTTGTATTGAAGGCTGTGTATACAGATGTTACCATTGTAATCCTGCCACTTATAGTAATGAGCCTGCTGAAAAATCTTTACTGAAAGGACAGGAAGTATGAGCCTAGAATAGCCACAGAGGCAAGTGTGAAAACTGCAAGATTTCTAACTTTGTTTTTTAATACAAGTCATCATAGCAAGAAAGAAAAACATTGCATTTTTTTTAAAAAATACATGCAACACAAAAACCTGATTTAAACAATAGGTATTTTTCTATTGTCGCATTCCCTTTAATACAGACAGTGATAAATGATGTTTATTGAAATTGCAATTCAGTTCTATCAATTAGGACAATTTACACTTGTGTCAGAGGCATCTGATCTCACTGAAACAAAAGAAAATGGAGAAAGAAATGAGTCTTACACAATTTACATAAAGTACAGTCTCTGCTGTCTAAGGGTGCTTTCACATTGAGTTTTGGCACCTGTTCGGTGGCCCCATCGGGGCTTATGTCTGCATCGCCCTGCAAAACAGGGGCCACAGACTGTAATGGTGCCGGCAGAGTGAACGTGCGCTTTGCTGTGCATGAATTTCATGATTTTCGGGTGTATACTTCTACTAGAGGCGGACACTCAGACGCAGTCTACTACGTCTAAGTATCCACCTCGAGTAGATGTGCATGTTCGAAAATGATGCATGGCAGAGTGCATTCTTGCTTTGCTGGCACCATTATAGTCAATGGTCCTGTCGGCGCATATTTCCGAACTCTGTTTTGCAGGGCGATTCAGACATAAGCCTTGACAGGGCCACCGAACAGTTGCCGGAATGCAATGTGAAGCACCCAAATGAATCAATCCCTGACCTGGCAATAGTCATTACATCTTATGAAGAGCAGTTATAAGCCTTCATTATATGTTCTATTTGTTGGAATAAACCCTTCAATCTCTTCACTACTTATACATTGCTGTAAAAATAACCATTCATCTCCTTAAAAAACTTCAGAGAATGTTGCCTCATTCGCACCACTGATCCTTTTTTTAAACATGATCTAAGCAGCAGACATAAAGGACATTTTTTGTCAACACCTAGATCAATGACTAAGTACTTAATTGTCATTGGAGAACAGTAAATGCTATTAATGACGTATCTTACAAATATATGCCTTTAAAAATACAATGTATATCAATTGTAACAGAACATTGCTAAGAATCTTATGTGGTGAAGATATGATCTATGAGCTATAATTTAATTCTTTCTCTGATCTCAATGCTTTTTTCTGTACAGTATCTCAGAACTTTCATAGCTTGATGAGGTTGACCAGTGTATATGTACAATATACATGTACCGTATATGTATTGTACATATAATCACTATGAGATACTGTGAGATACAGCAATGAGATACTGTACACCAAAAAGCATCAAAATCAGAAAACCATACCAGTTTCACTTGCTTTACTACAGGTACACACTTGGTCCCATGGTTCACTAAACTCAACTTGAAATATCTATACGACTCTGAATACCAAAATTGAATGTCACATACACTGGGGAAAATAAGTATTTGATACACTGCCGATTTTGCAAGTTTCCCCATGGAGAGGTCTGTATTTTTATCGTAGGTACACTTCAACTGTGAGAGACAGAATCTAAAAAGAAAAACCAAAAAATCACATTGTATGATTTTTACTAAATTAATTTGCATTTTCTTGCATGAACTAAGTATTTGATACAATAGAAAAACATCTTAATATTTGGTATCGAAACCTTTGTTTGCAATTACAGAGGTCAGACATTTCCTGTAGTTCTTGACCAAGTTTGCACACATTGCAGCAGGGATTTTGGCCTACTCCTCCATGCAGATCTTGGCCAGATCTTTCAGGTTTCGGGGCTGTCGCTGGGCAACACTGAATTTCAGCTTCCTCCAAAGATTATCTATTGGGTTCAGGTCTGGAGGCGGGCTAGGCCACTCCAGGTCCTTATCATGCTGGAAGACCCAGCCACGACCCATCTTCAATTCTCTTACTGAGGGAAGGAGGTTGTTGGCCAAAATCTCGCTATACATAACCCATTCCATCTTCCCTTCAATACGGTTCAGTAGTCCTGTCCCCTTTGTAGAAAAGCACCCCCAAAGTATGATGTTTCACCCACCATGCTTCATGGTTGGGACGTGTTTTTGAGGTTGTACTCATCCTTGTTCTTCCTATATAAACTATAATTCTAATTTAAAAAACCTTAAAATGGTGTTTTACTTTGTCCTGTTTATATATAGACAGAGCAGCTACACAAGGTGAAAGCATTGTTGCCCCTGCATTTAACACCTATGTGCCAATGGAGGCATACAATGGACACATCTGCTTGCCCAGATGATTTTAAAACATTGACAGATACCTGTTAAATACTCTGTTTACACTCTCCATGTCTTCTCTTCATCAGATAACCTGCTTCAATTACCTGTTAAGAAGATATCCAATGGCGATGATAGTGTTGAACAAAGTCTCAAAGTTGACCAAACTCTAGTGATAAGCAAACCTTTGACTGTTCGGGTTCGACTAATTGAGCCTAACGCCAAACAGTTTATTAAAAGTTCGGGTACCAGAACAGTACCCGAACCCGAACACGGACCCCATTCTTGTGAATGGGGGAGCCGAATATACCTGGTTTCCCGCACTGTCATTTGCGTGACAGCGCAGGAAGCACAGGCTCTGATCAGTGGTAATAGCATTACCGCGGTCAGAGCGCTGTGGCATCATGCTGACAGGTGTCAGCATGATCCCACAGCTGTGACAGTGACCTGCGGTAAAAAGCTTACCGCAAGTCATAGGCGCCGGCTGATGATACTACTACCACCATCAGCCGGCGCCTACTGCCATAGGAAACAGCGAGCGCAGGCACCACTGGATGGGAGCAGTAGTCTCTCACAAGTGGTGCCTGTGCTGAAAGTAAAACAAAATGTTAAAATTAAAAAAAAAATATTCAAATAAAAATAAAACACATTATACTCACTTACACCTTGTCCCCGATGTTCCCTGTCCCTGCAAAAAATAAAAAATAAAAAAACACCATATACTCACCTTACAGCTAATCCCCGAAGCCCATGATCACCTGTAATAAAGGTAAAATAATAAAGCAACCTCATCCTCATCTGTCCGCCACAGTCCAAATAGCGAGGGTCCCACGATGATCCCATCAATAGAACGACCACATTGTAAAATGTGACCGCTCTGTTCAGCAGCCACGATACACTGTTGCTCAGTGCCGGCAGATGAGGTCAGCGTATGCGCGGTGAGTATTTTCCCACGCTTGCGCTGACGTCAATGAGTTGAACTGAGTTCATGTAATATGAATGATGGCAGGCTGGATGGTCGCGTCCAGTTACAGTCCAGCCTGCCATCCAGATATAGAAGAGCTAGACACGTCGTGTGACACATGGATGTTCTTGAAGTCAGAAAGGTAAGGATGAGGTAGCTTTATTATTTTACTTTCATTGCAGGTGACAATGGCTTCAACTGGAATGGGCATGATGGTAAGTATGGTTTAATTTAGAACATTAAAAGGTGTCTGTCTTTATTTCAAATAAAGTATTTTATTCTGGGATTGGGTTTCTTTATTTAACATTTTACTTACACTACGTGGTTAGTAATGGGGGCGTCTTATAGACGCCTCTCCACTACTAACTTGGGCTTGATGTCAGCTGGCATTATAAGCTGACATCAACCCCAGCCCTATAATTCCACTGCCACCGCTATAAGGCAGTGGGCAGAGCGAGGCTAAGTGCCAGACCTGGCACATCCTATGGATGCGCCATTTCTGGGGCGGCTGAGGGCTGCTGTTTATAGCCTCGGAGGGGGCCAATATTCATGGCTTCTTTCTAGGCTATTAATATCAGCCTGCCAGCTGTCTGCCTAGCCTCTGCTGGCTAATAAAATAGAGGGACCCTACGTTAAGTTTTTTTTTGGTCCCCCATTTTAATAGCCAGTAAATGCTAAGTATTCAGCTGGGGGCTGATATTAGTAGCCTGGGAAGCTCCATGGGTATTGCCCCCTTCCAAGGCTAAAAACATCCGCCTCAGCTGTCCGCTTTCCCTCTGCTGGTTAATAAAATTACGGGGGACCCCATGCCAATTTTTTCCCAAAAATGTAATCATTTATTAGTAAATGACATGAACAGTAAGGTACACACGCAAAGCACAGATTATATATCTCACATATTTACCGTATTTTTCGGACTATAAGACGCACTGGACCATAAGACGCACCTAGGTTTTAGAGGAAGAAAATAGGGCAAAAAAACTTAAGCAAAAAATGTGGTCATGATGCCCTGTTATGGGGGAGGGGGTCTGCTGCTGATACTGGTATTGGGGTAATGTCCCCCAATTCTGTTAATATCCTCCATCCTGGTATATATGGCCCCTCCTTCCTGGTATACATGGCCCCCATCCCCATCCTGGTATGCATGGTACCCCTTGATCCCCCATCCTGGTATGCATGACACCCCTTGGTCCCCCATTCTGGTATGCATGGTACCCCTTGATCCCCCTTTCTGGTATGCATGGCACCCCTTGATCCCCTATCCTGGTATGCATGGCACCCCTTGATACCCCATCATGGTATGCATGGCACCCCTTGATCCCCCATCCTGTTATGCATGGCACCCTCTGAGCCCCCATCCTGGTAAGCATAGCACCCTCTGAGCCCCCATCCTGTTATGCATGGCACCCCTTGAGCCCCCATCCAGGTATGCATGGCACTCCTTGAGCCCCCATCCTGGTATGCATGGCACCCCTTGCACCCCCATCATGGTATGCATGGCACCCCTTGCGCCCCCATCCTGGTATGCATGGCACCCTCTGAGCCCCCATCCTCGTATACATGGCACCCTCTGAGCCCCCATCCTGGTATGCATGGCACCCTCTGAGCTCCCATCCTGGTGTGTATGGCACCCCTTGATCCTGGTATGCATGGTGACTCACCCCCTGGGCCTGTGCTGGGGGGAACCCGGAACCGGGCCTGTTGTAAGATGCTGGGGGTTGTAGTCTCCGTGTGGCGGTGACCCGGTCCGTAGCTCACGGTGGTCAAACCAGTGGCAGTCTATTTGTGTTGTAATTGTCCGACTACGCCACCCGTGGATTGCGGTCAGTGGGGACCGCCGCTGCGCTGCAGACCACTGAGGCTGATGTTATATGCGCAGCCAAGAATGGGATAACTCCCCACGGGAGAAGTATTGCCTCAGGGCAGCTAGAGTAGATGATGGTGGTGATGGTGTGAGCGTCCCAGTACTAATGGTGCTGGTGCGGCGATGAAACACAGAGACGTGTGGTTGCAGTTTCCAATGCTTTACTCACAGTTCTCATCCAGGTCACTTGTGCACATGAAGGACCGCCTGAGCCGTGCTGCGTTCACCAGGCAAGGGGCTCGACCAACTCCCAGGCAATTCCAGAGCGTGGCACAGGGCTCCCTTCTCTTCCCTTCTCTGGCCGTCCCCACCAGTGACCCACCTTTGTCCAGCTTCCTCGGGCCTTCTGTTGGCGAAACCTCTCTCCGGTTTCCCTGACCCTATGTGGTATGCTTTCCTGGTGGATGTAGTGAGGGGTCGCACCAAGATGTGGTCACAACCTCCGGTTTTGGCTGAGGATTAGTCGCCTCCACTAATTTGGGTTCCGGTACCCTGCTCTGCCAACCCTTCACCCTGTATCTCCTGGGCATAAGGGGTTCCTTCTTCACTCGTGTCTCTGGGCCTTTCTCTGTGTTCCTGTTCCTTGCTTCCTTTCTTACAGTCCTTTCTGTTCCTTCTCCTTTCTCTCTCTCTCAGGCTCCAGCCTTCTGACAAGGCCTGCCTGCGGAGCAGAGCCCATGCAGAGGCTCTGCTTCCTGTCTTCTCCTCTGACTCTTAACACTGACTCTAAGATGGTGCCCACCTTTTATACCTCCTTCTGACACCCGAGCCCAGGTGACTAGCAACCAATGGGCTCCTACCTATGCCCAGAGACCCACCCCTATCTGCTCCTACACCACTGGGTTCTCCTCCCCCTCCCCACTCCAGCCAGGGACAGAAGCTGTCGTGCCTGCACTTCTGTGGGAGCACCGTTGAGCTGTCCCTCGGAAATGGGGTGTGTGTGGTGCATGCAGCTTACTGAGCCCTAGTCCACACTCCATCCTTACCCGGGAGTGGAATACCACACCTCTGGTTTGAGGTGCAATACCCCTGTAGCAGCCGAGCCCTCGGGGTGCTACAATGGCACCCCTTGATCCTGGTATGCATGGCACCCTCTGAGCCCCCATTACGCTGCCCACAAAAAAATAAATAAACAATCATACTCACCTCCTCTCTCCTCCAGCGCTGTCCCGCTCTGCTGCCGACACTTTCACTGTGTGAGCTGCGCATGGCAGGGTGCGCATGGCGTCCCTGCCATGCACCCTCACACAGTGTGAGATGCTGTGCTGGAATAGTCACTGCTCCCCACGCCGGGACTCTGTGCGTGGGGAGCAGTGACCATTCAGTCTGTTCAATAGCGCACACACTGTACCGCAGCGCGGCTCCTGCTGCCGCTCTGTGGTCAGTGTGCTTGCTATTAAAGACCATGGATATTCACTACAACCCATAGGAGTGGGTTGTAGGGAATATTCATGAGCTTTAATAGCGGGCACACAGACCGCAGAGCGGCAGCAGGAGCCGCGCTGCGGCTCCAGTGTGCCGACTATTAAGAGAAATGAATATTCATTGCTCTCCATGCCCATGGGTATGGGGAGCAGGGAATATTCATTTTCTTTAGTAGCGGGCACAGTGTAGGCTGCAGCAGGCGGCTGCTGCCTCCTGTGCCCCGCTGATCCCCCACTGCCGCTCCCCTACACCCACCACCACGCACAGCCAGGTATATAGTATTCGGACTATAAGAAGCACCCCCCACTTTCCTCCAAAATTTTGGAGGAAAAAAGTGCGTCTTATAGTCCGAAAAATACGGTATATCTATCTGTATATCTATCTATTATCTATATAGTTAGCTATTCATATAGCTATTGTGGTCACTGCATTCTGAGTCTTCTATCCTTTGGATTACGAGCTTGGAGAGATGAGACACAGGACACGATGTGTGTCAAACAAACTCTAAACTTTATTACAAAGCATGGGTTTTATATCCACCCTGAAGGCAGGAAACGGATTTACCATATATGGTTTGATTATACAATTTTAGCACACAAAGACTGATTTCTTTTCTCGTGCTTGTGCTGAAACATTCAATTGGACACATTTGATTAGACACATTTAATCAGATACATTCTGATGACTAGCAAGGAAGCATTATTGATTCAAGAAGGAACATTCACTGCTGGTGTTATTTTGACCTAAAGTAACTTTCAGACTTATATAGCATAGATGGGGTCTTTGAATTTGAGAGGCCTCATCTTCTGCTATAACATTCCATCCTTTTGTTCCTTCATTTATCAATATGTTTCTCTATATTTTCTTTTAGTACACCGCTGAATACACTTTAGAAAAAGCTTAAAAACCAAATAAACCGCAAGACACATTAGCAAAACCTGTAAAATAGCTTGCACTATACCAGCCAACCACCCACCGATACCTTTAAACCAATTAGCAGGATTTAGAAAGGAAAAGGTGTTTGCCCACCAGAAATCCTGATTCTTGAGGTTGGCCTCATCATGAAGCTTCCTTAGTTTTACAACGTCCTCTAACTTATGTTTCAGCGTCAATACACTAGAATTGTCTATATAATGACAGCATGCGGGCCCTATTATCTGGCACATCTCTCCTTGTGCTGCTGTTAAATAATCTAGTACAAGGGTATGTTGGTTCGTGACAATAATCAATTGATTCTGTACTGCATGAGATCCGTTAACTACTTCTAAAATATCCCAAATCTGATCATCAAGATAGTCCGTAGCTTTTACTAATTTATCCCACATTTGTGTCAACATAGGGTATATAAACAATGCACTGAAAAATTTGTTTACCCCTCCCATTTGAACTATATGGGGTCTCCCACTTGGTCTTTCTTTATTGTCTGCTGATCGCTTATGCAGTGTATGTTTTGGGATAGACAAAGGATCTAGCTGGTCTGGAGTAACAATATAAGTTGCAGGTGTCAATCTGGCTAAAGTACAACTTCCTGTTACTCCTACTGGGAGCCACTTGAAAGCCTTGTCTCCACATACCCAATACATGGATAAGGGGAGATTCCATAATGCTGAATGTTGCAGTATTAGACGGTGAACTAAATCAACAAACTTAGAAACATTTGACATCATACACCACCCAGGCACTTGACCTATAGGGGAACAATAGCCAGCATCAGGATTGCCACACGTAGGTGCACCTCTCTGATAACTTGAGCTTTCATTACACTGTAGATTGCCAGGTATTTTGGCACAGGTATCACTTGTCCCGTTTTTAAAATAAACATTATTCACCCAATTAGAAGTGTGTAGATATCTTTCCAACAGGGAAGGTTTAAAGGCATCACTGCTTCCTGAAGTGGCATTAAAACTTATTTTCAATCCTTGTTCAGGTATTTTCCCTAGATCAGTAATTTATGTTTTGTTATGAGGTACCCACTCCCCTCCTTTAAATGCTATATACAACCTGGGAATTATTTGACCCGTCAGGTTCCCTTGCCACCAGGGAAATTTTGTCCATCCTACTACGGGAATCTCAACAGTGGTATTCCACAGTCTCTGTGTGGCATTATTGGCCCAAGTATCTGAGCAGTTCACCCAAAAGTTTATCTCTTCCCATGAGACTGGGACAGCGAGAAAGAGTATGCTAGTGGATGTCACAGGGGCATGTGTACATATCCAACAATTAGCAATGGTCTGGTTTTGCTCCTGTAGTCCATCGTTTAGAGCAAGATGGTGTTTAATGAATCTATTGTCGCCTCCATCTGTAGTGCCCAACCTAGTCCATGCACCTGTGGTCGCAAGGATGCAGGTAAGTATAAACAATGTCTTCATTCTTTGTCCGCTGGTTCTCCTAGTATCTTTTTTCAATGGGACGCGTGGATCCAGGTCTCTTTTCCCTCTAGCTTAACGGCTGTACTTGTGGTCAGCAGAACTTGAAAGGGTCTATCAAACCGTGGATCTAGGCTTTTCCTCACGTGTCTTTTTATAACCACCCAGTCTCCAGGTTGCAGCGTATGGCTGCTAGAGTCTTGATCTGGATCTGGAAGAGAACTGAAGACATTATCATGTACTTGCTTAATCTTTTTGTGTAAAGCCCTCACGTAGGAACTTAGCACATGGTTATTCATTTCTAATGCTTGCGGATAGAAACACCCTAGGCTGGGTACGTTGCCAAACAATATCTCATATGGAGAGAGTCCAGTCTTTCTATTAGGCGTATATCTTACTGAAAACAGAGCAAGCGGTAAACAGTCCGGCCATGGTTTTCCTGTCTCAGCCATGGCTTTCTGAATTTTTTATTTCAATGTCCCATTCAGTCTTTCCACTTTACCACTACTTTGCGGGTGATATGGGGTGTGGAATGCTTGTTGAATTCCTAGAGCTGACATGACTTCATTCATTATTTCACCTGTGAAGTGTGTACCTCTGTCACTCTCAATTACCTCTGGTACCCCATACCTGCAGACCACCTCCGCAAGCAGTTTCTTTGCGGTTGCCGCAGCCGTGGCTTTGGCAATCGGGAAAGCCTCTGGCCATCCTGAGAGCAAATCAATACAGACCAACACATATTACCATGATCCTGACTTTGGCAGCTGAATATAATCAATTTGCAGTCTCTGGAATGCATAGAGGGGCCGGGGGGTGTGTTTGGGTGGTGTTTTAACTACTCTACCCTGATTATGTGTAGCACATATCATGCACCCTTGTACCAGGTTTTCTATACAGGTGGAGAATCCTGGTGCCACCCAATGTTTCTGCATCACACTCATCACAGCCGTTTTAGATTGGTGTGTCGGCCCATGTAGCATCTGGGCAGCTGCTGGGTACAGTGCCCTTGGAAGGCATTGTCGTGTCCCTTTCCCCCATACCCCATTTGCTTCATTCAGGCATGCACCTTCCTTTAACCACTTATCAACCTCCTCCTTTTGAGCCTGAGCCTGCATTTGGGATAAGATGTCCTCCGACACAAAGGGGTTTTTAGGGGCACTTAACTGACGTACTGTTGACCCTTGTTGCGGCTTACAGGCTGCTGTTTTTGCCGCTGCATCTGCAATCGCGTTACCTCTGCTTACCTGGTCGGTGCGTCTGGTATGTGCTCTTACCTTTATGACAGCTACCTTTTTGGGTAGTTGTAGTGCATCAATTAACTGCTGGACCGCATCAGCATTCTTAATGGGGTGTCCTGCTGCCGTCAGGAAACCTCTTGACTTCCATATGGGACCAAAATCATGCGCTATACCGAATGCGTACCTAGAATCTGTGTAAATGTTAACAATACTACCTTCCGCTAGTTTACAGGCCTCGGTTAGGGCCCTAAGTTCAGCTTCTTGAGCCGATTGGTGTGGGAGCATTGGTTCTGCCTTGATTACTGCATTGAGGGAGACAACTGCATATCCAGTATGGAAAATACCTGAATCGTCCTGATGACAGGATCCATCTACAAAAAATTCAAAATCTGCATTTTGTAATTCATGTTCAAATACATTAGGTAAACCTGCCGTTTCTTGTGTCATTATTTGTACACAGTCATGAGGAACTTCCTCTCTTGGATCTTCCTTATAAAGCACAGTACCTGACCCCTCCTTTAGATCCGAGAGAGGTAACAAAGTTGCTGGATTCAAAGTAGTACACCTCTGTAAAGAAATATTGGGAGGCATTAACAGTGCACATTGTAACCTAAGATGACATGCTGCTGAGAGGTGAGCGGGTTGCACTTGATTCAATATAGTGTAGACATCATGAGGTGTTAGAACGGTGAGCGGGTGGTCAAGAACAATGTCGGATTTATGGAGTAATAGTCCAACAGCATGCAGAGCACGTACACAGGATGGTGCACCTCTGGCTACCGCGTCTAAGCTGCCACTAAAATAGGCAACAGGTCTCTGATTATCACCGTGTGTTTGAGTTAAAACTCCTGCTGCATGTCCGGCTTGTTCATGAAGATACAGAGTAAATGGGAGCTTATAATTAGGGGTACCCAAAGCTGGAGCAGCCAAAATACGGTTTTTGAGAGAATGAAAACAGTCTATTGCCTCTGGTGTTAGTACAAAAGGTGTTGGAGTAAGACAGTCATAGAGGGGCTGCATCAAAATAGAGACGGCATGAATCCACTGTCTGCAATAGGAAACAAGTCCAAGAAAAGTTCTGAGGGCTGCAACATTAATGGGGACGGTGAATGCCTGTACTGCTTGTTTGCGTGCATTTGTTAAATGACGAGCTCCTGGTGTAATGCAATGTCCCAAAAAGGTGACTGAAGATTTACAAAATTGAAGCTTATCTTTCGATGCCTTGCAGCCAGCGTGATAGAGAAACAACATAAGCGATATAGTTGCACTATGACATTGTTTCCTGGAGGGGGCACAAATGAGCAGGTCATCGACATATTGCAAAACAACGATATGTGGTTCAGACCATCCCTCCAGTATTTCCTGCAGACTTGCAGTGTACATTGTGGGTGAATTCTGGGCACCCTGTGGCAACACTGTCCATGTATATTGACTACCCTGGAATGAGAAAGCAAACAAGTACTGGCAGTCAGGATGTAATGGTACACTGAAAAATGCATTTGCCAAATCGACCACTGAAAAACAAAGAGAGTTAGAAGGTATCTGTGACAGAAGAGTATGCGGATTGGGCACAACTGGTGTTAGAAGTTCTGTGGCTTTGTTAACCAACCGGAGGTCATGGACCATTCTATATGTGGCTGGTTGTCCTGGCACGCTCTTTTTCTTTACTGGGAACAGGGGAGTGTTGCAAGGGGACTGGGTTTTGACTAGGACTCCCCTCTGTAGTAATTTTTGGACTTGCTGGGCTATGGCATTCTCCTGAGCCGAGCTAAGGGGATACTGCTTCTGTTGAGGCAACATTGCTCCTGGTTTTAATCTTACCATTACTGGTTGAACTCTTAACCTACCAACATCTGTTTTGTCTGAGGCCCAAAAATCATGTGGTACAGCATGCTCCAATATCGGGGGAAACTCATTTTTCTCTTCTATGCTGGCAATATCTCGTGACATAATTTTGCAAAGGGTACTTGGTTTTAAACCTGGGGTCATGGTGACAGTGCCATCGGGATGATACTCAATATGTGCTTGTAATTGGGGCAACACATCATTTCCCAATAGATTACATTGGCCTCGGGGCGATACCATGAGCTGGCTATGTACAGTAGCTCCTTGAATTTGCAGGGGAATTCTCTTAGTGACAGGGAGCAGGACAGACGGGGAATTGAAGGGGGTGGCAATGACATGATGTGAAAAATCAGTGTCAGTGTATGGCCAATCACCTTGCGTAATTACTGAATTGTCGGCCCCCGTATCTACTTGGAAATTGATTTCATGTCCCCCTGGTAGGTTCACCTGCACTATACAACTGGGAGTTGGGGGTAAGGAGATGAGGGGGTTCATGTGCAAGCTACCCTCATCCTATGGGGGTGTTGTTTGGTCGGCTGGAGGACCCGTACTCTGAGCATTTAGATACGGGTTGGTCCTACAGTCCTTTCTAAAATGTCCTGGCTTTTTACATCCGTAACACAGTTTCTGTCCTCCTCCTTCAGTCCGTCCTCTGCCTCTGTTGTTTCTGGGGGTTGTCTCTACTATGTGTATTTTGGCAGCTCTTTTTGCCTGCGCTATGTCATGCTGTGCCCCCTGAGCTATTCTAGCTAAATCTTCTGCCTTCACTGATCTCCAGTCCGGTCTACTTGCTTTTACCTTCTCTGCAATCTCCTTCTTTAGTCCATTCATGAAAGCACTCGCTAATACCCTCTCACTAGTCTTATTTCCGGGGTTGAACCCCATTTCTGACCAGGTTTTCTTTAACCCCTTTCCAACCCTTGCCGTATTAGTACGCACATTTGCGTACCCCCGGTTCAGTGAGGGCTGCTGCGCTGAGCCCGCACTGAACCGAGCACATGTCAGCTGATTCTTACAGCTGACATGTACCCGCAACAGCCGCGGGTGGAATTGCGATCCACCTGCGGCTGTTAACATGTTAAATGCCGCTGTCAATCTCCGACAGCGGCATTTAACGCGCGCTTCCGGGTTGCGCGTCATAAGCCCCGCCCACCGGCGACCCCGTCACGTGATCGCGGGTCACCGATCGGCGTGCATGACAACCCAGGGTCTGCAGCAGACGCCTGTGGTTGTCATGATCTCGTCGCTATGAGTGCCACCCAGTGGTCGGCACTCATAGCACAGGACCATTTCTGCTATATGCAAGGGATCTGCTGATCCCCTGCATGTAGCAGAGACGATCAGACAACTGCTGCTTCTAGTCTCCTATGGACACTATTGAAGCATGCAGTAAGTGAAAAAAAATGTTTTTAAAAATATAAAAAAAATAAAAAAAATATAAAAGTTTAAATCACCCCCCTTTCGCCCCATTCAAAATAAAATATAAAAAAAAAAAACCCACATACACATATTTGGTATCGCCGCGTTCAGAATCGCCCCATCTATCAATATAAAAAAAGAATTAATCGGATCGGTAAACGGTGTAACGAGAAAAAAATTCTAAACACCAGAATTACGTTTTTTGGTCGCCGCAAAATTGCAATAAAATGCAATAACGGGCGATCAAAACATCGGATCTAACCCAAAATGTTATCAATAAAAGAGTCAGCCCGGCGCGCAAAAAATAAGCCCTCACCAAGCCCCAGATCCCGAAAAATGGAGACGCTACAGGTCTCGGAAAATGGCGCTATTTTTTTTTAGTTTTTTTTACCAAATTTTGGAATTTTTTTTCACCACTTAAATATAAAATAACCTATACATGTTTGGTGTCTACGAACTCGTAATGACCTGGAGAATAAGAATGGCAGGTCAGTTTTAGCATTCAGTGAACGTGGTAAAAAAAAACAACTGTGGTATTGCACTTTTTTTGCAATTTTACCGCACTTGGAATTTTTTTCCCGTTTTCCCATACACGATATGGTAAAACTAGTAATGGCGTTGAAAAGTACAACTTGTCCCGCAAAAAATAAGCCCTCACACGGCCATATTGTCCAAAAAATAAAGACGCTATGGCTCTGGGAACAAGGGGAGCAAAAAACGAAAAAGCAAAAACGACAAAACCCAAGGTTGCGAAGGGGTTAATGCATAGAAATAATCCTTAGGATCTTCCTCCTTCCCCTGCACTCTATCTTCTATTGTAACTTGCTTTTCTGCTTGCCTGTCTTGACATGCTTTTACCAACGCTTTTACGTACAGAACCCCGGCTGCTGCATCATTATCCTCCGCTACATCAGGGCCCGTTCTACTGTCATATTGTTTATAAGTTTCGTCCGTCAGTCTGTCATACCGAGCTTCATCTGCCAATTTCCCCTTAATTACCCCTTGCAGATCTATTCTAGTGGCATGGTACGTATCCTGTATGGTAGTGATCATTCTAGCGAAACCCATAGGGGACTGGGATGGGTCTGGCAGCTGGGAGATCAACGCCAACTGCTCTGAAGGACTCCATGGTCTATACATTAACATTGTGCGAGCTTCCTGACCTGGAACAACTGCGTCCCCCCCCGCTGCTGCTGCTGCTGCTGCTCCCGGTGCTCCTGGCACAACTACCGTCCTCATTGGGAATAGACTAGCTGGGTGGGGTCTCGGTCCTCCACATGCCACACAGATGTCTACTGTCAAGGGGTTCTGCTGTCCACACCTGGGGCAAACCCAACAATTGGGTTCCTGAGAATTCTGGTACTGGGGTGTGGGTGAGCTGGGTGACGTCGGGAGCGGACAGAGAGAAAAATCTGTCATTCCGGTTTTTGTCAGTCTGTAATGTCAGTCTCCTAATTCTTCAATTTTTCCTTTAAAATGAGCACATGCATTCATCCATACATCCACTGTCTTCAACAGACTCTTATCTTTCAGCCATCCATGATAGCAGTTAAAGAAGGATTTCCATTTCTCTCCATTCATCTCTCCATTCTCATTCATTCCCGCTTTACACAATATTTTGTCAATTCCAATCAGTGCCTGTTTCCCTTCTCTGCGTACCACTAAGTCTTTGGCTATAATGCCTTCCTTGGCATTTTGGTTCCCCATTTTTTCGGTTCTCCTCACTTAGAGTAGACTCCTCAGTCACTTAGACAATGGTCACTTAGACAATGGGCCACAAAGGTTTCTGAACCATTCCACTACTAGCATTCCAGGACTTATACGCCAACCAGAAAAACAGACCAAAAACACCGATCCCGATACACACCCACAACACAATCATCGGATCCATACTTTCATTCTTAAGTTTTTCCAAAGGATAGAGGGCAGGACTGACAATTTATCTGAGGGAATTCTACTGGTTCAAAGGGACCTGAGCCAGAAAACAATCTGTGAATTACCTGGGGAGCCGACCGCTCGGGGGTGAGGGAGTCTCTTCTATGCAGTGATATAATTAGGTAGAATATAACAGTTATTCTTACCTCAGCGCTGTATATATCACCAACAGAGAGCTTCACTCGTCCCACGTCTCAGACCGGTCGAGCACCCCTGGGTAGATTAACTCAAGGTCCCTGTTCGCGGCGCCAGCTGTGGTCACTGCATTCTGAGTCTTCTATCCTTTGGATTACGAGCTCGGAGAGATGAGACACAGGATAGGATGTGTGTCAAACAAACTCTAAACTTTATTACAAAACATGGGTTTTATATCCACCCTGAAGGCAGGAAACGGATTTACCATATATGGTTTGATTATACAATTTTAGCACACAAAGACTGGTTTCTTTTCTCGTGCTTGTGTTGAAACATTCAATCGGACACATTTGATTAGACACATTTAATCAGATACATTCTGATGACTAGCAAGGACGCATTATTGATTCAAGAAGGAACATTCACTGCTGGTGTTATTTTGACCTAAAGTAACTTTCAGACTTATATAGTATAGATTGGGTCTTTGAATTTGAGAGGCCTCATCTTCTGCTATAACACTATCTATTATCTATTTATCTATCTATCTATTATCTATCCATATATATATCTATATATCCATATATCTATTATCTATCTATTAATATGTTATCTATCTTTCAATCTATCCATACAGTGGGGGGAATAAGTATTTGATCCCTTGCTGTTTTTGTAAGGTTGCCCACTGACAAAGACATGAACAGTCTATATTTTAACCCCTTTACGACTTTGTCAGTAATAGTACATAGCTGTACCCTGGGCCTATAGGGCCAGCTACGTACTATTACGCGCGTTGCGATCGTGCCCTCACGCAAGCGGTGCGGGGTGATCGCCGCCGGGTGTCAGCTGATTGTCACAGCTGACACCCTGCACATTAACCCCCGCAATGCTGCGATCGACTGCGGTGGCAAGGGGGGAGGTGATTGCTATACTCACCTCTCCTGCCGGCATCCAGCGATGTCTGCGGCGGCTTCCGAATGTTGTCATGACGACCCGATGTCATCATGACAACATCCAGGTCACTAGGAGGCAGGACGTTACTTTGGTCATGCGCAGTGCATGACCAAAGTAATGTCTCCCCTGTGTGCAGCGCTGACAGACTGCATGACAAAGGGAGCTGCTGCTCTCTACGCCATGCAGCCGATCAGGCTGCAAAAAGTGAAAGTCCCATAGTGGGACAATGTGTAAGAGTAAAAAAAAAAGGAGAAAAGTGAAAATGAAAAAAAAAATTGTAAAAATACAAAAAAAAAAAACAAGCAGCCATGCAGCTCCATCATCCGAAAAATAAAAAAGTTATAGCTCTCAGAATAAAGCGATACAAAAAATAATTTTTTTCTAGAAAATAGTTTTTATTGCGTAAAAGCACCAAAACATAAAAAAACTATATAAATGCAGTACCACTGTAAACGTACTGACCCGAAGAATAACGCTGAATTATCAATTTTACCACACGTGGAATGGCATAAAAAAAAACAATTCCTGAATTGCTGGTTTTTGTTTATTCTGCCTCCCAAAAATCTGAATAGAAAGCGATCAAAAAATGTCATGTGCCCGAAAATGGTACCAATAAAAACATCAACTTGTCCCACAAAAAACAAGCCAAAATATGGAAAAATCATAGTTCTCAAAATATGGCGATGCAAAAACTAGTCTTTGCAAAAAAAAGGGTCTTTTAGTGTGTGACAGCTATCAATCATAAAAACCCGATATTAATCTGGCATTGCTGTAAGCGCACCGACCCGAAGGATACACACGAGGAACGGTGTAAAAAAATAAACTCTAGGGTTAGGGTAGTGCTAGGGTTAGGGTTGTATTAGGGTTGGGGTTAGGGTTGGGCTAGGGTTAGGGTTGGGCTAGGATTAGGGTTAGGGTTAGGGTTGGGCTAGGGGTTGTATTAGGGTTGGGGTTAGGATTGGGACTTTTTCAAAAGTAAAAAAAAAAAAAAACGATGACAATATGGCGACCAGTGTTAAGCACAAGTGCTCGCTACTTCAGTTTGCATCGGGTGCTCGGGTATGCACTGAGTATCGCGAGTGACATGCTCGAGTCTCTGCCCCATATGCTGGGATCGCCTGCCATGCACGAGCGATCCCCGCATGTTTTTTTTGGGTGTCTAATAACCGTAAAACATGCGGGGCAGGGACTCGAGCATGTCACTCCAGCACCCGTGATACATGGTGCATAACCGAGCACCCGATGCAAACTCAAATGGCAAGCACTTGCGCTCAAGACTAATGACAACTTATTCAAAATGATGACCTAATGTTATCAAATTCTGTCGTATCTCTGGGTTCAAAATGTACACTATACCCCTTGATGAAATCCTTGAGGGGTCTAGTTTCCAAAATGGAGTAAATTGTGGGGGATTTCCACTATTTAGGCACATCAGGGGCTCCCGAAATGCGACATTGCGTCCGCTCTTGATTCCAGCCAATTTTGCGTTCAAAAATTCACACAGTGCTCCTTCCCTTCTGAACCCAGACGTGCGCCCAAACAGTGTATTTTCTCCACATATGGGGTATTGGCGTACTCAGGAGAAATTGCACAACAGTTTTTAGGTTCTATTTTCTCCTCTTACCCTTGAGAAACTAAAAAATTTGGGGCTAAAAATCATTTTTGTGGAAAAAGTTAGATTTTTTTATTTTCACGGCTTCATGTTCTAAACTTCTGTGAAGCACCTGGGGATGCTCACCACACATCTAGATAAGTTCCCTCAGGGGTCTAGTTTCCAAAATGCTGTCACATGTGGGGGTTTTCCACCGTTCAGGCACATCAGGGGCACATCCGCTAATTATTCAAGCAAATTTTACATTCAAAAAGTCAAATGGCGCTCCTTCCCTTCCGAACCCTGCCCTGCGCCCAAGCAGTGGTTTTCCCCCACATATGGGGTATCGGCTTACTCAGGAGAGATTGCACAACAAGTTGCATGGTGCAATTTCTCCTGTTACTGTTATGAAAATTCAAAACTGGGGGCTGAAAAACATTTTTGTGGGAAAAATGGGCAAATTTTATTTTCACAGCTCCATGCTATAAACTTCTGTGAAGCACCTGGGGGTTCAAGATGCTCACCATACATCTAGATAAGTTCCCTAAGGGGTCTAGTTTCCAAAATGGTATCACTTATGGGGGGTTTCCACTGGTTAGGCACATCAGGGGCTCTCTAAACGCAGCATGGCGTCCGCTAATTATTCAAGCAAATTTTACATTCAAAAAGTCAAATGGCACTCCTTCCCTTCTGAGCCCTGTCGTGCGCCCAAACAGTGTTTTTTCCCCACATATGGGATATCTGTGTGCTCAGGGGAAATTGCACAACAAATTTTGGGGTCCATTTTTTCCTGTTACCCCTGCAAAAATAAAAAAATTGGGGTCTAAAGTAACATTTTTGTGAAAAAAGTTAAATGTTCATTTTTTTCCTCCCCATTCCAAAAATTCCTGTGAAGCACGTGAAGGGTTAATAAACTTCTTGAATGTGGTTTTGAGCACCTTGAGGGGTGCAGTTTTTAGAATGGTGTCACTTTTGGGTATTTTCTGTCATAAAGGTGCCTCAAAGTCACTTCAAATGTAATGTTGTCCCTAAAAAAATGGTTTTGGAAATTTTGTAGGAAAAATGAGAAATCGCTCATCAACTTTTAACCCTTATAGTGCACTAATAAAAAAAAAATTTTGGTTCAAAAATTGTGCTGCTGTAAAGTAGACATGTGGGAAATGTTATTTATTAACTATTTTGTGTAACATATCTCTCTGATTTAACAGCAGTCACCCATACATATTAAATGGGAAACCGTTGGGGAAATCTGACATGGAGAAGGACCTGGGCGTCTTGGTTAATAGCAAATTAAATTGGAGTGCCCAGTGTCAGGCAGCAGCTGCGAAGGCAAATAGAGTCATGGCATGCATCAGAAGAGGAATAGGGGCATATGATGAGAACATTGTTCTTCCTCTGTATAAAGCGCTGGTAAGGCCGCACTTAGAATATTGTGCACAGTTCTGGGCTCCGGTGCTCAGGAAAGACATATTGGAGCTAGAGAGGGTACAAAGGAGGGCGACTAAGGTAATAAAGGGAATGGAGGGACTAGAATACCCAGAGAGGTTGTCAAAATTAGGCCTATTTACGTTGGAAAAGAGAAGGCTTAGCGGAGACCTCATAAACATGTATAAATACATCAGGGGGCAGTACAGAGATCTCTCCCATGACCTGTTTATACGAAGGATGGTGACAAAGACGAGGGGGCACACTATGCGTCTGGAGGAAAGGAGGTTCCTGCACCAGCATAGAAGGGGATTCTTTACGGTCAGAGCCGTGAGACTCTGGAACTCTCTGGAAGAGGAAGTGGTGATGTCCAACTCACTTAATGAGTTCAAGAGAGGCCTGGACGCCTTTCTTGAGAACAATAAAATTACATCTTATGCTTAGTGATAGTTAGTTAATCCAGGGATTTAATCTGACTGCCAGATTGGAGTCGGGAAGTGAATTTTTCCTCAATGATGTAAATTGGCCTATACCGCATGGTTTTTTTTTGCCTTCCCCTGGATCAACACTGCGGAATAGCTGCAGTGCACAAGAAATAGGCTGAACTCGATGGACGCTTGTTTTTTTTCGGCCTTATAAACTATGTAACTATGTAACTATGTAACAGAATAAAAATTCAAATTTTGAAAATTGTGAAATTTTAAAAATTTTCGCCAAATTTCCAATTTTTTCAGAAATAAACGCAAGTGATATCGAAGAAATTTTACCGCTATCATGAAGTACAATATGTCATGAAAAAATAATCTCAGAATCAGTGGGATCCGTTGAAGCGTTTCAGAGTAATTACCTCATAGATTCACAGTGGTCAGAATTGTAAAAATTGGCTTGGTCATTAACGTGCAAACCACCCTAGGGGTAAAGGGGTTAAGGGTAGATTAATTTTAACATTGAAAGATAGAATATCCCCCAAAAAATTCAAGAAAATCACATTGTATAAATTAGTTTAATTTATTTGCATTTTGCAGTGAGAAATAAGTATTTGATCCCCTACAAACCATTATGAGTTCTGGCTCCTACAGACCAGTTAGACGCTCCTAATCAACTCGTTACCTGCCATAAAGACAGCTGTCTTACATAGTCACCTGTGTAAAAGACTCCTGTCCACAGACTCAATAAATCAGTCAGACTCTAACCTCTACAACATGGGTAAGACCAAAGAGCTTTCAAAGGATGTCAGGGACAAGATCATAGACCTGCACAAAGCTGGAATGGGCTACAAAACCATAAGTAAGACGCTGGGTGAGAAGGAGACAACTGTTGGTGCAATAGTTAGAAAATGGAAGAAATACAAAATGACAGTCAATCGACATCGATCTGGGGCACCATGCAAAATCTCACCTCGTGGGGTATCCTTGATCATGAGGAAGGTGAGAGATCAGCCTAAAACTACACAGGGGGAACTTGTTAATGATCTCCAGGCAGCTGGAACCACAGTCACCAAGAAAACCATTGGTAACACATTACGCCTTAAAGGTTTAAAATCCTGCAGTACTCGCAAGGTCCCCCTACTCAAGAAGGCACATGTGCAGGTCCATCTGAAGTTTGCCAATGAACACCTGGATTATTCTGTGAGTTATTGGGAGAAGGTGCTGTGGTCAGATGAGACAAAAATTGAGCTCTTTGGCATTAACTCGACTCGCCGCGTTTGGAGGAAGAAGAATGATGAGTACAACCCTAAGAACATCATCCCAACCGTGAAGCATGGTGGGGAAACATTATACTTTGGGGGTGGTTTTCTGCAAAGAGGACATGACGAATGCACCATACTGAAGGGAAGATGGATGGGGTCATGTATCGTGAGATTTTGGCCAACAACTTCCTTCCCTCAGTAAGAGCATTGAAGATGGGTCATGGCTGGGTCTTGTAGCAAGACAATGACCCAAACCATACAGCCAAGGCAACAAAGGAGTGGCTTAAAAAGAAGCACAGTAAGGTCATGGAGTGGCCTAGCCAGTCTCCAGACCTTAATCCCATAGGAAACTTATGAGGGAGTTGAAGGTCCGAGTTGCCAAGCGACAGCCTCAAAATCTTAATGATTTAGAGATGATCTGCAAAGAGGAGTGGACCAAAATTCCTCCCGACATCTGCCCAAACCTCATCATCAACTACAAAAAATTACTGACTGCTGTGCTTGCCAATAGAGATGAGCGGTGTTCGACTAGAACTGTTCGCCAATCTCAAATTCGAGCTGTTTTGGGCGGTGTTCGAGTTGTTCGACGAACCCGAACGATTTGCAAAAAATTCGGCTGTTCGAGGTTATGTTCGATAACTGTTCGTGCACCAAAAGCGTGTCCTGCATGTCTGGCGCTATTTAGAGCACCAATCATGCAGGGATTGTCTGCCACTCACTGTAATGCCACAGCCATGGTGGTTGTGGCATTACAGTGATTGCCCAAATCGATGGGAACTGTGCTCACAGTGAAACACGAAAAGCCGGCAATTCAGCAGCGGCATACACCGGTACCCGACAATTTAGAACCGAAAGAATAGAGCTTCACACATAGATTAGATAGATATAAACATGTCAGCCACATATATACGAAGTACAGTGAAAGTGCTGCTTACTGTACTTGTCATTTAGCGTAAAGGATTTATCAAAAAAAATAATAGTGTTTTCATGCACCGTCTCTTTAAAAAAGCCGGCCGGCAATTCAGCAGCGGTACCCGACAATTTAGAATAGAAGGAATAGAGAATCACACATAGATTAGATAGATAGAAACATGTCAGTCACATATATATGAAGTACAGTGACAGTGTTGATTACTGTACTTGTCATTTAGTGTAAAGGATTTATCAAAAAAAATAATAGTGTTTTCATGCACCGTCTCTTTAAAAAAGCCGGCCGGCAATTCAGCATCTGTACCCAACAATTTAGAATAGAAGGAATAGAGAATCACACATAGATTAGATAGATAGAAACATGTCAGTCACATATATATGAAGTACAGTGACAGTGTTGCTTACTGTACTTGTCATTTAGTGTAAAGGATTTATTAAAAAAAATAATAGTGTTTTCATGCACCGTCTCTTTAAGAAAGCCGGCCGGCAATTCAGCATCTGTACCCGACAATTTATAACAGACAGAATAGAGCTTCACACATAGATTAGATAGATAGAAACATGTCAGTCACATATATATGAAGTACAGTGATAGTGTTGGTTACTGTACTTGTCATTTAGTATTAAAATAAAGGATTTATTATTAAAAAAATTGGCGTGGGGTTCCCCTTAATTTTAGGCTCTAGCGGAGGTTAAGCAGACAGCTGGGGCAGATGTCTGAAGCCTGGGAAGGGGGTAATACCCACGGAGCTTCCCAGGCTACTAATATCAGCCCCCAGCTGAATACATAGCCTTTACTAGCTATTAAAATGGGGGACCCACCCCAAAAAAATGACGTGGGGTCCCCCCTAATTTAATAGCTAGCAAAGGCTAGGCAGACAGCTGGGGGCTGATATTAATAGCCCAGGAAGGGAGCCATGAATATTGGCCCCCTCCCAGGCTAGAAACACCAGCCGTCAGCCGCCCCAGAAATGGCGCATTCATAGGATGCGCCAATTCTGGCACTTAGCCTCGCTCTTCCACGCTGCCCTGGTGCGGTGGCAGGGGGTAATAGGGCTGGGGTTGATGTCAGCTTATAATGCCAGCTGACATCAAGCCCAGGTTAGTAATGGAGAGGCGTCTATAAGACACCCCCATTACTAACCCCATAGTCAAAGTTAAAAAAAACACAAACACCCAGAATAAAGTCCTTTAATTGAAATAAAGACACAATTCTTTATTGTTCTAAATTAAACCATACTTACCGTCACGCCCATTCCAGCTGAAGCCCTGTTTTTGTGTCCAGCCAGGTACAACTATGCAGCTGGGGGCTGGAATCCGCAGCGCAGGGAGGCCCAAGCTTTCTGGGCCACCCCCGCTGCAAATTGCAGTCCGCAGCCACCCCGGAAAATGGCGCGTTCATAGAAGCTCCATCTTCTGGCGCTGTACCCAACTCATCCAGGGCCCTGATGCGGTGGCTCACTGGGTAATAAAGGGGTTAGGGCCAGCTTGGCATTATCAGCTGGCCCTAAGCCCAAAATTCATGGGGTCACGCCAATATTAGACATGACCACCATGAATTTCTAGTAAAGTATTTAAAAAAAACACAACACCCAGAAAAAAGTCCTTTAATTGAAATAAACACACAATTCTTTATTGTTCTAAATTAAACCATACTTACCGTCACGCCCATTCCAGCTGAAGCCAACGATCTCCTGAAATAAAAGAAAAATAATAAAGCAACATCATCCTTACCTTTCCATGGTTCCCATGACAGCTTCAGCTCTGCTACATCGAGATGACAGGCTGGACCGCAGCAGAACGCTGCCATCCAGCCTGTCATCCCGCAGACACTGAGAAGCGCAGGCTTGCTTGCGCTCCACAGTGTCTCTCTGTGAGGGCATCCAGATGAGCCGAGTTAATGTCCAATGAACTCGGCTCACCTCATGCACGTCACTGACAGCGTGGGAAAATTTCCTGCACTCAGCGCTTCAGCGTGGGAGAATTCTCACACTGAAGCGCTGAGTGCAGGAGAATTCTCCCACGCTGTCAGTGACGTGCAGGAGGTGAGCTGAGTTCATTGGACATGAGCTCACCTTATGCACGTCACTGACAGCGTGGGAAAATTCTCCTGCACTCAGCGCTTCAGCGTGGGAGAATTCTCACGCTGAAGCGCTGAGTGCAGGAGAATTCTCCCACGCTGTCAGTGACGTGCAGGAGGTGAGCTGAGTTCATTGGACATGAGCTCACCTTATGCACGTCACTGACAGCGTGGGAGAATTCTCCTGCACTCAGCGCTTCAGCGTGAGAATTTTCCCACGCTGTCAGTGACGTGCATGAGGTGCGCCGAGTTCATTGGACATGAACTCGTCTCATCTTTATGCCGTCACAGCCAGACACTGCAGAGCGCAAGCATGCCTGCGCTTCTCAGTGTCTGCGGGATGACAGGCTGGATGGCAGCGTTCTGCTGCGGTCCAGCCTGTCATCTCGATGTAGCAGAGCTGAAGCTGTCGTGGGAACCATGGAAAGGTAAGGATGATGTTGCTTTATTATTTTTCTTTTATTGCAGGAGATCGTTGGCTTCAGCTGGAATGGGCGTGATGGTAAGTATGGTTTAATTTAGAACAATAAAGGATTGTGTCTTTATTTCAATTAAAGGACTTTAATCTGGGTGTTTGTGTTTTCTTTTAACTTTGACTATGGGGTTAGTAATGGGGGTGTCTTATAGACGCCTCTCCATTACTAACCTGGGCTTGATGTCAGCTGGCATTATAAGCTGACGTCAACCCCAGCCCTATTACCCCCTGCCACCGCTACAGGGCAGCGTGGATGAGCGAGGCTAAGTGCCAGAATTGGCGCATCCTATGAATGCGCCATTTCTGGGGCGGCTGACGGCTGGTGTTTCTAGCCTGGGAGGGGGCCAATATTCATGGCTCCCTTCCTGGGCTATTAATATCAGCCCCCAGCTGTCTGCCTAGCCTTTGCTAGCTATTAAATTAGGGGGGACCCCACGTCATTTTTTTGGGGGGGTCCCCCATTTTAATAGCTAGTAAAGGCTATGTGTAGCACCCCGAGGACTCGGCTGCTACAGGGGTATTGCACCTCGAACCAGAGGTGCGGTATTCCACTCCCGGGTAAGGATGGAGCGTGGAACATAGCTCAGTAGGCTGCATACACTACACTCACCCCATTTCCGGGGGACAGATCAACGGTACTCCCACCAGATAGATGTGCAGGTACGACAGCTTCTGTCCCTGGCTGGAGTGGGGAGGGGGGAGGAACATCCCAGTGGTGTAGGAGCAGAGAGGGGAGGGACTCTGGGCATAGGTAGGAGCCCATTGGGTGCTGGTCACCTGGGCTCGGGTGTCAGAAGGGAGTATAAAAGGTGGGCACCATCTTGGATAGTGAGTCAGTTCAGAGAGGAGCTCAGCCAGAGAGGGCTGACAGGGAGCTGTGGCTCAGTCTGGGCCCAGCTCCAGAGCCAGGCCCAGAGAGGAGGCCTGAGGCAGAGAGAGAGGGAGAGAGAAAGAAGAAGAAGGAGAAACAGGAACACCAGGAAAGGCCCAGAGACGCAAGAAGAGAGGGAACCCTGAGATCCCACGAGTTAACAGGTGAAGGGTTGGCAGAGAAGGGTACCGGATCCCAAACTGGTGGAGGCCAATTATCCTCAGCCAGGAACCGGAGGTCGTGGTCAAGCCTTGGCGCGACCCCTCACCATATCCACCAGGAAGGCATACCATATAGGGTCAGGGAAACCGGGAAAGGTTTCACCACCAGAAGGCCCGAGGGAGCCGGACAAAGGTGGGTCCCTAGTGGGGACGGCCAGTAGGAAGGAAGAGAGGGGAGCCTTGGACCACGCTCCGGAACTGCCTGGGAGTTAGCCGAGTCCCTCACCTGGTGGGCGCAGCACGGCTCGGTGGTCCTTACTGCGCACAAGTGACCTGATAAAGAACTGTGAGTAAAGCTGTGAAAACTGCAACCGCACGTCTCAGTGATTCCTTGTTACACCACCACGACCACCATCATTCCTCCCTGCCTAGTCAGCTGCCCTGAGGCTATACCCCTGCCGTTGGGGGTTATACCATCCACGCTGCACCACCGTACCACCGGCCTCAGCGGTCTGCCCTGCAGCGGCGGCTTCATAGCCGCAATCAACGGGTGGCGTAGTCGAACAGAACAACATCTTATGCCAAGCACCGCCACTTAGTTTGACACCCTGGGCACGGATCGGGTCACCGCCACGAGGACTACTGCCCCTATCGGACCCGGCTCCGGGTATTCCCCGCATGCGCAACGCTGCACAACATGGCCCAGGGGGTGAGTCATATGTATTCAGCTGGGGGCTCATATTAGTAGCCTGGGAAGCTCCGTGGGTATTACCCCCTTCCCAGGCTTCAAACATCTGCCCCAGCTGTCTGCTTAACCTCCGCTAGAGACTAAAATTAAGGGGAACCCCACGCCAATTTTTTTTAATAATAAATCCTTTATTTTAATACTAAATGACAAGTACAGTAACCAACACTATCACTGTACTTCATATATATGTGACTGACATGTTTCTATCTATCTAATCTATGTGTGAAGCTCTATTCTGTCTGTTATAAATTGTCGGGTACAGATGCTGAATTGCCGGCCGGCTTTTTTAAAGAGACGGTGCATGAAAACACTATTATTTTTTTTAATAAATCCTTTACACTAAATGACAAGTACAGTAAGCAACATTGTCACTGTACTTCATATATATGTGACTGACATGTTTCTATCTATCTAATCTATGTGTGAAGCTCTATTCTGTCTGTTATAAATTGTCGGGTACAGATGCTGAATTGCCGGCCGGCTTTTTTAAAGAGACAGTGCATGAAAACACTATTATATTTTTTAATAAATCCTTTACACTAAATGACAAGTACAGTAAGCAACACTGTCACTGTACTTCATATATATGTGACTGACATGTTTCTATCTATCTAATCTATGTGTGAGGCTCTATTCCTTCTTGTCTAAATTGTCGGGTACCGGTGTATGCCGCTGCTGAATTGCCGGCCGGCTTTTTTAAAGAAAGCGTCTTCTGAGCAGTTTGTCAGCTTTTGGACACCTTTGAAGGTGTTTTCTATGTGTTTCTATGTGTTTTTGTTTGCCTGCCATTGGTTTTAACGGTGTTCGACTGTGTTCTAAGGTGTTCGACGAACAGTTCGACGAACAGTTCCTCGAACATCCCGGTGTTCGACGAACCGAACCGAACCCGAACACTACGGGGGTGGCTCAACACTACTTGCCAACAAGGGTTTTGCCACCAAGTATTAAGTGTTGTTTGGCAGAGGGATCAAATACTTATATCATCTATCTATCTATCCATATATACAGTATATTTATGTATTATCTATCTACCTATCTATTAATCTATCTATTATCTATCCATATATCTATCTAACTATTATCTATCCATATATACATACAGTACAGACCAAAAGTTTGGACACACCTTCTCATTTAAAGATTTTTCTGTATTTTCATGACTATGAAAATTGTACATTCACACTGAAGGCATCAAAACTATGAATTAACACATGTGGAATTATATACTTAACAAAAAAGTGTGAAACAACTGAAAATATGTCTTATATTCTAGGTTCTTCAAAGTAGCCACCTTTTGCTTTGATGACTGCTTTGCACACTCTTGGCATTCTCTTGATGAGCTTCAAGAGGTAGTCACCGGAAATGGTTTTCACTTCACAGGTGTGCCCTGTCAGGTTTAATAAGTGGGATTTCTTGCCTTATAAATGGGGTTGGGACCATCAGTTGGGTTGTGCAGAAGTCTGGTGGATACACAGCTGATAGTCCTACTGAATAGACTGTTAGAATTTGTATTATGGCAAGAAAAAAGCAGCTAAGTAAAGAAAAACGAGTGGCCGTCGTTACTTTAAGAAATGAAGGTCAGTCAGCGCGAAAAATTGGAAAAACTTTGAAAGTGTCCCCAAGTGCAGTTGCAAAAACCATCGAGCGCTACAAAGAAACTGGCTCACATGAGGACCGCCCCAGGAAAGGAAGACCAAGAGTCACCTCTGCTTCTGAGGATAAGTTTATCCAAGTCACCAGCCTCAGAAATCGCAGGTTAACAGCAGCTCAGATTAGAGACCAGAGGTGACTACCTCTTGAAGCTCATCAAGAGAATGCCAAGAGTGTGCAAAGCAGTCATCAAAGCAAAAGGTGGCTACTTTGAAGAACCTAGAATATAAGACATATTTTCAGTTGTTTCACACGTTTTGTTAAGTATATAATTCCACATGTGTTAATTCATAGTTTTGATGCCTTCAGTGTGAATGTACAATTTTCAAAGTCATGAAAATACAGAAAAATCTTTAAATGAGAAGGTGTGTCCAAACTTTTGGTCTGTACTATAATATATATATATATATATATATATATATATATATATAATTAGATAGATATGTAATAAGAAAACTGACCAGCACATCCTGAGTGTGAACAGGATGCTAGCTGCACAAACTGCACAGTATATATTAAAAGAAAGAGCAGCTGCACTCCATTATGGCCAAGATACATAAAGACAATAATAACATTTGAATTAAACTGTGTTATTACCTAGTAAGCATTACTTACAAAAAATGGAGGTTCTTAGCGCATAAATTGGCTAATTAATGTGTGCCCATCAACCGCTGCAAAGTGACCTCCCGTCTGATGGGTACTACTCTGCCTACATGCCACTCTTGGGCTACAAGCCTACAACTCTGGACATACATCTCACTTCTGGGCTAAAACACCTACAATTTAAATAGGCTGGTAGAATCGAATATTCATCACCTGCTGGTTAAATGGTAGGAGTGAAAGGTCAGACAGGAGGCAGTTACAACCTCCTATAGTAATATGTAATAAGAATAGATAGATAGATAGATAGATAGATAGATAGATAGATAGATAGATAGATAGATAGACAAATAAATAATAGTTAGATAATTAGATAGGTGCATAGATAATACATAAATAAATACATATGGATAGATAGATAATTAGATAGGTACATAGATAATACATAAATAAATATATATGGATAGATAGATAATTAGATAGGTACATAGATAATACATAAATATATATAGATAGATAGTTAGATAGATAGATAATTAGATAGATAATTAGATAGATAGATAGATAATTAGATAGATAGATAATTAGATAGATAATTAGATAGATAATTAGATAGATAGATAATTAGATAGATAGATAATTAGATAGATAATTAGATAGATAGATAATTAGATAGATAGATAGATAATTAGATAGATAGATAGATAATTAGATAGATAGATAATTAGATAGATAAATAATTAGATGGGTAGATAATTAGATAGGTAGATAATTAGATAGGTAGATAATTAGATTGATAGATAGATAGATAGTTAGAGAGATAGATAGATAATTTGATTGATTGATAGATAGATAGATAATTAGATAGATAATTAGATATATAATTAGATAAATAATTAGATAGATAGATAGATAGATAGTAAGTATATGGATAGATGGATAAACAGAGAGATATATGGATAGATAGATAGTATATTGATAGATACAGTATATGGATAGAAAGATAAATAGATAATAGATAGATAATTAGATAGATAATACATAAATAAATATATATATATGAATAGATAGATAGATATATGGATAGATAGATAGATAGATAGATAGATAGATAGATAGATAGATAGATAGATAGATAGATAGATAGATAGATAGATAGACAGCTATATTGATATATAGATAATAGATGTATGGATAGATAGATATATTGATAGATAGATAATAGATCGATAGATAGATAGATAGATATATGGATAGATAATAGATATATGGATAGATATATGGATAGACAATAGATAAATGGATAGATAATAGATACATGGATAGATAATAGATATATGGATAGATAGATAGATAATAGATAGATATATGGATAAATAGATAGTTTAAAAGAGAATGCAACAGCACCATAAAATTGCAAAGTAGGGTGCAAGGCCTCCCAGACACAAATCCCATGAGTCTGAATAGTATATAGTTCAAAAGAGAAGAAGGCAGCACTCCAAATTCAGTGAAAAAAAAGGGACTTTATTAGCCCATCAGATGTGGCTGGCGATGTTTCGGCTGAGAACAGCCTTTATCAAGCAATGTGTTACAAGTGTCAGGTACATAAAGCCATACATATGCAAATATACAATTATACATCAATTAATGAATTATCATAATATGCAGTGATAATGCAAAAAAAAAATCATCAAAATACAGTGATCTCTTTGCATAATATAAAATAGTGATCTCATTCATATTAATCATTTCATGTAATATACATTGTAACCGCCAATAAAGTGCTTTGTGCAATAATAAGTGTAATTAATACACCTGTGCGCAAGTTTAAAATGAAGGCTGGACTCATCCATATATTAATTTCATGTAAATATCCATAGCACATGTGTTATCGCAGTCCGGCGTCACATCAATCCTATCAGTCTAAGAAACGCGAGATCTCCAAAGTCTCACGCATGCACAATAATGAATAGCAATAACCATATTACATTAAAGATTTGCGAGATTTTCAAATCTTCGCGCATGCGCATAAGTGAATGTGAATAGAGGCCGCCATGATGGATTAGGGAAAATGTTCTCTGAACTTATATACATCTCCAAAACGAACATGGGATATCAAGGAGAACTGCAGCAAGTGCTATTAATGTGGATTTTGATCTCTTTGCGAGAATTGTAATTATTGCACTATAACACTGTTTCGATGAGGGATATGGAGTGAACAAATATGGGGACGGATAAAAGCGCAATATATCTCAACCTCTTTGAGCATGACGCATAATCGCCATCGGGCTAAAAAAGGCCACCGCTAAAGGAGCCCCATGGGACACAATCCCCCAAATGGAGGATCCACCCCTGCAGCTCCATAAAAAGGGAGAAATTGCATGCAAGGCAATAATACACCCTTCACTCCACCCCAATATATACGTGCAGTATACATATTGTATCCCATTTTTACATTCAGGCAAAATTAGAATGATAGGATCGCTGTACATAATTAAACAATTTTTCTAAAAAAAGAATCATTTTTAATCATATGAATATGGATGAGTATGCTTCCATTAAAGAGACAGTCACCTGCAAAGAAATACAGACAATTAGTGATAATAGTATAAAAAAGACAAATAAACCACATATAACACAACACCATATACGGTAGTCAACAAAGATAAGACCTCCAAGATCAAAGAGATGGAAATATTATAGCACTGACATCACTTTAAAGTCTACATTAAGACCATTAGGTCTCAGAGTATCAAGCCTAAATATCCACTCAAGCTCATGTTTTTTTAAAAGACGGATTCAATCACCCCCCCCCCCTCCCTGGATAAATAGATCGATAGATAGAATGATAGATAGATAATTACCGGTAAATAGGTAGATAGATAATAGATTATATCTATTTATCTATTATCTATCGACCTATCTAGTTATCTATCTATTTATCCATATATCTATTATCTAGCCATACATATATCTATTAATCTATTTATTTATCTATCCATATACAGTACAGACCAAAAGTTTGGACACACCTCATTTAAAGATTTTTCTGTATTTTCATGACTTTGAAAATTGTACATTCACACTGAAGGCATCAAAACTATTAATTAACACATGTGGAACTATATACTTAACAAAAAAGTGTGAAGCAACTGAAAATATGTCTTATATTTTAGGTTCTTCAAAGTAGCCACCTTTTGCTTTGATGACTGCTTTGCACACTCTTGGCATTCTCTTGATGAGCTTCAAGAGGTAGTCACCGGAAATGATCTTCCAACAATCTTGAAGGAGTTCCCAGAGATGCTTAGCACTTGTTGGCCCTTTTGCCTTCACTCTGCGGTCCAGCTCACCCCAAACCATCTCGATTGGGTTCAGGTCTGGTGACTGTGGAGGCCAGGCTATTTGGCGTTGCACCCCATCACTTTCCTTCTTGGTCAAATAGCCCTTACACAGCCTGGAGGTGTGTTTGCTGTCATTGTCCTGTCGAAAAATAAATGATGGTCCAACTAAACGCAAACCGGATGGAATAGCATGCCGCTGCAAGATGCTGTGGTAGACATGCTTGTTCAGTATGCCTTCAATTTTGAATAAATCCCCAACAGTGTCACCAGCAAAGCACCCCCACACCATCACACCTCCTCCTCCATGCTTCACGGTGGGAACCAGGCATGTAGAGTTCATCCGTTCACCTTTTCTGCGTCTCACAAAGACACGGTGGTTGGAACCAAAGATCTCAAATTTGGACTCATCTGACCAAAGCACAGATTTCCACTGGTCTAATGTCCATTCCTTGTGTTCTTTAGCCCAAACAAGTCTCTTCTGCTTGTTGCCTGTCCTTAGCAGTGGTTTCCTAGCAGCTATTTTACCATGAAGGCCTGCTGCACAAAGTCTCCTCTTAACAGTTGTTGTAGAGATGTGTCTGCTGCTAGAACTCTGTGTGGCATTGACCTGGTCTCTAATCTGAGCTGCTGTTAACCTGCGATTTCTGAGGCTGGTGACTCCGATAAACTTATCTTCAGACGCAGAGGTGACTCTTGGTCTTCCTTTCCTGGGGCGGTCCTCATGTGAGCCAGTTTCTTTGTAGCGCTCGATGGTTTTTGCAACTGCACTTGGGGACACATTCAAAGTTTGCCCAATTTTTGGGACTGACTGACCTTCATTTCTTAAAGTAATGATGGCCACTCGTTTTTCTTTACTTAGCTGCTTTTTTCTTGCCATAATACAAATTCTAACAGTCTATTCAGTAGGACTATCAGCTGTGTATCCACCAGACTTCTGCACAACACAACTGATGGTCCCAACCCCATTTATAAGGCAAGAAATCCCACTTATTAAACCTGACAGGGCACACCTGTGAAGTGAAAACCATTTCCGGTGACTACCTCTTGAAGCTCATTAAGAGAATGCCAAGAGTGTGCAAAGCAGTAATCAAAGCAAAAGGTGGCTACTTTGAAGCACCTAGAATATAAGACATATTTTCAGTTATTTCACACTTTTTTGTGTTAAGTATATAATTCCACATGTGTTAATTCATAGTTGTGATGCCTTCAGTGTGAATGTACAATTTTCAAAGTCATGAAAATATAGAAAAATCTTTAAATGAGAAGGTGTGTCCAAACTTTTGGTCTGTACTGTATCTATTATCTATCTATCAATATATCCATATATCTAACTATCATCTATCTATAAATCTATTTATATATCCATATATCTATCCATATATCTATCTATCGATCTATTATTTATTTATCTATCTATTATCTATCCATATATCTATCTATCCATATATCTATTATCTATCAATATACACACGTGGCCAAAATTGTTGGTACCCCTCGTTTAATGAAAGAAAAAAACACAATTGTCACAGAAATAACTTGAATCTGACAAAAGTAATAATAAATTAAAAATCTATGAAAATGAACAAATGAAAGTCAGACATTGCTTTTCTGCTTCCACAGCATTTTAAAAAAAATTAAACTCATGAAATAGGCCTGGACAGAAATGATGGTACTCTTAACTTAATATTTTGTTGAACAATCTTTTGAGGCAATCACTGCAATCAAACGATTTCTGTAACTGTCAATGAGACTTCTGCACCTCTCGACAGGTATTTTCGCCCCCTCCTCATGAGCAAACTGCTCCAGTTGTCTCGTGTTTGAAGGTTACCTTTACCAGATGGCATGTTTCAGCTCTTTCCAAAGATGCTCAATAGGATTTAGGTCAGGGCTCATAGAAGACCACTTCAGAATAGTCCAATGTTTTCCTCTTAGCCATTCTTGTGTTTTTTCAGCTGTGTGTTTTGGGTCATTATCCTGTTGCAAGACCCATGACCTGCGACTGAGACCAAGCTTTCTGACACTGGGCAGCACATTTCTCTCTAGAATTCCTTGATAGTCTTGAGATTTCATTGTACCCTGCACAGATTCAAGACATCCTGTGCCAGATGCAGCAGAGCAGCCCCAGAATATACAGTGCATTGTGAAAGTATTTGGCCCCTTGAACTTTTCTACCTTTTGCCACATTTCTGGCTTCAAACAAGATATAAAATTCTATTTTTTGGGGGAAGAATCAACAACAAGTGGGACACAATCGTGAAGTGGAATGAAATTTATTGGATATTTTAAACTTTTTTAACAAATTAAAAACTGAAAAGTGGGGTGTGCAATATTATTCGGCCCCTTTACTTTCAGTGCAAAAGTTCAGTGAGGATCTCTGAATGATCCAATGTTGTCCAAAATGACTGGTAATGATAAATAGAATCCACCTGTGTGTAATCAAGTCTCTGTATAAATGCACCTGCTCTGTGATAGTCTCAGGGTTCTGTTTCAAGTGCAGAGATCATCATGAAGACCAAATAACACACCAGGCAGGTCCGAGATACTGTTGTGGCGAAGTTTAAAGCCGGATTTGGATACAAAAAGATTTCCCAAGTTTTAAACATCTCAAGGAGCACTGTGCAAGCGATCATATTGAAATGGAAGGAGTATCCGACCACTGCATATCTACCAAGACCCGGCCGTCCCTCTAAACTTTCATCTCGAACAAGGAGAAGACTGATCAGAGATGCAGCCAAAAGGCCCATGATCACTCTGGATGAACTGCAGAGATCTACAGCTGAGGTGGGAGACTCTGTCCATAGGACAACAATCAGTCGTACACTGCACAAATCTGGCCTTTATGGAAGAGTGGCAAGAAGAAAGCCATTTCTCAAAGGTATCCATAAAAAGTCTCGTTTGAAGTTTGCCAAAAGCCACCTGGGAGACACACCAAACATGTGGAATAAGGTGCTCTGGTCAGATGAAACCAAAATTGAACTTTTTGGCCACAATGCAAAACGATATGCTTGGCGTAAAAGCAACTCAGCTCATCACCCTCAAAACACCATCCCCACTGTCAAACATGGTGGTGGCAGCATCATGGTTTGGGCCTGCTTTTCTTCAGCTGGGACAGGGACGATGGTTAAAATTAATGGGAAGATGGACGGAGCCAAATACACGACCATTCTGGAAGAAAACCTGTTGGAGTCTGCAAAAGACCTGAGACTGGGATGGAGATTTATCTTCCAACAAGACAATGATCCCAAACATAAAACAAAATCTACAATGGAATGGTTCAAAATTAAACGTATCCAGGTGTTAGAATGGCCAAGTCAAAGTCCAGACCTGAATCCAATCGAGAATCTGTGGAAAGAGCTGAAAACTGCTGTTCACAAACGCCCTCCATCCAACCTCAATGAGCTTGATCTGTTTTGCAAGGAAGAATGGGCAAGAATTTCAGCCTCTCGATGTGCAAAACTGATAGAGACATACCCCAAGCGACTTGCAGCTGTAATCGCAGCAAAAGGTGGCGGTACAATGTAGTATTAACTCAAGGGGGTCGAATAATATTGCACGCCCCACTTTTCAGTTTTTAATTTGTTAAAAAGTTTAAAATATCCAATAAATGTCGTTCCACTTCACAATTGTGTCCCACTTGTTGATGATTCTTCCCCAAAAAATTAGAATTGTATATCTTTATGTTTGAAGCCAGAAATGTGGCAAAAGGTAGAAAAGTTCAAGGGGGCCAAATACTTTCACAATGCACTGTAACAGAGCCACCTCCATGTTTCACAGTAGGGACAGTGTTCTTTTCTTGATATGCTTCACTTTTCCATCTGTGAACATAGAGCTGATGTGCCTTGCCAAAAACTTCCATTTTTGTCTCATCTGTTCATAGGACATTCTCCCAGAAGCTTTGTGGCTTGTCAACATGTAGTTTGGCAAATTCCAGTCTGGCTTTTTTATGATTTTTTTTCAACAATGGTGTTCTCCTTGGTAGTCTGCCATGAAGTTCACTTTGGATCAAACAACGACAGATGCGATCTGACACTGATGTTCCTTGAGCTTGAAGTTCACTTTTAATCTCTTTAGAAGTTATCCTGGGTTCTTTTGTTACCATTCGTATTATCCGTCTCTTTGATTTGTCATCAATTTTCCTCCTGCGGCCACGTCCAGGGAGGTTGGCTGCAGTCCCATCTTAAATTTATGAATAATATGTGCAACTGTAGTCACAGGAACATCAAGCTGCTTGGAGATGGTCTTATAACCTTTACCTTTAACATGCTTGTCTATAATTTTCTTTCTAATCTCCTGAGACAACTCTTTCCTCTTTGCTTCCTCTGGTCCATGTTGTGTGTAGTACACACCATGTGACCAAACAGCACAGTGAGTATCTGTAGCCCTATATACAGGCCCACTGACTGATTACAAGATTGTAGACACCTGTGATGCTAATTAGTGGACACAACTTGATTTAACATGTCCCTTTTGTCACATTATTTTCAGGGGTACCATCATTTCTGTCCAGGCCTATTACATGAGTTTAATTTTATTAAAAAATCAGTGGAAGCAGGGTTGAAAAGCGATATCTGACTTTCATTTGTTCATTTTCATAGATTTTTAATTTATTAATATTTTTGTCAGATTCAAGTTATTTCTATAACCATTGTGGGTTTTTCTTTCATTAAACGAGGGGTACCAACAATTTTGACCACGTGTGTGTCTATCTATCTATCCATATATCTAGTATCTATCTATCAATATATCTATTATCTATTATCTATCTATCCATATATCTATGCATATATTTATTATGGGAATTGGATGTTTCGCCCCCAGCAGTTCGCCCCCCAGCAATTCGCCCCCGGGTACATTTCGCCCCCGCACATTTCGTCCCCAGCATTTGGCCCCCAGGATGTTTTACCCCCGCACATCTCACCCCCGCACATATCGCCCCCCAGTTCGCCCCCGTCCGGGGGCGAAACGTGCGGGAGCGAAATGTGCAGGGGCAAATCTTCCTGGGGGCGAAATGATAGGGGCGAAATGTGCGGGGGCGAAATGTACCAGGGGGCGAACAGATGGGGGCGAACTGCTGGGGGCAAATTGCTGGGGGCGAAACTTCCTATAACCATTTATTATCTATCTATCTATGAATATATCCAGGGGCGGACCTACCGCCCATGCAGCCGGTTCATTGAACGGGGGCCCCGAGGGAGAGGGGGCCCCTCCAGCCTCCAGCAGGGCCGCCATCAGGGCATGAGTTCCCTGACTCCAGCATGGGGCCCGGCCGGTCGGGGCCCCCTCGGAGCCCCGTTGGGGCCCCCCTCTTGTGCGTCTCCTCATGGGGCCCCCCTCGCAGGACCCCCCACCGTCACATGACCGGAGATGTCCCTGCGCTCAGTATGAGCCCCCGGCCCCATGCTGAGCGCAGGGACATCTCCGGTCATGTGACGGCGCCGGCACAATACTTACCCCTCCCCGTGCCTCCGCAGCGTCTTCCGCGTCCTCTGACTGTGACGTCTCAGGTCAGAGGGCGCGGTGATATGTTTACAGCGCGCGCGATCTCTCCTGAGCTGTCACAGCGGGAAGACGCGGGCGACGCTGTGGAGTCCGGATCAGCATCAGGTAAGAAGTGAGGTGAGTATTTGATTTTTTTTTTATGTATGGGGGCATGGGGAATTATATGGTGGCGGGAAAGTGGGTTTGATGTCCTGCATGGGGCATTATATGGGGGGGGTGACATACCGCATGGGGCATTATATGGGGTGTGTGTGACATACTGCATGGGGCATTATATGGGGGGGGTGACATACCGCATGGGGCATTATATGGTGGGGGGAGAGTGGGTGTGACGTCCTGCATGGGGCATTATATGGGGGGGTGACATACCGCATGGGGCATTATATGGGGTGTGTGTGACATACTGCATGGGGCATTATATGGGTTGTGTGTGACATACTGCATGGGGCATTATATGGGTTGTGTGTGACATACTGCATGGGGCATTATATGGGGGTGTGTGACATACTGCATGGGGCATTATATGGTGGGGTGTGACATACCGCATGGGGCATTATATGGGGTGTGTGTGACATACTGCATGGGGCATTATATGGGTTGTGTGTGACATACTGCATGGGGCATTATATGGGGGGGTGTGACATACTACATGGGGCATTATATGGGGGGTGTGACATACCGCATGGGGCATTATATGGTGGGGGGAGAGTGGGTGTGACGTCCTGCATGGGGCATTATATGGGGGGGTGACATACTGCATGGGGCATTATATGGGTTGTGTGTGACATACTGCATGGGGCATTATATGGGGGGGTGACATACCGCATGGGGCATTATATGGGGGGGTGACATACCGCATGGGGCATTATATGGTGGGGGGAGAGTGGGTGTGACGTCCTGCATGGGGCATTATATGGGGGGGGTGACATTCCGCATGGGGCATTATATGGGGTGTGTGTGAAATACTGCATGGGGCATTATATGGGTTGTGTGTGACATACTGCATGGGGCATTATATGGGGGGTGTGACATACTGCATGGGGCACTATATGGGGGGGTGTGACATACCGCATGGGGCATTATATGGGGGGGGGGACATACCGCATGGGGCATTATATGGTGGGGGGAGAGTGGGTGTGACGTCCTGCATGGGGCATTATATGGGGGGGTGACATACTGCATGGGGCATTATATGGGGTGTGTGTGACATACTGCATGGGGCATTATATGGGGGGGTGACATACCGCATGGGGCATTATATGGTGGGGGGAGAGTGGGTGTGACGTCCTGCATGGGGCATTATATGGGGGGGTGACATACCGCATGGGGCATTATATGGGGTGTGTGTGATATACTGCATGGGGCATTATATGGGTTGTGTGTGACATACTGCATGGGGCATTATATGGGTTGTGTGTGACATACTGCATGGGGCATTATATGGTGGGGTGTGACATACCGCATGGGGCATTATATGGGGTGTGTGTGACATACTGCATGGGGCATTATATGGGTTGTGTGTGACATACTGCATGGGGCATTATATGGGTTGTGTGTGACATACTGCATGGGGCATTATATGGGGGGTGACGTACTGCATGGGGCATTATATGGGGGTGTGTGACATACCGCATGGGGCATTATATGGTGGGGGGAGAGTGGGTGTGACGTCCTGCATGGGGCATTATATGGGGGGGTGACATACTGCATGGGGCATTATATGGGTTGTGTGTGACATACTGCATGGGGCATTATATGGGGGGGTGACATACCGCATGGGGCATTATATGGGGGGGTGTGACATACCGCATGGGGCATTATATGGTGGGGGGAGAGTGGGTGTGACGTCCTGCATGGGGCATTATATGGGGGGGTGACATACCGCATGGGGCATTATATGGGGTGTGTGTGACATACTGCATGGGGCATTATATGGGTTGTGTGTGACATACTGCATGGGGCATTATATGGGTTGTGTGTGACATACTGCATGGGGCATTATATGGGGGTGTGTGACATACTGCATGGGGCATTATATGGGGGGGGGTGACATACCGCTTGGGGCATTATATGGTGGGGGGAGAGTGGGTGTGACGTCCTGCATGGGGCATTATATGGGGGGGGTGACATACTGCATGTGGCATTATATGGGTTGTGTGTGACATACTGCATGGGGCATTATATGGGGGGGTGACATACCGCATGGGGCATTATATGGTGGGGGGAGAGTGGGTGTGACATCCTGCATGGGGCATTATATGGGGGGGTGACATACCGCATGGGGCATTATATGGGTTGTGTGTGACATACCGCATGGGGCATTATATGGTGGGGGGAGAGTGGGTGTGACGTCCTGCATGGGGCATTATATGCGGGGGGTGACATACCGCATGGGGCATTATATGGGGTGTGTGTGACATACTGCATGGGGCATTATATGGGGGGGTGACATACTGCATGGGGCATTATATGGTGGGGGGAGAGTGGGCGTGACATCCTGCATGGGGCATTATAAGAGGGGAAGGGGGGAAGTGACATACTGCATGGGGCATTATAAGAGGGGGAGGGGGGAATTGACATCCTGCATGGGGCATTATAAGGAGGGTGTGTGTGTGACATACTGCATGGGGCATTATAAGGAGGGGGGGTGTGACCTCCTGCATGGGGCATTATAAGGGAGGGGGTGGTCTGACATACTGCATGGGGCATTGAAAAGGGGGGAAGTGACATCCTGCAAGGGGCATTTTATGGGGGGGTGACATCCTGCATGGGGCATTTTATGGGGGTAGAGGTGACATCCTGCATAGGGCATTAAAAGGGGGGTGTCATCCTGCATGGGGCATTATAAGGGGGGAACAGCCAGCATGGAGCGTTACATGGGGGCTAATATTCTGTATGGAGTGTTATATGGGGGAACAGCCTGTATGGAGCATTATAAGGGGGTCAGTATCCTGTATGGAGCATTATATGGTGCCCAAAATACTGTATAGAGGACTATACTGTCCGGTCTGCACTGTGCGCTGTGAGGATTCGCCGGTTTCTGAGCTATTGTAGAATTTACAATAGATATCGCTCGTATAATGGGGCATTATAAGGGGGGAACAGCCTGCATGGAGCGTT